>NC_082640.1:187004436-187604436 GCF_028023285.1 Balaenoptera ricei | reverse complement strand
GTTTGTCCAGTCGGGCCCCCGCCTTCCGCTTGCCGCTGCAGCGAGTTCCTCCACGCCGTCCAGGTGAGGACTGCACTCCTCCGAGTCTGGTGCAGGCCCTCCCTGGCCCTCAGTTAGGACCGGTGGTGCAGGTCTTTGGTGCCCCTCTGCCGGGCCGTCCCCGGCCTGCAGCAGCCTGTGCCTCCCCTGCTCCCCAGGCCCCTTGCTCTCACTAACCTGTGAAGCCCTCTTGACGCCCAGCCTGAGAGAGGCTGCACTCCCCTCCCCCCTCCTTTGTCGCTGCTGTCCCGTTGGCTCTAGGGGACAGGGAATTCCTATCCCCAGGATGGACCCAAGTTGGCAGCACCGGCCTGGGGCAGAAGCCGGGGTTGGTTGAGGGGCAGAGTGCAGGGACACGGAGGTTGCTGCCCTTTCCCTGGTGTTGGCCTGGGGCGGGGATGCCTGATTGTGGCCGCACAGCCTCCAGGGGCTGGGGCTCTGGGGCCAGCAGGTGGGCGCAGGGTGGTCCAGGCACGTAACCGCTGTGGCACGTGTGGTCCAGGCACGTGGCCTATGGCTGTGGCACCCTCCCCCACTTCCTGTGGAGTGTGGATGGGTGCTGGTAACCAAAGCTGAGCCCACGTGGGCGGTAGGCTGCGATGGACACAGGCTGGGGGCCGGGGTGGTGTTTCCCAGGGGCCATGGGACACTGGGCTGGGTGGTAAATGTCACTGAGGGGCATCTGCAGCCTTTGGTCAGTAGCTGCCCATGGCCAGGGGAGATCTGGTGGATGGACAGACAGACCAACCAGAGGCAGGGCACCCGCATGGCTCTGAGGGGGAGGGGGCTGTGTTTAAACTCCAGTCCTGTTCCTCCCTCCCAGGGCCCTGGAAGATGAGCCAGGCCTGGGTCCTGACCCTCTGGGAGGGGCTGGCTAGTCCTCAGTGGGCCCCTCTGGACCTTCCCCTGCACCCTGCCTTGGCTGGACCTGAGGGTCTGACAGATGTTTTGATCTTGATCTGAGAGGGTACCTGAAACCAGCACGAGGTGACACTTACCCTGCGGGAGGCAGGGGACACAGCTGGCACATGGCAGACTCGGGGGCAGGCCTTCCTCAGAGCTCGTCCTGGGGGGTGGTTGGCCCTGGGGTGGCCAGATTGCAGGCAGGCCCAGGCTTGCCTCTTGGGGGTGGTGCCTCACAACGGCCTCCCGGGCAGCCCGACCTGCACAGGACAGGACATCGGCTCTCCCTCCCGCTTGGAAACCGAGGCTACTGCCCGTCCGGAGCACCTCTGCCTTCAGGCCCAGCTCAGACCAGTTTTCCCAGCTCCCCTCAGACCAGCACGTGGGCCTCTGCCTTCAGGCCCAGCTCAGACCAGTTTTCCCAGCTCCCCTCAGACCAGCACGTGGGCCTCTGCCTTCAGGCCCAGCTCAGACCAATTTTCCCAGCTCCCCTCAGACCAGCACGTGGGCCTCTGCCTTCAGGCCCAGCTCAGACCAATTTTCCCAGCTCCCCTCAGACCAGCACGTGGGCCTCTGCCTTCAGGCCCAGCTCAGACCAATTTTCCCAGCTCCCCTCAGACCAGCACGTGGGCCTCTGCCTTCAGGCCCAGCTCAGACCAATTTTCCCAGCTCCCCTCAGACCAGCACGTGGGCCTCTGCCTGTCAGACCAGTTTTCCCAGCTCCCCTCAGACCAGCACGTGGGCCTCTGCCTGTCAGGGCCCACTGCTGGGAATGCTCTTTCTTTTCTGTGGGGCCTGGTGCAGTGTCACCTCCTCCAGGAGGTCCTCACACAGGCTGTTCCTTAGTGTCCTCGCTCTTTTGCAGCCCTGGTTGCACTTTCGGTGTCTCTGGTGCTCAGATCCATGTCTGTTTCGTGGCTCGGACGGGGCCCCAAGTGTGGGGGCCAGGAGCTCGCCAGGGCGCAGGGCTGACCCAGTGGCTGAGCGGCAGTGGGCTAAGCAAGCCAATGGTGGGCGTCCACAGGGCTGGGCTCTAGGGCCCCAGGGCCAGCCCCATCCTCAGAGACCCCTTGGGGAGGGGTCAGGGCCAGGCGGAACAGCCCGGAGGACGGGAGCCTGCCTCGCTTAGTGGTGTCCAGCTGGCAGGGTTCTGGCCCGTCATGCCCCCTGCCGGCTGGAACCCCGCTAGCATCGGTTCTGGCCGCCCCCGGCGGTGCTGGCCCAGGCCCTGGCCCCCCGCACTGCCTTTTGTTCACTGAATGCTGCTCAGAGCCCTGGGAGCTGCTGGGCAGGGTGTCCAGGGTCGGGGAGCAGGAGGGTGGCAGGAAGTGACAGAGCAGCAGGACCACAGGACACAGGAGAGACAGCCCAGGACAGAAGCCGGGCCGGGGAGAGGGCCGTCCACTGTCCGGTCATCATCACTGAATCGTCACGTCCTGCGGGCTGAGCTCCTGCCCGGCGCAGGCACACCCTTCCCCAGCTGCTCCCGGGGCTGCTGCGCTCTCAGGAGGCCCGCCTGCCCCTGCTGCCCTCCTGTCGCCCTTTGTCCAGTGGCCCAAGGGAGCTTCAGCAATGAAAACCTGATCTCTGCTCTACCCACTTGGGACCCCTCCTGCCCCTCGCCCTGACTGTGAGGACATGTCATGCCTGCCTCTCCCCCACACCCCCATGGTCCTTCCCACACTTGGTGACAGCCTGCATCTCTCTGCAGCTTCTCATGCTCAGCTTGTGCTGGGTGGCGGCTCATGCTGTGCCTGGGACACCTTCCCACCCTTTGCCCCGGTTTTCTGCCCCACCCCTTGAGAGCATCTGGCTGTCCCTGACTTCCCTGCCCACGCTGGCGGCTACCCCCTCCCCCCCACTGCAGCTCCTCGCTCCCGATGGGCCCGGGCCGTGACTGGCCTGGTGCAGTGGGTCTGTGTGGCCTTCTCCCTCCCTGGAGCACCTCCACCCGCGCTGCCAGCCCTTCAGCCCTCCCTGACCGCTGCCCTGCCTCTTGCAGAATGGTACCCAGAAGTCGTGGGACTTCATGAAGATCCATGACAGGTGAGGGCCCAGCCTGGCTGGCCGCCGGGGAAGCCCCAGGCTGATGTCTGCAGGGACACCGGGCCCAGGGGCACAGAGCCCCACCCGCCTCTGCGTGTCTGAAGTCCCCACTTTCCCTGTCCTCTCACTGAGGGGTCAGCCCGAGGCCTGGAGCCCGAGCTGGGTCCCAGCTCAGGCCACCTGGACCATGGTGGTGGGCAGGCCCTCTTGGACCTGAGAGAGGCTGCCCAGGTGCCCTTGCCCCCGAGCGTCGGGAGTATGGGCCGGATGGCAGCGTGGCTTCAGGAGTGTGGCTGGCGGCAGCTGGCCAGCAGGGGCCACGTGTCCCGTCAGTCACCCGCCCTCAGCTGCTTCTACCCCCGGCCTGCCCAGCTGCCCAGCATGTCCTTCCCACCCCCCGGTCCCCGTCCTGCCAGCTGGAATACAGGAGGCCTGGGTCCTAGCCTGACTGTGTGACCCTGGCAAGCTGTGACCCAGCCTGGGCCTCAGTCTGCCCATCTGAGCAAGGGACACCACCTTCCTGGGCTGTGGAGGAGAGGAGGTGGGCTGGGCCCCCAGGGGGGTGAGGTGAGGGGCCGCTTCTATGCTGAGCTGGGTCTCTCCCCCTGCAGTGTGACCATTCTCATGTTCAACTCTTCTCGAAGGAGCCTGGTGTTGGTGAAGCAATTCCGGCCAGGTGAGGTGGCCCAAGAGGGGTATGGGGGGAGGGGAGGCTTGCAGGCTCACGTTCAGGCCCCTGGGGTCCTAGGGTCAGAGTGCAGACGTGGGGAGAGGGCTCTAGAGGAAACTGAGACCCGGCAAGGGGGTCCGGCCAGAGCGCGTCACGTGGAGCTGGCCACCACAGGGCGGTGACCGCGGTCTGCCTTCCCCCGACCAGCTGTGTACGCTGGCGAGGTGGAGCGCCTCTTCCCGGGGTCCCTGGCCGCCGTGGACCAGGACGGGCCCCGGGAGCTGCGGCCCGCGCTGCCGGGCTCGGCAGGGGTGACGTTCGAGCTGTGCGCCGGCCTCGTGGACCAGCCCGGGCTCTCGCTGGAGGAGGTGGCCTGCAAGGAAGCGTGGGAGGAGTGCGGCTACCACCTGGCCCCCTCCGACCTGCGCCGGGTCGCCACGTACAAGTGAGTGGGGCTGGGCCCGTGGGCCTGCGGGGCTGGGGAAGGGCCGTCTGCTGCCAGCGCAGCCCAGGGGATGGGACGAGCTGCCTGGGAGGCGGTGAGCACCCGGTTCCCAGGGGTGTGCAAGCAGGGCGATTGCTCCTTGTTTTTCAACCTTCCCACACTGGGGGAAGGTTGGACGGAACGCACCTCAGGGCGTGATCTGGGCTGGAACCCGGGGCCCTCAGGGCTAGTCCTGCAGCGTGCTTGGCCCCGTGCCCTCCACCGCGGCGGGGCCGGCTCGGCTCCGGCTCTGGGTGGCAGCTGCTGCTGACAGATGCCTCTACTTCCTGTGGGATTAAGCGCCGAGCGCTGGGGGTGGGAGTGAGTCACAGGTCTGCTCTGACAGCGGCTCAGGGGCGAGGGAAAGGCCGAGTCCTGGGCCGGGGTTGGGGGGCGAAGTGCGGCCCGCCCTCGCCAAAGCCCAGGTGCCCGCCTGCCCCTCATTCCCCCCGTGAGGCCGGCAGCTGGGGCCGTCTTCCCAGGGCAGGATGTCGGGGTGAAGCCCACCCTTGGCCTGAGGATGCCGCGATGGGTCCCTGACCTTGGTCAAGTCTGGGAGCAGGAGGAGGGTCTCACGGTGTCGCCCTGATGCTGAGCCCCTGGCGGCCTTCTTCAGGGGTGGAGGGGCCCTCCTCAGTCCAGCAAGGGGCCGCTCAGTGTTGGGCCTGGGCCCCCTCGGCGACACCCAGGGCCTCGTCCGGGCGCCCCCGGCCTGGGAGTGGGGCGGGGGGGGGAGTTGACCTTTAGTCCCGGGAACTTAAACGTGGGGTTTCTACACCAAAGAGCCAGACATCTTGGTGTGAGGGGCCTCAGTTATCTGCAGGCGTCCTCCGCGTGGCTGGCCAGTGGCCACTTGGCCTCTGAGCCTTTGGGCTGGCGGTCCGGGGGGTCGGGAGAATCCAAGGGGCCTGACCTCGGGTAGGGGTTGAGCCAGTGGGCAGGCCAGGAGGAAGGCAGGTGGAGGTGCCCTGGAGGGTTGGGGTCCCCCGAGCAGGTGAGTCTGGGTGGAGTCCTGGCAGAGGGGCTGCATGGCAAAGGCTCAGGGGCAAGGGGACAAGCGGCCCTGGCCTCTGGGCCACGGCCTGATCCTGAGGGTACTGGGGAGCCAAGGAGGGTTCTGGGCAGCGAGTGGCCTGCTCAGACTGCATTTTAGAGATGAGGATGGCTGGCTGTGGGGAGGCAGGACCGGACGGGGCTGGAGTGGGGGCCAGGGCAGCTCTCCCCGGGAGCCCGACGGCGGGCTGCATGAGCAGGAGCTCGTGCTGCCCTGTGGTAGGGTCCACGGCTTCCTTCCGTGGCCCCGGGGGTGAGCCAGGCCACTCACCTGCCCGTCCCAGGTGACAAGGCCCAGCGCTTGTCTGAGATCCCCCAGCTGAGGACGTGATTGAGTGAGCAGGGAGAGGCAGTGCCCGGCCTGGCCGGGCACATTCTTCTCGGCGCCGGTGTCCGTCACACGCCGGCGGAAACTGGGACTGGAAACCCCACAGACCGCTGCTTCCATCAAAGGCGCAGGCTGTAGCTGCCGGCGGAAATGGGCTGTCAGGAAGGGTCCGAGGGAGATAAGGGGCCGGAGGGCGGAGGAAGCAGCTGGGTGAGGTCAGTCTGGGTGGGGCCCCGCCTGGGGGTGGGAGGCTTGGGGAGTGGGAGGGAAGCTCCTCCAGCTCTGCTCCTTGCCCCACGTGCGGGGCGCACCTCTGGGGCCGCTTCCAGCTGCAGGCCCCGGCTGGCCTCAGCTAACCTCCCGGGGTGGCCTGGGGTCTCCCTTATCCCCTGGACGTCTCCCCAGACACCCTCTGGCTCCCCTCTCCCCCTGCAAACCATGCTCAGCCCTTCCCCTCCTGTCTGTCACCCCGTCCTCATGGCCAGCGGTCACCATGGCTGTGCACTCCTGAGCTCCACCGGCACCAGTCTGGGCCCCTGCCCTCTGCCTCGGTGCCTGTCCCCCTCCTGGTGGCCAGAAGCCCCCTCCCGGCCACCACCCAGGGAGGGAGGGGACTCCTTGACACCTCCCTCCAGCCTGTGAACCCTGGTCCTGGCCCTGGGGACCTCGCCCCACCCCGCCGTGAGCCCCAGCCCCCAACCCAGCCCAGAACAGGCGTCCTGCAGGTGCCCACATGGCAGTGCTCGCAGACCCAGGCTGCACCGGCCAGAGCCCGGGTGCGAACCGGGGCCCGCTGTGTGGGGAGAGGCCTGGCTGCGGCCCGGCGTGAGCAGAGTGCTGGTGCCGCAGAACCACCTGCCGGACTCGGCAGCTTTCAGCGACCCCCGTGTACAACCTCACGGTTGCTGTGGGTCAGCAGTCTGCTTGCTGGGGACTTGGCCTCCTGCTCAGGGTCTCGCAGCCTGACCGCCAAGCTGCGGTCAGGCGTTGGCCAGGCTGAGGTCTAATCTGGGGCTGAGGGTTGTCTTCCCAGCTCCTCGTGGCCGTGACTGAGGGCTCTGTCTCCCGCTGGCTGTCCGCCGGGGGCCCATGGTCGGCTCCTAGCCCATAGGCCCTGGCGCGTGGCCCTCTTGCAGCATGGTGGCTTACCTTGTCTTCAAGTGTCTCTCTGACTCATTCCATCTCTGACCCCTAAACTGGCGATGAAGAGCTCGCCTGATTACGTCAGGCCCACCCAGGATCATCTCCCTTTTTGATGAACTTAAAGTCACCTGATTAGGGCCCTTAATTACATCTGCAGAATTCCGCCTTCGTCACCTGACCTAACCTCATCACGTGGGAGCCTATTCACGGTGGGAGGTCACATCCAACATGTTCCTAGGTTTCCCCCACACTTGAAGGGAGGGGATTACATGGAGCGTGTACACCGCAGGGGGGAATCTGGGGGGCCAGGGGGCATCCTGGAGCACGCCTACCAGGGGCTGGAAGGAGTGGACGAGAGAGGGCTGTGGAAGGGGCAGGGGTGGCCAGCGGGGCCTGTGTGGCTGCCTCAGCAGATGCTGTCCCAACCCGTAGGTCTGGTGTGGGAGTGACCGGCTCCAGCCAGACCATGTTCTACGCAGAGGTGACAGATGCCCAGCGGGGTGGCCCAGGCGGGGGCCTGGCCGAGGAGGGCGAGCTCATTGAGGTTGTGCACCTGCCGCTGGATGGCGCCCGGGCCTTCGCAGATGACCCGGATGTTCCCAAGACCCTCGGCGTCATCTTTGGTATCTCGTGGTTCCTTAGCCGCGTGGCCCCTGGCCTGGGTCCCCAGTGAAACTCCAGGGTGTCTGGACGAGCCCAGGTCTGGACACTTGCCCTGCAAACCCAATAAAGGCTGGTGTAGCTCTAGCCTGTGTCTACTGACTCCGAGCTGTGACCGGGGTGGGCTGGGGGGCGGGGAGGGTGCGGTCTACGTGAAAGCCCCTCAGCTCCACCGGAGCAGAAGCCTTGGCTGCAGGTTGTGCAGGGGGCAATTGGGAGTTGGCGGCTGGCAGAGGGCTAGGCCAGGCCCTGGGTAGTGCCACAGGCTGAGTGCCGTGCAGTGCCACTTCTGCGGGTAGGAGAGGTTGGGGACGGGCTCAGCCATGTCAAGCGCTCAGGGCCCACTGGGCACTGGGCAATGGATGGAGCTATGGCCTCGGGAGCGGTGGCTGAGCCAGCCACGTCAGGAGAGGATGCGGACAGGCCCACAAGGCACGTGCTCCCTGCTTCTGGGGCCAGTGAGGGGTCCCCTCCCTGACTGGGGCTCTCAGTAGCCCTGTGTCCCCTGTGTTGGTGATGAGGTCTCACCCCACCTGCCAACCTGTGTGTGGTGTAGCCTGAAAGCCCCGTAGGCCCCCTGCCTTGCACACTGGCACGCACTTGGGGCCGCAGGAGGGCTGGATGTCTGCCCAGCCAGGCACCGAGTAAGATCTCTGTACATAACGGGTGGGCTGGAGCCCACCGTGAAGAATGTGTGCTGGTCACCATGGTCATGGGCATTTGTGGGCGTGGCTGGGCCATCAGTTGGGGATGAGGGCCCAGCCTGAGGGCCAGGCAGGCTTCTTGGAGGGAAGGCCGGCCTGACCCCTTCTGAGGGTGGTGACCTGGCCTGGCCTTTTCCCAGAGGCCCCCAAACCCTCTGGTCAGCCCCTTGGGCAGTGCCCTAGGGGATGGGATGGGGGCAGCCTGGGTCATGGTCCACTGACCCTGGAGAGGGCAAGGTGTCCAGGGCATGCTGCCCGACAGGCAGGTGAGCCAGCCACGTGGGAGCTGGAGTGACCAGGAGCTTTGCCGTGAACCTGACTTTGTGCCCTGTGCCCAGTGTCCCCTGGGACTGGACCCTGGGCTGGAATGGTAGAGGACGCCAAGGCAGGACATGCTGCCCTGGCTTCTGCTGAGACCCTGCTGTCAGGTGGGGGCACTTCCCCGGGGCTGAGGTCCCCCTACCCTCCTGTGCCCCCCTGCCCCGCCCCAGGCCCACCCCAGGCAGGCAGGCACTTTCCTTCCCGCTGGCCTTCCCGCAGGGAGTGGCTCAGTGCCAACAGCCCCCGGAGCCTGGCGTTCGAGGCTGCCTTGGGACAGCTGCACCCAAGGGGCCCACTCAAGCAGCATCACCTGTATGCAAATGCCGGCTGTGACCCAGGTGGGGCCTCCTGGGAGCCCAGCCAGGCAGTGACACGCTGCTGGGGAGGGGCACTCAGGCGTGGGTGTGCGTCCAGGGGGCCGGCAGGGTCGCGCTGCACTGGGGTCTTGAGCAGCCCAGCTCCGCCCCATCCAGAGAGGCCTAGTGGGCCGCCCCGGGCCCCAGGACACCTGGAGAATTCCCAGGGCAGCAGCTCTGCCCAGCCTAGAGCCGCCCCACCCTGCCTGCGTCTTGTGGACTGCCTGATGCCCACCTCCTGAGCTCTGCTGGCCTTCTGGGCTGGGCTGCAGGCGCTGCCCACCATCTCAGAGGGGCCCCTAGTGGGTACTGGCTGGGGCTGGGGGCTCTCTGTGCCCTGGGGAGCATGCCGGGCTCCAGCCTGGCGGGGCGGGGGGTGGGGGCAGGGCCCCGGACTTGGGTGCAGTCCAGCCCCGCACTCTGCTTGGCAGCCCGATGGGGCGGGTCAGCAGGCACCACCGCCGGACCTAATGGAGCTGGCATCGATTTCCCGGCACAGGGCTGGGGGGGCTGTAACCGGAAACTCCCCTCCCTGGCCGCTATATTTAGCACCGCAGAACACGGGCGGAAGCGCAGCTCACTCCTGAGCCCCGCCGGCTCTGTCCAGACGCCCAGCAGCTTGTACCCCGGCCTGGTCCTGAAGCCCCCAGGCCAGGCGGAGCAGCCTCCACCTCGTCTGTGCCTTGTCCGGCACAAGTTGAGACCCATCCCAGAACTTGCCTGGTGTGGGGAGCTTGGAGAGGGAGCCCTTGGGTCAGCGGGCGGGTGGGGCGGGGAGACTGAGGCGTGTTGTGGCCCAGTGGGCCCCAGAACAATGCTGGGGGTCTTCCTGGAAGAGGCAGGGCAGCCTGGCCCAGCAAGGGAAGAGGCAAGAGCCTGGCTGCCTCTGGCTCTCCAGCCCTCTGGCCCAAGGGGTGCAGAAATCCCTGTAGCAGGGGCCCCAGGAGGGAGGATCCCCTCTGCCAGCAGCCCCAGTGCCTGCCCCTTCCCTCAAGCGGCCAGCTTCCTGTCTTGAAACTCTCCTGGGTCCCTTAGGTCTGGGCTGTGGCTTCTAGGGGGCAGGAGGGGGAAGGGGACCATGAGCACGAGGGGGTTTCTGTGCCCAGGGCCGGGAGGCAGGGAGCCTGTCCCACTCCCAGAGGGCCTGGATGGAGGCAGATGGGGCCGGACCACTGTCTCCCCAGGGTTGCAGGGCGGGCAGGGGCTCCCTGTATCCCTGAGGCAGGGTTGGCCAGTGGGAAGGGCTCCAGGGCGGCCGCGTCCCCTGGCAGGTTGAGCTGGAACCTTGAGACGGGTGAGCATCCCTCACTGGTGCCTTCAGGCCGAAGACAGCCCTGAGCAGGGGAAGAGCCTCAGCTGAAACGCAGCAGCTTCTGGAACCGGCCAGCAAGCCCGGCATCAGCCACACCACCCACCGTGTGAACTAGTCCAGGCCGTCGTCTCCTCCCACAGCTGGCCAGGAGCAGGAAGCTTCGGACGAGGGAGGGGCACGCGGCGGGGGGCTGTTCTCCAGATTCCGCCTCCTACTTGCGCTGGAAGTCCCCCCTCCTCCGCCCCTCCATGGCCAGGCCCTGGCCCGGCCACCGGCCCCTCTCGTGTGCACTATGGCAGTGGCCGCCTATGGCCTCCCTGCTGACCTCACCCTGTGCTGCCCCTCCCCCCAAGCCAGGGATCTTTGTGACAACGTAAATCACAAACGTGCAGCCCAACCCAGCTCAGCTGCTTTCTGTGACTTCCCGTCAGTCTTAGCAGGAAGACTCTAGCCAGGCAGGCCCAGCACAGCCGGCACTCACCACCACCTCCAGCCTCCCCCCTCTGCCCCTCACCTGCTCTGCCCTGGCCATGTGTTCTCCTCAGCCCCAGGGCCTTTGCATGTGCTCTTCCCAGCCCCTCACCTGGCTGACCCTGGCCTGCCCTCTGGGTCTTAGCAGGCTTCTTCCCCATGTGCTGCTGCATGCCTCACCCTTACAGTTTGCTGTTCTACGTTGTTTGTCTATGTTCTCTGCCCACCCGCCTCTCAGTCCCCACTGGGAACTGCCTGAGGGTGGGCAAGGGCTGTGTCTGCCTTGCTCACCGCTTGACTGAGTGCAGGAGAGCAGTGGGTGTAGGACAGTGGGCATGGGCAGGGTTGGAGCCCTGGACCCCTGGGACAGAGCCTCCAGTACTCAGTACTGTCTCTGGGCCAGAGCAAAGAGGAGGAAGCCTCTCCCCGGGGAACCCCCTGTCCCCACAACAGTAACCGCTGCCCACCCTCAGGAAGAAAGCAACTGGAAGGCTCTGAACACAGCTCACATTCCCTTATTTGGTGGGGGTCACTGTGCATGGCGGTGCCTGGCTTGTGTCCTTCCCCCTCCCAGCCTACAGAGGGGCTCAGGTAGGGATGGGCGCTTGGAGTGAGCAAAGCCAGGCCCATCTCTTTAGGTCCCTGAGGCCTGGACCCACAGGCTGGGCGGTGAAACCAGGGCATTAGGCCCCTTAGGCTGCTGCTGCACCTACATATCCTAGTGTGAGAGAGGGCAGTGCCTGTGCTTCTGAGTTCCTTCTGCCATTGCCCTTGCCCCTGAACCTGGCCTTCAAAGTTCTCTTCCTCCAGGAAGGCTTCCAGCACCCCCCCCCCCCCACAAATTGTAGCAGTGATTAGCTCCAGGCAGGGGCTGCACTCCCAGCATCCAGCCCAGGGCCGGAGGAGCCAGGGGAATGAAGAAAGCCCAGTTATTATGGAGGTTGAGCGGGAAGTCTCCCTTTGGACCGAAGCGGTATCCCTAACGGCCAAGGCGAGCTCCAGCCTTGAAAGGGACGCTGACTGGCGGAGAGGCTGGGTTGTTTGGAGACAAGGAGCCTCGGAGGAGGCGAGGCGAGGTTACTCCAGTAGAGGGCAACAAGGTGATGACAGAGGGTGGGATATGGGGGCCTGGCGACCGGGAAAGCAGCAGCCGCCTCTTTGGGCGGCCCTCTCCTTGTCCTTTTGGCGGTGCACCACCGTCCTTTATTCGCAGCCCCCCGCCCAAGCCCCGACACCCGTCCTGGGCGTTCCTCGAAAGTATGGCCTGGCGACCCCCGCACCAGCACCGAACTGGGCACACAGTCTGCGCGGAAGAACATTCGTTCCCTGGCTTCCTGACCCGCAGGCAGTGAGTCGGCGAGGGCCGGGGCGTCGGAGAGGAGCAGCGCCCCCTGCGGCCGGAGTGGAGGTGGTAGGAGCGGCACGGATGGGGGCACTCACGGGGGAAGGGGAGCGAGCAGCAGGGCCGGGCAGGCTCGGGTCCCAGGCCGCGCCCGCCCCGCGTGGGGCCGAGCCCTGATTTGTGCAGGAGGCATCTCCTTTGGGACCGCGAGCAGCGCGGAGGCGGCGCACCGATAGGAGGGGACGACGGTGGTGACCTCAGGGGGCGCCCCACCCCCTGGCTCCTGACACCCGGCGGGGCTCGGGCGAGGGGAAGCCGCTTTGCGGCGCCCGGCCCCACTCTCCCGGCTCGGCGGAGGGTTTAGTGGATCCGCCACCGCCGCCCCGCCGCCCCGCCGCCCCGCCACCCCGCCGCCCCGCCACCCCGCCGCCCCGCCACCCCGCCGCCCGAGGGCGCCGGGAAACGTGCGCCGGGTACAGGCGCTGGCAGGAGGAGTCCTCCGCCGCCTTTAAATCCTGGGCGCCCCCGGCACCCCCCCCAGCCCCACCCCGCGGCGCGGCCCCGCCCCCTCATGCATATGCAGGTACGCGGGTGACGAATGGGCGAGCGAGCTGTCAGTCTCGTCCCGAACTTGTTGGCTGCGGGCGCCGGGAGCGCGGGCGCGCAGAGCCGAGGCCGGGACCCGCCGCCGCCGCCGCCGCCGCCGCCGCCGCCGCCGCCGCCGCCGCCGCCGCCGCCGCCGCCGCCGCCGCGAGGGAGCCGGGTCGGGCCGGAGCGCGGCAGCCTGCGAGCCCGAGCGCCGCCGCCCCCGCGCGCCCGCAGCCCCAGCGCGCCCGCCGCCCGGGCCCGCGCGGCGCCGCCTCGACCCCGCCCGCTGCCGCCGCCTCTGCCGCTGCCGCTGCCGCTGCCGCCGGCGTTCGGAGGGCGGGCAGGCGGGCACTGGGAGGCCGGGGCCGGGCGCGCAGGGGCGGCGGCGGCGGCGGGCCGGCGGGCGGGGTCGAGGAGGCGATGCGGGCGCGGGGCCGGGGGCGCCTGCCCCGGCAGCTGCTGCTGCTGTTGGCGCTCTGCGTGCAGGTGAGCGGGGGGCGCGGACGGGGCGCACCGGGCCGTCCCTCGGGGCCGGCGGCACCGCCTGCGGGCGCCGCGGTTCGGAAGCCCTCGAGGCTGCGCGGCGGGTGGGGGCGGGGCGCCCCGGCTCGCGACCCCGGCCCGCGCTTCCCTGCGCTCTCCCTCTGCCTTATTTTTAGGCGGCGCGGCCCATGGGCTATTTCGAGCTGCAGCTGAGCGCGCTGCGGAACGTGAACGGGGAGCTGCTGAGCGGCGCCTGCTGTGACGGCGACGGCCGGACGACGCGCGCGGGGGGCTGCGGCCACGACGAGTGCGACACGTACGTGCGCGTGTGCCTCAAGGAGTACCAGGCCAAGGTGACGCCCACGGGGCCCTGCAGCTACGGCCACGGCGCCACGCCCGTGCTGGGCGGCAACTCCTTCTACCTGCCGCCGGCGGGCGCCGCGGGGGACCGGGCGCGGGCCCGGGCCCGGGCCGGAGGCGACCAGGACCCGGGTCTCGTCGTCATCCCCTTCCAGTTCGCCTGGCCGGTACGTGCGCCCCCCTCTCCTCCCCCAGCCCTCCCCTCCCTCGGCGCCCGGCCCCCGGCCCCCGGCCCCGCCCTGCCCGCCGCCCCTCGGCCCCTCGGCCTCCCGGCACCTGCGGCTCCGGGCGTGCGTGCGAGCCGCGCGCGCCCGGACCCGGCGGGTGGGGCCGGCAGGGGGCGCCGCGCGGCGTGCGGACCCCGGGCGCCTGCTCCGTGGGGCCGGGTCCGCGCCCGGGCACGTGGGCGCGCGGGGGTCGCGGCGGGGCGGGGTGGCCTCGGCCCGCGTGCACGGCGGCCCGCGGCGTGTGCCTGCGTCGCCTTGCGCGTGTCTGTCTGGGTGGGGAGGCGCGGCCAGGCGGCTCGGGCCCGGGCAGGCCGCGGAGGCATGTGCGCCGCGCGTGCTGGGGCTGGTCTGGGGCAGGCCCCGGCGGAGCCGCCCGGGCCCTCGGCCAGCCAGCGCCCGCCCTGCAGTTTCCTGGATGCCCGGGGGCGGGGGTCGGGGGGGCAGCTCCGGCGGGCGCGGGGGGACCTGGGTCCCAGCGGACTTCGGGCACGTGTGTTGGTGGCAGCCTTTGCCTCTGGCCCAGACCCGGGGGGAAGGTTCAGTGGGCCTTGGTGCAGTGGTTCTCTGTCAGGCTCCTTATACCTCACAGTCTGGGGTTTTTGGTTTTATTCTTTTTTGGGAGGGGGCTTGGGGCTGGCTTGTCAGGCAGGAGCCTTGGGCCTGAGAATGCTGGTAGGGACGTGATTCATCTCCGTGGGCTGCAGGGAGCTGTGGTTGGGCAGGTCAAGGCCTCCTGCTGCCTGATGTGGCCTGAAGCCACCGGGCCCCGGCCCTCCCGGGTGTCTGTGCTGCATGCTGCATGGGTGGGGGCAGGGATGAGAGAGGACCCTGAAACGCGGGGCCTCGGTGTGCAGGAGCAGGTCCCTATAGCTGGGGTGGGCTTGCTGCAGCAGGATGCCAGGCTCCGACTGAGGGGCTGTCTTTCTGATTAAGGACCTCTGGCTGGACCAGCCAGCGGGAGCCAACAGGAATATGTCCACCTGATGTCTCGGTCCTGGAAGAGACGGGGGGTTGAGGCCGGCCTGGCTGAAGTTGGGCCCGATGCCCTCCTCCCCGACCCGGCTCTGGGCCCTGTGCTGGCACCTTCTCCTCAGCCTGGGCCGGGGGCCTCCCCTACCCTATTTACCCCCTTCCTGACCCCGGGCTACAGCCCCCTGGGGCCACAGCCCTGCCCCTACATACCTGGCTGGCCTCTGGGGTCTCCCTTGACCCCGGGGCCTCGGGTGGGGAATGTGTCCCTGGGGTGGAAACGGCAGGGGCGGCCTGGGAGGCCCCGGGCGCGGGATGAGCCCAGCCCCCTCGCCCCCGCAGCGGCGCGGCAGGCAGGTCTGAGCAGGGCCCGCAGCCTGTCATCTGCACTTGGGCCGGAGCCAGCACGGTTCGAAATCGCTACCTGAGGATGTGTTTTCGGCTCAAGTTGGCAGCAGTGGGCGTGGGGGCAGGGAGGCCTGGAGGAATGTGGCGGGCCAACGCGTGTCCCTCAGGCGCTCGGCCCCGCTGGCCGGCCAGGGGTGGAACGGGACGGGGCAGGCCCTGGTCTCCCCAGGTAGGAGCCTGCAGGCTGGGCACCAGGTCCCGGGCCAGCTCACCTCCCTTCCTCCTGCTCCCAGCTGGGTCCTCTCGGAGGGAGCAGGTGGCCCACCCTCTGGGCGGGGGTGAGGCTGGGGGGGTAGCCGTGTGCTGGGGGGGGGCTGCTCTTGTCCTCTCCTCCCTGCCGGTAGTGTGGCCTGGCTGCCAGGCCTGCAGCTGGTGCGGCGATGCCAACGCACTGGTATTTCCGCTCGGCCGGCAGCAGCCCTGGGGCCACACTGCCTCTGCCTGCTGCAAGTCCAACTCCATCCCGTGAGCTGGGGCGAGTTTGGAGCCCAGTGTGCCCACTAGGGCCCTTGACCCTGACCAGAGAAAGCAAGGACTGTGTCTGGTGCCCTGGGGACCGAGGAGGGGGCCGGGCCTTGCCTCGGGGCTTCAGGTGGACGGGCTGCCGTTCAGGACCCTGGAGTAGGGGTGTGAGCAGGGCCTTGAAGGTGGCTGGGGGTGCACGGGTGTGGGACCCGCCCTCTGCACCCGGCCCGGGCCCCTGGAGGGGGAGGACCGGCGGCTGGTCTGGGCACTGCACCTACCCCAGTGACCCTCAGCCAGTCCCGAACACCCCCCTCCGCCGCTGCCCCAGGCCTGGTCGGGGCACCTGCGCTGTCTGCTGCCTGTGGTTTCAGGTTGGTGTCGGGCTTAGCTTTCTGGAGAGGGGCGTGTCCAGGGTCTTGGAGGTGAGGGAGGTGGGGTCCGCCTGGGTGTGAGGCCTGCCCCTTCTCTCCTGATCCCGCCGCATGGATGTCCGCATGCGTCCCGCTGGTCCCCCCAGGAGGTAGGTGATACCTTGTTGACCCCAGTGCCTGGCCCGTAGCTAGTAGGGCGGAGGCCACGTTTGGTCACATGTGTGTACACGTGCACACGAGTGAGTTCTGCCTGGCTGTGGTAGGTGGCCATCGGGGGTGTTGGGGGGGCCGGGTGGCGTCGGGGACCCTGAGTGAGGGGGCCTGCTGCCGAGTTGCAGGCCACACCCGTCTACTTGGTTTACGTTCTGGTACCTGGGACCCCAGGACCTGGCCCACAGGTCGAGGGCCCCTCTCCCGGCGCGAGCCCTGTGGGTTTGAGGGGGTTGCTGTGTATGGTGGCACGGATGGGGTGTGGCCGCTCGTGAAGGCCAAGCTGGAGTCGTGAGGAGAACCGAGGTGGGCCTGGGCCTGATCCCGTTTCTGGCGGTGTAGCCAACCTGAGATGGTGGGCCAGAGCAGGTCCTGGGACCTGGCCGCGTGGTGCAACCGTGTGGTCTTGTGAGGGGGGGACAGGGCTTCAGGGCTCAGTGCCCAGCCTGGCCTTCCGGCTGGTCTAGTCACCCCCCTTCCTCGCTGGCTGCCCAGTAGAAGGCCGGAGTCCCTTGCGGGGGCTGTGACGCGCTCAGGGGTGGGCGGGGGACTTGGGCCAGTCGGGGACATGCACACCCAAGGGGGAGGTCTGCCGGGATGTGAACAGGGGGCCCAGCCCCCCCCACGTCCAACCGCCAAGGGGGCTTGTCAGCAGCACGAGCCCCCATCCCAGGGTGGGCCAGGCCAAGGTCTGCGCCTGGGAGCGCCTAGGCTGCCCTGGGTGGTGTGTGGCACCACCCTCCGTGTGCTCCCGACCCCCAAGGAGCTGGGGACTGGGGTGGGGGGCTAACGTGGACCCTGACCCCTTCCCCACACTGCTCCCAGGGCCTCCTCTGCCCCCTTCCTGTCCATACCTTCCCACCGGGGCCTTGGGGTCCTGCTCAGGTGGGGCTCGGCAGGCTGCACCTGCTGCATGCCCCGTCACCTGCCTCGTACGTCAGGGGTCTTGGTCAAGGCTTTGACACTGGGGCAGCAGGGTGGGGCTCTCGGGCAAAGTGGGGACACCGGGAGGGCTGCACCGGCCAGCGGAGCGCTTGGATACGGGCTGGGGCTTTGTCCCTGGGCCTTGAGAGGTGGGTTGGGGAGCAAGGCTGCAGCGTGGCGAGGAGGAGCTTGCTGGAGGCTTTGGGCGGGGGCTCCGCGGAGGAGTTGTGGCTTTCAGGGATCCTCTCAGGAGTGGTGTCTGGATGAGGGCACGCTGGGCCGATGAGGGGCTTCTCGGTGGAGACAGGCATCTCTAATCCTCAGGCCTGAGCCAGGGTCCGCATCCCCCCAGACCCCAGGTGCACCGGGGTCCTCATCCCCCAGGCTACCGTGAGCCTGGTGTGACCAGGGTCGACCTGACTGTGGGCTTTGCAGTCCCGCAACGTGCGTGTGATGAGGTGTCAGGAGACCGTGGGCTGCCGGCCCGCAGTGGGGTGGGAGGGGCACGCCCAGGCAAGGCCCTGGCTGGTCCCTGGTGCGGAGTGTGGGCGTCTGGCTTCTCTTGTGGGGAGGCTGGCGGTCTGCTCCTCCTGCCGGGGCGCCAGGGCCCAGCGCCTTGAGGGGAGGTGGCCCCCTCCCCTCCCTGTCGGGGGACAATGGAGGCAGAGGCTTGGCCTTTCTGAAGCTCGGGTTTCAGGAAACGTATCTGTGCTGAGAGCTCCTGGCGCCGGCATCAAGCTCTGCTCCGTTGGGGGGCCGGGCGCTGATGCAGGGTGCTGTGGGAGAGGAACCAGGGTGGAGCCCGTGGACCAGGGCAGTGGGTCCAGGGTCTGTGCTAGGCCTTCTTGGCCTGGGGTGCCCTGGGCCGTGGGGTGTGGTACATCCGGCCCCATGTCTGCCCTGTGCCATTTCCATGTTTTTGGGCGGCCGCCCCATCATCCTTTCTGGGGGGTCAGACAAAGGGTTTGGACCTGGCCTTGGGGGTGGGCCAGGAAGAAGGCCGTGGTCGGGCTGGGATTCTGGTGGGGTAGGTCAGGGCGGGCTTTCTGGAAGAGGTGTGGCTGGGTCTTCAGAGACTAAGGTCAGCCGGCTGGGTGGGCCTCTCAAGGTTGGGCAGGCTGGTGGCCCAACTGTGCCTGGCCAGGGGTGTTCCTCTGCCCGCTTACTAGGGAACCCGCCCCCGGCCCCTAGCTGTCATCGACCCTGCTCAGGCACCCAACCCCCAGCCCGGTCCCTGGGATGACAGGGCGCCCTTCGAGGCCTCCCGTCCAGGCCCGTTGCCTTTTTCCTGTTCTGTAGGGATCTGGGGTTGACAAAGCCCTGCCGGGCCCGTGGCCCACGAGGCAGCAGCACTGGAATGAAAGGTTGTCGTTTGCAGAAGGGAAACTGAGTCCTAGAGGCCAGTCGGGAGGAGGAGAGAGGTGGAGGCCCAGCACTGGTGCCGCCCCACCCACCGGCTCAGGTTCTCTCTGGATGACTTCCTGCCGTCCAGGTGTAGAGAACCCAGCTGGCGGGCGGTGGGTCCCTTGCAGGTGGGCGGGCAGCACACGTCCCCACGGGAGCAGGTAACCGGAGCCCTGGGCTCTGGCGAAGGTGGTGGTAATCTTACCTGAGTGGCTGGCGTGGGGTTTCCTGGGAGCCAGGAGGCGCTCCCTACTCCCCGAAGCTCAGGTGTGGGGAGGTGGACTCCGGCTGCCCCAAAGGGTGAGCGCCCCGTGGGATGGGCAGCCCGGCCTGGGGCGTTCCTCCACCTGCCCTCCTGGGGGCCTTGACCGCCGTGGTCCCGCCCTCTTGGGCGCAGCCCACGTCAGCTCCCTGCTTCCTCCTGTGTTCTCCCTTGTAGCCCGTTCTACCAGGTGGCCAGCACGACTGCTGAAGCCCCGTTGGTCTCCGGCCTCATTCAGACCCACTTGGCAGCCACCCACTTTGTTGCAAAGCGTTAGCACCAGAACTGGCACAGGGGCTGGCAGCCCCGTGGTCTGACTCTGAGTCCCCTGTCCCCACATCCCTGCTCTTCCAGCCCGAGGCCCTGCCACGTGGCTCCTGCTCGGGGTGCTTCTTCCCGTACTCTGCAGCCTCAAGCGCAGAGACACCCTCTCCGCGGCCTGCCCTGACCCCCCTTTTAGAACAGCAGCTCCGTGCCCCGCTGACTCACCCGTCCGCCGGGGCAGAGGTTCCGGTTCCCGGTGGCTGAGCTGTGCCTGGTGCACACTCGGACGGACGGATGGATGGACGGATGGATAGATGGATGGATGGATGGACGGACGGACGAATGGATGGATGGACGGATGGATGGATGGATGGATGAATGGACGGATGGATGGACGAGTGAGTGCGGCCTGGGGAGGAGCTGGGCGCTCCAGCTGTCACCAGGAGTGGGAATGGCCAGGGGAAGGCTGGCCTGAGGGGGGCATTCCAGGCAGAGGGATGGAGCCGTGTGTGCAAAGGTCCAGGGGCAGGGTGGGCGTGCTGGGTACCTGTGAGGAGGGCGCACGCCACGGGGAGCCCCAAGAAGGCTGAGCAGTGGGGGACATATGGACAGAGCCCTGGGGGTCATTGAGGGTGTGGACGGGGGTGTGGAGTCCCCAGTGTCTGCTGGGAGCCCCTTTGGTGGGGATGGGCAGCCTGGGCACGGATCCTGATGGCCTGGCAGAGGGCGGTGGCAGGATTGAGGGAGTGGGTTTCAGGGAGACTCAAGAGGTGGGATTGAGAGCCTGGGGACAGCTCCATGGGGGCGGGGGGCGGGGTTCTAGAAGGATGGAGGATGGTTCCCCGCTTCCTGCTCATGCTTCTTGGGTGGGTGTGGATCCTAGGGTGGCGGCTGTGAGCATGAGCTCCTGCGGGTCATCCAGGGGTGTCTGGGAGGCAGCTGCTGGGGGGCTGGGCTCAGGGCAGGGGCAGCGGCGTAGGTGAGCTGAGCGAAGTTGAGGGTGGGCACGTGTGTTCTGGGCCCTGAGGCTGTGTCGTGGGAGGGGCGGGAAGAGGAAGGGCAGCTGGAGGCACGGGGTAGGGGACAAGAGGAGGGTCCCCGAGGGTGGACCACGCTTGGGTGTCCAGGGGCTGTGGGTGTGATTGGATGTGGCAGGCAGCCCGCAGGGAGCTGGATGTGATTGGATGTGGGGGACGGCAGAGCTAGGTCTGAGTGGGGTGGGGTGCCGGCAGGCGGCTGCAGGGGCGAAGAAACCAGCCTGCAGGAGCTGGGAGATGGGGGTGCCGAGGGTGGGGAGGAGTCTGGCCTCCCCAGGGCAGTAGCCCTTGGGCAGCAAGCCGGCCAGCCCGTGGTCCCAGAGGTGGCCCTGTCCTGTGAGCCCCCAGCCCGGGTGGGGCTAGGGCTGGGTGGGTGGTAGTCAGCACTTTCGTGGCTGGTCCGAAGAGAGGGCCGAGCAGCGTGGAGGGGGGAGCCACGGAGGGTCCTGGGCGGGGAAGAGCTGGGCGGGGGTGGGGGGGTGAGGCGAGGCGCGAGCTTGTGCCTGGGAGTGACTGGCTGTCTTCACGGCAGGCGGGGCGGCGGTGTCCTGGGGCTGCTCAGTGATGTCACCCCATCATTTGCCTGGCGCCCGAGGGCCGGATGGTCTTGGGGGCAGGGAGGGGGAGAGAGCATAGGCTGAGGCTGCCTTGGGCAGTCCCTGGGCCTCAGTTTCCCTGTCTGTGCAGCAGGGGCCGCTTTCCTGGTCTCGGGTGAGGCGGGCTAGTGGGGCAGACATTCACTGTGTCCCGGGGGGGGGGGGCCTGCCCCTGCCGTCCCGTGGCCTGGTGATGGGGCATCGTCCCTCCCGGGCAGGCTGGGGGTGGGACCTCCTGTTGCCCACGGTGGGTTGGGCCCCCGTGAGCTGCCGAGGGGGCTCCCACTCAACCCCCTCTGGTCCCGGGCCCCCCGGGACCCCTGTCTGCAGCTGCTCCAGCTGTGCCCGCCTTCTGCCCGCTGCTCCGTCTGGGTCACTCTCCCTTCTCTCCGTCCTGACCCAAGCCAGTCGGGCTGGCAGGTGGGCCACGGGGCTGCAGGAGCCGCGAGCTCACGCCCCCTGAGCCTTCGTGACCTGGAGGGGCAGTCTCCCTCCTCCAGGGGGTCATCTCGGGGTCTGCTGAGGCGACCCCTCCTCATAGCCGAGGGGTGAAGTGGGGGTGTGGCCGAGGCACGGGGCGGGGAGGGTTGGGCCGGGGCCTCGGGTACCTGACGGGCCCCTCCCTGTGTCCGCAGCGCTCCTTCACCCTCATCGTGGAGGCCTGGGACTGGGACAATGGCACCACCCCGGATGGTGAGTTAGCCCCGGCTGGGTGGATCGCTGCCTGCAAGGCCTTCCTCAGGGCACCGGGAGGCTGACCCCCTCGTTCACGGAGGTGCACATAGCCGGGTTCCTGGTCCTTTGCCTGCTGGGGACAAAGGCCCACGTGGCAGGAAAGCTGCCTCTACCCTGAGGATCTTTGCGCTGTTTCCCTTTTTGCCCTGGCTGCCAGGAAGCTCTGCCACACTTGTGATTTGCTGAGCTGCGCATGCACTGCCCTCCTCCCCAGTCTCAGCTTCGCCTATGTTGTTCTGATGGGCATGTGTCCTCGCCGAGGGCCGAGGGCCCAGGGCCTGCACCTGGGCCTCCCCAGTGCTCCTGTAGCCTCCTGCTGATGCCCAAACCCAAGCCTGTTCTTTTGAGGCCGGGTCAGCAGCACAGCGGAGTGGGTTGCTGCCGAGAGCTCTCTCTGGCTTTCTGAGCCCCTCTCTGCCCATCTGCCCTGGAACGTGGGGCTTGGCGGCCCTCCCCCGCAGGCTCACCTGGTGGCTGGCCGACCTTGCACGGCGTCTGCGGGGCCCTGCGGTAGTAGGGCAGAGAGGTTTTCCGTGGACAGACAAGGAAGAGCATTTGCACGCGCGGC
The DNA here is from genome assembly GCF_028023285.1 of Balaenoptera ricei. Taxonomy (NCBI): domain Eukaryota; kingdom Metazoa; phylum Chordata; class Mammalia; order Artiodactyla; family Balaenopteridae; genus Balaenoptera; species Balaenoptera ricei. Next base: position 187,582,733 of record NC_082640.1, on the reverse strand, counting down.
AGGAGCAGTGAGTGCCGAGGCCCTGAGGCAGGATTGAGCCCGATGTGTTTGGAGAGTAGCACGGGGCCCTCGTGGCAGGGTGGAGGCAGCGATTAGGTCAGCGAGGCCGGGGTCGGGTCGCGGAGGTTTCGTGGCTGGCTTTTCCCTGGAGCGGGGTCGCTCCGGCTGCTGCATGGATGGCGGGCTGCGGGGCCGGCGTGGAGAGGGGCGAGGAGGCCGCTGTGTGAACCCAGGTGGCGGTTGGGGGTGCTGGGGCCAGGAGCAGCCTGCGGAGTGAGAGGGGCTCCGGTCGCTCTGAAGGTCAAGGCACGGGGCTTGCTGATGGGTTGGACGTGGTGAGAGCAGGTAGGGGTGGCCTGAGCAGCCACAGGGCCGAGAAGCCGTTGTGCGGACGGGCCGGAACACAGTCTGGACGCGCTGCGTTTGGGGGCAGTGTCACGCGGGCAGTTGGATGCCAAGGCAGACCGAGCCCCTGGGTCCCATGGGTGACAATGTTGTGGGGACGCAGAGGGGCTGGGCTGGAAGCGGCGGTCAGTGGGGCTGGGCGGGCGGCGATGGGTCGGCGCAGGGAGAGACGCTTCTGGGAGGGGCCTGGCCTTCCCTGTAGCTCGGGGGTGGGGTGGTGCACGGGATCCTTAGCCTCTTATTGCAGACTTCCCCAAACTGGTACGAACGCGTAGGGAGACGTACCACGAGCCCTGTGCCTGTGCTTGCCAGATTGGGGCGCTTCCACCCACGCGGCAGCTTGGTTTGAAGGGAGGCCCAGCCATCGGGTCGCTGGATCTGTGCATTCTCGGGGCCGAGAGAGGCTTGTTTTCAGAGGGGGCGGTAGTGAGCGGTGCGGTTGCTGCCGGGAAGGCCCTCAGAGAGAGGGGGTCCCGGAGCAGGGGCGGGAGGGTGGCCAGCGGCGAGGGGTGGGCGTGGTGCCCGGTGGGGGTGCCGGTAGGAGCAGGGCCGCGGGCTGCGGGGCGCAGGCGGGGACGCCCCCGCCCAGCCCTGCCGGCTCCGCCTGCGTTTGGGGAGCAGGAGGCCCCTCTAGCCCCGCACTTCCTGCAGTGGCCCTGCTGTCCCGGCTCTGTGGCCTGAGGCCGCTGGCCGCGTGGTTTCGCGGGCTGTGCGCCTCCGAGGGGGATGGGGCGGCTGCGCCGGCTGACTCTGCCGCCCCCCCAAGAGGAACTGCTGATCGAGCGGGTGTCGCACGCGGGCATGATCAACCCGGAGGACCGCTGGAAGAGCCTGCATTTCAGCGGCCACGTGGCACACCTGGAGCTGAAGATCCGTGTGCGCTGCGACGAGAACTACTACAGCGCCACCTGCAACAAGTTCTGCCGGCCCCGCAACGACTTCTTCGGCCACTACACCTGCGACCAGTACGGCAACAAGGCCTGCATGGACGGCTGGATGGGCAAGGAGTGCAAGGAGGGTGAGTGGGCTGCGCGGGGCCACGCGGAGGGGCCGCAGGAGTGCCACACGGAGGGGCCACAGGAGTACCACACGGGGGGCCACGGGAGTACCACGCGGAGGGCCGCAGGAGTGCCACGCGGAGGGCCACAGGAGTACCATGTGGGGGGCTGTGCGGGGCGCCACCTGGAGGCCCCCCCACCCCGTGCCTGCCTCCGGGCTGTGGGGGCCCGTGCATGGCTGGCGGCAGCGGCGCCTCTCTGGTCTCTCTCTCTGCAGCCGTGTGTAAACAAGGATGTAACCTGCTCCACGGGGGGTGCTCCGTGCCTGGGGAGTGCAGGTGAGTGCCGGGCGCCTGCCCCTTCTTTGCTCTCCAGGCACGCTTGCTCCCTCAGCAGGATTGGGCTGAGCGCCTGCTGTGTACGCGGCGCTGGGGAGCTGGGTGTTGGGGCCGCAGTGAGTGGGGACACGGGCCCTGCTCCCACGCAGCTTATAATCGGCGCAGGGACGCACGCGGCCTCAGAGCCTGGGCGTGCCCGACAGCGATAGCCCCACGAGGACAAGGTGGTGGGTGGTGGGGGCCTGGGGAGGGGGGCGGCCAGGGCCGTTTCACGTAACTTGGTTGGGACGGTCTTATACACAAGGGGCAGAGTCCGGGAGGCAGAGAGCCACCCGAGGGCAGGTGTCTGCAGCATAGGAGGTGCAGAGGGCCCAGTGGCTTGTGCTCTTGGGTGGAGGACAGGGGGAGGGTGGTGAGTGTGTGGGGGGGACCTAGAAAAGAAGGGGGGGCTGCTGCAGAGTTTGGAGCTGAGTGAGGTGGGATGGAAGGACCAGAGCAGCTGCTGTGTGGGAGGAGCCAGGCTGGGGAGGGGGTGTGTGATGGTGACGGTCCAGTGGGAGGTGGAAGGGTGGGCAGGTCCTGCAGACGTCCTGGAGTGGAAGAGTGGGGGATCGGGGAGGACCCCAAGCCTTCTATATCCTGTGCCACTGGACACAGGGATGGGCTCAGGCGCAGCAGGCAGAGGTGAGAGCAGCAGGTGATGTAGAGGTGCCCTGCCCTGGGTATGCGGAGAGAGGCCTGGCCCGAGACACGGGTGAGCCCCTGAGGCACACGGGCGGTGCTGACAGCCGACGGGGGGCAGTTGGAGAGGAGAAGAGGTCCAGGAGCCAGTTCCAGCCTCCTGCTGGTGACTGTACGATGAGGGACTGGCAGAGGCCACCGCCACGAGTCAGAGGGAACTGGGCAGTGACACAGGGTTGGCCGGGGGTCAGAGGGAGCCAGAGAGAGAGGGGTCCCCGCAGCCTCGTGCAGACAGTGGAGGCCATCGGAGACCTTGATTGGGGGGAAGGTAGAGTTGCCGGCTTGGGCAGGGTCAGGCGGCTGTGGGAAGGAAGGAGTAGTTCTGCCAGGTAGTGAGCGGAGACGGTGGGGGGTTGGGACAGCTGGAGGGGCGGGGCCAGGGTTTGGAGCTGGGAGGGCTTCGAGCAGGGCTCTCTAGGGTGTGTGAGCAAGGGTGGGCGCCGGGGGTGCACGAGGATGGCCCGGGAGCTGGGCCTGGGGGGCCAGGTGGACGCTCAGGGGCGAGCCCCTGGGAGGGGCCTGCACGTTGGCAGGGAGGTGAGCAGGTGCAGTGAGTGAGGCCTCTGCCCCAGCCTTGGGTCTCACTCGTCCCAGGACCCCCTCTGCGGGGCGGGTTTGCTCCCAGCTGTGTTTTTCAGATAAGGGCGCTAAGCAGAGAAATTTAGTCACTCCCCCGTTGAGTTTGGACAGGGAGGGCAGTGTTTGGGAGCCGGGGGCCGGGACGGGATGGGAGGGTGACCCTCTCTCTGCTCGTCCTGTGGTGGCTTCGGCCTGGCAAGTGGCGTGTGGAGCAGTCCCGCCAGGCCCAGGGCAGGGAGGCGGGCAGGCTGCCCAGGGACAGGCGGGGGGCTGGGGCTGCACCCACCCGGCCACTCACTCTGCCAGGTTTCAGACAAGTTGAGTGGGTCTCCAAGTGGCGTGGGGAGCACAGCGCCGGTGAGAGGGCACCTGGGGGCCTGGCCCAGGGCGGGTTCATGTCTTGAGGGACAGGCACCTCCAGGAACCAGATCCTGGGTGGGAGACTGGGTGCGGGACCGCTCTCTGCCCTGGCCAGGGCCTTCCCCTGCAGCCCTGCCCTGTGACCTGTGTGGTGGGCATGAGCCCTGGGACTCCGGGCAGACAGGTCCCCACCTGGGTCCTGAGCAGTGGGGCTGGGTCTCAGCCCCGCACACCCTGGCCCGGCCCCGTGGGCAGCGCAGTCCTGGGGCCCTGCTAAGGGCCCTGGGTGGCCGGCGATGGAGCAGCCGGGTGGGAGGAGGGTGGGAGGGAGGGGAGGGAGGGCCCGGGCCCGCCCTCCACTTCAGTGTGGGCTGTGCAGGAAGGCGCGGAGGGGCGGGGGTGCGGCGCGGGACTCTCGGGACGGAGGCTCTAGGTGAGCCCTAGCCGCCTCTCTCCCTGGCCTGCGGGTGAGGCCCAGCTGCCGCCTGTAGCTCAGGGCTCAGGTTTCAGCGCAGGACAAACCCCCACCGGATGCTGCGGAGATGGCCGTGCCTTCCTGCCGTCTCCTCCCTGGGCTTCTAGGGCCAGGAAAGCTGAGGTGGGGGGGGCCTGGAGAGGGCCGCCCCACCCAGGGCCGAGAGCACGCCCGAGGCACCCTCGTGCTCCCTGGCCGGGGTCCTCTGGAGGGAGGGTGGTGGGTGGGGGCGTGCGGCCCAGGCCGGCACACACACCGCCCCCCCGCCTCCCCGGGTACGGGGGCTGGAGGAGCCCCTTCTCACCGGCCTTGGTTTCCCTGTCCTGCACTGGCTGAGGTGGCCAGCGTCCCTTCTGGGTGCCGTGGGACTCGGGGGCGGCCCGGGAAGGGCCGTGGCTCTTTCCTTTTCCAAAAATAAATCCACGTGGTGGTTGATGGCACGGACGTCACTCCATCCTGCGGGACGAAGTTCTAGGGAGGGTCCCCTGGGGGTCACGTCCAGGGCCTGAAGGGCAGCCCGCCGGGCCCTGGGGCGTCCAGCACAGGGTGCTGGTCTCTCTCCCCCAAGAGCAGTGCCCCCGGCTGGCTGAGTTCCGGGCCCTCACTGATGGCCTGGGTGTCTTTCTGCTCTTCCTCCTGAAGGACTTCCCAGAGAGGACGTTGGCCCACAGCTTAGGCAGGGCCAGGCCTCGGGGTCATGGCCTTGGAGCCAAGAGGCCTTTTGAGGCCGTTTGCCAGGGAGCGGTGACTCCTCTGGCTCAAGAACTGCCCTGAATCTGGCTTCTCTCAGGGCTGGACTGGGGCAGCCTGTGGGCCTCAGTGTCCCCATCTGTGAGATGCGCCCGTGGTTGGGCCTTGTGGAGAGAGAAGTTACTGCCCTTGAGTCACAGGTGAGGTCACGTGCTGTGCCCAAGGTTACCGGCCGGAGCCGGGCCAGGAGTCCTTTCCTGATGCCCCGCTGGCCTGCCCAGGCCTGGCAGCACCTGGCCCTCTCATTCGTGGGGTCCCGGCAGCGCCTTCCTTGCCTGGCGCTGGCTCTCGGGGCCCTGCTTGGGGTGAGTCCCAAAATAGCTCCGGGAGGAGTGACTGGACAGCTGCGGCCAACCGTGCGAGGCCAGCGGCCGGGAGCGCCCGTGACGGTGCGGGCTGGCCGGCGGGACCGTCACCCCCGCCTGGCCCGGGGCCCGTTCCGGTTCAAAGGCTGAGGCTGCCGGCCCCGGGCGGCCCATGTGACTCTGCGCCCGTGTCCCCAAGCCACCCTGGGAGCGGCCAGAGCTCCTGGGGTCCGCTGTCACGCACGTGGCCTCACGGCCCTCGGCCTTCCCCAGGTGCAGCTACGGCTGGCAGGGGAGGTTCTGTGACGAGTGCGTCCCGTACCCGGGCTGCGTGCACGGCAGCTGTGTCGAGCCCTGGCAGTGTAGCTGCGAGACCAACTGGGGCGGCCTGCTCTGCAACAAAGGTGCGCCTGGCGGGCGAGGGGCGGGTGGCGAGGCCCCAGCTCGGCGCCTCGGGGAGGTAGGGAGCGAGGGTCTCGGTCTGCTCCCTGAGCGCCCACCCCTGCCCCCAGACCTGAACTACTGCGGCAGCCACCACCCCTGTACCAACGGGGGCACGTGCATCAACGCGGAGCCCGACCAGTACCGCTGTGCCTGCCCCGACGGCTACTCGGGCAAGAACTGCGAGCGGGGTACGTCGGGGCCGGGAGCCGGCGGGGCCCACCTCTCTGGCCTTCTGTGCGGCAGGCACCCCCCACTCCCACCTCGGGGCCTTGGGGGCTTGGGGAGGAAGGAGGGGGCCTGGGCCGCCACACCCACTCCCTGTGGTTCTCAACACAGCCGAGCATGCCTGCGCCTCGAACCCGTGTGCCAACGGGGGCTCTTGCCACGAGGTGCCCTCAGGCTTCGAGTGCCACTGCCCATCCGGCTGGAGCGGGCCCACCTGTGCGCTTGGTGAGTGCCCACTCCAGTGCGTCTGGGGCACTCAGCCTGGCATCTGAGGGGTCTGGAGGGTGGGGGTGGAGTGGCCGTGTCCACGTGGGCGGCTGTGGTCAGGGGAGGGGTGACAGGAAGAGCCAGGCCCGTGTCCCTCCTTCCCACCCCACACCTCTCGCTCTGACCCTGTGCAGACATTGACGAGTGCACCTCCAACCCGTGTGCGGCAGGGGGCACCTGCGTGGACCAGGTGGACGGCTTCGAGTGCATCTGTCCCGAGCAGTGGGGGGGAGCCACCTGCCAGCTGGGTAAGGGGCCCGCGGGGCGCGTGTGTGCATGGGCTGTGCACTGGGCATGCGCTGCTGCTGCGGGCGCCGGGGCAGGTGGGGCCCGGGCCCCATCGCTGCCCTTGTCTCGTTCACAGACGCCAATGAGTGCGAAGGGAAGCCGTGCCTTAATGCTTTTTCTTGCAAAAACCTGATTGGTGGCTATTACTGTGATTGCATCCCGGGCTGGAAGGGCGCCAACTGCCACATCAGTCAGTACGGGTGGGCGGGCCGCAGGCGGGCAGGGCTGGGGGAGAGGGGGACCCAGCCGTGACCCGCGCCTCTGCCCGCAGACGTCAACGACTGTGGGGGCCAGTGTCAGCACGGCGGCACCTGCAAGGTGAGGGCTGGCCCCGTGCCGTGCGCGCACGTTGGGGGAGCGTCGGGGGGAGCCGCCTGCGGGGGCGGCTGTGGGAGGTTCACCCCCCACTCCCCCCACTCCCCCCAGGACCTGGTGAACGGCTACCAGTGCGTGTGCCCACGGGGCTTCGGGGGCCGGCACTGTGAGCGCCAGCTGGACGAATGTGCCAGCAGCCCCTGCCACGTCGGCCTCTGTGAGGACCTGGTCGACGGTTTCCGCTGCCACTGCCCCCAGGGCTTCTCGGGGCCGCTCTGCGAGGTGAGGCCTGCGCGTGCTGCCTGCCTCCCGCCTCCTCCAGCCGCTGCCCCGGGTGGCCCGTCCGAGTGGCCAGGAGGGGCCACAGTGGGTGTCGGCCCTGCAGAGAGTCTGGGCTGCCTGGCTGGGCAGGGGCAGAGGAGGGTCGCAGGGTCACTGCTTGTCAGGACGAGCCCCTCCTGGCGGGGTGGGCCGGGAGCCCTGGCAGGTCAGCTGGCTGCCCCAAGCCCTGTCTGTCTGATTCCCACTGTGGCTGGAGGGCAGGCGGCTTTGACGGGGCAGGGCACATGGGCCCCTGAAAGAGGGGCCCTAGGGTGGGGTGGGGGTGCCACACACGGGTCTGAGGAGAGGCTCGCGCACCCATCACCCTCTGACCCGCCCTGGTCATCGCAGGGGAGAGTAGTGGGGCTGCAGGGGTGCAAGGGGCGGGTCTGGAGCCTGGCGGTGATGCTTCTGGGAAGGACCCACGGACAGGGCTGAGGGCGGCCCTGGTGGCTGGGGAGGGGGGCCAATAGCTGGCCTTCCTGCCGGTAGGAGGGGCGAAGGCCGGATGCAGCGGAAGAGGGCCGCCCTGGAGGCGAGGGTGGTGGGAGGGGCCTGGCCCCCGCAGGTGTTTCCGTCCGGCTGAGGGGCCTGGGCAGTCAGGGTTGGGCGTTCCTGCAGGCTCTGGCTGCAGCGGCCTGGGTGTCTAGTCCGGATGGGGCCTGGATCTTGGGGGTTCCCTGTGTGGACACGAGAGAGGCCTGGCTCGTCGTCCAGCACCAGCAGTAGGGCCTGGGCTCTCACGGATGCCCCCCTCCCCAGGTGCACGTTGACTTCTGCCAGCCAAGCCCCTGCCGGGACGGGGCCCGCTGCTACAACCTGGAGGGCGACTACTACTGCGCGTGCCCCGAGGACATGGGCGGCAAGAACTGCTCTGAGCCCCGGGCGCCGTGCCCTGGCGGGGCTTGCAGAGGTGGCTGCAGTGTGGGCGGGGCCTGAAGGGGTGGGGTAGGGTGAGGGGGTGGGGCCTGCAGAGGTGGGGCTGACCCCTCCCATCTCTGTGGCAGTGGTCGATGGCTGCGGGTTCGAGGCCGGGACCAGGGTGGCCCGCGTGGCCCCCTCCGGCGTGTGTGGCCCCCATGGACACTGCGTCAGCCAGCCCGGGGGCAACTTTTCCTGTGTCTGTGACAGCGGCTTCACAGGCACCTACTGCCACGAGAGTGAGTGGCTGTGGACAGGGGGCCGGGCGGGGGCCGGGAGGCCTGGGGACCTGGCTCACGCCCGCCTCCTGCAGACATCGACGACTGCCTTGGCCAGCCGTGCCGCAACGGGGGCACCTGCATCGACGAGGTGGACGCCTTCCGCTGCTTCTGCCCCAGCGGCTGGGAGGGCGAGCTCTGTGACACCAGTGAGTGGGCCGTGCTGCCCCTCCCTCGGGCCCCACGTGGCCTGTCACCGGACACCTCAGCCCCAGCGGCCCCACGTGGTCACCGGCTCCACGTGGCGAGCTGGTGACCGGAAGCGGCGCCTGTGTGTGTGTGTGGCGGAGGGGCACACGCTCTCCCTCCCCACCCCCTCTGTCTCTCCCTGGCCCAGCTCCGGCGCTTCCTCCCCCCGCAGCCCTCCCTGAGCGCCGGTGACCCCCCGCTGACCGGCGTCCTCACCCCCAGATCCCAACGACTGCCTTCCCGATCCCTGCCACAGCCGCGGCCGTTGCTACGATCTGGTCAACGACTTCTACTGCGCGTGTGACGATGGTTGGAAGGGCAAGACCTGCCACTCGCGTGAGTGCCCGCGAGCCCCTGCTGCGCTGGGGGCTGCCCGCCGGGATGCCGCCCACTGCTCCGGGCGCCCCCTGAGCGGCCGTGTGCCCGCAGGTGAGTTCCAGTGTGACGCCTACACCTGCAGCAACGGTGGCACGTGCTACGACAGTGGCGATACCTTCCGCTGCGCCTGCCCCCCGGGCTGGGAGGGCAGCACCTGCACCGTCGGTGAGGAGCCCCGAGGGCACGCTGGCCGTGTCTGCCCCTTGCTGTTTGGGTTGGAGGCGTGGGGTGGAGGCCCCGGTCTGCCCAGCCCAGATGAAAGCCCCCTTCCTCCTCCTCCTTCCTCTCCTCCTCTGCCCTTGCAGCCAAGAACAGCAGCTGCCTGCCCAACCCCTGCGTGAATGGGGGCACCTGTGTGGGCAGCGGGGACTCCTTCTCCTGCATCTGCCGGGATGGCTGGGAGGGCCGCACCTGCACACACAGTGAGCCCGTGGGCGTGGGCGTGGGCGTGGGGTGGGACCCACTCCTCTCTCCCCCAGCTTCCGGGTCCTGCTCCCTCTCGAATCTGCCTCACAGACCTGCCCCTTGCACTTGGCCACCAAAGTCCAGTTGAACCCCAAGATCTGCCGTGCCCCCTCCAACACCCCCTGAGCTCCGCAGCCCAGCCCCCTCCCTTGTGTTCTGCCCTCTGTCCGTCGCCCGCCAACCACTCGCCCTGTGGCCTGGGCGTCCTGCTCGCGCGCCCCGCCCTCCTACGCCAGTCGCCTCCAGGCTGGTCACGGTGGGCTGGCGGGGAGCTCGGTATCCTCCCACCCTGCATGCCTGGGGTGCCCCAGACTCGGCACGGATGGGTGCCAGGCGGGTGGATGCCGTGCCCACTGTCCTCTTTCCGCAAACACAGATACCAACGACTGCAATCCTCTGCCTTGGTGAGTGGCAGCCCCTGAGGTGGGCTGGCCGGGGAGCTCGGCCTGTCCTGGGCCCCCTGACACCCGCCCTCTCCCCTGCAGCTACAACGGCGGTGTCTGCGTGGACGGCGTCAACTGGTTCCGCTGCGAGTGTGCGCCGGGCTTCGCGGGCCCTGACTGCCGCATCAGTGAGGGGCCGGGGGCACCGGGCGGGCAGGGCTGTGGGACCCCAGCCCTGGGAGCTGCTCCCAACTCAGTCTGAGCCCCAGTTTCCTCTATCTGTCCCCCGCCACCCGGCAAGCGGGTAGACCCTAGTTTGGGTTGAGGTCTTTGTACCCAGAGGCCCCCCCGCCCCCGGTCCAGAGGCAGATGGGGGTGGTGCTTATCGAAGCCTCGGGCTGGTGACAGTGATGGCGCCAGGCCCAGCTCAGAGGGCCCCCCAGGGCAACCCGAGGCCCAAGCTGGCTGGGCGCTGCTCCTCCCACTCGCCAGGGCCTCCCATGCCGCCCCAGCCGCCTTCCTGCTGCCCGCTGAGCCCGCCCGCTTTCCCTGCAGACATTGACGAGTGCCAGTCCTCACCTTGCGCCTATGGGGCCACGTGTGTGGACGAGATCAACGGCTACCGCTGCAGTTGCCCTCCTGGCCGGTCTGGCCCGCGGTGCCAGGAGGGTAGGTGTGGGGGGACATAGTGGGCGAGGGCCATGCCAGGTGGGGGCAGGGCGAGACCTGGCCTTCACGGCTGCCCCCACCTCTCCTCTTCTCTGCAGTGATCGTGTTCGGGAGGCCCTGCTGGTCACAGGGCGTGCCCTTCCCTCACGGGAGCTCCTGGGTGGAGGACTGTAACAGCTGCCGCTGCCTGGACGGCCGCCGGGATTGCAGCAAGGTGCAGGAGGCTCCTGCCCCAGAGCCTCTCCAGCCGGCCCTGCCCGGCCCTCCCTCCCAGCCTTGCCTCCCCGCGCTGCCCTGCTGGGTCTGATGCCCCAGTGCCTTGGGCCTGGGGTCCCCGTCATTCATCCATGACCCTGTTGCTCACCCTGTGAGGGTGCTGGGGGAGGGGGACGGGTGAGCCAGGCTCCAGAAGACCTGGGTCTGCCCTGCCCTGCCCTGCCCTGGGACTCGCTGACCCGACCGTGTCTTTTCCCCCCGCGTGGTGCCGGTGTGTCTGCGGGTCCCATCTACGTGTGCCCAGGTGTGGTGCGGCCGGAAGCCCTGCCTGCTGGCTGGCCGGCCTGACAGCCTGAGCACCCAGTGCCCACCTGGGCAGCAGTGCCAGGAGAAGGGCCCGGGCCAGTGCCTGCAGCCGCCCTGCGCGGCCTGGGGGGAGTGTGGCGCGGGGGAGCCCTGGCTGTCCGGCAGCTCTTGCCGGCCGCGCTCCGGCCACCTGGACCGCAGCTGCGCCCGCCTCACCCTGCACTTGGACCGCGAGCGGCTGCCCCAGGTGAGCGGCGCCGCCCACTGCGCCCCGCACCCTTCCTCAAGTGGCCACCGGGATGGCCCGAGGCCCCTGCTGCCTGCCTGGCGCCGGCGGGCTCGGGGAGGCTGGGGAGCCTGGCCGCGTGCGGTCGGAGGAGGTGGCGTGTTGGTCCCAGGGGAGTGGCCAGCCTGGGCCGAGGTGCCTGTCCCTCCAGTTGTCCCGGGGCCTGGGCTGAAGGTGGCCTTCCAGGGAGGCTGGGGGGGCAGCCCACAGCTCGGTGGGCGCTTCTCACTCCGGCCGCGTCCCTGTCCTCACGTCCTTCTGGCCTGAGCTCCGGGTGAGGCCCCACCCAGCCCTGACCACGGTGGTGGTCTGTGTCCTGCTGTGGGAGCCGGTACCCCCCCGCCCCGCCCGCACCCCTGCTCTGCTCCCCCAGACAGGCTGTAAGGCGTGTCCCACCGCCTGCCCGAGGTGCCGGCTTGGGGTGAGCGCCCTCAGGTCCTCGGCCCGCGGGCCGTGCTCACGCGCAGCCCGTCTCTGCTCAGGGCACCACCGTGGGCGCCGTCTGCTCGGGCATCCGCGCTCTGCCCGCCACGAGGGCGGTGGCCCAGGACCGCCTGCTCGTGCTGCTCTGTGACCGGCCGTCCTCGGAGGCCAGCGCCGTGGAGGTGGCTATGGTGGGTACTGGCGGGTGGGGCGGCCACCCTTGTTCAGCGCCCCCCTCTCCAGGGTCCCCCTCTGCACGTGCGCCTGGTGGGGACTGGGGCAGAGGGCCCAGGCCAGGCAGGCTCCCAGGTACTTACTTGGGGACACGGGGTGACCACAGACCCAGAAGTCCGCTCCGGCACAGTTGCGCAGCTTAGGGCTGTGGCATCTCCCCGTGCCCTTGCTGGAGGCCGGCGGAGCCGGGGCGGGCCTGCAGGAGGGGTGCTGTCAGCCCGGCGAGGGGGGCAGGAGGGGCCAGGCAGGGCGCATGTGCAGCTCCGCGGGGCCAGCGCGTGCAGCTGGGACTCTGGGCAGGGGTCCGCAGAACTGTGGGAGGCCCCGGGTGACAGCAGGAGTCGGGGTACAGAGGCAGCACCCAGAGACGGAAGGAGAGGGGTCAGGGGCCAGGGTGGACAGCAGCGGGGCATAGCTGGAGGATCCCTTGAGGGCCGGGTGGGGGGAGTGAGGAAGCTCGTAAGCCCGGGGCCTCAGGATGGGGAGCCCTCATGTGGGACCCGGACTCGGGACCATGGGGGTCAGTTGTGGCCTGGGTGCGGCGCTAAGACCAGGGCCTGCCCGACGGGACGGGGCGGGCGGGATTGTGGGTGGAAGCCTAATTTTCCTGCCGCCTCGGCTGCACCTGGCCCCCTACTTCGCCTGTGCTGTGTTCTTGGTGTCTATGGCAGCAGGGGTGCCCGTGGTCTCAGGCCGCCTTGGGATGTGTGGTCAGGGCCTGGCCACCCGCCCGGGCCCTCGGCTGAGTGGGTGTCCTTGGGGCCCTGCTCTGGGGCCCAGGTGGGTACCCGACGTAAATGGGCACCACGGGGTCGGGGGAGGCTGTGGCTGGGGTTGTGCGGGGAGAGACGAGGGGTGAGGGGCAGAGCAGCTTCTCGGGGTGCTGGCTGGGTGCCGGTGTTTGGGCAGCAGGGCCGCACGGTGCCGGCAGGGCTTGGGGGAGCCCCGGCATCGGGTGCCAGTGCTGGGTTTGTGGCACCCTCTGGACTCCAGGCGTGGCTGGCTGGGGCTGGGAGCCTACCCGCAGGGACAGCCGTCCCAGCCCCAGGTGCAGGGGGGTCCAGACCGGGAAAGTGCAGACCAGGCCTCATCCACCTTCCCATGAACTGCCCAGCGTGGGGCATCCCCCGCCCAGGACCCCCCTTCGATGAGCCTCCCTCCAGGAAGCCTTGGGGCCGCAGGTTCCCAAGCCCTTCACTCTGCTCCAGGACGGCCCTGCTCGTGGGACCACAGCCACCCGCGTCCCTCCTTGCCGCTGACCGAGAGCCGCTGGCCTGGATGGGAACCTCAGTGTGCCCTGGGGCCGCACACGGGGCCAGGCACGCTGTCCCACGGGGGGTGGGGGTCACAGGCCCCCGGACGCGGGCGGGCTGCCCCTCAGCTCTGTCCTCTGCCTCAGTCCTTCAGCCCGGCCCGCGACCTGCCCGACAGCAGCCTGATCCAGAGTGCGGCCCATGCCATCGTGGCGGCCATCACCCGACGGGGGAACAACAGCTCGCTGCTGCTGGCTGTCACCGAGGTCAAGGTGGAGACGGTCGTCATGGGCAGCTCCTCCACAGGTGAGCAGGGGGAAGGGGGGCCGCTTCCTGGCCCCCTGGGCCTGTGGGAATCTTTTCGGGCACGTGGGGCTTGGAGGGGAGGGGCTGCGAATTTCCCCGGCCCTGCCGGGGGGCCGTCCAATCCACAAAACGCTGCAGCTGCTCTGCACCTGCCAGTGAAGGGCCCCCAGCCCCCCACGCACCCCCTCCCCAGCCCACCACCGGGAGCCAGAGGACCCTCGCCCGACGGTCCCCTCACGGCGCCCCGCCCCAGGTCTGCTGGTGTCGGTGCTGTGCGGCGTGTTCAGCGTGCTGTGTCTGGCGTGCGTGGCCGTCTGCGTGTGGTGGACCCGCAAGCGCAGGAAAGAGCGGGAGAGGAGCCGGCTGCCGCGGGAGGAGGGCGCCAACAACCAGTGGGCCCCGCTCAACCCCATCCGCAACCCCATCGAGCGGCCGGGCGGCCCCAAGGACCCGCTGTTCCCCTGCAAGAACTTCACGCCGGCCCCGCGCGGGGCGGGGGAGGCGCTGCCCGGGCCGGCGGGCGGCAGGGAGGACGAGGAGGACGAGGAGCCCGGCCGCGGCGAGCACGACTCCCCGGAGGCCGAGAAGTTCCTCTCGCGCAAGTTCACCAAAGACCCCGGCCGCTCGCCTGGGAGGCCGGCCCGCTGGGCCTCGGGCCCCAAGGTGGACAACCGCGCCGTCGGGAGCCTCAGCGCCGCGTGCCGTGCCGTCCGGGAGTAGGGCTGCGGCCGCCAGCTGGGCCGGGACCCGGGACCCCTCGCCGGGTGCCACGCCACCCGCCGGACCACAGGAGGCCGAGGCCGTGTGCATAGTTTCTTTATTTTGTGTAAAAAAAAAAAACCCCAAAAGCAAAAAGCAGATGTTTATTTTCTATGTTTCTTTAACCTTGTATAAATTATTGGATAACTGTCAGGCGGAAAACAACGGAGTATTCTCGGATAGTTGCTATTTTTGTAACGTTTCTGTGTGTCGCACTCGCCGTGTGGCAGGGAAAAGCAAGGATGTCTGTGCTCTCACCAAGTCGTTGAGCGTTTGTTCCCAGAGGTGGTGCACTGTTTACAGAATCTTCCTTTATTCCTCACTTGGGGTTCTCAGTGGCTCCAGGCCAAAGAGCCAGTGGGACCCATGGCTGTCGGTGGGACCACCCGAGGCTGACAGCGGGACCCGTGGCTCTCAGCGGGACCTGTGATGTTCGGCGTGGCCCATGGCTGTTGGTGGCACCTGCGGTTGCAGTGGGGCTCGAGGTCATTGGTGGGGCCCGTGGCGGTCGGCGTGGCCCGAGGCCCGTGGGCAGACCCTCGCCAGGTCGCCAGTCCGTCCGCGCTCCAGTCCGCCGTCCTCGCTTGCTCCTGCCCAGAGCACTCGCTCCAGAGATCTCTCAACTGTGCTTTCAGAAGTGCCCTTCCTGACTGCTCTGTTCTCCCCGGGACGGCGGCAGTATTGAAGCTTGTGACAAGTGCCTTCACACAGACTCTCCCCTCGCAACTGTCAACGTTTGCCGTGGGCACCAGGCCGCTGCCCACCTGCCGGCCCCGGCCGCCCCTCCTCGTGAAAGTGCATTTTTGTAAATATGTACATATTAAATGAATCACTCTGTATATTTGATTTAATAACTTAAATGTTTTGTCCTCCCTTGTTCTTTGGGTGCTGTTCCTTTGTTACTTAGAGTCTGGACAGGAGGGGGGCGTCCACGGCGCAGAGCCAGGCGCGGGGGCGGGCGTGTGGGCCGTGTGTGAGCGGTGGGAATGTCCTGCTGCCCCAGGGCCCCTGTGGGCCGGGAACACGTTCGCATCTGTGTGGTTGACAGAAGCTTTCCTGGAAGTGAGGCGAGGGAGGCACTGTGCATCCGCTCCGTACTGAAAACAGGTGAGCAGGGCTTTGTAAATTGTGTCAAGTCGCTTAGCAATGAAGAGCTCTCAAGGTTTCAAGGAATTAGGTCAAAACTTGAGAGTGTGAGACGCTGCACCGTGAGTGGCTCTTGGCTCCCGTGGGTTGGGCAAATTGGGACTCAGCGTGGTGGCCTCGGGGCGGCCGTTGAAGGCTCTGGCACCTGTCGGTTTGTGCACAGGTCGCTGAGAAGACCAGGTGGTCGCTAACTAAGTCACGGTTTATGCCAGCCTCGCGCACATGTGGAGCTCATGCTGCCACCGCCGGTCAGCCAGAAAGATCCTGAGCTTCCGGTTTCCTTTTAAGCCATGTTTACCTAACTTGAGCCCCCAGGTGGCTGGGAGAAACAAATGCCAATGGCCTTTGTCCTGGAACTGTCTACGCCTCGTGATTTTCCAAAGTCAGTGAACAGACCACAGTCCAGACCCAGCACGAAGGGAACCCCAGCACCAGGGGCAACAGCCATCAGAACCGTGCCAGGCTGCAGGTGCCCGTCGGATGCTCGGACCCAGAGTATGAAATGCGTTTGCTGGGGCTCCCCTGGTGGTCCAGTGGCTAAGACGCCACGCTCCCAATGCAGGGGGCCCGGGTTCGGTCCCTGGTCAGAGAAGTAGAACCTGCATGCCACAACTAAAAGATCCCGCACACAGCAATGAAGATCCTGTGTGCCCCAACCAAGACCTGGTGCAGCCAAATAAATAAAAACTAAAAAAAAAAAAAAAGTGTTTGCTGGCCGTGCTCAAACAGGACAGCTGGGCAATGCCAACAGGCCGGATGGGAGCTGGAAAATAACCAAGTGGGTTTGAAAAAAAAAAAGAGTGGAATTTCTAGAAATGACAAAGCGCCATCCCCTAAACTGAAAACTAAACAGTCATTTTGAGATGCTGCTGAAGAAAGAATTAGTGAAAAAGAGGCCAGAAGAAAGGGGTCCCGAGGCAGCCCAGAGGCAGAAGGTGGGAAGATTGTGAGCGGCTGGCGTGGCTGGGGGGCCGGTGGGGTGTCCCGAGGCGAGCGGAGCCTGGCGGGTGTGGGGCGAGCAGAGAGGGGGCAGAGGCGGCAGCGGCTGGGCCGCTTGAGTCCCTTCCTCAGGACATGTGCCGCGGGCGACGCCAGTGGGTCCCCCACATTCTGGGCAAGCCCCCGTGACCTCGAGGGGGTGGGCCTGGCCTGGCCGGGGGGGCTCACCGGACGCTTCCTGCTCGGGGGGAGGCTGGCTGTCGCAGGCCACTGTGCACGCCATGCCCACGTGTGCACCTTCACGTGCAGCCTGGCCCTCCCTCCCAGCCTGCCGCCGGCATCCTGAGCCCACCTCAGGCCTGGCCTGGGTGACCCCGTGCCCGGCAGGGGTGGGGACAGGGCCGTCCACGTGCCTCCCCAGGCCCAGCTCACTGCCGGCCGCACTGGCGCGTCCCATGCTCCGCCGTCTCCTGCTGGTGTGCCCCTGGCTGGTGGGGCTCGTTCTCGCTTCCAGCACGGCCCCCTCCCCCGCTCTTGGTGAGACCGCGAAGGGTGGGTGGGATTGCAGCCCCTCGGCCCCCAGGGCGCCGCTCGCCACGCCGGCCTCTGCCCTCTCTTAGGCTGGCTACACAGAGGCCGGCCCCCACGGCAAGGGTCAGGCGTCTCTGTCCCACCCCTGCCAGCACCTTGTCCTCTCCTGGGTGGGTAGGTGGGCAGTTGACCCCCCAGAGGGACAGCCGCTTGATTAGGAAGTTCAGACAAAGCACGCTCACGGGCGCCGGCGCTGTCCCCGAGGCTGCCCCGCGTCTCCCCGAGGCTGGTGCTGGGCTCCTGCGACTCTCCCGGCACAGCAGGAAGCTGTGGCCGTGGGACAGTTGGCCCCCAGACTGAGGCTCCCCCGTTTGCCTGTGTGACGCAGCAGCGTCCAGCTGTGGCAGCTGGGAGTGGACGTGAAGTCCAGGAGCAGTGAGGGGTCCCCGGGTCCCCTCTGCAGCCGCCTCGCTCTGAGCACCTGCGGGCCTCCTCCCAGCGGCCCCACCTCTTCCCCTTCCTGGTCGATGGGTCTGGGGGAACCAGACGGGAGGGGCTGAGGGGGCCTCTTCCCTGTCCTTGAGGTGCGTGTCACCACGGTAAGGTCTGGACCTCCCCGGAGCCGGGTGGGCAGTGGGCTTTGGGGCAGCGGGAGGCTCAGGGGTGTAGGCCTTGGGGGCCGGGGGCTCCCTGAGAGGACAGCCCGGCCAGGAACTTTGGTTTGCTCCCAGCTGGGGTCTGGGGGAGGCTGAGTGGGCCCAGCAGGGTCTCCGTGTCCCCCTCATTTGCATCTATGACCACAGTGCTGTCCAGTCGAGAGAGGATGCTGGTGGGGTCAGGGCAGCCGTCCCTGACGGACGGAGGGAGGTCGGTGGGCTTCAGCCGTGCGCTGAGGCGCTGGCCTGGGGATGGGGTGGGTCCAGGCGGCGTCCGAGGCCTCAGGTGGGAGCCTGGCCGGGCTGTGCTGGGGGAGGTGCTGGAGACTGGAGCTGCCCCGGGCAGTGGGCACTCTCTCCACGGGCAGGGGACCCAGGCCCGGGAGCCTCGGCGTGCCCCCTGGTGAAGAGTGGCCAGTGCACGGCGGTGGTCGCCGCACGTTCCACGGCACGGGCGGAGCGGCACCGGTGCGCCCACCCATGGCGACACTGTCTCCTTCAGGCTGGGGTCAGATCAGCCTCTCCCACCCCCTCATCCCCACGTGGTCAGAGCGGGGAGCGGTGCCCCATCACTGCCGGGCCTGGACCAAGGGCCGTGTCACGACCCAGCCTCCACTGCAGGCGTGGAGCAGCTCCGAGGCCAGGATCGGGGCCGCTCGTACCCGCCACCCCAGGCCTGCCCGCTGCTTCCTCAGGGCTCGGCCCCAGGGACTGCAGCAGCTGGCTCTGCTTGGCGACAGCTCTGACGGCCGAGTCTCCGAAGAAACCGGGCCCTGGGGAGCGGGGAGGAGATTCCACACTCGTCCCCAGGGCGGCCGGGCCCATTAACCCCTGCGGGCCGGGCTGGTGTTGGCCTCGTGGTGGCCCAGCTCCAGCTATCCTGGGACCCAGCCCGGCTTGCCCCTCCTTCATCAGACCCCCCAGACCCAGATCTTCCAAGGTGCTGGGTTGTCAGGGACCTGTGAGGGTCTCCAACCGACAGCATCCGGGTGCCAGGGGCGTGGAGACCACTATACAAAAGGGAAACTGAGGCCTGAGAGGAAGGACCTGGCTACAACAGTCTGTGGTCTCCCTGGCCCTGGCGGATTCTGGAAGCCTGCCATGGGGCCACGGAGGGCTCACCAGAGCCCTGCTGACATTCGAACAGGCTCAGGGCCAGCAACGAGGCCAGGGTGCCAGCTGGGCGGTGCCTGAGCATGAGAGCCGGCAAGGATGGGGGTCGTGATGCTCAGACAAGGTCAGGAAACGGGCTCTGAGCTGGGCGGGGGGCGGGTGGCGGGTGTCTGCTCAGGTGGGAGAGACCGCTCATCAAGCAGAGGTGCGCCACGTGGGGGTCCTGCACCCCCGAGCTCCCGAATGTCGAACTCTTCACGCTTAGGCCACCCCCCAACCCCGCACCTGCACCTGGGAGAAAACCTCCTAGAGGCCCTGTGGCAGCCACACCTCACATCCCAGCCCTTCCTGCATCCTCCCAGTTCCCCATGGGGCTGGGGGCTGTTGCACCCTCCCCTCCAGCTGTAGGTAGAGCTGCTGTGCCTTCCGCTACCACGGGCCCCCCAGGCCCCCAGAACCAGACACAAAAATAGCCCTCGGGGGGGTCGGTATCTAGAGGGAGGCCCCGTCAGGACCCCCAGGACCTGCCCCATGAGACAACGGTTGCAGGAGAAACGGCCACAGAGCTAATTATCAAAGCGAGAGAGAGAGAGAGAGAGAGAGAGACAGAGAGAGACAGAGAGACAGAGAGACAGAGAGAGAGAGAGAGAGAGAGAGAGAGAGAGAGAGAAAGCATTGCAGGAGATCAAAGGATGGCTCGAAATGGCTCTGCAGCTAAAACATGAGGTCCCAGCGAGAGATTCAACAGCAGAATCGAAAGAACAGGTGGTCAGTGCTGAGATGCAAAGTAGTGCCTTGAAGATCACAAGGGAAAAGATGAAATTCTTGGGTAGAGATTCAGGGGAGGTGACGTGAGTCACAGGAGCTCCAGGAAGAGAGAAAGGAGCAGGCGGGAGAAGCAGACACAAAGTGAGAGCCCTGGCTCCGAGGGAAGGGCCCTGTCCCAGGCCGTGCCTCAGCAGGCGCCGGGAAGTTCTCTTGGAAGCGAAGGAGGCTCGCACGGATCCAGGGAGATGAGCCCAACCCATGAAGGGCAAGAGTGAGGTGGAGTGCGCAGCAGGCAGCACTGATGCCCCCCGCGTCTCCGGTACTTTCCCTCCCCAGGCAGGTGACACGCATGAGTGACCTGTCACCCTGGTTCTCTGCCCTCCAACCCCACCGAGCCCCGTGGTGACTGGGACGCGCCACCAGCTGAGACCTGGGCGCCGGGCCAGCCCGCAGCCGGCCCCAGTGGGAGCAAGAAGCCCACGTGTGTGTTAAACCCCGAGACTGGGGGCTGCTGCTTCCTGCTGCACCTCCTCTCCCAGCCCGACGTGCACAGGGCCCTGGACGTCCTGTCCGTGCAGGCACCCTCGCCTCACTGCACTTCGCAGACACTGCGTTTTTGCAAATTGAAGGTTTGTGGCACGCCTGTGTCGAGCAAGGCCATCAGCGCCATTCATCCAACAGCATTATTTTATTTTATTTGTTTATTTTTTAATTAATTAATTAATTAATTAATTTTTGGCTGTGTTGGGTCTCACTGCTGCGCGTGGGCTTTCTCTAGTTGCGGCGAGCGGGAGCTACTCTTTCCTTGCGGTGCATGGGCTTCTCGTTGCTGTGGCTTCTCTTGTTGCGGAGCATGGGGCTCTAGGCGCGCAGGCTTCAGTAGTTGTGGCACGTGGGCTCAGTAGTTGTGGCTTGTGGGCTCTAGAGCGCAGGCTCAGTACATCCAACAGCATTATTTTAAAATGAAGGTCTGCACAGTTTTTTTTTAGACGTCATGCTATTGCACACTTAATAGACTACAGTATAGTGTAAACATAACTTCTATATGCACTGGGAAACCAAAAAAATTCATGTGACTCACTTTCTTGCAATATTTGCTTTATCAGGGTTGTCTGGACCTGAACTGCAACGTCTCCAGGGTCTGTCTGTGCTAGGATTGGTTATCTGCTGTTGCGTGAGAAGTTACCCCAAACGTAGTGGCTTAAAATGACAAACCTTTATCATCTCACAGTTTCTGTGGGTCAGGGGTCTGGGAGAGGCTTCGCGGGACAGTCCTGGCCCGGGGTCTCCCGAGGCCACGGTCAAAGTGTCGGCCAGGGCCGCGTCCTCTGAAGACTTGGCCGGAACCAGCGGCTCTGCCTCCAAGCTCCCCCACGTGGCTCCTGGTGGGGCCTGAGCGCCTCGCCCGGCGGCCCCCACAGCGTCCTCACAGGGGGGCCGGGACCCGCAGGACAGAAGCTGCGAGGCTTGGATGACTGACCTGCCAGTGCCGTCGCTGCAACAGCTCCACCTGGGCGTCCGGCCCACACCCGAGCGGGGAGGACTCACAACATATTTAAAAGCGCCGCCGGCCGCCCCCCTGACCCGACCTGACACGCGCACGGGGCACCAGACGTCCAGCGCCACCCCGGGTGCCCAGACCCCTGCAGGCTTCCGAGGGAGGGGGACCGGCGCGGGGACCCCACTGCAGCCGGCACGGGAGAGACCCGGGGTCCGGGGGCCCCGAGAGTGCCTCACGACCCACACAGAGGAGGGAAGTGTCCAGAACAGAGAGCCAGGCCAGCCCCGGACGAGCAGATGCGGAGGACGCTGGACGGCTGTCTCCCTCCCGCACCTGTCACCCGACAGAGGGAAGGAGGAGAGGCTGCCCGGGCGTGGGGTGGGGCTCCCCAGCCAGCCGGGCCCCCGAGTCAGAGCAGTGGGCTCCCAGGCCCCGCCTGGAGCGCCAGGATGGAGGGCGCCTCCCTCCCGAGGCCGAGGCCCGGGTGCAGGCTGCAGGCCTGGGGGGCGGGGGCTGGAGAGACACCTGCCTTCCTTGCAGGGAGTCCTGAGGGCAGGTGGCTTTTCTCCTCCCCATCCCTCGGGGAGAGGAGTGGGGGTCGACCCCGGGGTCTTGTGAGGAGAGATGGGGGCGCCTGGAGGAGGGAGCCCGCCCCTCGCCCTGGCTGGGGACCTGCCCAGCTGCAGGAATCCTCGGTGTGGACGCCCGAGGTGGGGGTGTGAGAGGGTGTGGGGGGCTTGACGAGTGTAGAGCGCACGAGGGACCCTGCAGCCTGGCCGCTGCCCTCGGTGGTGGGGCGCAGGTGGGAGCAGCTGGGCGGCTGGAGCGGGGACAGGGCCCCGCGGGAGTGGCCACGCTGCCCGCAACCACAGGGTGAGGAGGGGAAGGTGTCATAAAGGGAAGCTCGGCCAGAGTCAGGGTGAGGACCTCATGGGGAGAGGAGGGGTCGGTGGGCGTGTCCACATCTCACCCCATGGAGGGGTGGGGGGAGGGGAGGGGCGGTGGGCGTGTCCACATCTCACCCCATGGAGGGGTGAGGGGAGGGGAGGGGCGGTGGGCGTGTGCACATCTCATCCCATGGAGGGGTCGGGGGAGGGGAGGGGTGGGGAGAGTGTGATCCCACAGGCTCATCCTTGCTGTGTGGGGTGGTGGGAAGCAGGTCAGGTCACAGGTGTTTGGCTGCCCAGCTGCTAACAGCAGGAGAGTCATGTCTGAACAGAAAAGCAGGTAAGTCTCCACTCACAGGGGGGATGAGAGGGATGGGAGAGCAGAACTTCCCGTGAACAGGGAGATAAGGAGGGAACAGCAGGGGCCTCACATCGCCGGAATCCAGAGCAGGAAGAAGAGGAGCCAGGAGGGGCAGAGCACAGGAGGAGAGAGACGCGGTGAGTCCTGCCATTCCGGCTCCCGGCCCAGCGAACCCAGCCGTGCTCCCACTTGTGTGTGCTCATCGGGCTCCCAGGCGCTCACGTTGACTCCTCAGCGGAAGACAGTCTAAAATTAGACGCCGATATAAAGAGAACCCACGTGACAAAGTGGGATTTGACGGATCGATCGTTTAGTAAGTGGAGTTCGCACACATGGCTCCACCTTCTATACGACAAAATTCATAAGGACTTAAATATAACGCTGACAAAGCCCTAATATCTATTATATTCAAAGAGCCTCTACAGACGAGCAGGAAAACAAATATGCCTAATAGAAAACTAGGTGAGGAAGGCGAGGAAAGAATTCTTGGAAGAGAAAATCGAACGGCAACAACGGAAAAAGTGTGGTGGGCAGCTCCGTGTCCTGATCCCTGGAACCTGTGAAGATGGGACCGTACCTGAGCAAAGGGGCTTTGTGGGTGCGACTAAGTGGGGATCTGAGATGGAGAGATGGTCCTGGGAGATGCGGGAGGGGCCAAGGTCTGCTCATGAGTCCTTAGAAAACCTTGGTGGCTGGGGAGAGAGTGCAGCTGGGGAGACAATGCGCCGGGAAAGGGCAGAGACACGTCCACTGAGAGCTGCCGAAGACAGAGGAGGGGACGCGAGCCGAGGAAACGCAGCGCCCCCAGAAGCTGGAAAAGGTGAGGAACAGATTCTCCCCTGGAGGCTCCGGAAGGAACAAAGCCCTGCTGACACCCTAATCCTAGCCCAGCAAGACCCAGGTTGGAATTCTGACCTCCAGGACCGTGCGATCATCAGTTTGTCTTGTTTTAAGTCGTGAAGTTTGTGGTGATTTGTTGTGTTAGGAAACTAACATAGAAAAGCCGTTCCACTTTCATAACCATCTGAGACATGCGAGTTAAGTTCAGAGTGAAATAGCACCTTGACCTCATCAGGATCGCGCACCCGGCTGGTGGAGGGAAGCTGGGGGTGGCAGGAGCGGACGGTTGGTGGCCGAGAAGGGGGAAGAGCCGCAGCCGTCGGGAAAGCACCTGGCACTTGGACGAGCGCCCCGTGCTTGGCCCTTTGGTGCAGCCTGAGAGCACTGAGCATTAGGGTCCTAAGGCTGCGCTGTTTATAGCGCGTGGCCAGTAGTCACCAAGAACCAGAGCCCAAACCACGCCACCTGTCGGGGAGGGCCACCTAAGCTGCGACAGCCTATGCGGTGTGGGACGTGGCGAGGTTTACAAAGAGCGCACTGAAGCGCTGTCCGCACGCAGCCTTGGGAAGCTTGCCCCACTGGATGGCTGAGTTGGAAAAGAAAGATCCAGAAAAGGAGTCATGATATCTATTCTGTGTTCTTTTTTTTAATTCCATTTTAAGAAATTGTGGTAAAATAGACATAAAATAATTTACCACCTTAGCCATTTAAAGCATGCATTTCTGTGGAATTAAGTACATTCACACTGCTGTGTAACCATCATGATTTATTTAAAAATTTTTTCAATTGTGGCAAAAAACACAATGTAAAACTTCCATCCTAACTGTTTTTGGGTGTATGCTTCAGTAATGTTAAGTATATTCACAATGTTGTGCAACAGCTCTCCAGAGCTTTTTCATCTTGCAAACCTGAAACTTGGTCCCCATTAAACAGCACCTCTGCATTTTCTCCTCCCTGGAGCCCCGGCTTCAAATTCTAGGAACTTGACTACTTTAGGTACCTCATACAAGTGGAATCATGCAGTATTTGTCTTTTTGTGACTGGTTTATTTCACTCAGCATGATGTCCTCAAGGGCCATCCTTGTTGTAGCCCATGTCAGAATTTCCTTCCTTTTTAAGGCTGAACGATATTCTGTCGTCCGAATGGATCACATCTTGTTCATCCTTTCATCTGTCCGTAGACCTCAGATTGCTTCTAGCTCTTGGCTGTTGTGATAACGCTGCTGTCAACCTGGGAACGCAGATCTCTCTTTGAGATCCTACTTTCAATTTGTTTGGATAAATAGCCACACCGGGATTGCTGGGTCATATGGTAGTTCTATTTTTTAGTTTTTTGAGGAACCATCATACTGTTCTCCACAGTGACTGCACCAGTTTACATTCCCATCCACAGTGCACAAGGATTCCAATTTCTCCACACCCTTGCCAACACTCAATATTTTGTCTTTTTTTTTTTTTTATAGTAGTCATCCTAATGGGTGTGATGTGGTATCCCAGTGTGGTTTTGATTTGCATTTATTTAATGATTAGTGATATTGAGATGATCTATGTGTGTTCTTTTAAAAGAAATCATGACGGGACTTCCCTGGTGGTCCAGTGGTTAAGAATGCAGGGGACATGGGTTTGATCCCTGGTCAGAGAACTAAGATCCCACATGCCTCTGGGCAAACTAAGCCCACGCCTCAACTAGAGAGCCCACGTGCCGCAAACTACAGAGCCCATGCGCTCTGGAGCCCAAGCGCCACAACTAGAGAGGAAGCCCGCACGCCGCAATGAAAGATCCCGCATGCCGCAGCTAAGACCCGACGCAGCCTAAAATTAAATAAATAAGTAAATAATTAAAAAAAATAAATCATGACTATCTGTGTCATACATGCATATCCATCTATGTGCATTATGTGCATATAATATGACCTCACAGGCATTCCCCAAACTGGACAACAGTGACCTTAGGTTTCAGGGACATAAATGCCCCAGATGCTTTCTACATGCACACTCCTGCTGTAAGAACCATGGCTTCTCCCAAGGAACAGAATATGTGCTCAACTGTGGAGAAAAATTTACAGTTACCATCACATATTCCTTACTTTAAAAAGTAGTTTTATTGAAGTGTACTTGACATACAATAAATGGCACACGCTTAAAGTACACACTTGATAAGTTCTCACGTGAGTATACACCTGCAAAATCATGGCAACAATCGAGAGTGAACTCGGCCATCATCCTCAAAGTGTCCCTGTGCCCCTCTGTGACCCCCGCCCCCAGCCCCAGGCAACCTCTCATCAGCTTTCTTTCATGATGGGTTACTTTGCATTGCCTGGAATTTCATGCAAATGGAATCATACAGGATGTAATCTTTTTTGACTTGGTTTCTTTCCCTCAGCTTAATTATTTTGGGGTCATTCCCTGTTGTACGAGTCAGTAGCTTGTTCCTTTTTATTACTGTGTAGTTTTCCATTGCATGGATGTACCACCGTTGGTTAATCCATTAGTACCCGTTGGTGGACATCTGGACTGTTTCCAGTTTTTTGATTCCTATAGCTTTATAATAGGTCTTGAAATCAGGTAGTATTAGTTTTCCAACTCTGTTTTTCTTTTTCCTTTTTTGGCTGTGCTGCGAAGCTCACAGGATCTTAGTTCCCCCACCAAGGATCAAACCTGGGCCCGAGCAGCGAAAACACTGAGTCCTAACCACTGGACCACCAGGGAATTTCCTCCAACTCTGTTCTTCTTTTTCAAAGTTCTTTTGGCCATTCTAGGTCCTTTGCATTTCTATCTGAATTTTAGAATCAGTTTGTCAATTTCTACCCCTCCCCCCCAAAAACCCTGCTGAGATTCTGTTCTGTTTTTTAACTTTTTACTTTGAAGTAATTATAAAATCACAAGACGTAGCAAAAAATAGCACAGGGGGTCCTGCATGCCCATCACCCTGCATCCCCCTCCGGCAGCATCTTCCATAACTGTGGGGTGTTACCAAAGGCAGCACGCTGAGCCACACGATATGACGAACCAGCTCACAGACCTTCCTCAGACATTGCCAGTTTCTGCAGACTCCTTTTTGTGTGTGTCTTTGTGTATCGCTCCTCGATACTTTATCATAAACGTAGATTCCTGCAACCACTGCCGCAAGTTAGATACAACCAAGATCACCACCACCACAAAGACACCCACCCTGCTGCCCTTTCCTAGTCCCCCTCCCTCCCTGCCCCTGACAGCCACTAATCTGACAGCCACTAATCTGCTCTCCACCAATGCAATTTTGTCATTTCAGGAATGTTGTGTGAGTTGAACTACACAACCTGCAACATTTGAGATGGGCTTTCCTCCCGCAGCAGCACCTCCTCTGTATCCATCGAGCTGATGATGGACAGTCTGTTCCCACGTATTGCTGAGCTCTGCCCCAGTGCATGGATGCCCCAAGATTTGTCCAGCTGTTTACCTGCTGAAGGGCATTTGGGCTGTTTCCGGTCTGGGCTGTTACACAGAAAGCTCTATAGACATTAGTGTTCAGGCACTGGTGTGAATGGAGGCTTTCACTTCTCTGGGATAAACGCCCAAGAGTGCAAATGCCGGGTTGTAGGTTAAGTGTACGTTTAGCTTTTTAAGAAACTGTTTGACTGATTTAAGGAACGGCCCTACCACTCCTGCTGGGATTTTGATTGGAGCTGTGTTGAATTTGGAGAGATTCCGCGTCTTAACAAAATTGGATCTTCTCACCCATCCCTGTAGTGTACCTTTCCATTGATTTAGGTCTTGGTGAATTTCTTTATATTTATTTATTTATTTTTGGCTGTGTTGGGTGTTCGTTGCTGCGCGCGGGCTTTCTCTAGTTGCAGTGAGCGGGGGCTGCTCTTCGTTGCGGTGCGTGGGCTTCTCATTGCGGTGGCCTCTCTTGCTGTGGAGCACGGGCTCTAGGTGTGCAGGCTTCAGTAGTTGTGGCGCGCAGGCTCAGTAATTGTGGCTCGCGGGCTCTAGAGCGCAGGCTCAGTAGTTGTGGTGCACAGGCTTAGTTGCTCCACGGCATGTGGGATCTTTGCGGACCAGGGTTTGAACCCGTGTCCCCTGCATTGGCAGACAGATTCTTAACCACTGCACCATCAGGGAATTCCCTTCATGAATTTCTCTTGGCAAAGCTTTGTCGTTTTTTTTAAATTTAAAAATTAATTTTACTTTTCTCCACGTATAAGTGATACTTGTTGATTAGAGAGAATGTGGACAATATAGAAAAACATAGAAATGAAGGGAAAACTTTCACAATCTCACTACCCAGAAAACAACCACTGTTAATATTTTGGGACTTTTTTTGATTTTCTGTCCTTTTATTATATGTAATTGTAAAATATACATAACATGTAATTTACCATCTTAACTGTTTTTAAGTGTGTAGTTCACACTGTGGTTTTCCGTTTACAGCTCTGGCACATCTTTTGTCAGATTTATCCTAAGTATTTCCTATTAGGTGATGCCTTTGTAAATGGTATTTTTAAGTTTCAGTTTCTGATTGTTTCTTGCTAGAATATAAAAATATAATTGAGCTTTGTTTAAGGATCATGTGGCCTGCAACCTTGACACATTTGCTTCTCTGTCGTAGCCCCGCCTCTTTACCACTTAGGATCTGACACAGCTCCGTTGGTGATGAGGCGCTGAGTCATCCCAGAGGATCCACCGGTTAAATTTCCAGATGTTAAGCGGCGGGGTCCCAGGGCGGGTGGGGTTCTGAAGAAGAGATGCTGATGGTCACAGGTGTGCAGGGTGGGAGTGGGCAGAGCCGCTGCTTGAGTGGGGAGGGGGAAGTGGCCCTTGCCCTGGACGCGCTGCCCGCTCCCTGTGGGCGTCCGCGGCTGTAGGCACGAAGCTCCGTTTTTTTGTTTTTTTATAAATGTATTTATTTATTTATTTTTGGCTGCATTGGGTCTTTGTTGCTGCGCGCGGGCTTTCTCTAGTTGCGGCGAGCGGGGGCTACTCTTCGTTGCAGTGCTCGGGCTTCTCACTGCGGTGGCTTCTCTTGTTGCGGAGCACGGGCTCTAGGTGCACGGGCTTCAGTGGTTGTGGCACACGGGCTCAGTAGTTGTGGCGCACGGGCTTAGTTGCTCCGCGGCATGTGGGATCTTCCTGGACCAGGGCTCGAACGCGCGTCCCCAGCATTGGCAGGTGGATTCTTAACCACTGCGCCACCAGGGAAGCCCCCGAAGCTCCATTTTTAAATGGGTCTCTAAACCCGAGCACGGGAGCGGTGTGATCGCTGATGGCGGGGCTGCAGCGAGAGACGGAGGGGCAGCCCCCCCGCCCCCACCCCCGTGTCTTCACCCGCTGTGGGTGGCACATCTATCCTTGCCCTGCCGATCTATCCATCCCGTCCGCGCTCCACGCCACGCGGCCTTTTTCCCATTAGATTGAATCCTGTGAAATTGCCTTTTATAGGTCAAATCAGACACATAACAATGATTTCATGCTGTTCAACCTGATTATTTCAGTGCAGCCACACGGCAACAGTTTTCTCAGGGCAGAACTTCCCAGGTCCCAGGGCCAGTCAGCCTCCAGGGGCATGGAACGCGGGAGGGAGAGCGGAGTCCCTCACAGCAGCAGTTCAAAGCCAAGTGCCCTCTGATCTGGAAATGGAGGGGAGCGAGGAGGTCCAGCAAGGTCTGTCCTCCTGTGCTGTCCACCTTGGCTTGATGGGCCTTCTCTCCCTCCCCTCCCCCTCCCCCCATTCCCTTCTCCTCCCATACCATGTTATGTTATGTTTTAAAATAACATTTGGAATAAAGAGGAATTCATAAGATAAATTACAAAATACTTAGAATTTAAAAATAATGGAACCTTTACAAGTTAACATTTGTGGGACACGTTTAAAACAATATTAGAGACAATTGTATACCTTTGAATATGTTTATCTGAAAGTAAAAAAGACTGAAAAAAATCAACTAAGTCAAGGATCTATAAAAATAACACAGAATAAATCCAAAGAAATTAAGAAGAAGGAAGGAAATAATAAAAACATAAACCAAGAGGGAACAAAAATGAAGAGTAGAAATGATGACAAAATCAAAGTTGGCTCTCTAAATAGTTTATTTCAAGAGTGCTTAAGGGAGGGACTTCCCTGGTGGTCCAGCAGCTAAGACTCCACGCTCCCAATGTAGCGGGCCCAGGTTCCATCCCTGGTCAGGGAACTGGATCCCACATGCTGCGACTAAGAGTTCCCATGCTGCGACGAAGATCCTGCATGCCGCAACTAAGACCCAGCACAGCCAAATAAATAAATAAATAAATATTTAGAAAAAAGAGTGATTAAGGGGAGAAAAGAGGTAAAACAAAATATAGGACAAAGAGGGTAAATAACTCTTGCCATATGATCATTATTCTAAGCACAGGAGGTGTTTTTTTTAAGTATACACCAATAAGTTTGAAAACCTAGGCAAAATGCATAGATGCATAGAAAATTGAAAATACTGAAATCCAAACAAGAAGGAAGAGAAAACCACAAGAGCTTAATAATTGTTTAAAAAATTAAAATAGTAACCAAACCTCTCTCCCAGCGTGCACATGCACACACACTCCCCAAAGCTCCTAACCCAGCAGTTATCACAGGTTATATCTACCAAACCCTCAGGGAACAGATAACCCATGTGATGTATAAGTTGTTCCAGAAAAAGAGAAATGGAGGGAAAATGGTCCAACCCATTTTATGAAGCTAGTATAGAGATTAAAAAAAAAAAAAAAAAAAAGCACATGGTAAGTAAATTCTAAACCAGTTTTATTTATGATCATGAATTTTTAAAATCTTAAAGTATTTTAGCTAACCAACCATATTTAAAGTAACATAAAGTTTCTCTCAGTAATATAAGGATAGTTCATATCAGAAATTTTAACACAGCAATTCACCAGGTTAAAGAAGAAAAGAAATATAATCATTACACTGATGCAGAATAAAGCATTTGATAAAGTTTAACACATACCCATGATTTAAAACAAACAAACAAAAAAAAAAAATGTAGGAAATAGAAGCTAGATGGTCTTTTCCTAACTAATAAGGACTATTTCCCTCAAATCTGTGGCAGGCTTAACAGAGACACTTTGCATGCATTCCCTTTGGGGTTGGTAATAACATAAGAATGTTCATTCTCACATTTACTGTTCAATATTATTCTGGAAGTCCTGGCCAATGCGATAAGACAAGAAAAAGAAATCAGTAGTTTAGGAACTAGATGAAGGGAGATAAAATTGTATCATCATGTCTTTTCAAATAACATGTTAACTTACACTGAAATGCCAAAATAATCAGCAAACTAACTATTAGTACTAATAAGAGTTTAACAGAGCTGCCCAATACAAAAGTCAATAGTATTCCTTTAAGTCACTGAAAAATACATATATAACAGGAAAGATGTTATTTTCAAAAAGAACAAAAATTGTAAAATATTCAGGAGTTAATCTTGAAATCCACAAGTCCTTTATGGGGGCAAAAAGCCCTGAAATATCTTTCCAAGCTTTAACAGAACACTGGAATAGATGACACTTTTCTGCCACGCTTGTGGGTTGGGACCCGGATGTGAGGGTGAGGCTGCTGCCCTCAGGCTGCTGTCGCCTTGGCCACACTTGCCGGTTCTGGTGCCCAAATTTCTGTGGGTTTGGAGACCTGCAGGAGGCTCTGAGCGGTGGGGTGGGTCACTGCTCTGTAGGCCTCATGG
This sequence comes from Balaenoptera ricei, assembly GCF_028023285.1. Classification (NCBI taxonomy): domain Eukaryota; kingdom Metazoa; phylum Chordata; class Mammalia; order Artiodactyla; family Balaenopteridae; genus Balaenoptera; species Balaenoptera ricei. The sequence goes on along the minus strand of NC_082640.1, from coordinate 187,552,426 downwards.
CCCCTCTGGGTCTGCCTTTGATCCCAGCTGGCCCACGGCTGGATGGAGCTGCCCCGGCCCCCAGCACTTGCATCCATGGGCTGTGCTCTAGTCTCCTAATCTATGGTGCTGGGACCTGGGCTTCTCCAAGGCTGCCCATCCCATGCTGGGCTTTGTGTCTCCTGCGACAGGACGTCCTGGCCCCTCTGCCCCACACAATTGGTCACAGGTCAGTGGCCCACGTCGGTGTTTTCTGCTCAGCCCTCCATGGTCTGAGCTCCTGAGAGAGACATTGTGGTGTGACCAAGCCTGACTGGTTCTTCCCAGACCATCCGGCCAGGAATGCCGGGGCGTGCTGGAGCATGCCTGTCTGCCATCTGGCTCAGCAGAGCTGCTTCCTGTGTGTGTGTGCATGTTGGGTGTGGGGCCTTGGCCTGGACCCTGCAGGAGATCTGGAGTCAGCTCCTCCCTGAGCCTGGAGGGGGCAAGCCAGGGGATCTCCCCTCTGCCCAGCCACCTGGACCCTAGGTTGGCTGCATGATGCCAAGCCAGTCACCTGATCTCTCTGGGATGTGAGTCCCAGCCACGGGCCTTGGCCTTGGTTGAGGGTCTCATTCTGCGGACCCTTGGTGAGGGCTTTCCCTGCCACAGCTGGGGACACAGGGTCTGACTCAAGCTCAGGGGTGACATGTGAAGAGGTTTGGGGCCCTGGGAAGGGCAGAGGCAAGGGCCAGGGGCAGGGAGGAGGTATGGGGCTGTGGGCGGAGCGTGCCATGGCTGCGTGAGTCCGGAGTGGGGGAGGAGAGGGGCAGCATCAGGACAGGGTCTGCAAAATTGGCCATGTTTGAGCCCTTGCCTCTTAGAGCTTCCTCAGTTTGGCCCCAGGGCCCTCAACATCTTCACATCCCACCCCTGAGTCTAGGTCAGACTCTGTGTCCCCCAGCATGGGGGATGGACATAGGAGGGGTGTGTGCAAACAGCTGAGCAGGGGCTTAATGGGCGCGCAGGTTTGTTCCTGTGGGCACTGGAGAGCCATGGTGGGCTTTAAAGCAGGAGAGGGTCCTGTCACATGCGTGCCTGTGTTGGCAGCTGGAATAGGGCAGGGAGGGGGCAGGTGAGGACTACCTGGGGTGTGCTGGAGTGGATGGAGGGTTAGGAGGCTGGACAGGAAGGGATGACTCCCACCAGGTTCCGGCCTGAGCAGCCAGGGGAGGGGTGCATCTGAAGCGGGGGGGGATCAGGGAGGGTCCCAAGGCCAGCTGGCAGCCCCATCGGTGCTCAGAAGGAGTCTGGGCTGGGGACAGAGGGCAGGGTCCCTGGCACATAAGGGAGATCAGAGCTGGGGGTTCCTGGAAGTCGCCCAGGAGGGTGTGTCAGGTCCTAGTGCCAGAGAAGAGGCTTGGGGGGAGGATCGAGGCATGGCAGGCAGAGAGGCAGGGGAAGCGCTATGACATGCCACTGGAGGGGTGTGAAGCTGGCCCAGCTTCGCCAGCCAGCAGGTGGTGACCATCGGGAGTCCCTACTTATTTCTAGAAATCTGTCTTCGTGAGTCAGAACGCGACAGTGATGCCCCACGCAGAACTACCTCTAACTGGAAATCTGGAAACCATCTTAATTAATATCCAATATTAGGGGATTTATTCAATAAACGTGGGTCCCGCCTGAGAGACGGATTATTCTACAATCCTGTGCATCGTGCTTTCACGGTGTCTGTTGGGGTGATCTTTCCAAAACTCGCATCTGACCATATCACTCGCCTGCTCAAGCACCTCCCACGGCCCCTACTGCCCTCACGAGGGTGCTGCAGCCCAGGCCTCTCCATCCAGCCTCACCTGCAAGCTGGCATTCAACCTTTGCCCTGTGCACCACACCAGGCATTTCTCAGGGCTCGACCTTCACTCCTTGGGGCCCCTGCCTGTACCCCTCAAGACACCCCGACTCTCCTGCCCTCTCAGCACTTCTGGCCTCTCTCGCCTCTGTGCCACCATTCTCACGCTCTCCCCCAACCCCTCCTCTGTTATCCCCTCCCTCTGGGGCCTGTGAGTGTGTCCAATGCCCAACCTGGGCCTGGGGGTGCGGTGGTCATTGCAGGTGAGCTGAGCACATGGGAGTGAGAAAGGACCTGGTCGCTTGGGGGAAGCAGCCTTGCAGCCCAGCCGGCCCTCCAGCTGGTCCCCAGGGCCCAGCCCTCCCTGGTGGGCCCCCCCTTCCAGCAGGGCCCCAGGACGCCCTGCCGCACTCCGCACCCGGCTATCGGCGGCCCCTGCGGACCTCGTGGAGACTGCCCCGCCCTTGAAGGCGCGCATCTCCCTGGTCGTGGCGGATGTTTCGGCCCAGCTCACGGCAGGACGCTGGCGCCCAGCAGGTGCGTGTGGAGTGAGCGAGCGGGGGCGCGGGGGCGCGGCTGAAGGGATGACACCAGCGGCAGCAAGCCTCCCAGCTCCTGCTCGGACCTCCCACCCCTGCCACTCCCTGCGCGACCACACAGGCCGCCCGCGCTTCGGCCTCTGCTCTCGCTTCGCTCTTTGCCCGAGCCCCGCCGGCTGGGAAGCGTCGAGACAGGCTGCCCGGGCTCAGCAGCGCCCGTCCCCACCGGCTGCCACCTGGCGCCGTCACTCCACCCCTCTGGGGACCATCCCTCGGCCCGTCACCACCCCCAGCGTGCCCGGGGCCCAGGCCTGAGGTGGACACGGCCTCGGGTCCCCGCTGTCGGAGGAGGAATTCACCTCTTCCCGGGGGTGCCTTCCGCCCTCCTGCCGGTGGCGCCTGGCCTCGCCAGGAATGCGCACGGGGCCGGGGCGCGGGCCGAGGGCGGGCGCTGGAGTGCGGTGTGCCGGGCCCGCCGCGACACGCTAGGGGACGCCGCGCTGTGCCGCCGCCTGGCGCCCCGAGCCGCCCCGTCTGGCCAAGGGGCCGTGCCGTCCCCGGGCCGGGCAGGTGCTGGGGGATCGGGGTCCCGTCCTCCCGCCCCTCCCCCGCGCCGGCCAAGTGCCCGACGGTGGCGCAGGAATCCGCAGGCCCAGCCGGCCCAGCCGCTGTGCTGGGATGAGGTGCGCGGCCACGTGGAAGGCCCTGGCCTCTCCGTGGGCCCCGCCGCGCTCCATCTTTCCACCTTGGGTGGAGGTTTTGCTCAAGAATGCGTTCCTGCACCTAAGGGACCTCGCCGTGACCCCTCCTCCAGGGAGCGTCCCTGGCTGCTCCGGTCGCAGGATGCCTCCTCCTCAGCCACTGCGTGCAGACTCTGAGGGCCTGGCCCCGTCCCTCTCCGTGTCCCCAGAGGGCGGCACCCGGTTGGGAAAGGACACCCCAAGTCTCTGGCAGTCCCATGGCCGGGTAGGGGTCGGGGGCAAGGCCTGACCGGGTGGAGAGGGTGTGCACACAGCAGGTGGGCAGGAGAGTGACTGACACCGAAGGTTCCCCGCGAGCCCTGCGGCGTGGCTCTGAGGCCGGGCCCTCCCCTTCCTCGGTGGAGCCCTCCTTGATTCCCTTCTCCTTGGCTGGGGGCACGTGGCTGAGGCTGAATGAGCATGTCCCAGGCCAGCTCCAGGGCCAGCTGGCCTCTGGGAGGGGTGCTAATTAACGGTAATTAACATCTGCAGGTGCGGAAACCCAGGGACGGCTGGCTGAGGAGGCAGAGCTGAGGCGCCTCTCCAGCCCCAGCCCCGCGCCTCCGCGAGCTCCCGAAGAGACCCCGCCGCCAGCCCTCCCGCTTGGGGTTTTGAGATTCTGTCCCCCAACCCAGGCTCAGAGGGCGCCCCTTGTCCCGGGGTCGAGGGTGCTCAGTGGCACTGGCACGTGGGGTAGGTGACCCACTGTACTGAGTGAGTAGCAACTGTCAGCCGCTCAGAGAGAATGTGGGGGAAGGGCAGGAAAGAAGCACATTTGTGGGTGACAAGCCCAGGATCAGCTCCACTGCGGTCCAGGGTGAGGCCAGGGTGTCCTGGGGTCTCAGAATGGGTCAGCTGTGGCAGGGGCGTGAGGGTGGAGGTGAGCAGGGCAAGGCCCAGCTGGCAGGGGGGAGTGGGCCTCCGGACACCCCAGGGTGGGCTGGGGGAGGGGCAGGGCTGGTGTTGGAGACTCACAGGCCGAAGGTGGGGAGCAGATCTGGGCCCCCAGGTGAGAGGCAGGGACCACCTCCCGGCGGGCAGGAATTCCCTGGGGCGTCCGGGGAGCAGGGCTGGGCCCTGGGAGCTGGGGTTCAGAGCCTGGGGGAGCAGGGGCTTGAGACCTGCCCCCTGCCCCCCTCCCAGCCTCCCCTGTGGCCTGGCTGGCAAGGCCTGGGCGCGCCCAGCTCCCTGGAATTGGCAAGGATCAAAGGGTGGAAAGCCGTCCTCCACCCTCGCCCACTGAGACAGGAATTTGTGGCCCCGGGGGACGGAATCCACAGCCACATTCCGGGTGCCCTGGTCGCCACAAGGCAAGGGTGGGGCAGGGCTGGAGTGCCAAGGCTGGCACCAGGGAGTGTGGGAACCCTGCCGCTGCCAGCACCTGGGCAGGCGGCACCCTCTGCTGGCCTGGGGTCAGGGCCTCTGCGGGGCCAAAGTGGGGTCCAGGGTGCAAGGCAGTGGGTGGGGCCTGGGTCTCTTCTGCTAATGGCAGGGTCACTCTCACCACCCAGGGGAGGCGCAGAGCGTGCCCTGTCTGGCCAAACAGCGGCCTCGGAAGGCAGAGGGTATTGGTGGGCCGCCCTGGTAGGGGTCACGCTGAGGGACAGGATCCTGGCGCACTCCGATGTGCTCACACACGTACGCACTCAGCCTGCGGCGACTTGCTCGCTGGCAGGAAGGCGGCCTCGCCTGTCCTGATTGCAGCCCCAGAAGCACCCTGGAAGAGGCTGTTCCCTGCTGGCTGGAGCAGAGCTGAACTGCCCTGCAGACCCCCACCCTATGGGCACAAGGCCTGGCCTGCTGAGGTCGCGGCCTTCAGAGGCACCCGTGCTGGGGGAGTGGGGGGTGGAGCCCTGCTCCAGAGGAGGGGGACGGAGACCAGCCTGGCATGGGCTGGAGGCCAGAGCCCAGTGCTCTGACTAGGAGTTGGCCCTGCCCAGCCAAGGCAATGCCTTCCCACCCCCACTTTACAGGTGGAGAAACTGAGGCCCAGAGAGGTCAGGTGACTTTTCCAAAGTCACACAGCAAGGTGGGGGCAACACAGCAGATACAAGGTGGACTTGGAGAACCCTTAGAGACCCGAACCTTACTTTCCCAAGAGCCAGGCTGGGTGGCATCCCCGTCTCTGGCCTCAGTTTCCTCACCTGGGGAGTGGGCTCACAGTAACCACCTGGCAGAGCTCACAAGACGCCCAGAAGGTGGCAGCCAACAGTCAGTCTCTTCTGCCCCCAGTCCCCACTCCCAGATCCCAGGTAAGAGGCTCTGATGCACCCCAACTCCACATCCAAAACATGGCGCCCCCTGGTGGCCGCTGGTGGCATGAGCCCACCCGACCTCTGCCCTTGGGTGAGGGAAGAGCCTTTGCCAGGTGGGTGAGAAAGGACCTGAAGAGGGGAAGGGGAGAGGGGCAGGGGAGAGGGCAGGCCTCGGGGACAGCGCTGTGGGGGCCACAGGCAGTGGGGCTGCTGGGCCAGAGCAGCGTCCCTGGGGGCTGGTCCGTGCAGGGGAGGCTGCAAACGACCGCTCAGGGGTTTGGAGCGGGTCCTGTGGGTAGCTGAAGGCCATTAGGGCCGAGGCACACTCTCGCCTGGAGGATGGCCGCAGGGGAAGCAGGGACCAGGGCTGGGCCTGCACCTGAGAGGAGGGCGGCCCCAGCTATGGGGGTGCAGACGCGCTGGGGGCGCTCAGCTGTGGGGTGTGGTCAGTCTGAGGCCTCCACCAGTCCGGCTGGGAGAAGTGCTGGCCAGGCTCCCGAGGTCTTCGGGAGATTGCAACGCCCACTCCCTTTCAGATCCGAGCGCGTGTCATCTCGGGAGGCCTTCCCCGCTCCTCCACCCTCAGAGGCCCACCCTGACCCTAACTTGTCCCTGAGCAGCCAGCAGCGCACTGGCCTGGGAGGCCCACCGTGCTTGTTGAACGGGACTTTGGTGAGTGAATGGATGGAGGGGCTCCCAGTCCCCCCGGGCTCCCCTCTTGCCTCCCCGCCCCCGCCTGGGGTCCAGCCACAGGCACCATGCTGCCTGTCTGGTCAGAGCCAGCAGACTGTGATGGTCGGGGGCAGGAGGGACGAGGCTGGGGGTGGACGGAACTCAGGGTCATCCACCGGCCCCCAAAACCCCAGGGGGGAGCACAGAGAGGAGCCTTGAAGGGTGGGGGTCACAGGCCGAAGAGGGGCCGGGCCAGTCCATGGGGCCGCGCTGGCCTTTGGGTAAAGGGCTGGGCTGGGGTTCAGGGACACCTGCCTGGCCTCTGGGCACAGGGTAAAAGAACAAGTCTTGGCTTGTAGCCTGTGGCCCCTGCTCCTTCCACTACCAGTGGGTGCGGGGCAGGACAGACACCGGTGTGGCCCTGTGCGGGGAGAGGCCCTCAGCTCGCCCCCTCACCTCAGGGGCACTCCCGGCATCCTCCAGGGAGGGGGCGCCATGCACCATAGCACACATGCTCGCTGGCGTGAGCACACATTCACGCCAGCACGCACTCACAGGCCCACACCGTCACACACAAAGGAGCACAGGGCACGCACCCTTGTATGACCCATGCCCACACACGCACGTGTGAGCCGACCCGAAGCGGTGGGGACGGGGCTTCGTGGCTGGGTCCCGCGGCCTGTCTCTCCTCCACGGCAGCTGTAACAAGCCCCCCTCACTGGGGGTTCACCAGACACCGTTCCAGGCACCGTTTATGTATCAACTCCCAGACCCTGATGAACCCTCCAGTGATGGAAGCAACGCCCCTGGCACAGAGCGGGCAACCGAGGCAGCTGGGATTCACACCAGTGGCGCGGGGGCTGTGAGGTGCGGGCGGGGACGCGCAGGGCGGCAGGGCTGCAGCACCTGGAGGAACCGGGCCTGGCGGCCCTGAGGGGAGGAGGAGCTCGGTGCGCGCCCCGCCCCGTCGGGGAGCCGGCCTCCTCTTACCCCCGCGGGCTGGGGCCGGCCCGGTTCGGAGGGGTCGCCGAGGCCGGCGGCCCCCCCGGGAATTCCGGGCGCGTGTGTCAGCGCGCTCGGCTTCGCCACCTCCTCGGCCCCCTCGGCCCCCGCGGAGAGCTGGATTCCCGATGGGGCGGGGGAGGCCCCCGGGCCTAGGGCGGGGTCGGGGGCCCAGCCCTGCACCCCCAGAGCGTCCCTGGCAGGAGCCGGTCTCCCCTCCGCCGCCTCCCAGTTTCCGCGCCCCGAGGGGTCGCCGCTCCCCCGGGGACGGGCGGGGAGGGCTGGCACAGGAGGACCCTGACTGCGGAAGTGGACGCCCCTGGCCCTGGGTGCCGGCACGTGCGCCGGGAATTCTCACCACCTTGGGGGGGGGGGGGCGGGTCCTGCCCGACAGACAGGTGAGACCCTGGGGCTCGGTGACGATCCCCCAGGTCATGACCCTCCAACTGTTTCTGTGCAAACCTCTACGTGAGTTTGGGGCGGCGTCTGGATCTTGGGTGCGAAGCCCAGTTGTGCCTCGGTTTTCGCATCTGGAATATGGGAACCATAGCAGTACCTACCTCGCAGAGTACTGTGCAAATAAAAGACACCACGGGGAACCCCGTCTGTGCCCGGGATGGGGTCCTGCCTGGGAACCCGGTCGCGGTCCTCTCCGGCGCGCGTTCGCGCGGGGACCCAGGACGCCCGCTTGCCCCGCGCCTCCGCTCTGTCCGCCTGGCTCCCTCGGGGGCTGCCTGGAGCCCCCTCCGGGCCGCCAAGACCGAAATCTCCTCGCTCGCCCCAGGCCCGCCCCGGCGCTGCTTTGCCGGCGGTCTCAACAGGCCCCGGCGCGCTCAGGCCCGCCGCCGGGCGAGGGTGGGTGCGCGCCGCAGCCTGGGTACCCGGCCGGCGGGCCCGGGGCGAGCCGGGGATCGGAGGGGGCAGCGGCGGCTCTAGGCCGGGGGAGGGGATGGGAGGGGTAGGGGTGGAGGGGTCGGAGCGAAAGGGGCAGGGAGTTGGGGGTAGGGGCTGGGAGGGTCCGGGCGGGGGCCGGGGTAGAGGGGGCAAGGAAGCTCAGGGCGACGGGGGCCGGGGGAGAAGCGAGCAGGCTCAGGGTCTAGACGGGGTGAGGGGAGGAGGGGAGGGAGAAGGGCATCTCGGGATCCCCCATGGGGGAGGGGGCTGCGGGGCGGCTGAGAACCCGGAACCCTCAACTCCCGCCGGTGGATGCCCCGCCCCTCCCCGGGCCCCTAGGCGCCGCACGCCCGTTTCACTGCGGGGGAAACGAAAGGTACAGGTCTGCAGCGCATCTGGCGGGGGTGGGGTTTTGTGTCCCTGCGCCCGGGGTGCTGAGGGGTACCCCCTGGGTTGCTGATGGGAACGCTGGCGGCGCTGGGGGGAGAAGCAAGCCCTGAGCACTGGCCGAGTCGGTGGTCTTGGACCTCACCTCCGCCTTCCTCTGCCCTCACCGGCGCCTCCCGGACAGGGGCTCTGGGCCGCGAGGCGAGGGAGGCGCCCGCGCCCGCCGGCGGCCGAGAGGGAGCTCGGGAGCGAGGCCCGGGGGGCGCAGTGCCGGCCATGGCCACCAAGCGGCGCGATGGGGCCGGCAGAGCGGAGCAGATACGGTTCCCCAGGCCGGCCCGCGGCTTCCCGAGATGCGGACGCCTCGCCTCATTTTGGAGTTTCTGTGCGAGAGGGGGACAGGGAGGCGGCTATTTGGGGCATTAGGTGGATGAAACTTGGGGTCCCCAGCTGTGTCTCTGTGAGGTGACCTTAAGCACCTGGCCCAGGCTATGCCTTTGTCTCCCCTATGGAAAGGGAGGGGGGGGTGGGGAGAGAAGAGCATTCCCTGGGTGCTGGTCCACCTTGTTCCGAAGAGAAACAGGCTGTGGGGACGCTGGGCCTCTGGAGGGCGGAGAGGGCGGACAGCTGGCCCAGCTGGAGGAGGGGAAGATGGGCCCCAGGCTCAGCTGGGGAAGTGGCAGAGCCAGGAGAGGTCATCTGGGACCAGAGGACCCTGCCCTGAGCCTGGGGGCCGTGGGGGCCTGGGCCTGGGGCTGGACAGCTGGGAGGGCACGTCTGTCACCAGGGCCTGGCCACTCTGGGGAACAGCGGGGGAGGAAGTGGGGGGAGCCCAGCCTAGAGCAGTGCCCCCCACCCTGTACCAAAGCTCAGCTGCAGGAACCAGCCCTGCATTCAAAGCAGGCTTCTCCCTCTGGTGGGCGCTGCCAACCTCCAGCCCTGGGACCCCTCCCCAGACACCTGCCTTCCCCGGGTCCAGCCCCACGGAGGGAGGAGCAAGTTGGCTGGATAGCCCACTTCTAGCTGTGGCGTTGCCCGAGCCCGGCCATCACTCCCTGCAATGCCCAGGGCCTGCCCACCTGCCCCTCCCCTGCCCACCTCACTCCCACCCCGTGTCCCAGTCGCCGAGGGTTCAGCCTTTCCTGAGCCCTTCCCTGAACTCACCCTGCAAGGCTTGGCTTCACTGTCACCCTCAGAGGACCCTTTTCAGAGCCTGTGCAGTACAGGATTAACCCCACAGGCCAGGGTTGTCCACACCCTGCACAGTCCAGAGAAAGGTTCAGCCTTTGCCTGGCTCCTAGGGGGCAACCTCTGAGCCCCTGGAATGTCTGAGACCCCTGTCCTGAGCCCACAGTAGACCCTTGGGTGGGTGGTGGGCAGGCAGCAGCCCCAAGGGTCCAGCCATCAGGTCTTTGTCCTGGTTTCCCGTTTACCAGGGCACAGGGTGTGGAAGAAGCACCCCCAGTTGTAGTCAGGCTCTCAAGATAAGAAAGTGGGACTTATAGGGAAAAGGGAGGGGGCACAGTGGATGGATAGAGAGGTGGGCAGATGGATGGATGGATGGAGGAAGGAGGGAGGAACAGAGGGGTGGATGGAAGGGTGGATGGAGGGAAGGAGGGAGGAACAGAGGGGTGGATGGGTGGGTGGATGGATGGAGAGATGAATGAAAGAGACAGTGAGTTGTGCACTGTAAAACGTAGGTGGTGGGTATGTGGGGTTTCCCTGTACAATTCTTTTAACTGTGCTGTGTGTTTGAAAATATAATACAATGTAGGGGATATGTTTATAGACAAGCACTGTAACACACGTACACACGCTGCTAAAAACTCGTGAGCTAAAGAAGAGATCATAATAGAAATTTTTAAATACCTAGCACTGAATGAGAATATAAAACACTGCGTATCCAGCTGCGTGTGTGGAAAAGAAGGAAGCCGCAGGGTTTGTGAGCCGCGTCCCCGTCTTAGGAAGTTCAGGGGGCGTGGGGTGGGGGGAGCAAAGGGGCAGGAGGGAAGATTTTACACTGAATGCAAGGTATCCCTGAATTTTGTAAATCAAATAAAAAGAAGATGTTGGGGGGAAAAAAGAAGATTTTGCGGGGTAGGACAGAATAAGCCCAAAGAAAGTTTGAAAACAGAGATAAAAATAAGCTTGGGAATGGATGAAATAGGAAGCAAAGGTGTGATGGAGAAGGTCCGTGGAGACAAAGTTAGTTCTTGGAAAAGAATCAACCAATGAAACAGACCAGCTTCTGAGAAAAATAAACACACAAAAAAAGGAAAGAAAAAACACAAATTAAAAAACGTGAATCAAAAAGAAGATACAATTTTAGATTTAAAAGGAAATGAGAAGCCACAGACTGCTGGAAAATGGTTGCAAACCGTGTATCAGATAAAGGACTTGTATTCAGAATTATAAAGAACTTCGAGAACTCAACAGTAAAGGAACAAGTAACCTGATTTAAAAATGGACCAGGGACTTCCCTGGTGGCACAGTGGTTGAGAATCCACCTGCCAGTGCAGGGGACACGGGTTCGAGCCCTGGTCCGGGAAGATCCCACATGCCGCAGAGCAACTAAGCCCATGCGCCACAACTGCTGAGCCTGCGCTCTAGAGCCCGCGAGCCACAACTACTGAGCCCACGTGCCACAACTACTGAAGCCCGCGCGCCTAGAGCCCGTGCTCTACAACAAGAGAAACCACCGCAATGAGAAGCCCACGCACCACAATGAAGAGTAGCCCCCGCTCGCCTCAACTAGAGAAACCCCACGCGCAGCAATGGAGACCCAATGCAGCCCCCCTCAAAAAAAAAAAAAGCGCCAAAGATCTGAACACAGCATGGATGATGGCAAATAAGTACATGAAAAGATGCTCCCCGTCCTTTGTCATTAGGGGAGTGCAAATTAAAACCACGGTGCAATGCCACCGCATACCCATGAGAATGGCGGAAACTAGTGACATGAATAAAATGGCAACACCACATGCTGATGAAATTGTGAAGCCAAAATTTCTTACATATCACAGGTGAGAATGCAAAGTGGTGCAGCCCCGTGGAAAAGTGCGGTCACTTCTCACCATCTGGTGACCCAGGATTTCTACTCCCAGTATTTCCTCAAAGAAATGAAAACTTATGTTCACACAAAAGCCTATGTGTGAATCTTTATAGCAGCTTTATTTATGATCACCCCAGACTGGAAACAAAGCAGGTGTCCTCCAGCTGGTGAGGAGGTGACCTCTGAGGTCCGTCCACGAGATGCCGTGAGAGGAAGGGGCTCTCCGCGGGCCCAGCAGGGATGAACCTCCAGTGCCTTTTCTGTGGGAAAGACACCAGACCCAAAAGGCTGCACAATTCCCTTCACATGACATTCTGGAAGAGACACATTGAGAGAGAGGGAGATAGATCAGTGGTTGCTATGGGTTGGGGGTCAGGGAAGGATTGTCTCGCAAGGGCAGCAGGAGGGAATTTGGGGTGATGGAGCTGTTCTGTGGCATCACTCTGGTGGATACACAACCGTATGCATTTGTCAAAACCTACAGAGCCGAACACTGCAGAGTGAATCTTACTGTATATACATTTAAATTTTTTGAAGTGCAAACACATCAATTTAAAAAGAGAGGTAATTAGAGAGTACTGTAAACAACCATATGTCACCATTTCTGAAAACATAGATGAAATGGACAAATCGTTAGAAAAATAGAATGGGCTAGAAGAAATAAAAATCTTGAATGGCCCTATGACTAGCAAATCCATTGAAGCAGTATTCAAAAGTCTTCGCATGCGGACACTTGGGGCTGGAAGTGAAGACACAAAGGGTGGAGGACGGGGACCCAAAGCCAGGGTCAGCTCTCCTGACCACGTTGACAGGCGACTCTTGGCTCTGACGGGCAGGGAGGGGCTGGGGGGGCGGGGAGCCTGGCACGCAGGCGGAAGCGGTAGCCCATGGCCACAGCAGGGGACGGAAGTCTGCCCACTGTCTCCCCGACGCTGAGCGGGGTTTCTGGGGCTCAGCCTGGGACCACAGATGCCACTGTGGCACCTGAAGGCAAGATAGGACACGTGAAGGCTGAAGGTAGCAGTAGCACTCGCGCTTCTAGAAGGGCCCTGTCACTTCTGCCCGCAGGAAGGCCTCAGGGGCCAGCACACAGCCGCCAGCGATAACGGGAAGTTCACGGTGGAGCCCGGGGCCTATTTGCAGAATAAAGTAGGAAATACAAGTTTCCTACGCAGTCACACTGATGTAAACGGGACGAAGAGGGCTCTCTGTGCAGAACCAGTAGAATGGGCCGTCCCCGGGGCACTGACCCCAAAAGGCATCCAGCTGGGAAAGGAAGAAGTAAAATGACCTCTGTTGGTAGGTGGTGTGATCTGAGATGCAGAAAATCCTAAAGATTCCACAAAAAAACCTGTTAGGACAAAGAGATGATGTCAGCTTAGTAGCAGGATACAAAGTGAACCTGGAAATCAGCTGTGTTTCTATTCACTAACAGCAAAGAAACTGGAAAGGAAATAAAGAGATCAGTTCCGTTTTCTTTTCTTTTTTTCCTACCGTGGGTCCCAAGAATTTGCATTTCTACCAAGTTCCCTAGGGATGCTGATGTGGCTGGTCTGGGGGTAGAAACCAGTTCCATTTTCAGTGGCATCAAAAATAATAAAATAGGGCTTCCCTGGTGGCGCAGTGGTTGAGAATCTGCCTGCCAATGCAGGGGACACGGGTTCGAGCGCTGGTCTGGGAAGATCCCACATGCCGCAGAGCAACTAGACCCGTGAGCCACAACTACTGAGCCTGCGTGTCTGGAGCCTGTGCTCCGCAACAAGAGAGGCCACGACAGTGAGAGGCCCGCACACCGCGATGAAGAGTGGCCCCCGCTTGCCAAAACTGGAGAAAGTCCTCACACAGAAACGAAGACCCAACACAGCAAAAATAAATAAATAAATAAATTTAAAAAAATAATAATAAAATACTTAGGAATGAACTGACCCAAGGAGAGAAAAGCCTTGTACAATGGAAGCCACAGAGAAGTGAAGTGGGAGAAGTGAAGAAAGACACAAGTGAAGGGCCCACATCCCACGCGCAAGGACCAGAGGGCTCACCGTTCTTACAACGTGATCTGCAGAGTCACCGCAAACCCACCCGAATCCCAGTGATGTGCATTTTTCCCCCCAGAAATATCCATCTTAAAATTCATATGGAGCCTCAGGGGCCCCAAACAGCCCAGGGAATTAACCCTCCTGGGGCAGAGATGGACGCCTCCCCACCCCCCCCACCCCCCGAGCCGGCAGAGACCGAGGGAGAGGGCACTGGGACAAGGGGGCGGGTGCAGGAGGGACGGGCCGCACCGGGGAAGGAAGCCAGACAGACGGGGAGCCAAGTCTGCGGCCGGGGCCTGACGTCAGTGTCCCAGCTCAGCCAGGGGCGGCTCTGTCCCACACCTTGCAGGTGCTAACACCCCTCCCGGGGTCCTGTCCGCACCCCATCCTAACCGGGGGAGCCAGGCCACCTGACCCGCACAGGGAGGAAAATGGGCCGGGGGTGGGCGGGGGGTGGGGGTGGATTCCAAGCGCTCCAGCTCCTCCTGGTCGCCTGGGGCCCTTGCCAGGGTTCCTGCGTGTCCGTGTGCGACGGCGTGCGTGTGCGTGCGAGTGAGTGCAGGTGAGCCTACGTGCCGCACGCGCGTGCCCCGGGTTCACTCGTGTGTGGGTAAACCAGCGAGCCTTGGTGTCGCAGGTGGTGAGGAGGCAGATGGGGTGCCAGCAGGGCTGGGGTGGAAGAGGCCCGTCCAGGTGGGTGAGGGCAGCGATAGGTCACGGGTGCGGAGCTTTGGGCGAGCGGCAGGAAGTGGGAGGGAACAGCTCTGCCACTGACCTGAATTTTCTGAGGTGGGAGGAGCCTATGCGGTTGGAGTGGAAGAGATGGCTGCACACGCACGCGCACACGCACACGCCTCTCCCACCTGGACTCTCCCCAGCCCTGAGCAAAGCCCCTTCAGTGGGTTGGCTGCACCCCCCACCTGGTTACCCCGGGAGACCAGCTGCAGGCCTGGCCCTCGCGCTCCCCCCGGCCCCCCGACCGTGTCCTCCCGCCCTCGGCTGCGCCCGCCCCCCTCAGGCCCCAGGTCCCTCTGCAATGCTTCTGGCCACCCACCAGGGTTGTGGTCACGCTCCCAGGGCGGCCACAGTGCCTCTTCCGGTGCCTGCTGACTTGAGGGACCCCCTCCTCCAGCTGTGGGTTCCTGGAGGGCCGTGATCCCTGCCTTCCAGGACCTTCCGCGGGGCAGTGCACACAGCAGGTGCTCAGCAAATGCTCACTGGGTTGAGCTGATGGCCAGACCAGCCCTAGTTCCCCCAGCCCAGCAGCCTCCCCTGGGTGTTACCCAAACTGCTGTAAGGAGGTTGGCCGGAGCTCCAGCACCCTGCAGAGGAAACCGATTGCTTCCGGAGCAAGCAATGGGCTCCTGTGTCAGCCGGGGTGTCTTCCACGTGGGGCTGCTTCCTCCGCCTCGTCTGTCTGGGGAGCGGGGTGGGGGCAGAAGGGAGCGGGGTGGGGGCAGAAGGGAGCGGGGTGGGGGGAGAAGGGAGCGGGGTGGGGGCAGAAGGGAGCGGGGTGGGGGGAGAAGGGAGCGGGGTGGGGGAGAAGGGAGCGGGGTGGGGGAGAAGGGAGCGAGAGGTGGGGGGAGAAGGGAGCGGGGTGGGGGGAGAAGGGAGCGGGGTGGGGGCAGAAGGGAGCGAGAGGTGGGGGGAGAAGGGAGCGAGAGGTGGGGGGAGAAGGGAGCGAGAGGTGGGGGGAGAAGGGAGCGAGAGGTGGGGGGAGAAGGGAGCGGGGTGGGGGCAGAAGGGAGCGAGAGGTGGGGGGAGAAGGGAGCGAGAGGTGGGGGGAGAAGGGAGCGGGGTGGGGCAGAAGGGAGCGAGAGGTGGGGGGAGCCTCAGCCCACAGCCTCGACAGCCCCACCCCTGGCAGTTTTCCTCCCCAGGTCACTTCTGCTTTCTACTCAGTGGCCACGGATGACAGGTGGGGGAGGGCACAGCGCCTCAGACCCTGCTGGGCAGCTACAAACCTCGAAGCACGTTCTCGCCCTGCCCTCCTGGCACCTCGGCAGCTTCGGGCTTCCCGGGTCTGGGTCGGTGGTGGGTCAGGGGCAGCCCCTCTTGGCAGGGCTACCAGGCAGCCTGTGTCCCCGCCCACCCTCCTCCCACGGGGGCATCAGAGCAATTCCTAACAGGGGGCCTGCTTTAAACCCGCCCACAGGCCTTCGGGGCTCCCTACCCCGAAGGCAGTGCCGACATTTGGGGCTGGAAAATTCTTTGTGGTGGAAGAGGGCTGTCCTGGGCATTAGGGGTTGTCTGGCATCATGCCTAGCCTCCCCCACCCGATGCTAGCAGCACCTCCACCCCAGCTGTGAAACCCAAAACTGTCTCCAGAAAGGCTCAATGTCCCCTGGGGACGAAATCGCCCCAGCTGGGGACCCCGGGCAAGGTCCTGGGCCTGGATGGGTTGCAAGGAAGTGAGGCCCTCGGGGCCTCAGAGGCAGGGGATCCAGTGGGAAGGCTTCTGCTTTCACTCCCGACCTGCCATCTGCGGCCGACCTTGGACAGCTGAGCCGGGAGGCAGACTGGAAAGAAGGCAGACGCTCGGACCCGATGTCTGTGAGCCGCGCCACCCTGCCACGCGGGCTGCTCCTGGCTGCCTCTCCGCTTCTGCCTCAGTTCTCGCTGGACCGAGCTTTCCAAAGCTCCCGGGGCAGGGCAGGTGAAGCGCTGCACACACCTGCACTTCTGCGGGACAGAGGCTGTTCTGCCGTCCCTCTGGGGGTGGCCTGGGGTGGCCCTGGTCTTTGGGACCCTTCCTGTGTCATGGGATCCGTAGGGCAAAACAAGCAGCTCCCAAAGGCCGCTGAGGCTGGACCGCAAGGGCCCGAGGGCCACACTCCTGGGAGGGCAGCAGGGCTGAGGGAGGGCAGGGGTCCCTTACCTGGGGTGGGGAGACTATCTTGCCCCTGCTTTGGGCCTGGCACACAGTAGGTGCTTAATAAAACAGCTGTTGGCCGAGTGAATGGCCTCCTGTGTGGCCCTGTGCACATCCTGTCTTGCAGAGAGGCTCACTCAGCCGGCGCCTTCCCGAGTCCTCGGTGGGTAGCCCTGGACAGGGTGAGCGCTGCCGGCCAGGCTGACTCGGGGTCCCCGGCCAGGCGTGCTGGGAACCGTGGACACTGTCCACCGAGTGTCTGCCTGCTGAGGCTCCCTCCCTGGGGAGGCCAGGGACCGCCCTGGGGGCTCGTGGACCCGCCGTGGCTGGGGGGCCGTGGGCCGCGTCCACGCAGATGCCGGTGCCTCTCCCCTGCACGTCTCCACCTGCAGAAGCTCCTCGCACACCTTCAGTATTAATTCTTGTTAATTGTAGCACCTGTGCTCTCCTGTTCTGTCTTCGTGCGTTAACTTGGTGCAGGCATCCCCTCGGACAAGAGGGACAGACAGAGGGGGAGGCCCTGTCATACGAGCAGGACTCGGTGTGACGGTGACCCTGTCCTATGTCTGGAGCCCGCTGGTGCCCCCAACAGACACTGGTGATCGTGGGTCCCCAAAATATCACCCAAAGTGTCACTTGACGCTTTCTTTTTTCTTTTTTTTTTTAATTTTATAGCTACTTTATTTATTTATTTATTTATTTTTGGCTGTGTTGGGTCTTCGGTTCGTGCGAGGGCCTTCTCCAGTTGCGGCAAGCGGGGGCCACTCCTCATCGCGGTGCGGGGACCGCTCTTCATCGCAGTGCGCGGGCCCCTCACTATCGCGGCCCCTCCCGTTGCGGGGCACAGGCTCCAGACGCGCAAGCTCAGTAGTTGTGGCTCACGGGCCCAGCCGCTCCGTGGCACGTGGGATCCTCCCAGACCAGGGCTCGAACCCGTGTTCCCTGCACTAGCAGGCAGATTCCCAACCACTGCGCCACCAGGGAAGCCCTCTTTTTTTAATTTATTAATTTATTAATTTATTTTTGCTTGTGTTGGGTCTTCGTTTCTGTGCCAGGACTTTCTCTAGTTGCAGCAAGCGGGGGCCACTCTTCATCGCGGTGCGCGGGCCTCTCACTATCGCGGCCTCTCTTATTGCGGAGCACAGGCTCCAGACGCGCAGGCTCAGTAGTTGTGGCTCACGGGCCCAGTTGCTCCGTGGCATGTGGGATCTTCCCAGACCAGGGCTCAAACCCGTGTCCCCTGCATTGGCAGGCAGATTCTCAACTACTGCACCACCAGGGAAGCCCTCTTTTTTAAAATTAATTAATTAATTTATTTTTGACTGTGTTGGGTCTTCGTTGCTGCGCGCGGGCTTTTCTCTAGTTGCAGTGAGCGGGGGCTACTCTTCATTGCGGTGCGCGGGCTTCTCTTTGTTGCGGAGCATGGGCTCTAAGCACGTGGGCTTCAGTAGTTGTGGCACGTGGGCTCAGAAGTTGTGGCTCGCAGGCTCTAGAGCGCAGGCTCAGTAGTTGTGGCCCACGGGCTTAGCTGCTCCGCGGCATGTGGGATCTTCCCGGACTAGGACTTGAACCCATGTCCCTAGCATTGGCAGGCGGATTCTTAACCACTGCGCCACCAGGGAAGTCCCCTGATGCTTTCTACTGAAGAGGTGATGGGTCCTTCTGGAAATTCTGGAATGAACAATAAGGTTATTTGCCATATTTAGCTTCCCTGGGAGGAGCACAGTTCTGTCAGTGGAGGCGGGTGTAGCAAATCCTGTTCATGCTGGTGGGCCAGAGCCACGTGGGCCAGAAGCCACGTGGGTTCATGGTTTCGGTTCTCCATGTGGGTCCTGCTTCCCAGGCTTGTGGGTGGTGGGTCTCCTGGGGTTTCTGAGGGGAGAAAGCCACCTTCAGAGGAGCTGATCCAGCCTCTACGTTGGGGCCTTCTCCCCTCCATCTCCCCTCGTCATCCCTCCCCCAAACCCCCTCTCCCAGTTTCTCTGGTCTCTGGGGTCCTCCTCCTCCCAGATCAACCCCCCTCTGGACGCTTTTCTCATCTGGGGGCAGTTTCATCCCTGGGCCTAGGCACTGTGCGCCTCACCCACCAGTCTGGGACCTGCCCTCGCCAGGTGGAAGGGAAGCTGGTGACCACGTGTGCCCAAGGCAGCACACCCCCAATACCCAAATGCCCCTTCTTGCTTAGGAAGAGCACCCAGGGTCAGTGGACACAGTGAAATCAAAGACCACATTTCCCAGCCGCCCCTGCAGCTGGGTGTGGCCACAGGACTGAATTCCTGAGGAGGCAAGACCAGAAGCATTGGGTGGGGATTCTGGGATGTCTCCTCAAAGGGGAGGGACCCCATCGTTCTCCACTTCCTTCCTTCCTAACACCTGGAATGTAGATGTGAAGGCTGGAGCTCAAGTGGCCATTTTTGACCAAGAGACAAGGCACCTGGTTTCCCAAGGCCATGGAAGCTGCCGGACCAGCCCCGAGAGAGAGAGAGAGAGAGAGAGAGAGAGAGAAAACCCCTGTGTGTTCAGCATGGTTGTCTGGGGTTTCTGAGGTGATGGGTAGCCTGTCCTGGGCTGATCTAGGGCACACTATAACTTTGTTGAAACCATGACCCATGATTCACATTCAGAGTGTGCCCTGGTCAGAGGAACACGGGCTGGTATGAGTTTCAGAATCACCAAGCTCTTGGGGTGACAGCTTCTCAAAAGCCCCTTTCCATTCCCAGCCTCTTCTCTCTCAGGAAAACTCTCTCTGAAACTACCCTGAAAGCCCCTTCCCTGGCTGGTGCCGGGGAACTCCTGCCCTCTTATGAGAGCACTGAGTCCCATGGAAACCCCCGGAAGCCCCTGCCTCCCCCTCCTCCAGCCCGATTCAGTGACTCAGCACCACTGAGGCTCAAAAGTGGGGGAGGGGGGGAGAGGTCAGCAGTCAGGGAAGCCTGGCAGACTTACTGGAAGAAGGAAAAAAACGATCATCTCAGCCAATGGGATCCGGCGTCGCACAAAAGGACTGACACACACGACGGAGTAGGGCTCACTCCAGGCTCGTGGTGTTTGGTGATCGATGGACAAAATTTACCATAATAACAAAGCTAAAGAGACAGACCATGTAATCATCCCCACAGAGGCAAGGTGGATGGTTCATCGAGTTTGGGATAATTTGAGTGTCCTCGAGAGTAACGACTGTGGTCGACGGAAACACACTGAAGATACAAAAACCCACGGGTCCTGCACACCCGTGTTCACAGCAGCGTTACACATGGCAGCCAAAAGGGGGAAGCAACCCACATGTCCATGGACGGATGATGGATAAACAGATGTGGCCCATGCACACAGTGAAATAGGACTCAGCCGTAATGAGGAGTGAAGTTCTGACACCTGCTCCAACATGGGTGGACCTCCAGGACTTCATGCTGAGTGAAATAAACCAGTCACGAAAGGACAGATCCTGTGTGATCCCACTCATATGAGGCCCCTAGAGCAGACAGTCCTAGAGACGGAAGTAGGATGCTGGGGGCAGGGGTTGGAGGAGGGGATGGGGAGTGAGTGTTTAATGGGGACGGAGTTTCTGTCTGGGGAGATGAAGAGTCCCAGGGATGACGGTAGTGGTGGTCGCACGACTATGTGAGTATATTTATCACTGAGCTGTTGACTTAGAAGTGGTTAAAATGGTAAATTTTACGTTATGTATAATTTACCACAATAAAAATCCCCGAGTCCTTAATGATACTCGGGGAGAGAGTGAGAGAGAGTCCCAGACCTGGGCTACAGCAGGAGGCGACCATTGCCTGTCGGTTGGGAGAAGAGGGGGGGGCAGCTCATTTCTCCCCGGAACCTGCCGGAGGACACAGGTGGAAACATCACATAATGGGAAAGTCACCACTTAGCCGACCAAGCAAGGTGGCTGCCCTGGGATGGGGAGTGGGGGGTACAGCGCCAGGAGGGGTGGCCAGGGTGCCGGGGGGGGGGTCCACCCCCACCACCCATCACCGGCCCTGTCGAAGGAGTGGTTGTTGTCGCCGTGATCCCGGTGCCAGAAACGTCGAACTGAACCTGCCGGGGCTTTAGAACCATTTCCCAGTCACGGGAAGCCCGTGATGGAGAACCACGTACAATGACCCCGGGAGGACCCAATCAAGCAAATCTAGAATGTGCGACATTTTAGGAGACAGACCCCTTCGGAAAGCGAATGTCATGGGCGCAAGGGGTCGGGGCGCTGCTTCCGAGTGAGGAGACCAAGAGGCCTGACGTCAACCAGCTGCACCGTCCCTGCTGTAAACACCTGGGGACAACCAGGCTGGCTGTTGGGGGCCAAGGGGTGCGGAGGGCGGGCAGGACACGCAGGTGGCTCTGGAGGTGAACTCGGAGGGTCTGGGTGCCGAGCCAGGGGCCCGATTCTGCTCACAAACACGAAGCCCATCTCAGGGGATCTTCGTGCCTGTTGAACGTGGGCGGTGGTCCCCCCCGTCCCCTATAAAACCTTTAGGAGCAGTGAGGAGAGTGGAGACGTCAGCCGGAGGTGCACGGTGCCCGGCAGATGACCGGAGAGGGTCGCCACCGCCCGCCCTCTTACCTCTTCTCGAGTTTGAATCCATGAATATTCGACCCACTTAAAACGGTGAATAATGTTCCCCTGTCACGAGGTGATGAAAGTGAGGTTGCAGACAGGATCAGTGAGGAAACCCTTCTGGGTTCACAGACACCTGCCTGGTGGAAGTGGGACCACGGAAGCTAGTGGCCTCTTCTCAAGGGGGCCCCCGGGACATTGTCAAGAGGGGGCTACATGGTCCCCCTTTGTCCTGCCTGAAAGACACTCAGCCTCCAGGAAAAGCACCCAGCCCCCTCACCCCCCAAAACCCCTTCCCCACACCTGCTTTGCTGGTCAGGAATTGTGCTCGGAAGGGGGTGGGGTGGGCACAGCTGCCACCCCCCAGCTCACAGCCCTCCACTCCCACCCCAGGGGCCCAGGCTTCCCTTCCCAGACCCCCCTGAAGACCCCAAGGGGAGGATTCGGCTGCCACCCCTGACCCGACAGCCGCGGCACAGAGGGTGACGGTGGCCAGGGTTCCACGCCCGAGCCCATCAGCTGGGTGCGGGGCGGCCCGGGAATACGCGGACCTCTAGGTGGGCGTGCAGAAGGGAACAGTCCCAGGGAGGGCCTGGGCCGCCCCCATGATGACAGCTGTCCCCCGCCATCCCTGAGGGTGCCTGGCCCACTGGCCGGACGTGGGCTCTGCCCCGGCTGAGGCCCTGCCTCACTCGGGCCCCAGGGGTGGGGGTGCCACCCGGCCCACCCAGACCTCAGCTCTCCCTGCCACTGCTGATCGGGGAAGAGCTGCCCTGGGCATGTGCTCCGGGAAGGCTGAGGGGGGCCTGTGCTCAGACCCACGTGCTCTGCACCCAGCTCCCCAGGTGTTCCACGCCCCCACCCACCCTGAGAAGCTGCTGCGGAGGTGGGGGGACCGAGAGGGAGGCAGCCGCCAGACGAACGTCCCGAGGGAAAGTGCAGAGTGGGGGCCCGCCCTCCCGGGCTCCCCTGGCCCTGGACGTGAGGGGGGCGGTGGCCTCAGTTCCAACGCCGCCTGCCGCCCCTGCTGTGGTGCTGGACACAGATCACCCACAAATGTTGGTGGGCCCAGCCCTGCCCTGGGCTGAAGAGCCAGGTCTGCAGTGGGGACGCAGGGAGGGGCCCACGGTGCCTCCGTCTCACCCCGAAACCCAGAACCAGCCCAGGGTGGTCAGGCAAGGTGGCGGTCACCTGCAGCACCCCCGCATCTTCCGAGGACAATGGCCGTGTGCTTTAGGCTGTGATCCTGCAAGCCGGAGAGAGACACACAGACCCCCCACAGCCAGCGTGGACACTGGGTCCCCGGGGGATCCCACGCGGCCTCTCAAGAGAAACCCACCCTCAGAGGCCACCTGGCCTGGCTGGAATCGGCTTTAGGGGCTCAGAGACACCACCCAGATGGGGTGTGCTGACCCACCCCAGGACGGGCAGCGGGGAGGGCGGGCTCTGTGTGAGGTGTCTGGGCGCTGGGGATAGGTGCTGTGCCGGGGCCACGGTGGGCAGGGCCGGCAGCATCTCTGTTCCCAGTGCCCCACGGGTGTCTCTGGGAAGGCAAGGTCTCTTGCAGGCGGCCCTGCTCTGTGCTCACCAGCCTGTGAGGGGCCATGCCAGGCCTGAGCCTGAGGAGCTGGGGTCCGTCTCCCCGGGGGTCCCTGCCCCTGGGTGTCCAGCCGCAGCTGTCTGGGAACACTAGGCACCAGCAGCGCACGCGAGCGGGTCCCACGTTCGGCCCGAGCCGCCTGGGAAGGTCCTGAGGGCAGGCAGGCCTGCGTGTTGCCAGAACCACGAGGAGAAGGGGCACTGAGGCCGCTTTCAGGCAAGAAATGAGGCCACAGTCTCACCTCCACTGAGAAGACGCCCCGCCGGGCTGGCCAACCCCAGGTCTCACTCTGTTTGCGGTTTGGGGAGTTTTAGAGGCACTCCTGCTACTTCCTGAAAGCTCTGAACTGCGCCTGCAGGGAGGGAGCGCGAGGCTGGCGCCCGCTGGGCCCTGAGTAAGTCCCGGGCCCTGTGCGGGGAGCAGTCGGGGTGGGGCTCTGAAAGCAGAGTGATCCGTTGGCATAAAGGTGGGGGCTTGGTGGAGGGTCTTAACCTGGGCTCCTTCACCGAGAGAGACCCCAGGGCACCACAAATGCGGTGGGAGGGCGGGGACTGGGGGGAGGGACAGCCCCTCTGCAGGGTCCCCCGCCCCCCGGCCGCAGGGCTGGGCCGGCTCGGAGCCGGGAGCCGGGGGCTTATCCGCCCGGGAAGCTCTCCTTGCCCCGTGCCCAGGCACTCGGGGACTTCCCAGGGGCTGCGTGCTTGTCGCTGGTTCTCGGAGGTGGTGGGGAGGCTGTCGGGGTGCGTATAACGCGCGGCCACCCTGGCCTCCAGGGGCTGGTGGGGCCAGAGGCACGTGGGCGAGAGGAGGGACGGAAGGCCAGGGGGTCTCTGCTGGGGTGGGCAGCCAGCCCGGTCCTGAGGCCGGGCAGCTCGCAGGCTTCTTGGGACGGTGTCCAGCGCCAGGCGCTGGGGGGGGGGCTCCCGTAGGTGTCTGCCGAGAACGGTGGGCAGGGGCTGGGCGCTGAGGAAGGGGTGCTTCCTGGCATCTCTGCCTGGACGGCGACAAGGTGATGTTTAAGGGGTTCCTCCAGGCGGAAGGGAGAGGACGGAAGTGCCTCTGGCGACGGTGGGACAAGGTGCGGGTGTTCCACCTCCCTAGCCATCAAAGAAAGGGAGGTGCGTTTTAGAAGGCACACTATAAAAAATCTATCTAAATGGGAGAAATGGAGATGGACTCCCGCTGTGCTGGTGAGATGGGGGCCTCGGTTCAGCTGCCTGAGAGCAAGGCGCTCAGGGGCTGCAGGGGCTGGTAAGTCAGGAGCTCCCTCCCCAAAGTGTAACCTACGCACAGGGACAGAAGTAAAGTCAAAGCTCTGAGTGTGAGGAGGCGGGAGTGAGAGGCTGGAAATAACCTGGAAGTTCCAGCCGTAGTGAAAGGGTGAAGACGTCCTAGCAGACCCACCGCGACGCTCCGTAGCTGGGGACCAGGTCCCGCGGCGCGCGGTGGGGCACCGGGGGGGAGGGCAGTGCGCCTGCCGCACCTGGGCTCGTCCTCTGTGCTTCTGTGTTTGTTTGAAAAGCTCCAGAGTGAAACGTCTGAAAGTGTATCTTAAATGACGGGAGGGACCCACTGCACACGCAGGGCGTAGGGCGCCGGGGGCCAGCGCTGGGGGCCAGGTCACTCTTTACCGTGTCATGTGAGCGTCCATCCGGACGCAGTGCTTCCTGTGGGGCTTCCGTGGGCCCTTTGGGGATGTGCAGGCACCAGGGTGGTGCCCAGGGCCAGAGGGGGTGGGGGCGGGAGGCAGGGGCCGCTCGAGCCCAGGGGTGGGTGCGTAGGGGCTTCAGGCTGACCTGGGCCACCCACCCCATGGCCTGTGGCTGTCACAGCCCCCCTGGAGCGCAGAGCAGGGACGGAGGCCCTGAGCCCATCTGGTTGGCATGCTGGGCAGGAAGGGCGGTGAGGCTGCTGGCGTGGAAGATGCATCCGTCTTGGCACCCGACCCCGGGAGAGGACAAGGTGGCACCCAGGCCTACCGGCTCCTGGCCGGCAAGAGCCCCAGCTGCCAGTGGGGAGGGGCCACGGGCACTCTGGGGCTGGCGGGGTGGGGACACCAGGAGGGGACAGTCCACGGCCACCCGGGGAGGAGGCCGGGGCGGAGACCTGAAGCCATGTGTGCATTGGGCAGGGAAAGGCCAGGACGAAGCCCAAGGCTGGGCCGAGCTCTGCTGGGCAAAAGGCCGGGGGTGGGCACGGGGGCAGGTGCCCGGGCCTGTGGGCATGGGCAGGGCGGGACCGCACCCCGGGGCGTGGGGCGGTCCCAGTGCCTGGCTGCTCCGGCCTGGGCCTCCTGTGGCCCCCGGTCCTCTCAGTGTGCCCCCCGCACCCCGCCAGTGCCGGCAGACTGTGGGCGCCCGACAGTCGGGGACGCGGCCCCGGATCTGGAATCAGTGCTCTGCTCTGCACAGGCTGCACAGCGCGGGGGGGCCGAGCAGGGGCCCCAGGACCGCACAGTGTCAGTTGGGCCGCTTCCTCTGGCTTTTGCAGAAGTGACTTCTAGAGACAGTGGTCCCCTTTCTGCTGCCATCTGCATCAGGGAAGAGCGGGGCGGTGCAGCCCTTGGGGGAAGGGACCACCTCCCAGTCTTCCAGAATCTCCGTTCTGACAAAGGAATCGGGCCCAGGGTGAGGCTTGTTGTGTCCTTCCCGGGCTCACGGGGCTCAGGGGCGTCTGGACAGCTCCCAGGTGGCTGGCCCCCCTGCAGCTCAGGGTCCCCCTCACAGTTGGAGGCCCTCCTGGACCCCCCTTCCTCAGGCTCAGCCCTCCCTCACCCCCGAGCTGAGCGGGCCACAGCCCCACGTGCCACGCTGAGCCCGCTGGTGGCTGCCCTGGGCACCTTGGGCCATCTCCTCAGAGGGCAGGACGCCCGCTCTGCGTGCGGGTCTCAGGGCCGGGCGTAGACCTCGGCCAGAGCACCCCTGGGTGGCCCCCTGCCTCACTTCCTCACTTGCAGGGGGCTGACTGAGCAAGGAGGTGCAGGGATGGACGGGGGAGGCCCATTGACCCTCCAGGCCCATGCCCACCAGTCCGTCAGGACGTCAGTTTCGAAAGGTCAATGCGTTTCTTGATTCTTTGTTGCCTCAGCGCCTTACCTTTGTATTTTCGAGGTCTTGCTTACAAATTCTCAGTCGATGAACTCCCTGCAGTTTCAGGTAAACACCTCGGCTTCCTGTTATTTCCCGGTGGTTCACCTGTTGTCAGCACAGCCGGCCTGCCCAGTGTTGGGGGGCGGGGCCTGCACCTGCCGACGCCCCACGGGGCTGGGGGCTCCGCCTGACAGGGACTGTGGGTGGGGTCTGGGCCTGGCTCCAGGCTGGCTGAGGAAGGGTTTAGAGAGCCCGCCTCCCCCAGACCCTCTCTGGCTGACAGGATGGAGCTTACGTTAGGGGCACCTCCGGTTCAGGAAGGAAGCAGAGAGACGGGGTGCGGGGGGGGGGGGGAGCCAGGATTCTGCCCCATCTGCCAGCACCCCCGAGCCTGTCCACCTCTGTCGTGGGCGGTCTCCCAGGGGTCCCGGTCCCTTTCACAGGAGCAATGTCCATGCACTTTGCATCTCAGGTAATTCTTTCACCAGGAAAAATTCCTAGAAAGGATTTTATCTGCTCAAAAGTGAAGCACAGGACTTCCCTGGTGGCCCCAAAATAAATAAATTTATTTAAAAAAAAAAAGTGAAGCACATTGAAGACTTTAAAATAATTAATTAATTTATTTATTTTATTTTTTGCTGTGTTGGGTCTTTGTTGCTGAGCACGGGTTTTCTTTAGTTTCGGCGAGCGGGGGCTACTCTTCCTTGTGGTGCACGGGCTGCTCATTGCGGTGGCTTCTCTTGTTTCTGAGCACGGGCTCTAGGCATGCAGGCTTCAGTAGTTGTGGCACGTGGGCTCAGTAGTTGTGACTCGCGGGCTCTAGAGCGCAGGCTCAGTAGTTGTGGTGCACGGGCTCAGTTGCTCCGCGGCATGTGGGATCTTCCCGGACCAGGGCTCGAACCCATGTCCCCAGCATTGGCAGCCGGATTCTTAACCACTGCACCACCAGGGAAGCCCACATTGAAGATTTTTGAGGCATGTTACCAAACTCTGCTAGAAAACATCTGTGCCCATGTATGCTCCCAACACAGTGAAGGATCCCACTGCCTCACTCTCTTGCCAACACTAAGAATTAAAGTTCTTTATTTTTGCCAACCTGATAGGCAAGAAAAAGACCACTGTTTGGTTGTTTACGTTCGCATTTCTTTGACCATATAAGTGAAGTTGAGCGTTTTCCAATTTGTAGGAGGTACTTTTACTTCTTCTGTGAATGATCGGCTTTGACACTTATTTCTGTTGATTTGTGGGAGTCCTTTTTATATTAAGCCTCAGCTATTGGTATCCCACAGGATGAATACAAGACTTGGCACTTAACAAATGCTCACCAACCATTTGTCAAATAACTTAATTTGTGATTTAATCTGATTTCCCTAAAGCAATTTCAACCCACCCTTTCTCCAGGTCACGTGAAACTCGGAGGAACTGTCTCAACAGGACTGTCATATGACCTACACCGCAGCCCTATCGCGAGCCCAGAGCTGGCAGACATGACAGGTGAGAGCCCCACGCCATGCCTCCTTTGACTTGGAACATTTAGGAGGGAGCCCGTGAGAATTTTTCTACCAATGTACTTTGTCTCGTAACAGGGAAAATTACTTCAAAAATTAGCATGCAAAAATAGACTTCTCGAGGGACTTTCCTGGTGGCGCAGTGGCTGAGACTCCGCGCTCCCAATGCAGGGGACCCGGGTTCGATCCCTAGTCAGGGAGCTAGATCCCACATGCTGCAACTAAGAGTTCGCATGCCGCCACTAAAAAGATCCCGCATGCCGCAACTAAGACCTGAGGCAGCCAAATAAATTAAAAAAAAAAAAAAAGTAGACTTCTGGAAATAAAAACTAACTCAGAAACAATAAAGCCAGAGGCTTTCCACCAAGACATCAGGAAGCACCCACTCCTTAATTCTCTTGAAGTGCTAGAAAAGAACCAAGAACAGGACTGAAGGAGAAGTGGAGGCTCTGGGGTCCACCTGGGCCTCGTATCCTGCCCACTTCTTGTGAGAGACCCCGTGCCGAGCCACAGATGCCCCACAGCGCCTCCTTCCCCTCCTGGGGGCTCGTGTGCCCCCAGCCCGGGAGACTCCTTTCCCAAGCAGTCAGGGTCCTCTGAGTGCCCCGTGGTGGGAGGGGCAGGCTCTCACCTGTGTGCCGAGTGCTGGTCACCAGACGGCTTGGGGGAGGGGACTGGGCGTGGGCAGGTGAAGACGGGAGGCCATGTGCCAGCCTTGTGGCCCCAGCAGGTGGCATGTGGCTGCACCAGCTATACTGAGTCCAGTCGGCACCCTGTGGGGGGGGTGGGCAGTGCTGGTGGGGGTGGCTGGGATCAGCGAGGGGCCCACAGGCCTCAGCTGGGCCTCCACTTGGGTTTTGGGTTCCCTGCGCTCTGCCCCCCAGAGTGTGGCAAGACAGGGTCGGTGCTGGGCTGGAGCCAGGGCACTGCTGGGGTCCAGGGCGTTGGGCTGGCGCCTTGGAGGACTCGCATGGCTGGGAGGGACGAGCCGTCCAAGCAGGGCCAGCCTGGGCAGACAGGTGTCACCTTTCTCCCACCTGAGAACCGCCCTCCGCGGCCCGGTGCTCCCCTGCGCACCGTCAGCCCCTCCGCTTGGTGCAGCCCGACTCTCGTGTGGAGAGCTGACAGCCGGGTCTGATGACTCCCAGACGCCCTCCGTCTGCACGTGGAATGAAGCCCACGTCCCGGAGGTTAGGGCCATGGGTGGGGGCCCAGAGAAGGCACCGCCTCGCTCCCATCGGGATGGCCACTGTCAAAACCAAAATACCAAGGGCTAGCGAGGATGTGGAGAAATGGGAACCCCCGTGCGCTGTCGGTGGGAACGGAAAATGGAGCAGCTGCTGGGGAAAACAGTATGGCGGCTCCTCAAAAAGCTAAAAAAGAGAATCGCCATACGATCCAGCAATCCACAAAAAAGAAGTGAACTTGGGTCTTCCCTGGCAGTCCAGTGGTTAAGAATCTGCCTTCCAATGCAGGCGACTCGGGTTCGATCCCTGGTCAGGGAACTAAGGTCCTACACGCCACAGGGCAACTAAGCCCACGCGCCACAACAAAGAGCCTGCGTGTGGCAACTAAGACCCAACGCAGCCAAAAATAAATAAATAAATAAATAAGAAGTGAACACAGGTGTGGAAGAGGTATTTGCACACCCATGTTCATGGCAGCACTACTCACAATAGCCAAGATGTGGAAGTAGCCCGAGTGTCCATAGACAGATGAGTGGAAAACCCTAATGTGGTCCATCCACACAGTAGGCTATTACTCTGTGCTAAAGAGGAAGGGTGCTCAGACACACGGACCCTGAGGATGTGACGCAAGGCGAAATAGGCCAGTCACAGAAGGACACACTCTTTACGATCCACTCACAGGAAGGGCTGGGGGAGGGGTGGGCAGTGAGTGTTTAATGGGGACAGAGTTTCAGTTTTGCAAGATGAAAAATTCTGGAAATGGGGGCTTCCCTGGTGGCGCAGTGGTTGAGAGTCTGCCTGCCAATGCAGGGGACACGGGTTCGAGCCCTGGTCTGGGAAGATCCCACATGCCGCAGAGCAACTAGGCCCGTGAGCCACAACTACTGAGCCTGCGCGTCTGGAGCCTGTGCTCCGCAACAAGAGAGGCCGCGATAGTGAGAGGCCCGCGCACCGCGATGAAGAGTGGTCCCCACTTGCCGCAACTGGAGAAAGCCCTAGCACAGAAACGAAGACCCAACATAGCAATCAATCAATCAATAAATAAATCTTTAAAAAAAAAAAAAGAAAAATTCTGGAAATGGATATGGTGACGGTTGCACAACAATGTGAATGTACTTAATGCCACAGAAGTGGACACTTAAAATGGTTAAGTTGGTCGCTTTTATCTTATGTATATTTTACCAGAATTTTAAAAATTGGGAAAAACAAGTGAGTGGCACAAAAGGGTGTCGGGAGCACACTGGGGGGCCGACAGCTCCATCACCCTGGGGACCTTCACAGCGAGCCTTCAGCTGAAGAACAAGCACTGCTCTCTGCCCGCCTTCACTGTCCTGCCGCTAATTTCTGCATCAGGTCGCCCTGCGGGGGGCGGGGGGTGCTGAAAACCATGCATGGGCATTGGGGCTGAGTCCCTCGGGAGGGCCCTCGAAGCCCGAGGGATCCTGGACGGCTGCCCGCGACCCCACGGCCATGTCAGCGTTGGGATGCACTGAGGTTTCCTTGGCTGTTGGATGTGCATGTGGAAAGGTCCAGGGGTCTTCAACCTAAGCACCTAAAGAGCTTCCAGGCCTCAGGGGTCACTGGGCTGCGGAAGCAAGGGCCACGTTCTCCGCTCTCACTGAGGCCACCCCAGGCCTGTCCAGCCTGCTGGCCACTCCCCTGGCCGGATCACGGGGCCATCACCGCCAGAGGCTGCTGCAGCCGAGCGGCAGCGCGAAGCTCCACCTGCGTCCGGGCGCCGCCTGCGGCTCCCGCTGACCTCGAGGGGCTGCTCCGTCCACAGCCTGCTGTCGGACATGCACAGGGCCTAAACGGAACAGCATCTCCCGAGGCCAGGGCACAGGCTCTGGGAGGTGCGTGTCCCCCCACGGCCACCCAGATGTTCCTGTCACATGGCAGGTCCCAGGGGCGGGTCAGGAGGGAGAGGGTCCAGGAGGCTCCAGGCACAGGTCAGGCAGTGGGTGCTGGGGTCACCGCCACGAGAGGGACCCAGGAGAGGCAGGCTGGGCGGGAGAGGGAGGGCGCCTGGGACACGCTGGCTTCCTTCCCCACGTCGTGTGGGGTCCCTCAGCCTGGGGAGCCCCCGGTGTGAGTCACCGCAGTGTCCGTGGATCCTTAGACGGGGGGCAGGGGGCTCACCCCTACAGCAGGGCTCTTTGTCCTGTGACTCATTCCTTGTCCCCTCGGAAACACCTGGTGGGGAGGCAGGTGAGGGGACCACCTCGCAGGCGCCTGGGGCCTGGAGCACCCCTCCGCACTGGCTTCTTTCCCCCTGTTGAGAGGGGTGGTAACTGGCATCCCAGGCGGGGCTTAAGGGGAGGGCAGGTGGGCATCCAGGTCCCGCCTTCCTCCTGGATCCTCCATGACAAGCAGGCACTGGAGCTTGGAGGAGCCCCCAGTGCCAGTCTGTGGTTCTTCCCAGCCCCCCATCCCAGCAGGGACCCCAAAGCCCTGGTGAGCTTCCACTTCCCACGCTGTGGCCCAGCAGCCCGGCTCTGCACGGTCCCAGTGCGAACCCCGCAAAGCCCAGCTGACACATCTGAAGAGCGTCGTGAAAGCTTGGCTGAGCCCACGGGGGTGGAGGAAAGTCCGGAGCGGGCAGCGGGCCGTGGGCTGTGGGGAGCCCTGGGTTGTGTGATGCCGAGGTCCCTCTGAGCTGGGCTTCATATGATGGCTGACGGTGGCGACTGTCCCGTGTAACTGACGCCTAGAATCAACAGAGGGACGCTGACAGGCCTAAGGTTTCAGGGCTCATTTCATACTTATGGACGGATTCCTTATCGTTTGCTTCTTGAGGGCACAGCAGGTGAACCCTGGCTCCCACGTGGGGAGGGCGTGGGCTCTGAATTGGGACACCTGCACAGGGACCGCAAAGTTCAGCCCCGCTATGAGGCCTGGACGGAAACCAGCCCTGGAGTAAATCCAAGCACTCCTGCCCTCCGGCCACCCGAGCTGGGGCAGAGGTCCCAGGCGGCCGGCTCCAGCCAGCCCACAACCCCTGGCAGGACAGCCCCTCCCACTCAGGAAACGCCCACGGATAACGCCCCATCAGGCGTGAGCTCACAACCGCCACAAGACGCGCGAGGGAGCCGGCCCGTGGGAGGGTGTGCAGGCACTGTGCCATGGCGGGGGTCCTGCCTCCAAGACTGCAGGTGCTGGGAGGGTCACGCACAGTGACATCAGTACGTTGGGTGAATGTAAGGAGATCAGAGACGGAAGGAAAAACATGAGCAGAGAACAAGAGACTCGAAAGGGAGCCAGATGGAGTGTCTAGAAATGAAAGACATGATCCCTGAATTTTAATGCAGTGAATGAGTAAAAAAAACCCGCCAATTAGACACAGATACAAAGAGCTCACAAACTCAAGTTCAATGTCAGTAGGTTGCCTGGACAGAAGGACGGTCCTGCAGGATGGGGGCGGGGGGGGGAGGGTGCAGAGCGAGGTGAGGACAGGGCGAGAGGTCCAGCACGTGCCTGACCAGAGCCCCAGGAAGCAAACAGAGGGGCATCCGGAGAGCTGGGGTGTACAGAGTCTCAGATTCAGGGGTCCGAGGGCACGGCAACTAGACAGCAGGCGGCCGCCGTCGCAGCTTCAGAAGCCAGAAGACGGGCTGCAGCGGGGCCGGAGCTAAATCAGACCTCTGGGGGAACCGTCCTCCAGAATCGGGGTAAAAGTGCATTTCAGGTGAACCAAAGCTGGGGCAGGCTCTCGTCCACAGGGCTTGCGAGGGCTGTCTTCAGGGAAAGGAGGGAATGACCTCGGAAATGCAGCAGATGAAGGAAAGGGAGCGGGCAGAAGACTGGCCGACATGTGGGCAGCTGTGAACAGGGATGGACAGTGTGAAGTCACAACAACAACCACGGCAGGAATAGTAATAATAAAAACATCTGACCTATGGGGTTAAACAGGCAAAGAACCCCCACGACTCCCATAACTGGGACCAGAATTGCACGTCAGCCAAACGTGGGGCCGTTAGAGCAGCAGTGTCCCAGGGTTTGTGCCCACCAGGAGGTGAAGTTTTTCTCACTTTAGACACTACTAAATATGCACATTAAAACATCCAGGGTACTCTCGAAAAGATTAAAAATGGCTTAATAATCTCCAAACCAATAAAGGGAGAAATAGACTAAAAACTAAACTCAATAAATCCAAAAGATGTATTGTTTGCTAGGGCTGCTGTAACAAAGGACCACAGACCAGGTGATTTATTTTTTTACTTTATTTTTTGGCTGCGTTGGGTCTTCGTTTCTGTGCAAGGGCTTTCTCTAGTTGTGGCGAGCAGGGGCCACTCTTCATCGCGGTGCGTGGGCCTCTCACTATCGCGGCCTCTCTTGTTGCGGAGCACAGGCTCCAGACGCGCAGGCTCAGTAATTGTGGCCCACGGGCCCAGCCGCTCCGCGGCATGTGGGATCTTCCCAGACCAGGGCTCGAACCCGTGTCCCCTGCATTGGCAGGCAGATTCTCAACCACTGCACCACCAGGAGAGTCCCTAAATGTCCCCTTTTTATAAGGACACAGTCATACTGGATTAGGACCCACCCTAAAGACCTCATTTTGACTTGATCACCTCTGTAAAGATCCCATCTCCAAATCCAGTCACGTTTTGAGGTCCTGGGGGTTAGGACTCCACATATCTTTTTTTTGGCGGTTGGGGACACACAATTCAACTCATAACAGAAGGCGAATAGAGAATAAACTCTCTTCAAGCCCACAAGCAACACTTTGGAAAATGACTCGGTTAGTGACCAGGATGCAGGACGCGGTATTGCCGACCTTGTATCCTCGAGGCCATCGGCTGGGGGATGGGTGATTTAGGGTCACATTAGGAAACCATCTGGAAAACTTTAACCCTGGCGCGTCCAGTCCGCAGCTGACAAGAGCCTTCTTGCCCCTTCTTGCGCTATTACATCTGATTCAGGGGGTTCCCAGCGACACCCGCCCTCACGCTGTCTCTGCCCCACAGGAAACGCCACGCCGGTGACCAGCCCTCTGCCAGGGGCCCTGTCGACTGGCGTACCTCCCCAGAACTGCACGGTGCCCTTCAACGACAGCAGGGTGTTCCTGGTGACTGTGTACAGCACCGTGTGCACGCTGGGCCTGCCAGCCAACTGCCTGACGGCCTGGTTGACGCTGCTGCAGGCGCGCCAGGGCCACGTGCTGGCCGTCTACCTCTTCTGCCTGGCGCTGTGCGAGCTGCTCTACATCAGCACGCTGCCGCTCTGGGTCGTCTACATCCAGAACGGGCACCGCTGGCCCCTGGGCCCGCGGGCCTGCAAGGTGACTGCCTACGTTTTTTTCTGCAACCTCTACGTCAGCATCCTCTTCCTGTGCTGCATCTC
This sequence comes from Balaenoptera ricei, assembly GCF_028023285.1. Taxonomy (NCBI): domain Eukaryota; kingdom Metazoa; phylum Chordata; class Mammalia; order Artiodactyla; family Balaenopteridae; genus Balaenoptera; species Balaenoptera ricei. The sequence continues at coordinate 187,518,888 of NC_082640.1, read as the reverse complement.
CTGCGACCGCTTCCTGGCAGTGGTGTACGCGCTGGAGACACGAGGCCGCCGCCACCGGAAGACCGCCATCCTCGTCTCCGTGTCTGTCTTCGTTCTCGTGGGGCTCGTCCACTACCCGGTGTTTCAGATGGAGGAGAAGGAAACCTGCTTCGAGACGCTGCCGATGGACCGCGAGATCGCCGGGTACTACTACACGCGCTTCGCCGTGGGCTTCGCGGTCCCTCTGTCCGTCATCGCCTTCACCAACCAGCGCATCTTCAGGAGCATCAAGCTGAGCACCAGCTTGAGTGCCGCCCAGAAGGCCAAGGTGAAGCGCCTGGCCATCGCGGTCGTGACCATCTTCCTGTTCTGCTTCGCTCCCTACCACCTGGTGCTCCTGGGCAAAGCCATAGCCTTTTCCTACTACAAAGGAGACACGGGCCCTATGTGCGCCTTCGAAATCAACCTGTACACGGTCTCTGTGGTGTTCCTGAGCCTGGCCACGGTGAACAGCGTGGCTGACCCCATCATATATGTGCTGGCCACGGAAGTTTCACGCCAAGAAGTGTCCAGAATCCACAGGGGGTGGAAAAAGTGGTCCATGAAGACAGACGTCGCCAAGCTCACGTATTCGAAGGATTCAGAGGAGGCACGATCGCCCACATAGCTCACAAACGGCTACGCCTTCCCCAAGCCTGTCCGCCCACCAGGGCCACCGCCGGGCGCGTGGGCCTCGCCATGCACCCTGGAGGGCCCAATTGAGGAGCCCTGCTGAACCCAGCATGGGAGTCCAGGGCCGATCGCTCGGCTCCCCACGGAGACTGCCCGCCAGTGTCCACAGCGCCGGCTGCGGAGCCCCCTCTGGATGACACGCCACAGATTTCTCGTTCTTGGAGCTTCTGCCCCTTGGGGGTCCCAGCCCCCCAGGCTTTTCCACTGGGAGCGGAAGCCCCACAAGGGAGGAGGCAGGACGCCGAGGGTAAGGGCGGGTCTGCCAGCTGCAGGGAGAGCCCGTGGCAGGCAGGAGGGCTTGTTCTGGCTGGCGCTCTCGGCTGTGAGCGCACCGCAGGGTCGCAGGCAGAGGCCGTGTGACCGCTTGGTGCTGCTGGCAGCCGGCACAGGCCGTGCGTGCGGTAGGTGCCTGTCAGCCTCCGTGTGATGGCTTTATTTTCCGTGCTTTTCTGCAAGCGTTGCTTGGATGACTGTGACAGTACGTGGCGGGGCCTTTGTTCTTCTGCCCCAGATCGTCGGTGCAAACTGTGCCCCTTCCTGCGGTGACTGCTCACGGGGCCTTGGCTGGGGCCTCTCTGTGCCGCAGACCCTGAGGGGAGCCGGGGGGCGGGGTGCACTCACGTGGCCTCCGGAGGGAGCCCCAGGTGCTCGTGGCAGCAATGCCCATCAGCCGGGAGGGCCGGGGGGCACCCCAGGCAGGGTGACACGCCGCCAACGGGCTCCGAGGACGGCGGTGAGTCCTCCGCACCGAGGCTTCCCAGCCCCGCTGTCGGGGAGAAGCCGCCGAGGGCCAGGCCAGGTCACAGCGCTACCTCCGTTCCCCCATCCGTGACAGGGCCAGTGACACCTACCTCAGCGGGCGGCATTGGGGGCTGACCACACCCACCGCTTATGTTCGCATTTCCCTAAGGCAGCGATCGATGTTTTGCATTGTGAGAGAGCCTGAGAGGATATGTGATTCAGAAAATACGTTTAGAAATAAAAGCGCAAGAATACACGTCGGTGCCAACTTCCTAACCTGGGGTAATGTCATTTTATCTTCTCAGGCAAATGTTTCCCCTTAGGGACCTCTTGGAGGGCCAAGCCCTGGGGGGAGGGGCGTGCGCCTGGGCTCTCCAGGTGATGGGCCGGCTTCTAGAACAGTCTGGAGTATTCAGGGCCGGGATCACAGGACGTTTCAACAACATCTGACATATGACTTCCCGGGGCTGCTGTACTAATTACTGCAAACTGGGGGACGTAAAGCAAACAGGATTCTCTCAGCCTTCTGGGGTCTGGAGGTCGGAGATCAAGGCGTGGGCAGGGCTCCTTCTGGCGGCTCTCAGGGGAGCCGGTTCCATGTCTCGCTCTCGGCCTCTGGTGCTGCCGCGCCGCCCCCCCCCAGGTTCACCCTCCTCTCTGTCTCTCTTCTGTCTCTTTGGACTTAGGGCTCCCCTGGATAATCCAGGGTGAGCTCAGCGCTGCATCCTTAGCCAAAGCCTATTTCCAAATAAGGCCCCGCCCCCAGATTCCGGGGAGTAGGTCGAGGCGGATCCTTCCGGGGGCCACCAGTCTATCCACTACGAATGGCAGGAAGGAGCGAGAATCCTGCTCTGAGGCTCCCAGGGGAGGAGCGGCCCCCAGACCCACCACCCACCCCTCGTCGCTCCGCACCTGTCACCGTCCACTTGGCGGTGACCGTGACAAACGTGGGAAGACACGGTTACCGCGCAAGCACCCCACGGCTGTGCTCTGGCCTCCCAGTTGCTGCGAAAACCTGCTGTACAAGAAAAAGAATGATGCCAGTCTGTCTTTTTCATTAATACCCTTTCTTGGCAGCCTCATGCCGCTTCCTTGGCAGTTTTAGGAAAAGTTCCTAGCATCCGAAATCCCAGCCTGGGGCTCTCCCTCCAGCCCCCTCACCTGGCAAACCGCCCCCCAGGACCGTCCTTGCACCCTAGCCTCTCCGGCAGCGTCACTGGCCCTGGGGTTTCGGCATCTTACGCCTCAATTTCAGTCACGGAGGTAAAGCTCGTGCTCCCACCGAGGGGAGCCGCAGGGCCTTGTGAGCAGGGTCCCCACCTCCGTGTCCATGAGAGTCCGGGGCTGCCGAAACAAGTGATCACAAACCTGGACGAAATGTCTTAAAACAACAGGAATTTACCCTTTCACAGCTCCGAGGCCCCAAGTCCAAAATCAAGGTGTCGGCCGGGCTGCGCTCCCTCCAGAGGCTCCAGAGGACAGTACTTCCTGCCTTTTTCAGCCTCTGGTGGCTCTAGGGGTCCCTGGGCTTGTGGCTGCATCACCCCAGTCTCTGCTTCTGTCTTCACGTGCCCCCTTTTGTGTCCCTCCGGGTTGCCCCTTCCGTCTCAAGGCCGCGTGGTGGGCCCCAGTGGCCGTCTGGACGCCCGGCGCTGGCCCTGCCGGGTCCGCAGTCATCCTGGCCCAGCGGCTCTGTGGCGGGGCACTGCTTTCTGTCCCCTCTCCCCGGGGAGCTCAGAGCCTGCCTTGCCCGCACCAGGGAGCCCAGGCTGGGCAAGGCGCAGGGGAATCGGATGGGGACTGGGTGAGAACTGTGCCCGACGGTCCGCACCCTCCACCCTCGGCCGTGGGGCTTCATCCGGACTGGTGCGGGCGTAGCGAGTGCGGGAGCCTTAGCGGTGGGCCCGGCCTGTCCCCCCTGCCCCTCGTCTCTCCCTCTGTCCTCTCACGGGACTGTCTCAGAGGACCGCCTGTGTGTGTGTGTGTGTGTGTGTGTGTGTGTGTGTGTGTCATGTGACCCTGGACGCAAGCCCCCAGCCCCCAGCCCCCAGCAAAGGGGCTTCCCCGTTAGTTCACCATCACCTCTTCACACCCAGGCTGGGAACTGCCTACTTTTCCATCTTTTGCTGACATGATGCAACCAATAAACGGCCCCTTTCTTCCCGGGCAGGGTCCCATCAAGCTCTGCCCGGCCCACCAGCTCCCCACTGTGGCGGAGGCAGGGCTCAGGCCCCGGAGCCGCTGGCTCAGGAGAGGGGCTGCCAGGACTTTGCCGGGAGGGGTGGCCTGGAGGGTCTCCGCCCCCGGGAGTCTCAGAGGGTGCCTGCAGGAGACATGGGGCCACATGAAATTAGAAGGTGGCTGCGTGCAGGGGCTGTCACCGCTGGGGAGGGCAGGCTCCGTGCTCAGGGCCCAGCCAGGTCCCAATCCGCCATCCACAGCCCTTAGTGGAGGGGCTGCCCGGAGGCGGGGGGGGGGGGGGGGCCCGAGGGAGGGGCTGGGCTCCGGTCACCTGCCAGCTCCGTGCTGGACACAGGGCCACCCAGGGCGTGAGGCGGCCCTGCCCTTGCGGCCGAGACCCTGGGGAGCAGCTGGGGAGGCGGTGGTCAAGGGCCCACCTTGGCCCGAGGCACAGTCTTCCCGGACGCACACCTCCCCTCCCCCCAGGGCGGTCTTATCAGTGGCTGAAGCTTCCTTCACCGACCACAACCTTTCTCCTTCGTCTGACTCACGCTGCTCAGGGAAACTTCTCACTTTCATAGTGGGGTTACAGAGCCTGAGAGCTGGCCAGACAGCCTCCCCTCCCTCCATCACCCCCCTCCCTCTGACCCTCCCTCCCCCTCTTCCGCCCACCCCCTCCCTCCCTCCCTCCTCCCTCTCCCACCCACCCCTCCACAAAGTGCTCCCCGTGCTTCCGCGAGGTGGGGAGGGAGCCAGGCACAGTGAGGCCCACCCTTGCTGTCCTGGGGTCCATGGAAGGAGGCAGGGGCTGAGGAGGGGAGCCCCGAGACCCCTCGGGGCTGCCCGGCCACCTCGAGCAGCCCAGTCTACACTCCTGGCCTCTTTCCTCAAGTGTGTCCCAGACCAGCGCTCCCTGGAGGGACACCCTGCTATTTGTTCACTGATGTATTCGCAGCTCCCTGGACAGGGCCCGTTGCTGTTCCCTGAGGGACCGACGGTCGCGTGCATGGGCGAGCACCCTGCCAGCTGGGAGACCCACCCAGGCTCCCCCGACACTTCAGCACTCACATGTGTCCAAATATTTGAAAAGCCAACAACCTAACAGCCCCGTCCCACCAGACACACCCCGGCTCCCAGCCCTGCCAGATACACCCGCACATCCGGTGCAGGGTCAGGCCCCCTCGGGGGCCCACCCTCACTCCGCCGGGCTCGCGAGTGGCCGCAGCCCACAGGTGTGCCCACCGGGCGGACCCCGTGGGGACAGGCCCAAGGAGAAGCCACGGCAGCGGTGGAGGAGGTGAGTTCTGAACGGTTTAGCTGGGAATCCTGGGGTCACGTGGTCTGGAGTTGGTCTAGAAGGGGCGGCACAGCCCCAGGAAGACACACTGCTGCCCAAAGCCTCCTGACCCAGTGAGAGGGACCTGCCGGCGAGGCCCTCCTGAGCGGACAGGAAAGCACGCTGACATTCGTGGGAGCGCTTGGTCCTAGTGGGGAAACAGCCGCGCTCCCCGTGTTACTCTAAGACCTTCCGGAAACCCCGGACGTCGGAGGACAGCTCGCTTTGGACGAGGTATTTCACCCCCGCCAGCCCAGCGTCGTCACCTGTGATCTGGGAATGGCCACAGGACCTGCCCGTAGGGCTGTTGGGGACGTTCACTGACATCTTGTCTGTCCCCCGCTTAAGCTGTGCCTGACACCGAGTGGGCGCTCAAGACTTAGAGCCTCGTTTCAGCTTCCTGGGTGGTCTTTCCCCGGGGTCCTGCGAAGACCCAAGTTCTTGATGACCAAGGCCCGCCCGTCCCAGTGACGGCCCCTAGAGGGCGACCGCGAGGCTGAGCGCACCGTGCGTGTCCGGCCCGCGGCCGCCAGGGGGCAGCACCACCCGAGGCGGCGGCAGCGGACTAGGCGGCCCCACCGCGGCCTGGGTCTCAGCGCCCCTTCCTCGCCGGATCCGGACCCCTTAGAGCGGTTCTAACGGGAGAAACCACAAGGGGCCACGCAGGCAGGGCGTGCGGAGGCGGGCCCAAAGCCCGGTCTGAGAAGGGGAAGAGAAGCCGAGAGAGGCCCTGCGCCCGGTGACAAGTGACAGTGACGTGATGGTTGACGGTGACATCAACCGGTGCTCCCGGCCTCGTGCGAATCCGGAGAAACTGCAGGGTCACGGGGCTTCGGGGCTGGGCCCCGGGGGATGGGAACACACCCCTGGGGCGGGGAGGGCGGGGACCAGCAGGGCCGGCGGTGGCCCTGTCGCTGGGCGCCGGGCAGAGCGGAGGTGGCCAGGGCCGCGCAGCAGGGAGGCCCTCCCGGGAGGCACCCAGAGCGCACCCGCCACCAGCCGGGGCAGCTGCTGTGGACACGGTCTGCCGGTGCCTCACGTTTACACGTGACCCAGCAACGCCACTCCGAGGGCGTAGCCAAGAGCGTTGAAAGCATCCGTGTACACAAATGCTGGAAGCAGCATTATCCCCAGTAGCCAGGTGTCCATAGCAAAACGTGGTCTATGACACGACGGACTGTTACTCGGCCACGAAAAGGAATGAAGTTCTGACACGTGTTACAGTGTGGATGAGCCTCAAAAACATGCTAAGTGAGAGGCCAGACACAAAAGGCCACATAAAGCATGATGCCATTTCTAAGAGGTGTCCAGAATAGGGAAATCCATAGAGACAGAGGGGAGATGAGTGGTCGCCTGGGGCTGGGGGCGGGGCAGTAGGGCGTGGTAGCTAAAGGGCAGGGGGCTTTTTCTGAGGGCATGAAAGTGTTCTAACATTGACTATCTGTGGATACACTAAAAACACTGGTTTGTACACTTTAAAAGGGTGAGCTGTATGGTATGTGGTCACATCTCAATAAAGCTGTTTTGTAAAAAAAGACACATCAGACCCCCTTCATCCAGCCTGCAGCCCCAAGGCCCCTGAAGGGACATTCTGGGGCCACCACAGCTCAAAGGAGGGTGGGCTGAGAGGCCTCAACCCCAGTGGCCCCTATGTATCCCCCACTCATGGCTCTGGGGCTCCACAGCCCCCTAGTGACAGAGGCCTAGGTTTCAGGCAATGGGCAGGCAGGGTGGGCAGGGTGGCTGAGGGTCCCCAGTGGGCTCTGCCCTCAGCCCTGCCAGACCACCTCCCAGCCTCACCCCAGGGTGTCAGGTGAGGTAAGCAGGGTACCTGTTGTTTCTGATGCTCAGGAGATAATCACCTTCCTCCATCATGACCATTCCTGACTCGCCTGGAGATGACAGCCCACCCTGCCCTGCCCGCCCCTCCACTGCTGGGTTTCGGCTCTGGGTGGGCTCTGATTGCTTCTCAAGTTTCAGCCTACATCAGAATGCCCTGGTGGGCCTGTTGAAACACAGACAGACAGAGCCTAGCCCCAGAGCTTCTGGGTTGGAGAATTTGCATCCATAACAAGTTCCCAGAAGATATTGCTGCTGGGGGGTGCAGGCCTACACCTGGAGAACCTCTGCCCTAAGCCAAACACCGTTGGAAAGGCATGTGTTCAATTCTGGCCAGTGAGAGGTGGGCCAGAACTTCAGTTTGCGTCCTGGAGGAAAGGCTCTCTCTTTCCCCAGAACTCCTGTGAGACTGGGTGCAAGGTCTGGTGCTGCTGCAGCCACTCTGAGACTCTGGGGGCAAAGCCATCTGAGCAGGAAGCCCACACACAGGGGAGGACCTTTGTGCTCTGCACCTGCCCATCCTGCTCCTTGGCCTCTTCAGGGTTAGTGGCATTTGCCTCCAGTCCACCACAGCTCCTGTGCCCAGGGCCTGCTCCACATCAGAAGGTGTGCCAGCCACACACTGATCGACCCCTTTTACTTCCTTCAGCTCTCTCACGCTGCCTCCCCTGCCGTGTCTCTTCAGTTTCACAAAGACACCGTTTTCTTTCCTTTATTATTATATCCATGTATACTTATAGAAGTTGCACTTTTCCTAAACGTTTGCTTGCCTATATAGGTACCCATGGAAACTATATAGAATTATTTTGTGTATATACTTTTATCCAACTTTTAGTTTTGAAATAATTTCCAGTTTACAGAAAAGCAGCACACACAGTTTTGTGGAATTAAAGAGACTAAAGTAGGAGCTGGGACAGGCCTGTAGGGGAAGCTCTCATGCCTCCTATGCATTATCAATTACCCCAAACAGGAAACGACGTTTACCTACATCTCCCACAAAAGGTGCCTCCAATTACAATCCAACAGGAAGAAGAAAACCTCTCTCTGCCCCACGACAGCCCAGTCAGGGGCTATAACAGCCCAACCAATGAGAAGCCTTCATACTCGGGGCTCTGGGCTCGCTCCCACCCTTTGGGTATCACAGCCCCTCCCAACTCCCTTCTTTTCCCTATAAAAGCAAGCTCCTCCTCCTTGTTCCCTGGATTTGCCTGGGGTCCACCATAATTCACATACGCAGAATTGCTGTTCCTCTGGCTATTCCTGAATAAACTCACTTTTGCTGGTAAAATAACTGGCTACTATATTATTAAAGTTGACATATTTGGTGTCAGAAGTGGGGTCCAAAGGAGGCAAACCCCGAGAGATGACAGCTCGTGGAATGCAGTGACTTGCCCACACTGAGCCCCTCGTGCTCATCACGTCTGTGAGTTGCCACCTGCTTTCGGTTTGGTGCGTCTCCTCTTGGATTCCACGCCCCGCTCTTTTTGTGTTTTGAGCTCTCAGACTTTACATGGGACCTGGAAAGGTTTTGTCCTTTCTGGTTCAAGGCGTTGTCCTTGGTAAGTGCTCAGTTGTTTTCTGGAGTGCGGCAGCAGGGTTCTCTTTTGGGTATCACGCTAACCGGGACCTTTATTCCCTTTGGAATCTGGGCTCGGACTCTAGCAACTATCTTGGGTTTCCAGGAGAACTGAGGGAAATGGCATCCCAGTCTCCTAAATTCTCTGAGGGCAGCCCGCCTTCAGGGACTCTGGCCAGTTTCATATTCAAAAACTATGGACCCCCATATGCACATTTTAACTAAGTGGGCCAAACAAATTAAAAGTAATCCGGAATTACAGTGCACATTATGGGGAACTTTTAATCTCAAACTCATTTTTGTTAGGATTACATTGGAGGACCGTGGTCCTAAAATTAAACAAAATGAATGGTAGATTTATTTTTATTGGCACCTAAAAGCTTCCAAATGTGCACAAAACTCTAAAATTGCCTCTTTGCAAGGTACCGTTTCTAAATTGGCCAAAACAACAACAAAAACCTAGAAAAGAACAAAATGGCTTATGAAGCCTGGGGCTCCTTGTGTTACCTCCCCCAGCTTCTTTGTCTTGCTTGTCTTCCCTGCCTGCTTTGTCTCAGACTCCACCCCTTTGTCTCAGGCCCCACCCCCTTGACTCAGACTCCACCCCTTTGTTTCAGATCCCACCCCTTTGTCTCAGGCCCCATCCCCTTGACTCAGACCCCACCCCCTTTGTCTCAGCTTCAGCCCTTAGCACCATCTCCCTCTCTCCTCCTCAGCAAAAACCTGCCCCTTTAAAATTGGATCCAAATGCTAAACCTTTAATTACTGTTTCTACCTTAACTGGAGCAAATAACAACTAGAAGGAAAGATTTAAATAGCAATTGCCCTAGGTTTTTGATTATAGACAAATATACTCCAAAACCTCTAGGAGAAAACTTGCTTTCTGTTTCTGTTTGTTGAAGCCTTTCGGTAAGTCACCATCCTGTTCTAAAGGCGGAAACTTTGTTTGAAATAAGTCCACCTTAAGGGGCCCCCTTAAAAGAGAGGATTCCAAACGTCTCTGGAGACCATGTAATGCGTTCTTTGATTGGTATGCAGAAGCTTCTAAAAGACAAATTGACTTCATAAACAGCTCTAAAAGGATCCTTACAGCACAGTTTGGATCTAACTATTCTTTTGAGCTTATATCTAAGACATGGCTAGAATTTTAAATGAAACTGTAAGGTCCCTGTTTGCATCTATCTGTATTTTCATGTGTGTCTATATATGTGTTGTAGTTGTGTGGTATTATTTTTCTCTTCTATCTCTGGTTATTGTTAACATTAATTTGTAAAAGGGCTCTAATTAAGTGGTTTAAAAACAAACAAGTCATTATATGAATTAAAATATAACAGACTGGCCTAGGTGCTTTTGGGGTTTATGTGATCTGGGATTAATTTTGGTGAATTAAAGCTAACTTGGAGTTGTTGGTTTAATTAAAATAAACATGTCTCTGGAGTTATCAACTCTGAAAAGAAGGCAGCCATTCTAAGACCTAAATAGACATTTTTCCAAAGAGGATATACAGATTGCCAACAAACACATGAAAGAATGCTCAACATCATTAATCATTAGAGAAAAGCAAATCAAAACTACAATGAGATATCATCTCACACCAGTCAGAATGGCCATCATCTAAAAATCTACAGGGGCTTCCCTGGTGGCGCAGTGGTTGAGAATCTGCCTGCCAGTGCAGGGGACACGGGTTTGAGCCCTGGTCTGGGAAGATCCCACATGCCGCGGAGCGGCTGGGCCCGTGAGCCACAACTACTGAGCCTGCGCGTCTGGAGCCTGTGTCCCGCAGCGGGAGAGGCCGCGATAGTGAGAGGCCCGTGCACCACGATGAAGAGCAGCCCCCGCACCGCGATGAAGAGTGGCCCCCGCTTGCCGCAACTAGAGAAAGCCCTCGCACGAAACGAAGACCCAACACAGGCAAAAAAAAAAAAAAAAAGTAGCTATTAAAAAAAAAAAAAAAAAAAGATATGTACCACAATGTTCATTGCAGCACTAGTTACAATAGCCAGGACATGGAAGCAACCTAAGTGTCCATCAACAGATGAATGGATAAAGAAGATGTGGCACATATATACAATGGAATATTACTCAGCCATAAAAAGAAACGAAATTGAGTTATTTGTAGTGAGGTGGATGGACCTAGAGTCTGTCATACAGAGTGAAGTAAGTCAGAAAGAGAAAAACAAATACCATATGCTAACACATATGTATGGAATCTAAAAAAAAAAAAAAAGGGTTCTGAAGAACCTAGGGGCAGGACAGGAATAAAGATGCAGACGTAGAGAACGGACTTAAGGAGACGGAGAGGGGGAAGGGTAAGCTGGGAAGAAGTGAGAGAGTGGCGTTGACATATATACACTACCAAACGTAAAATAGATAGCTAGTGGGAAGCAGCTGCATAGCACAGGGAGATCAGCTCGGTGCTTTGTGACCACCTAGAGGGATGGGATAGGGAGGGTGGGAGGGAGATGCAAGAGGGAGGGGATATGGGGATATATGTATATGTATAGCTGATTCACTTTGTTATAAAGCAGTAACTAACACACCGTTGTAAAGCAATTATACTCCAACAAAGATGTTAAAAAAAAAAAAGAAATGAATATGCTCAAACTACAATAAAAGATTTAAAATTTAAAAAAAAAAAGCAGGCATTCTACCTGAGTTATTTATTTATTAATATTTGTTTATTTATTTATTTAGGCTGCTCTGGGTCTTAGTTGTGGCACGTGGGATCTTTTTTAGTTGCGCATGCATGTGAGATCTAGTTCCCCGATGACCAGGGATCAAACCCGGGCCCCCTGCTTTGGGAGCCCAGAGTCCTACCCACTGGACCAGCATGAAAGTCCCCTACCTGGGTTTGTTGGTCAGACAAGACAAGTTCATGTTATCTTTGTTAAATAATTTGCCAGCAAGAAAAATAACTGGGTATGATAAAATTTTTCATGAGTGATCTAAATATGACTGTTGAAAACAAATGAATTGAATGGATGTGGATGAGATACAAGTTTGTAGGTAAACCTTTTAAATAGGTTCCTCAGACCTTTTTGGTAACCTGAAACCTTACAGTTTTGCTAAGTTAAATTAAATGATGGGTAGTCATTAAATATCTAGATTATTCCCAAATAAGATAAAATACTGAAACATAACTAAAAATAGTTTCATTCACTTTTGGCTTCCTTTACAAAGGAAATAAAGATATTTGGGTCTATTGGTAAACATGCCGCATTGTAAAATTTACTACAAGGATAATATGCTTTTAAGAATTATGAATTTTATTGATAAATTTCTAGTAACAGACCATTCATAATTGTTTAAAACTAGTAGAAATAATAAAAGAAAACAACTCTATACAAGGAAAGTAGGATGTGTGTTTTTGGTAAGAAAAGGTATGAGGAATGGAAATGCACTTTGTTGAGGGAAAGAAAGTACTTTTGTTCTAAAGTGAATCTGATTGTTTCAGAATAGGAAAAAGGAAAGACAGGACAGAAGCTGGATGGTAATACTAAGTTGTAGGTTTGTGGAAAAGGAATCTTAAAAAAAGGAAATTTATGTGTGGTCAAGATGGCTAAAATTGAATTGCTATTACAAGGGTTTTAAAAATAAGCTTTAAAAAATAAATAAATAAAATAAAATAAAAAAATAAAAAATAAAAATAAGCTTTAAAATCAGTAGTGTACTTATGTAAAACTAAAACCTAAGTTTCATATGCTAACAGGACGAGGTTTTCTTGAATTGTTGCCTGCTTCTGATAAGAGATTGTGAAAGGTTTTTCCTTACCTTTTAGTAATCTGCTTAGAAAACCAAAATTGTGTTTTACCCAGATTATTTCCTGTGTTTCAGGTTGTCTTAATCAGGTATTTGATTACTTACGAAAACTGAATCTTCTCAATATTAAAATAGCTACATTTTGCTTACAACTATGTAACTTTTTAATTTATCTTTGAAATCTTTTATCATTACTTCGGTCAAATAGATAATTAAGCATCATTTCTTAATGGTCCATTGTCCTGTTTGAGCAAATGTCCAAAATCTTTTGATATTTTTGACAAACTTTCCAAAAGTTGGGTTCTAAGTGAAGTCTTTCTGACCTTGAAGTAACTCTGGACTCTTCCAGCAGGCCTTTGGAAAAGCTCAAAGGATTTGTCTCTCACCCGGTAAAATGTTAAACTAATCAGGCTTATTTGATGTTAAATTACATGGGACACTTGTTAAAGAAGAAGGAATACTAAACCTTTTAACTTTATATTTGTATACGTATGTATTAATATAACTATTCCAAAATTGTATGAAATTCCCAAAATTCTGATATGTCCTGATATAATGTCATCAGTCATAATTTAAAAGTAGATGACAGAAATAAGATCTTCGTTGAGCTTGGGGATTTCCCTTGTTGTGTAGTAAAGAAAGGAAAGTTGCCCAAGGAGAGGTGTGGTCTTTGCCCTCGGGTCGTGGGAGGGGATGTCCTGCCAGCTAGTAGTGTTTTGCTGGGGGCCTGGGGCCACACCACATAGTCTAAGTTGAGATTTAGGGTGGGGGTGTGGAAGCCCCGAGCGAGCACGGATGCTCCTGGCTCCAGCCTCCAGCCCGACACACGGAAGATGTAATCTTTATCTCTGCATCCTTTCGCAGTAATAAACCATGACAATGACAGTTTTCATCTAGTTTTGTGAGTCCTTCTGTGTATCCTATTTAGGACCTCTCCATTAAGAAGTTTTTTTTTTTTTTTTTTTTTTTATAATTGATTTTTTTTTTTTTTAATTAATTAATTTATTATTTATTTATTTTTGGCTGTGTTGGGTCTTCGTTTCTGTGCGAGGGCTTTCTCTAGTTGCGGCAAGCGGGGGCCACTCTTCATCGCGGTGCGCGGGACTCTCACTGTCGCGGCCTCTCTTGTTGCAGAGCACAGGCTCCAGACGCGCAGGCTCAGTAGTTGTGGCTCACGGGCCCAGCTGGTCCGCGGCATGTGGGATCTTCCCAGACCAGGGCTCGAACCCGTGTCCCCTGCTTTGGCAGGCAGGTTCTCAACCACTGCGCCACCAGGGAAGCCCGAGAAGTTATTTTTTAAAGAAACCTCCTCTCCTTTCCATTTCTTTTTAATTAATTAATTTATTTTAGGCTGCGTTGGGTCTTCGTTGCTGCGTGCAGGCTTTCTCTAGTTGCGGCGAGCGGGGGCTGCTCTTCGTTGTGGTGCGCGGGCTCTCGAGCGTAGGCTCAATAGTTGTGGCGCACGGGCTTAGTTGCTCCGTGGCATGTGCGATATTCCCGGACCAGGGCACGAACCCGTGTCCCCTGCATTGGCAGGCGGATTCTTAACTACTGAGCCACCACGGAAGTCCCTCCTTTCGACTTTTGTGATTTCATTTCTTACAGGTAAACCTGAAGCCCCTGGAGGGACGAGCAGTCCAGGGAGCACAGGCGCAGGGCTTCCCTCCTCCACCCCGTCCTCTCCCCTCCCCCACCCCGTCCTCACCCCCTCCCCCACCCCGTCCTCTCCCCCTCCCCCACCCCGTCCTCTCCCCCTCCCCCACCCCGTCCTCTCCCCCTCCCCCACCCCGTCTTCTCCGGCCCTACCAGCCCCACCCTCCGGAGGCCAGCGCAGGCGCACTGGGGCCGCGCGCGGAGACCTGGGAGCCGCCGGGGGCGGAGCGGCCGAGGGCGCGGGCCCAACGGCCAACGCGGCCGCGCGGGAACTCGGGCGCCAGGCCCCGCCCATGGTTTGAACCAGAGGCTCCGCCCCCGCGCCCGGCCAATCAGCGGGCGGGGCGGCCGGCGCCACGGCGACCCATTGTGGGCGCTGCGCGGCACCGCCCCCGGCGGTCCCTCCCCGGCGGCTCCGCCCCTCCCGGCGGCCCCTCCCTCGGCGGTGGCGCGGGCGGCGCGGACGCGGGCTGCCAGGTGAGCTTCTCGGCGGGGCTTGGGCCTTTGTGCGGCGGCGGGGTTCCCGGGAGGGCTCGGGCGTGGTCGGGGACCCTGGGAGCCTGTGGGGTCCTTGGGGGGCGGCCTGGGGCGGGGGACCCGGAGAGCTGAGGACAGCCTGGGGAGTTGGGGGTGGCTGGGGGTAGTCCGGGGGAGGGGTGGCTTGGGGGTCCGGGGGCGCGTCGGAGAAGGGGGCGCAGTCGCAATGACCGGCGCCCCCCGCCAGCTCGACGAGTGACCGGCCTCCTGGGATTCCCCCTCTGCCGCCGCAGACTAAACTTTGGCTGTTCCGCACCATTTCAAGTCAAAAGTAATATATAGCCTTGCCTTTAACCTAATTGGGGGCTCTTTTTAAGAGGAGAAACAGTTACGATGGGTCTGTTGGGCTCCTCCGCAGGGAAGTCCCTACGTTGTCTTCTTACCTGTGACTTGGAAGGGGTCAGTGCAGGCCCTCCTGCTCCTCCTGGTTCCCACGAAGACCCTCCTGGGAGACCTGTAGGGACCCTGGGGAGCCACTTGTCTGGCCGACTTGGATTTACAGCCCTGACCACAGTGCCACCAAGTTGCCGCTCCTCTGTCACTCATCCATCCCTCATTCTACGCCTCCTTCCACCCACCGGTCGATCCTTCCATCCATCATCCACCCATCTACCCACCCGTCCACCAATCCATCATCCATTCATCCATCCTTTTATCCACCCATCTGTCCATGTTTCTAGGTTTCCTTCCTAATCTGCATTCCTTGTAGAGCGAGGAGTGGGTGGTGAGTGTTAGCGATGGAACACTTGAATTTCATCCTAGGTCCTTTTAGCAGAACTGGGATTTGCAATACTATACTGCCTTCCAGAAATGGCCCGGCCAGGGGCACCTTTCTCTGGAACCCCGGGGGGCAGGGCTGCCTCCGTGTAGTAAGCTGCATGCCTGCGAGTGTTCAGTTTGGGTTCTTTTACTTTGTGTCTCAGTTTTAATTGCTTTGAAAAGGAATGTTAAGGATATTTTGCAATAGCTTCCCTCCCCATACTGTAGGAGACCCAGCTTCTCTCTAAGCTGGTCAAGGGGGTATCAGGGAGCAAGGAATGCCAGCCTTGGGTGGCCTGAAGCTGGTGCTCTGTCTGCTTCCCCTGCAGGCTGGCCTAAGCTGCCCAGTCCAGTGGAGACAGACATCAGGGAGGGGAGCAGGATGTGGGGGGAGGAGAACTCCCAGACCCTGGCTGCTAAGGGAGCTGTCTTCAGTGGGCTCCTTGTTCCACCACATCCTGCTGCAGTCAGAGGACTAGGAAAAGTACCAGGCACTCACTTCCACAAGTCAGAGGCAAGCACAGCTCTACATTTTCAAAAGCTTATTGTCCCCAAAGCAGGATTCCCAGGAAAAGCATCCACCAGGTAACTGTTTGCTGGGAGAAGCTGTGGTCCAAGTAGAGGGTTTCCCTCTGCTGGAAATCGCCGTGTTTCCTCTTGTGGGGCCCTGTGTTGCTTACACAGAACAGCCAGACTGAGTTTACTGTTACGTTAAAATGAGCCAAAGAAGATACTGTCCGCTTACAAAATTAAGTTAAATATTGTATGAACTTCCTACATACAATTGCTCTTTATTTTCAAGTTTCACCATGTATTATAATTAAAGTAGAAATTCAGAATAAAAAAATCAGTTACGACCTTTTTTTTTTCCTTTTTTTTGGAGAGAGAGAATGACAGGTTTTATCTTGGAAAGAGGGCTGGAAGTTTCTCTCAACTTGCTAGGAGAACATATTCCCAGGCAGAGAAGGTTTGTGTATTTTATTCCAAGTAACAAAAGTACTTGAGGGAATTCCCTGGAGGTCCAGTGGTTAGGACTCTGCGCTTTCACTGCTGTGCGCCCGGGTTCAGTCCCTGGTCGGGGAAGTAAGATCTCACAAGCTGCACGGCACAGCCAAAAAAAAAAGGTACTTGAAAACAACTTTTTAGTGCTAGCTTATGAAAGCTGCAGACAGGCAATAGTGGAGGGGTGACCGCCACACAACTCAGAGGCAGCCTTCTCAAAATTTTGTTTTGCCTGCTCTGCCTTCAGTTTTCTTTGATGAGTATTTCAAAGCCAATCTGATAGTGAGACAGAAACTGAGAGTGTTCATGTTGATTTGCCTTAGAAACCTGAAACTCACGAGAGTGCTTGGCCGTGGCTGAAGGTCATGGTGACGAGTCTATCCCCAGCGCCCCGAGCCCTGCTGCTCTGGATCTGGGGATCTGCATTTTCCACCGGCTCTTGAGATGGTGGCCACGTGGCGTGAGAGCTGCTCAGGAACGGGGACCTGGCTGTGACTGGGGTCCCCTCTGCTGGGAGTGCTCGGGGTCGGGGGGCGCAGTGCCCCCCCTGGTTTCACCGCCACGTGGAACTCCTGACCTGTCTGTCCGTCTTCATGTTCCTCTGTCCGGCCTGCACCTGGTCTGGAGGAGGTCTGAGGGCGGTGCTGTGCGGCCACGGGGGTCAACCCTGGCGGCCGGCTGTCCGGGGATGTTGGAGGGTTTTGTGTGGCACATGCTAACTGTGGGGACTCGGTGGGCCTCGGGTGTTTCACCAGCTATGTGGTGAGACGACTGTGGAGGTGACGGAGGTGGCTAATGCCTAACATTTTTTTGTTCAGCACTCAGCGGTGAGTCAGGCTCTGCGGTTAGGACAGCCTCGGAGGCGTAGGGCCTTGTGTCACCCCATGTTGGAAGGGTTCAGTGCCCTCCGGCCACAATCACTGCTGGGCAGGGAGCTGTGCTCCACCAGGCCATCCTAGGGGTTCTGGGTCCCCACCTCTGCCCTGAGCATCTCTCAGGGTCCCTTCTGAACCGTGCTCTGTTCTGACTTTGTCCCAGACACAGATGTCTAAGGAGGGGGAACCCTCGCAGGCCACCTTCTGAGATCATCGTGACCCCACCCACTCACCCAGCCTCTGGGTGGCGGGCACTGTCCACAGGCTGCCCCCTTCCGTAGATGTAAGTCGGCCAGCATCTTCTTTGTGGAGTGTGGCACAAATTAACAGTCGCTTAGGCTTTGGAACGTTTGTGGGGAGTAGTTTGGGCTGACTTGGAGCCTGTATGTGTTCTGGCCTGCCCATCGGGGCGCCGGGGGCGGGCAGTATCTAAAGTGTTTAGATTTAATGTGGTAGCCACCCCCATCACATTGGTTATTGATGCATTTTTGTTTATTATGAAGGTATAATTTGATGCAATGAAACGAACAGATGTTAGTTGTGCAGTTCAGTGAATTCTGACAAATGCATCCTCTCGTGTGACCCAGGCGCCCATCTAGAGGGGCTGTATTCCCACCGTCCCAGGGAGTTCCCGCCAGTCGTGACTCATCAGTGGCAACAACTTGGGTTAGCTTTGCCTGTTCAGTGAGTTCATATACATAGCAGTACGGTCCCTGTGTTCCTGTTCTTGCTTTGTTACTCATATTCACGTGGTGTTTTGAGATCCATCGTGGCGTGTCCTTGCGTCTCATGGTGGGTTTTGTTTGCCAAGTGGTGTCCCATTGTCAGATACACCACACTTCACCCATTCAACTGGCTGATTTTCAGTCTTAAGTAATGTTATGTCGGGTGGTGAAACCGGCTGGTGGAGGGGCCCGAGCAGGCAGAAGTGCTGTGTGGGGTGGGAGGGGTAGGGATGTGGTTGGGGGGGTCTAGCTGGGGCTGGGACCGTCGGTGAAGCGCAGGGGGAGCTCCCCAGCAGCTGTGACACATCAGTGCAGGAGAAATGGCGGAGGGAGAATTGGTTCTTCCTTCCTTGGAGGCAGCTTGGTAAAGTCGCGCTGCCCCTCGCCCTGCAGATGCGCTGAGGAGTCAGCGCTGGAGCTGGGAGGGCCGCCTCCACCCGCCTGGAAGGCTGGGAGGGCAGAGCCCTGGGTAAGCCGTCAGTATGATCAGGGCGTTGTATGTTGGGACAGACGGCTGTCAGAAGTGGTGGTAAAGTTCTGAGTAACAGGGAAGGTGTGGCGAGCAAGGAAAGCAGGACTTGCCGAGACTCAAACACGTGCTCGGGAAGCGCTGGGAGCCGGCGTGGTGACTGCTTCCCGAGTGTCTTTGTCTTGTGCTTTCTGCTTCTTTCCCGATTATCTGCAGTGACTGTGGAGGTGGACGAAGGCGGCCTCGCGAGGAGAGCAGAGGCTGTTGATTCCAAGCTGCTGCGGCCAGGGAGCCGCCGCCACCACTACCACCACCGGGCTGAGCAGGGACTCGGGCAGCAGGGGAGAGGGGGCTCGGGGGTCCTGATGGGGGCTGCGGGGCTGGGGAAGCTGGACGGCCGGCGAGACCCGGGCGCCACTGTGATGGCTGGGGCACGTCTGGTTTTCTCCGGTTGGTCCTCAGTCGGAAGCGAGGACAAAGACCGTGGAAGCCGTGGGTTATTGATCAAGCCAGGCCATTGGGGGGGATGTCACAGGGCAATTGTAGGGCTTCGTGGGCTGTCGCTAGAGATGGAGGTCTGACTTCTTGCAGGTCTGGCGCGGAGGGAGCGGGCTGCTTCCTGGGCTGCTTCCTGTGATGGTGGCTGGGTGTCCCAGGCGGATCGGGTGTCATCGCGGTGTCCCTCCCGGCTCTCAGAGCGAATAGCCGTAAGCCTGCCCTCTGCCCTTCTTTCCTGGCAATGCTGCCCCAGGTGTTGACTACACCGGGCTGCAGCCGGCCCTGAGCTCAGCCCCCGGGGCTCCCCCTGGGTTGACCACTCGTGAATTCGTGGGCTGGGCGTTCTGAGGACCCCTCGCGGAAAGGGAGGTGGGGTCCCAGGGTTTCCTGGCTGTGGGTCAGCTGTGGTCTCCGGCCCGACCCCGCCAGCCTGAGTGGCCGCTGACCTGAGCTGCATGGGGCCCGTGGAGGGTGGCTCGACTGCCTCTGTCGGTAAACTCAGGCTTAATTGTGTTATTCGAGGGAGTTTGGTTTGGGCCTTAAATAATCTTTTTTTTTTTTTTTTGGCCACGCTGCAGGGCTTATGGGATCTTAGTTCCCTGACCAGGGATGGAACCTGGGCCCTTGGCGGTGAAAGCGCGGAGTCTTAACCACTGGACCACCAGGGAAGTCCCTGGGCCCTAAATTAAATTGGTCGCTGTGCAGAGTCAGGATTTTAGGTTTGGTCGAAAAGATGCTAAAAGCCAGAGGTGATTAACTTGCCACAGAGGAACCCTTGAAACTTAATTTTTTTCACCCCAACACAGGGTGTCTCTTTATAGACATAATTCATATGAATTATAAATTAATTATAGTTAATTATAGATTAATTTATATTATAAATAAATTATGTCTTTATTGACATAATTTATAGTAATTCTCAATATGCTTAGACAATTTAAGCCAGTGACTTTTACACAAGTAACTGGGGGGAAAAAGACTGTAAAAGTTGAATTTGTAGCCAAGACAAAAAACCTGAATCCCTTATTACTAGAAGTCACTGAAGTATTTTTCCTGTATTTTGGTGGTAAGCTGCTGCTTTTGTAAACGCAAGTTCGTGTGCCGGATGCACACTGAGGCCAAACAAACTGAAACACCAGAGACTGGAGCAGAGAAAGGCTTATTGCAGGCCCTGCACGGAGACGAGGTGGCTCCTGCCCTGAAAAGCCTCGAGCTCCCCGAAGGGTTTCGGCAAAGCATTTTTAAAGGCCGGGCGAGGGAAGGGGCGGTGGGGGGTGGGGGGGGAGGTCGCAGGGTGCGCGATCAGGTCGTGCACGATTTTCTGATTGGCTGATGGCTGAGGGAACAGGGCGCTGTCACAGGGGTTCGCAGGACCAGTCCTCAGGCTCCGGGAGGCCTGGGGCTACGCGCTCGCTCCTGGCCATCAAGTGGTTAACGTCTTCCATTTGGTGGGGGAGGTTTTCACATCTGCAAAACAACTTCAGGAAATGTGCATCAATTACTATCATCTGGGTACTTGGAGAGGCGCTAAAGCAGAGGCTGTGGGGGAAGGCCTGTACCGGGAAGGCCCCCATGGTATCCTGCCCGGTTGCACTGTCATTCACTTAAAGACAGTTAATAAGCGGGTGTGTGCAAGTGTTACGATTGGCTGTGGCCTCGGGGTTATGTTGATAAGTTAGACCTGTTTGCTGTTCTGGGGAAATTAGTCTTGAGGGGAATGAGCTATAGTCACTTAGTTTTTAAACTTTTTGTTTTGAAGTATCAATAGTTACGGGTCCAGGGGCAGTTGTAAAGAAGCGTCCTGGAGGTGCATCCTTGCCCTGCCGCCCAGCGTGGGCATCTGCGTGAGATGCCCAGACACGCATCCCCACCAGGAAACTGGCTTCCGAGCAGCCACGGAGCTGATTCGTGTGTGTGTGTGTGTGTGTGTGTGCGTGCGCGCGCGCTTGTGTGCGGTTCTGTGCAGTCGGAGCTCACGTAGCACTTCCTGGACCCCCCACCGTGGTCCCCACACCGTGGTCCCCACACGGAGCCATGTCCTCGCCGCAGAGAGCCCCTTGGGCTCACCCTTGGCCGCGCACCCATCTGTCGTGTTAGGGTCCTTACAGAGGTGGAGACTGCCCTGGGCAGCCTTCTGAGATTGGCTTTCTCGCTCTGCATGACCCCCTTGAGACCCATCCGAGTCCCCCAGCCACTGGTCACTCCTCCGTGCTGTGTGCTGGCACCTGAGTGGCAGCCTCTCCCCGCTTGAAGGGCTTGGTTTCCAGTATGGGGCTCTTACGAGTGGAGCTGCTGTGAACATTCTTGTACATATTTTTGTACAAACATTGGTTTTCATTTCTTTGGGATAAATGCCCAAGAAGTCACTTTTAAAAAGTTTTTTAAATGTTAAATACACAGGAGGTGAGAGCTACGACCTTGAAAGGAGATTCAGACGACAGGGGACCTTTTTCCGTCTGTGTAAGGCTGCGGCTGGCGGGGCTGGGGGCAGGTGGGGGCAGGGCCGCTTCTTCCTTCACCACAGAGCTTCCCATCAGCCGGTCAGCACAGGCGCTGCCACCCGGTCCCAGCACCCCTGGCCACGCTGCAGTCATAGGCCAGCAGCAGCCACAGGGGGCCACGGGATGGTTTTCTTTTTTTTTAAAGAAGGAAATCCAAAAATTAGCGTATTTAAAAGATTCTAACTCTCTTGGGACTTCCCTGGTGGCACAGTGGTTAGGAATCCGCCTGCCAACGCAGGGGACACGGGTTCGAGCCCTGGTCCAGGAAGATCCCACATGCCGCGGAGCAACTAAGCCCGTGCGCCGCAACTACTGAGCCTGTGCTCTAGAGCCCGCGAGCCACAACTACTAAGCCTGCGTGCCACATCTACTGAAGCCCGCGCGCCTAGAGCCCGTGCTCCGCAGCAAGAGAAGCCACCGCGATGAGAAGCCCGCGCACTGCAATAAAGAGTAGCCCCCGCTCGCCGCAACTAGAGAAAAGCCCGCACCCAGCAGTGAAGACCCAATGCAGCCATAAATAAATAAATTTATTAAAAAAAAAAAAATTCTAACCCTCTTGATGAATAACTCAAATGGATTATCTGAAATAAAAATGTTTATCTACTTTATGAACTTGAAAAGAGAGACAGTTCATGCGTTATAACTTAACTTTGTGCTTGGAAGGACAGACCTCGCCAGGTTGCTTGTGGGGGCAATGCTGGGGCCCTTTCTTGCTCCGCTTTTTAATTCCCCGAAGGTCTCCCAACTTGGAGTCTGTTCAGAAGGACAGCTTCCTTGTACTTTTGCCTCTGGGAGCTGAGGTGCAGCGAGCTGGCTGCGTCCGGTTGGCATCGGCCCGGGTGAGGCCCAGGAACCAGCCAGCAGCGTCACGCCGTGGTGCTGGTACGGAGTCCACTCTGAGTGATGCCGCCTGGGTGGCCGTAGGCTGCCCCAAGCCCTGGTGAGGACCCCGCCCCTGGGCCTGGGCCTTCCAGACACGGAGGGAGGGGAGGAGTTGGAAGGGGGCGGGTGGCCTAGCCGAGCAGGCAGAGCCCAGCCTGGCGGAGCCCGCCCTTGGCGGGAGAGCGCTCGTCCCGGCTTGCTCCGCCAGTGCCCCGGGGGCTCCCTGCAGGTCCGGCATCTCCCCTGAAACTTCTGGGGCACAGCTTTTCAGGGGGGCTGTGTGGCACGCGTGGGGACCCCCTGCTGGTGAAAGCACTGAGGAGCCTGCGCCTGCGTGCAGGAACGGCTCTTGGTGGCCAGGACCCCTCAGTCAGCCGGCTGTGCGTCACTCAGCCCGCCAGCGCCAGCGACCGGCGAGCCGAGGCCCCCGTCCTGCCCGCGGCCCCCGTGCTGTGCCCAAACTCCTCCCTCCCAGGCGCCAACACTCGGAAAGTCGGTGTTCCCGTTCAGCTGAGCTCTTTAAAATGCATTTATCCTGTTTTTGGTCCATTTATTATTTTTTAAAATTTATTTTATTTATTTTTGGCTGCGTTGGGTCTTTGTTGCTGCGCGCGTGCTTTCTCTAGTTGCGGTGAGCAGGGCCTACTCTTCATTGCGGTGCGCAGGCTTCATTGCGGTGGCTTCTCTTGTTGCGGAGCACGGGCTCTAGGCGCATGGGCTTCAGTAGTTGTGGCTCGCGGGCTCTAGAGTGCAGGCTCAGTAGTTGTGGTGCACGGGCTTAGTTGCTCCGCGGCATGTGGGATCTTCCCGGACCAGGGCTTGAACCCTTGTCTCCTGCACTGGCAGGCAGATTCTTAACCGCTGCGCCACAAGGGAAGCCCCATTTATCTTTTCTGATGGAGACGGTTGCGCTGCGATGTAGAGGTGGCGTCTAGAACAGCCTTTACAGGGTCTCTGTGGCTGGGTTTGAGCCAGAGGCGCGCAGGGGCTGCAGCCGCCTGGAGTTGCCCCTCAGCCCCGTCCCGCGCCCCTGTCTGCGTGGGTCACTCCTGACGTTGAGACTGAACCTGGGGCAGAGTCTGCGGGGACCCGGAAGTGGGCTCAACGGCATCTTTCTCGGTTTCCGCAGGGCACGATGTTTGCGCGAGGGCTGAAGAGGAAGTGCGCGGAGGACGAGGAGGCCGCGCCCGCGTACAGTCTGCAGCGCCAGTCGCTCCTGGACATGTCGCTGGTCAAGCTCCAGCTGTGCCACATGCTGGTGGAGCCCAACCTGTGCCGTTCGGTCCTCATCGCCAACACGGTCCGGCAGATCCAAGAGGAGATGACCCAGGACGGGAGCTGGTGCGTGCCGGTGCCCCAGACCGCGGGGCGGGCGTCACGCGACCGCCTGGTGTCCACGGAGATCCTGTGCCGCTCGGCGCGGGAGGGGGCGCGCCCGGCCCCTGACCCCGGAGACCCGGCCTCTGAGCTCCAAGTGGTCCCAGCAGCGCAGGCTCCCGGGGCCCCTCCCGGTGCCGTTTGGGACGGGGACGGTCCTCGAGAAAACAGAGGAAGCTTTCACAAGTCGCTCGATCAGATATTTGAGACACTGGAGAGTCAAAGCCCCGGTGCGGTGCAGGAGCTGTTTTCCGACGTGGACGGCTCCTACTACGACCTGGACGCCGTGCTGACCGGCATGGTGGGCGGTGCCAAGTCGGGCCAGGACGGGCTGGAGGCCTTCGCCGCCACGGCCGCCCCGTCCCCCAGTGCCGGCTGCAAGTCGGACCTGGGCGAGCTGGACCACGTGGTGGAGATCCTGGTGGAGACCTGAGCCGCGGCCGCGGCACACAGCAGATGTGTTTGCGAGGCCCACGAAAGCAGCCGGCGCGCTGGGGGTGTGGGTGCCCGCTGCCCTGCAGCCGGGGCTGGCCTCTGGTTTGTCTGCGATTAGGAGACCGACCCAGAACAGCATCCGGTCCGCCCGCTCCCCCCTCTCTCCCTCCCTCCCAGGGCTGGGCTGCTTTCCCGCAGGCCGGTCATCGCGGCTGCCCTGGGCCCTCGTCTGTGTCCTGCTACAGCCCCGCTGGAGGATGCCAGCCCCCTTCCGCATCCAGCCTCATCCAACTTTAGATAGGTGAATTTTCTAAAATTAAGTTTTATATGTTTTGGGCAATATTTTGTCTTAAGATATATTTTTAAACTTTTAATACTTTTATCACTTTAGATTTTTTTAGCTATTTTCTTAAAAATATATTTTTTCTATAAACATTCTCTGCTGCTACATTAGAAACTTTTATAACCTAAACAGTTGCAGTTGGTGTATTTCATTTTTTTTAAGGTTTAACACACACTGTTCTTTTTCCAACAAGTGTCACTGCCGTGAGTCTGCAGTGTCCACACATCGTGATTTCCACTTTAGACTCGGGTGTGAGCCTTGCCCATACCCACTGCTGCGGTCAGAGCGAGGTCAGAGTTGAAGGCCTTGCACGGTGGTGCCTTTACCAGATCTGCTGTGCGAGCCACGTCTCAGTTAGACTTCAGTGTAGATTTTGGAGGGTTTTATTTATGCCTATTTATGTATAAGTGTCTTCAGAGCCGACGGTCAGGTACGGTCTACCTGGAGATCACGCGCGCCCTGAGGTGTCTTGGGCGGTGCCTCCAGAGGGTCTGTGACTCGGGGCCCCTCCTGCGCGGGTTCCCAGCACAGCTGACCTTCCTCCCGAAGATGCTGCCCTCCGCGTGCCCCTGCCTGGCCGGGCTGCTGGACCCGGGTCAGCAGGGCCAGTGTGCCAGTGTGTTTGGGGAAGGCGCGTGTCCGTGCACCACTGGATTGGAGATTGGTGGCATAAATTTAAGTCTAGGGTTAAAGAAGTCTGTACACATGTCATCTGTGGGCCCTCGATCTTGAGGGTCGTTGACGGTGGGGTTGGCTGGGTGGTGTGTGTGCCCTGTGACCCTGCCCCAGGCACCGAGACCGCCCGCGACTTTTAGATCTTTTTCACTTGTTTGCAAGTGAGACTGCACTCTCTCTGCACACCCACCCCACGTTTCCCGTTTCTCGTGCTTTTTCTTCCTTCTCCAGCCCTTAGCCAAAAAGGGTTGTTTTCTTTTGCGCATATGCCATTCTTAGTGTCAGTGGTGTGCACCTCATTTTATTAAAAAATTATCCAACAAAGTGGAAATGTGTTGTCAATTATCTACCATGTCGTAGTCCTCGAGTGGGTCTTTTTACCCTAGTTGAGCTCAACCAGATTATCTAAGGGAGACTGTGGGGCTGCGAAGGGATTCCCCGTGGGTTGTTGACAGGCAGGCTGTGGGACGACTTCATCACCTGACCTCGCAGGGCTCTGAGGCAACTCTCCCCACCCCAGCTCTTGTGGCAGAAGACAGGTGAGGGACAGCGCCCTTGGATTTGGGCCGATGGTGGGAGCCTAGCCTGGTCAGGAAGCTGTGGGTGAGAGGCAGGCTGTGGCTCTCAACGTCCAAGGGTTGCTTCCTTCAGAGTCTGAAAGTATTTCCTTGTGGGAAGTAGCTTAAGTATGTTTTATAAGCAACAAACCTAAAGCGGTATTTTGTGTCTTTATGGCATTTCTATCTTTTTAAAACATTTGCTCAGTTTCAGGGTAGCTACAGTGTCTTATCTGGCAGCCTTCGCAGTATGACACAGGCAGGGCTCAGGGTGGGGAGTGGGCAGCGCCTATAGCCAGGCTTCGGCTTTAGGGTCCCCATCCCCTGAGAGGCTGAGACCCCAGCCTCCTTTCTGCCCCTGCTAGGGACCCCTCCTTCCTCCCTTTGCTCCTCGGGTTCTTTCCAGCCACCCACTCATTTCGGCAGCTCCCTTGAGGTGCTGATGGCCTAGACGTCCCGGGCAGGGCGAGGTGGAGCCCTGCTGGACACCGATTCCTCTGGAAGCATCAGAGTTTCTCCAGAGAGGAGCAGAGGCAGGTGGCCAGTTGCTGAGGATGGATTTGAATTGAATATGGAAGTGCGGGGCGGGGCGGGGCCGGGCTTTAAACCCCCCGTGTGCGTGTGGTCACGTGTCTGTAAACTTTGGAAAAGGAAGGCTGCTGCCTTCACCCCACCACCTCTCCTGGGCTGGTCCTGGGCTCCGGGTCAGGAAGCTGGGTTTGTGGGGAGCGAGTCATGGTGTGTGTTTGCAGTTGCTTCTGAGCACAGCTGAGCTCCGGCCAGCTCCTCCCCCGGAAGGACTTGGAATTCGCTTGCTGCTGTCCGCAGGGCCCGATGTCCCGGGAGCACGTGGAGGGAGGGGAAGTGGGGTTTCGTGGAGGGAGGCAGCAGCCAGCCCTCGAAAGGAAAGACTGCGGAGGGGTTCCCAGCCCTGAGGACAGTTCAAGGTACAAGCCTTGGCCAGTGGCAGGTCCTCACA
This sequence comes from Balaenoptera ricei, assembly GCF_028023285.1. Lineage (NCBI taxonomy): Eukaryota > Metazoa > Chordata > Mammalia > Artiodactyla > Balaenopteridae > Balaenoptera > Balaenoptera ricei. The sequence continues at coordinate 187,492,478 of NC_082640.1, read as the reverse complement.
CTGAAACTTCTGAACCGTCGCTAATAAACATACATCGAGTTATCTTTATGGACAGTAAGTGATATGAGATAATCATCACATGAGAAGGTGATTAAAAAGCTCGTAGGCAATGCAGGTTGAAGTACTGAGATGTGTCAGGCAGTGATGGATCCCAGTTCGGTTACTTTTCTGGAGTTTGTGAATTCCAGTCTAAGCACTGCTTGCGTTGCTTCCCTCCATATTTTGATGTTGTATTTTCCTCGTCATTCATTTTTAGAATAAACGTTGTCACGTGTCCTCCTGGCTGTCTGTTGCTTCCTCCCCCATGTGGCTGGTTCCTGGGCTGGCAGACTCCAACACTGGGTCCCTGGGCATCTCTCGGCTTCCGTCTGTGTGGTCACTCAGGACCCCTTCCCTAGCGTGGAGGCATCAGGGAAGCCAGGCTCCTTTTTACACAATGGCCAAGGTCTCTCCAGGCCTGTGTCTCTGAACCCAGCTCTGTGACGCTGATTGAGACTTGGTGGCAGAAACCCCAGAGTGCCCGCCAGAGGGGCTTTCTCTCTGCTCTCCGACCCCCACTTCTGCGAGAGCTGCCTCTGCTCGGGGGGATTTCTTGCAGCTCTCCCCCTCACGCCTGGGCTGGAGGATGGGCCCAGACCTGCCCGCCGCTGGGGCTCGGGACTGGACTCTGCTGGCCCAGCGTGGAGCTGAAAGTCTCCTCGCTCGCCGCTGGGGTGATGAGAGCGGCTGTGGGCCTCTTCTGTTGCCTAATTTCAGTAAGTATTTTAGACTTCTTTGTAGTCTTAACCGTGTTTATTTTCAACCACGGTTTGGTAGCTGATTGATTGGGCTTGTTCTGCTCAGGGTGTGAGTGACCGCCTCCTACACCCTGTACGTCTGAATCAGGTGACCAGTCAGCACTTAACCGTGTGCCAGCCTGTCTCTCCCAATTCAAGAAGCCCCCTCCTCAAGCACATGGGCTGGACATGAGGACACAGAATCAGAGGCAGACTTGATGTCTGATTAGACGGGGAGTGAGGGGGAGGGGAGCAGTGGTTTCTGGCTTGAGGAGCTGGGTGGGTGGCGGAAGAGCAGAGCGGGGTCGGGGAAGAGTTCGGATTTGGGGCCTGTGGAGTCTGGGACTCCCGTGAGGAGAAGCTGGAGACCCAGCTGGACGCTGGGCCGGCGAGGGGAGGGGAGAGCTCGGCTTGCAGCCAGGGGGCAGGGAGGGCAGCTGTGAGGACAGTAAAATGACAGCATCTGAGTTTGAATCTCTGGGGGGGGAGGCAGAATGGCATATTTTGGGTTGTCACGTCTAACTTTAACCAAAGGCTGGGAAATGATGGCACGGCCCAGGTGATCTCTGCCGGTGGGGTCCTGGGAGACCCCAGAGTGGATGCTCGCCTTTGACGGAAGCAGCATGGCAGAAAGCAGTTTCCAAATTCCCACCTCTTTCTGGCTGAAAATGGAAATTAGGCAGATTTCCCAAACATACAGCCCCCCAAAATCTGTTACCTCTTAACAAAGGCTCAGATCCACAGGTGGTCTGTGGAGTGGCCGAGGGTGCTGGGGTGCAGGTGACAGCCAGCCGCCTCCTTCTCCCATGTGACAGGTGACATCTGCTGGTCACTGTGACCCCACTTGGCCTCTGTCTGGGTCTGACACCTCCATCGATGGAGCTGGCGTCTGAGGCTGCCCCCGGCTGTGGTCTCCCAGACTCGACAGTGGCCTTGGAGGGACAGTGACGCCGGGGGCCTGCTGTGCGTGTGCCAGGCCCCGCCAGTCTTCAATCCCCAGACCTCCCTGAGGCACTGGAAGGGCTGCCTGCCAGGGTTTCCAGCACCAGTCCCCACAGAGCCGGTGATTCAGCAAGAACACAGCTTGTCCAGGCTGTTGTTATTTAATAAAATTTTACAAAAGTCAGTGCCAACTGCTGGGCTCTGCGGTCATAAGAGGTTCCCTCAGCTGAATCCTGCCGGCAGGCAGACATCACCACTGGGTAGGCACCCAGGCACCGGGCAGGCGAGCACACTTGCTTTGCGGAAACAGCATCTACCCTTGCGAGTGCCCTGCCACGTGGACACCCAGGCCAGGGGCCAGTGTGGCAGCAACGCACGCAGGGCCTCCTGGGTCCCTGAACGGCTGCTCCCGGTGACAGACAGTTCCAGCCACGTGCGAAGCCACCCTGGGGTCCCAGGCAGCCAGGCCTGGGGTCCCGCACAGGTGCCCCCAGCGGCTGGCAACACCTTCCCGGGGGAGGGTCCCTGGAGCCAGGCTGGGGTGGGGCTCCTGGGGACCCGGGTGCCCCCTTCCTGGTGACTGGCTCTGCCGAGGGACACACCCCCCATCAAAGCGTCAGCCCTGATATGGACCACCCCTCCACCAAATAGCTCTGGTTTCCAGTACCAAACCAAACCGGTAAGAAACCGTAAAATCCCTCATCAAGACACAAAGTCCTCCCGCTTTAGCAAACGTCACTGTTAAACAATGTCATCTTTAGGTTACGAGGAGTGAAAATCTTCTTTTTCCTTGGAATTGTGATGTATTGCCCATTTCCGCGTACGGGGGTCTTGAGGAAGAGGCTGTATGTGATCAGCCTGCCCTGTCTGCCGCCCGGCGTCCCTGAGAGCTGGCAAGAGAGGAGGGACAGGTCGGGGAGAGCACACGCGCCCCCAGAGACGCCCCCGGCCGCCTGCGCCTGCCCTGGGCCCCCGGCCCGTCTCTGGGCCCTTCCCCTCATCTTGCGCCCCTCCCCACGCGCTGCCACCACAGAGACGCGCGGGGACAGAAGCCACAGCTTCTCCCGGAGCAAACTGGACTTCGCCGTGAGCAGGGCCCGCTCTGCCCTAGGGCCGTGTCGGCCTCCTGTCCTCCTCCCACCCGGCCGGTGGCCCCAGGGACATTCCCAACGAACGGCTGCTGTGGCCGCGGGCCCCGCAGGGGCTGCCCGGGGTGGGGGTGGGGTGCTTGCTGGGGACGTTTCTGTCTTGCTGCTCTAAGACGGCCCCAGGCACGTGCCTCTAGAAGGTTCCGCCTCCTGCCCCGCGGTTTCGCAGAGCAGAGGGGTGGCCCCTGTGCCCGTCTCCCGCCAGCCGGGCGGCGCCAACTCACACCGGAGCCCCCTCCCTCCACGCCCTCCTGCCGCCCCAGCTCCGGATCAGGCCCTTGGCCTCAGCGCCCCCTGCGTGGCACCCCGCACTCCACGCTGTGCCATCCCGCCTTCTCCCTGGGGGCGGGGGGCGCGCAGAGCCAGCTCCACATCCGGGCAGCACGGGGTCCTGGGGCGCGGGGGTGGGGACGCGCCCCGCGGGAGCTGGGCTGCTTACGGCGCACCCCTCCCAACACGTGGTCCCAGGGTGGGCGGGAGACCCCGTTCCCGGAAGAGGCTTTTCCTCCAGAGGGGCTGCAGGACGGAGGCCGCCTGCCTTCCTCCTGCCTGCCGCCTCTCTGACTCTCACGAGCCCATGAGAGTTAAAGGATCGAAGCGACTGGAACCCGAGACCCAGGCCCCAGGCGTCCCGGGCGCTCACCTTGGTCTGGATCAGGGCTGTGCAGCGGTGCAGGCGGAAGCCGAGCTCTTCGGGCTCGTGGAGGCCAGGGTCTCCCAGAGTGCGGCCCGGGCCCTCCGAAAGGCTCTGAGGAAGTAAACCAGTGTCAGTAGAGGGAAGGAAGATTAAAAGGTCGTTTTCTCCCGTTTTCCTTTTTTCACCTGGGCCCCGCGGCACGTCTCCCTGGAAAATGGCAACGTGGCCCCGACTCGGGCTCCGCTGGGGGCTGCCAGCCGCCCACCCCGGCTCACGCGGCCCTCCGGCCAAGGACCGCGGTGCCCTTCTCAGCCGAGGTCCTCGCCGCCTCTCCTCCCCCGTCCCCCCACTGTCTCCCTCCCGCAGAGACTCACCAGCCGGGTCACTCTCCAGCCCCGCAGGCCCCCTCCAGGCCAGTATGGCCACTGCCACCATTCCTGTGCCCCCGTGTTCACCGGGGCCTGCCTGCCAGCCCCTTCTGTGTTTTCCACTTTTGAAAATTTCCATAATACTTAAAAAATGGAAAAAGATCTTTGCCAACTTGGTGCCTGAAAGACGACCATCCTTACAATTTGCGTTTCTTTGATGACTCATGAGCCCTATGGCGTGTAAGTGGCTGTGAGTTGGGTCTCAGTGAGACACGTGGCCTCTGGCCGTGGCCTTCCCGAGCGCGTCCCCGGCCACCGCTCTGCTCCGGCTTGGCTGGCGGTGGACCCCACACCTCCCCTGCACCCCCCGCCTGCGGCCCTCACAGTGAGCCGGCCCCGCCGGAGCCCCAGCCCCCAAGCCCACCGCCTCCAGTAGCACCTGTGGCGTGTCTGCGCCCTGCGGCCCCCAGCGGAGTGCGCCGCTACATCACCGCGCTGCCAGGGCACCTCCTTCACCAGGCGCCGAGGGCAGGGCTGCGCCTGACGGCCCGTCGAGGAGCTGCCGGAGCCAGACGAGGGCGCCCTGGCTCGCCCTTCCCGCCTTCTGAGACGGCAGCGTCCCGGCTGCAGGTGCGCGCCCGACCCCTGCCCCGTCCAGGAGCGGCGCACAGCGTGGCTGGCAGAGATGCTCAAGGTCCAGCCGGCCCCCAGGAGCCCACCTCCACCCAGGTCATTTCACCTTCTGAGCAGCGTCTATTCCGAGAACAAGAAGGAAGTTTTCCCGGCAACGGGACTCGCTCCAGAGGCATCGGGAAGTCATCACGGTCCTGGTGTTCTGAAGAGCTCTCCAGAGTTTTCTGGATTCAGAACTGGAAAAGAGCGGCATTAATTACAAACTAGCCCAGAAGGCCTTCAGAAGGGAGGCAAAGAGGGCACCTGACCCTTCAGAACTCTGACAACAGAGCCCCGGCTTCTCACCACTTTGTTCGTTTACTCAAGCATCTACTGTCCTGCAAGTGCCCAGCACTGCCCCCTCCTCCCGGCTTTATTTCTCTCCACAGAGCACAGCCCTGGCCTGAATGACCAATTTCACCATCCCGTGTCTCCTCCGAGGGCAGAAGCTCTGGGAGGCCAGATATTCCGCAGTCTTGTTTCCTGATGATCTCAGGTGCCTAGAACCATGCCAGGTACCACAGAGATGTCCAGAAACTGAGAGGAGCAGATGCCCAGAGGGATAAACACGAGTGTGAGCCGCAGCCCCGCCCTGCTGTTCAGCCTGGCCTCCAGGAGAGGAGGCGTGGCAGGCGGGCAAATGGCTACAGGGAGACGGACTCGCCAAGTGCCGAGTCGCTTCCAGACCACCCCAGAGTAACCCTGACCCTCTGTGTCACCACAGCGTCCAGCCCGGCCCGGTCCCGACACTCAGGACCACCTGTGCCTGCGGGTGCCCCAGGATCACACGGCCCGCCTTCTGCCCTGGACCACGACCTGGGGAAGCAGCATGCCCAGAGGGCACACCAGCCACCTGGGCTGTCCTGGTCATCCAGGCTCTGGCTTCTGTCCCCAGGCCTCTGCTGGGGTGGGGGGAGAGTGCTCTGGGCAGGCGCTGGCTGGGACCCCAGCTCGGACCCCCGCCAGAGCCTAGGAGAGCCCACCTGCAGAGCTGTCTGACAAAGTCTCCGCCTCCCGCCTGCCCGGCAGCGCGCAGGGACCAGGGAAGTCAGCCCCCACACACCTCCACCTCCTCCCTCTGCGGCCTGGGTCCAGCAGGTCCCAGCCTGCTCAGCCGCTATTTTATCCACGCGAGCTAAACTGGTTTTTCACTCAGTGCTCAGTGAAAGGGTGTCTTAGAAAATGGCCATCCACAAACAAGTGCCTTTGCCATCTCCCTTAGGGACCTTGCCCTGGGAGTGTCAGCCTTGCTGGCAGCCCCAGGAGCAGCGGTGGGCTGACCCTGTGGTGGGCCTAGAATGTCTCCAGGGCGCTGGGGTGTCTCCAGGGTACTAGGGGGTCACTCGGTCCAGTCCCCCAGGAGCCCCTGTGCCCGCCACCCAAGCCCACTGGTCCCTCCCTCACCCCCAGCACTCTCACCAAGACCCGAGGAGCTGGCACTCCCTGGCCCACTTTGCTCCGGGTGAGCTGGTGGGGGGCGAGGGGGGGGCTGGACATGGTTCCAAAAGGAGGAGCCGCTGCACCTGTGCCACCCGGTCCTTCGACCCTTGGACCACAGGTGGCGGAACCTCGGGAGGGACAAAGCTCTCTATAGAGGTAAAAACGGAAGACCCCACGCGTCCACCATATCAACCAAAGGCATAAATGCGGAGCTGCCAGAAGAAATGTGAGTACCAATTCAAGTTCATTACCACAGTTTATGCACAGATTCAAGGCCAAGTTTTTCTTCATTGCTTGTTTCTAAGAAATGGTCGAAGGTGGAAACATCTTCAGTTGCCTGTGGGACTGGTACTTCTTGAAAAGCGAACCTAAAAATCTTCTCATAGTTGACAATAGGCTGAAAAAGAAGAATTAGGAGAAATACACACATCATGTCACCTTATTCCAAATTTATAATTTTGGTACAAATGAAATTTGTAAATGATTATATACCGTTACTGCTACTAAAACATGACATGTTTGTTCTTAAAAATCACTGCACTGTGCATCGTGCAGTGGAAATCAGTGTGTGTGGAAAAGTGTGATTAGGGGACAATAGTCATAAACTTCATCAGTGGCACATGGAAAAAAGATATGCACACAATAAAAATATGAGCACTGTTTCCCACGTGTTAATTGGTTGAGAAATCCATTCCTATTACAATAAACATGGCCCTTCCTGGAAAAGAGGTTTGCAGGTTGTGAATTAGTGTGAAGTGCTGGAAGGTGGGTTGTCTGACGTCAGGGTGGGTGTTGGTAGACCGAGGTGGCTGGGAGAGGTGGGCGTGTGCGTGGTGTATATTCACATGGGCCTCAGTTCAGCAGGTGTGGTTTTCTGCATTCACCTGGGGTTTCCTGCAAAGTTCACATTATGCTTCAATTGTTCCCGAAAGAATAATCGCATTGGAAGACAGTCCTGTCTTCAAAACAAGCATTAAAGCAGAGCTAACTGTACGAAGACTGGATCTTGTCAGAGGTCCTGGTTTAGAAAACAAACGGTCCATCCTTAGAACCAGCACATCGTCTCCTCCCTTGTCTGTCTCACTTTTGGTGTTCGGGGGAAACCGTTTGGGAAGAGAAGGCAGAGAAAGAGGAGGCTGAGAGGAAGCCACACTGAAGGGAAACCCTGGAGGTCAGGGCAGGAAGGGTGGGCGGAGCAAGGGGGCGAGTCCTGGGCTCTCCAGGCCACCTCCAGTGCCCGGTCAGTGCACGCACACTGAAATGTGACTCTTGGTGAGGTTTTCTAAATAAGTAGATTGACAACTCAGACGAAATGCTCTTTCACCCCATGCCCTAAACTGGGGCCAGGAAAACACAGCCTGGTTGATGGAGAGTGGGCAGACGCTCCCCTCAGGAAGGTGGAGGGAAAGGAAGGCGGGGGTGGGATGAAGACCCGGAGAGAAGCAGACCCCCTCCCTGGCCAGCCCACCAAAACATAGGAGACACTTCCTGTGCAACATGGCAAAGACGAGTACTTTAGAAGTACCTCAGAAGGTGTGATGGCGCTGGTTCCTGTCACCCCAGGTCCACCCTGGTGAGATTGGCGAGAACCACGCTCCTCCTGGGCAGAAATGGTTCTCGGCGGCTGAGGTTCTGTGGGCCTCTCCGGGAGCTCAAAGGACTGAGAGAATTGTTCAGACCTGGCTGAGGATTCCCGAAAGCCTTCAAACTCCCCCCAGGCACCGCTGTGTTCCCCTAGGTCTGGACCACTGGCGGAGGCAGACAAGCCCTCTCCGCTGCGCCCAGAGATCCTGGCTTCCCCATCGCCATCCGGCGGGGGAAGGAGGGAGCGGGGACTCGCCCACTCGACAGCGTCACCGCTCTGTCTCCCAGGTGCCGAGCCTGCACCGCTGTCTTTAGAAACCCGGCAGAAGGAAACCCCGCCTGCTTGCTCTGCGAGGTCACTCAGAAACGCGCAGCGAGGGGGCATGTGGCCAGGTGCTCCCCCCAGCTCCCGCTGGCCTTGCATGTTGGTGCCGCCAAGCCCGCATAGACGCGATGGGAAGATGTTCAGGAGACATGCACACTGCTGGGCGCGAGCTGCCCGGGGCTGGACAGGGCCCGAGGGGGTTGCCTGCTCGCCCACTGCCCAGCAGCTGCCGGCGGCTCCCTCGGGAGTACGGATGGCCTGGTGTGGGTCCACTGTCGCTGTGGAACGGACACAGACCGCATACACAGCCTGGTCACCCAGGGAAAAGTGACCGGAGCTGCTGCCCGGCTTCTTCCTCCACGCGTCTGGGCGAACGGTCCAGCACAGGGGCGTGTCCTAGAGACCAACCAGGTGCTGGGGGTCAGCACTGCCTGGGAGGGTGGACGAACTGCGGGGTCCTGCCTCGGCCGCGGTGGGCAGGGGTCTGCGAGGCCCAGTCTGGCAGAGCCGGGGAGAGTCCGGGCGCCCGCGGGAGGGCGGCGCCCGGGGGTCCCCGAGAGTTGGGTCGGGGGCTCGGGTAGTCCCCTCGCGGGGCGGGCGGGGGTCCGAGGCGGCCGCTGAGGACCACGATCGGGCCTGGCCTACGGCTCCCGAGGGGCGGACTTGGGGCGCGCTGGGGCCCCGGCGTCGGGCTCGGGCCCGCACCCACCTCGGCCACGTCTCCGCCTCCGCCCGCGGACGCAGCAGGCTGCCGGGGGTCTCCTCGGCCTGCGCCGGAAAGTTGCCCGGCAACGACGCGCGACTGTGCAGCTTCCGTCGTCTGCCGCCCTGGCGTCAGTGCGCCGGCGCCGCGCGGGGCGTGGCAGCGCCAGGCCCCGCCCCCGCGCCGGCGAAGTTCTGTGTGCGGAGGGAACGGACTGGCCTGCTGGGACCCGTCACCGCCGCGCCTCTCAGCCGCCGCGCGGAGAGGCTCTGGTTAATTAGACGACTCCTCGTGCTGCCACCCAACGTGGAGCGGGCGCCCTACACTCCCCGCGGCCGGGAGTGAGCAGGCGCGTGCTGCCGCCAACGTCCTTCCCTCCCACCCCGGCGGCCAGCTGCAGCCCTCCGACCCGGGCCGCCCTGGATGCCCTCTCGTGCCCCTGCCCCGCCGCAGTGGGGATGTCTGTAGCTGTGCCATCTGTCTTGCCAAATCCTGAATCCCCAGAAGCTAGTACTTCCAAGCGTGGGTCTCCTGGCAGGCAGGAGCCGGGGCGCGACCCCGTCCCTCTCGGGTCCCATGTAGTGCCCTGATTCTCGGCCTGGTCACCAGCCAGCCCCAAGGCAGAGCAGGGCCAGTCTGGGCCATGGACCACCAGCCCCTCCTGCTGCCACCTGCCCCAGGACAAGGGTCACTCATGGGCTAGCCCTGCCCTCCTGCTAGCTCCCTTCCCAGGCGCTCCAGGCCTTTCCCCATCTGCCTAAATCAGCCCTCCACAGATGCGGCCGTCAGGCCCCGGCTGAAGCCCTGATCCATATGCGGTCTCCCAGTCTACCTCCATGCTCAGATTTCTCCACCCTGGGACCTCCTGGGGATCTCCCTGGGCCCTGTCCGGTTTGCATGAATCACCTGCTCTCTTAATGGTCCTTCACAGCTAAGCTACCGAAAATTTCAATTTTAAAAATTACCAGATGAGATCGTTCTCTGAACCCTGGACCGTAGCCATCTGCCCCGTCCCCTGCTTCCCGAGGGGCACAACGGCCAGCAATGCAGTGTTGGAGCAATGCAGTCAGACTGCCCAGTGCTGGGCAGACACCGGGGTGACCCTGCAGGAAGGTGACCAGACACCGGCTCTCTCCTGCCTCGACGTCACCCAGGGAGAGCGGTCCCGTGCTGTCCACCCACTGCTCGGACCCCCTCATCCACTGTCCTTGCCATCCTTACAGTCCAGGGGCTGGAAAGGGGTAGGAGGGGTGTTGTCCTCGTGTCCCGGTGAGGAAACTGACGCCCAGGCACGAAGACCTGAGTAAGAAGTGTTGCTGGGGCTGGAGCCGGCTCTCCAGACCCTCGGCAGCTCCCCACGCGCTGTCTGGACCTCAGTGAAGAGTGAGGATGGCACTGTGACCCTCAGGGGACAGAATGAGGTGACCCAACAAGACACAGGCCCGCGGGTGGGTTGCTCTGCGTTATGTGGTGTGGTAGCTGAGTAAAGCCTCCTGCAGGAGCCCCTGCTGATCCCCAGAACCTGTGAATTTGATGTCTTACAAGGCAGAAGGGACTCTACAGACATGATCAAGTTACGCCTCTCACGATGGGAAGAGGGTCCCGGGTTACGCCGTTGAATTCGATGTAATCCCAAGGGTCCTTACAAGAGGGAGGAGGGAGGGTCAGAGTCTGAGAGAGAATATGGCAGGACGGAAGCAGAGGTCAGAGTGATGCAGGGCCACCAACCAAGGAGCGCAGGTGGCCTCAGAAGCTGAAGAAGGCCAGGACATGGATCTGCCCTGAAACAGATCCCCGGGAGGAATGCAGCCCTGCCGACACCCGGAACTGTAAGGGAATAAATGAGAGTTGGTTTAAGCCACTGCCTCTGCGTGTGTGTGTGTGTGTGTGTGTGTGTGTGTGTGTGTGTGAGTGTGGTTACACCTGGCTGACCCCTGGCTACCCCTCTAAGGAGGTGCTGCCTTGGGGGAGCCAAGACTCAGAGGAGGCAGCAGAGGTGACCCCGACATTGGGTGCCGTGCCCTGGACGCAGGAGTGGGTGGGGGAAGCCCAAGGAGCTGACAGGTGGCCCCTGGCTCCTCAGGCCGGCATCTGGGGGCTCTGGGCATGACGTGGGCAGAAGCCGAGGGCCAGGCCTCCAGGCGGGTGGGCAGGGCAGGCAGCTGTTGAAGTTTAAAAGGCTTCACGTGCTGGGGGAGACTGGCCAGAGGGGGCAGGTACCCATTAAAGTGGGGGCACAGGGCACACAAGCCACGACTCCCCGAGGTGCTGTGCGGGGTGGGCACAGTGTGGTCAGGAGAAAGAGCCCATGTGGCCCTCCCAGGCTGCTCCTCTCTCGACACCTCGGTCCAGCCCTGAGCCCCTGAGCCCCTGAGCCCCAGCCCTGCGGAACGGCGGTGGGGGCAGCTTCTCCTCTGCCATTGCCCAGCCGAGCCTCCCTTGACACAGCCTCAGGAAGAAGGGGCCGGCTGCCACTCCGCCTGGAGCCCCGCAGTATCCTAGCAACTGTGCACATCGCCTGGTGAGCCATGGGGAGGGGTCACCCGCTCCAGGAAGCACCTAGCTTTCCGCTCCTCAGCCCCAAGTCCTTAGGGTGAGTCCCCAGGCCTGGAGTGGGCACTCAGCTTGGGGGAGAGTGAGGCAGTGAGAGGCCGGGGGCCAGCGGACGTGGAGCCCTTCCCCCCGCCTCTGTGCAGAGGACTGGGTGCGAGGGCAGATGGCAGTGGAGGACGTCCCAGGTGCCCCCAGCACCCTGGTGTGCCCCTCCAGCTGGGCTGGGCTAGGGCAGGGACAGTGGCAGAGCTATTTTTGCTTATGCTGCCGCGGCTGCTGCAAGGAGGCATCAATCATTGATGCTCTGGGCATCCCTGCCTGCCCGGAGTGGCACGGAGAGCAGCCGGCCAGGAGGGTGGGGCAGGCCTGGGGCTCTGCTGAGGAGCTGGGGCCCAAGGAGCTACGGCCGCCGGCAGCCCTGGCTCCTCACGCTGTCCCCACCAGTGCACTGCACCGCCAGCCCCAGCACCTGGGTACCCAGCCTGAGACCCGCGATCAGCGGGCCGGGCCAGGGCTGGGGTGTGGCGCCAGCCTCCCTGGCACGGTGGTCCTAGGGAGGAGGTTGAGCAAGTGCGGGCCAGCAGGAGAGAGCGCGGGCCGCTCACAGCCCCTACAGGCTGCCCCCCGCAGGGGTGACCCTCAGAAACGGTGCGGGGCCTCGTGTGTGCCAAGGGTGGCTGTGAGTCAGCCCGCGTCTCCATGCTTCTTGAGGGGCAGCTATTCCTGAGCCATGCCAGCTGCTGTGGCCTCCGCCAGCGGGGCGTCTGTCCCCAGAGGGGGACCTCAGGACGGGGCTGGAGCGGAGCGTGACGGCAGGAGCTCCTGGCTGCGCAGGGCTCTGCGGCAGGCGCCTGGCCAGGCTTCGGCTGGGCGGTAGGGAGGGCAGGGGTTGGGCACAGATGGGCCTCACAGGTCCTACCCGGGCGGCCTTCTCCCCATCAGGCGCTGTGACCCCGGGGCCGGGCTGGGGTTCCAAGGCCCCCACGGGTTGGGGGAGGGATTGGTAGGAGGAGGCAGGGCCCAGCCTGGCTGGCCTGGGGGCAGACTCATGGGCAGTCTCAGTCTACACAGCTGCAGTCCGCCGTGTGTGGGGTATACTGCCGGAGGGACCACACCCTTCCGGAGATGAAATGGGCCTACAGGGCCCCAGGTGGTACGTGGGGGTGCGCACAGCGGGTGAGGCCAGCCCTCTGCCTCAGGGGAGACAGGAGAGGGGAAGGGGCAACCCCTTGGCTGGGGGTGGGGGGCGGTCCCTGCCTACCCTCATCCTGAGTCTGGGGCCCTGAGCCAGTGCCGAGTCAACTCCCTGGCCGCAGAGCGAGCTCGGCCCCAGCAGGAAACTGTAAGCCCACCCAACCCTCACCAAAGCCCGAAGGCAGGAGTGGCCCCAGGGAGGGTCCCTGCCTCAGCCTCCCCCAGGCCCTGGCTGGCCAGGATTCCCAGGGAGCCCCCAATTGCCCAGGGACTGTCCCCAGAGGGGCCAGTGGTGCCCGCCTCCACTCTCCCTCAGTGGCCACATGAGACCCCCTCCTCCTGGCCTCTGTTTAGGTGGGGCAGCCCCCTGGCCTCCCCACCCAAGGCGCCATCCTCCCCCTCCCCGCAGAGCTGACAGGAGCCACCACAGCCCTGTGTGCACCATGCTGGACAATCAGGATATGTCGCACAGGGTGAGGCCACTTCAGCTGAACGGGGGCCCAGGATCCACACGACTTATCCAAGTTCCCATGCCTAATAGGGCAGGGGGACAGAGAGCTTGTGCTCACTGCACAGACTGCCCCTTGTTCCCAGGCCCGCAAGGCCAGAGTCACACACACAGAGGACAGGCAGGCTGAGCCCCCCGACAGGCCCGAGCAGATGCCAGACACACCCAGGGACACATACAGCTGTCTCCCTGTGCCCACAAGTAACTGATTCCCATCCGGACAGAGCAGGCCAGGGTCTCGGGCCCCAGGGCAACGCTGCCTGGCCCGAGAGAAGACACCAGGGCAGGAGGGGTGAGACCCAAGCCCCAGTGTCCCCACCTAAAGGACAGGGCTGTGCCCCGTCACTCCATGGGCTCGAGAGACGGGAGGCTGCCAGGGCCTCTTCCCGGCAGTGATGTGTGTGTCTGTCTGACCGTCTGCTGGAAGGCCGCCCGGCTGCAGCCCAGCTAACGGGAACTGCGGGGCATGAGCCGTCCCGCTGGGCAGGCTCACCTGGGCCCTGCCGGCTGTGCGTATCCCTGAGTGAGCCCAGGAGTAAGTGGTGTGCTCTGTGTGTGCACCTGTGTGTGTCTGCATCCTGTTGTGCACAGCCCGGCACGTGGGCCTGAGTGGGTGCATGTGTATGAGCGTGTTCCCAAGCATTTGTGTGTGTGTGTGCGCGCGTGTGTGTGCCTGTCTCTGAGTGCATGCGGACATATCCAAGTAGACCTGTGTCTGTGTATTGGTGTCAGTGTGTGACATCTCATCTACAAGCGTTTGTGTGTCTGTGTCATGTGTGTGTCTATGTGTGTTTCTGTGTCTGTGTCAAGTCTGTGTGTCTGTGTGGTCCTCCTGTTTCAGCCTGGCCCCTTTCTGCCCCAGGAAAAGTTGTTTGTGTGTGTTTCATCTGTCCCAGCACCACCGGCACCATTCCAGGGCAGCCCCCAGGAATGTTGTGGCCCCGGCTCCTCACCCCCAACCCCTGCAGGACCCGCACTCCCCAAGGGGCCCTTCCTCAGGTCTACACCAGGCTGGGCCTCAGGTAACCCCCTACTTTCTCAGAAACAGAACTCTACCAGGCATCCCCACTCCCTGCCCACACCCCCCAGACGTGCCACCCGCTGAACGACACCCAAGCTGGAGCCCAGGGTGGCCCCTAAACCTCCCCAGTGGTCTTCCAAGTTCTCTCTGCCAGCTTCCAGAACATCCAGGACCCTCCTCCCTCATCACAATCCCGCCCTAGTCCAGCCCCCACCCTCTTGCGGGGCTCCTGACCTCCAGCACTGCGCCCCTAGGGACATCCCCCAGCCACCTGGTAGTCAGTCCTGCTGCCCCCTGCCCCCAACCCCACTGAGCCTAACTTTCAGCGGCGTGAACCAGCTTCGGCTCTCTTACTCCGTCCGTCCTCTGCACACACACTACTGCGTTGCTTCGGTCCAGAACGCTGTTCCCTACTCCTGAAGTCGGAGCTTAGACTGTCCGCCCGGAGCCTTCCAGGACCCCTCCCCACCCACCCCCACCGTGGCACCATGCTACCCCGCTGCGCACACCTCCAGACCGGGAGCCCCCAGGGCCGGGCTAGTGGGGGTCAGATCACATGCCGTGGCCCCCCTGGGCTCCCGCTGCCCCCACGCCCTCGCCCAGGGTGCCCCGCTCCCCAGCTTGTGACTGAAATGTCTTGTGTCCGGACTGGGAGGCAAGACTGCGGCGCGCAGGTCAAGTCCGGGAGTCTTGGCGCGGCGTCCGGGGACCCCTCCCTGGCAGGCGTCCAAAGTCAATCCTCAGGACTCCGTTGGGGCGCGGGGCGGGGCCCATCTAGCGGCGGGGCGGGCCTGCCGCGGAGCCTGTGCCGGTGATCAGACTGGAGGTGGGACGTTGGCTGGGTCGGGACTGAGAGGCGGGGCCTTAGGGGGCAGGGCCTGGGTCACGCCGGTTCCCGGCTGGACAGGGGCGTGGCGTGGCCACTAAGGGCGGGGCCTGGCGGGCAGCAGCCAATGGGCTGAATGAGGCCGGCGGCGCCGCCCGCGCTCGCTCCGCAGTGGCTGGGCTCGGGCTGGGCTGGCCGGGGCGGGGTCCTGGCGGTGGCGGGGTTGGGGGCGCGGGCTCCGCCCGCAGTCCGAGGTCTGCAGCCAGCGGCATCGCGGGGCTGCGGAGGCAGAGCGTTGCGCTCGCCCGACCCGCTGGCCGCCCGCGCGGCGGAGCCGGGATCTGCGACTGGACGCGACGGGCCGCCGCCGGCCAGCACCGCCCGGCCGCCAAGATGTGCGACTGCTTCCACATGGTGCTGCCCACCTGGCCCGGAGCCGCCGGCAGCGGTGCGCCTCCTCCCCGCCTGCAGCCCGCTCCCCTCGGGGCGGGTGGGCTCCGCGCGGGGCGCGCGCCGGGCGGGCCCTGGGGCGCGCAGTGCGGGGGGGCTGCGGCGCCGGCCGGGGTGGGGGTGCCTCCGGGACCGGCCCGCGGTCTCGAGCGCCTTTCTGCGCCTCGGGGGCTGCTCGGGTCTGTGCGTCCCTCCTCCTGCGTCTCGCCTCTTACCTGTCCCTGTCGCTCGGCCTCCCACCCCTCTCCATCCCTGCCGCTCACTTTGTTTCTCTGGGTCGCTGACTCGTCTCTACCGCTCTGTCACTCCTCGCCTCTCTCTCTGTCACTCACTGTCCTGTCTGTCTCTCCCTCTCTGTCAACTGTACCCCTGCTGTAGCCCTCGGGGACGTGTGCTGTCCCTAGAGGCAGCCGCCTTGGGAGGGCCGCACGTGTAAGTGGGGCATGACTGCCGTGGGTCACCAGGCGGTGGGAACCTGCCGCCAGGACTGCCCTCTGATCTGCTTTTGGGGAGAGCAGCCTGGCTGGACCAGGAGTTAGGGTTGTTGGCTTTGGTCCAGGACTGCTGGGCTGGGCTGGGCTGGGTCCAGCGTGCGCGGCTGTGTGCTGGCTCCCTGGCTAGGTGGTGGCTGAGGTCTGGGGCTTGGTGAGGGGCCTGAGTGGGGTCAGAGCTCAGGCCACAGGGTCCCCCAGTTCTGAGCAAGGGTAGGTGGGGCTTCCCCATGGGGCAGGACCCCCTCCCTCTGCACCTCTGGCCGCAGAATGAGAACCAGGTGCTCTGTCTGTCTGTCATCTGTCTGTCCCTGCACTGGGCCTGGCTCCAGGGCCTGGGTGTCTCAGCATCGTGGAGGGCAGGGACAGTCTTTCCAGCCCAGGGTCAGTAATGCCGCAGCCTGGCCACACCCAGGACACCTGGCCAGCTGCCGGCAAGGGGGGCTGGGGCCACACTGCATTAGCACAGGCGGAACCCCACTCCCTGGGGAAAGCAGAGATCGATGATGATGGCACTGCTGATGCAGAGGGGGTGGGGCTCCCCTTCAGCTGCAGCAGGAGCCCCCATGGTCCCTCCTGTTGCCCATTCATCTGGTTAGCACTGAAGCCCAGCTGACCTCCTGTTTCGGGCTCCCTTGCCCAGGTGGGAACCCAAGGCACCCCGATTCTCCCTGGACAGCCAACGGGAGAATGATGGGTCCCCAACCCCCTCCTCCTGACTGTGGCGGGCCTGGCCCACATCCCTGGGAATCTGCCGCGTCACAGGGAGAAGAGCAGGGCCCAAAGGACTTGGGGCTGTTGCTCTGCCTCGCATCCCACAATGGCCTTCTCCTCTCTCAGCCGCCGCCTGGAGACTCCCAAGCTGCAGGGTCTCGGGCCACCTTCTCCACCCTCCTGCCTTGCAGAAGCCTGTGCTGGGAGCACCTCCCCAGCCGAGGCCCTCATTCTTACTCTGACGTGTGGTTCTCTGACCTCTGGGGCAGTTCCTCCTTGTGTCCAGCCTGCAAAACCATCCCCTCTTAGGGAACAAGATCAGTGGCTTTCACGGGGCGTTGGCAGGAGACCCGGCCCTGGGGGTTGTGTCCAACATGCAGATTCCCAGGCCCTCCCCATCCTTCTGAGGAGGCCAGGGAACATGCATTCCTAATAAAGAACCATGGGGATTCAGTCCAGGCATTTTCCAGCTGCAGTTCCCTCCTAGCAGGCCAGAGGTGGGCAGGCCCTCCCCGTCCCTCGTGTTTCTGCCCAGCCCACGCCTGCCCTCCTGGACCAGCCCCTCCAGGTCCTCTGAAGACCCCTCCCACATCCTGTCGGTGCCCCAGACAGGGGCCCGGGGGAGGGAGCCAGGTCTGGTCCAGCCTGCACTCGGAGGCTGCCCCCTGGTGGCTGTGCTGGGAACACACCAGCACAGGACCCGCCTAGCCTCCCTGTGCCTGGCCAGTCTGAGTAGCACCCGCTCACCCCCACCCCACTACTGCCTTCCCAGGCGACCTCCCCGTTCCCGCGGGGGAAGGGATCTCCGTCTGGGCGCACCGCCCTCATGCAGGCACCAACCACTCCACCTGGAATGGGCCCCCCCCTTCCTATCCCAGGGGCAGCTGGTTCCTTCCCGAGGCAGAGCTGGGTCCTAGGCAGCTAGACTACTGATAGGGAGCCCCCAGCTCCCCGGCTGGGGCTCTGCGCTGCAGCTTCAAGCCCCTGGCTTGGCCTGAGGCCCCTCCCACACCCACCCTGAGAAGCCCCCACAAGGGTCAGAGAGCCCCAGGTGCAGATGACACCATGAGGGGTATCTGGGTGGTCTCTCCCTGGCAGGGGGCCGCGGCAACACTAGGGCCTCTCCCGAAAGCAATGCAATGTCGGGCATCCCGTGTGGTGGCCTCACCCTTCTGAACAGGGCCAGTGGCCTCTGCACAGGCCTGGACTCTGGGCTATGGGCTCGATCTCGAATCTATGAACAGGAGTGACCATGGCTGCTCACGGCCCAGGCAGGGCAGAGAGGTAGAGCTGTGTAGCCAGGGAGGCCAAGGGGTGGCTCCAGTGAGCTGTCCAAACTGGTGGCTTTGCCTGGGTTGTCCACACTGGTGGAGGACTGTGTCCCCATTTTGCAGACAGGGACACTGAGTTTCAGAGCAGTGAGGCAGAGCCCCGAACCAAAGTGGAGCCTCTCTGGCCTCCACAGGGGCCAGAGCAGCCATGCCACACGCTCTGATGCTGCCCTGCCCCCCCAGGCAGGGGGCCCACAGGGGCGGGCACGGAGAAGGAGGCCTCAGAGGCCATCCTGGGCAGGAGTACCGACCTTCCTGACACTAATGAGGACGATTCTGAAAGCCACCGCTGGTGACAGCATATGTGTTGCTGACAACACCCCCACTCCTTCTCTTTGTGGAGAAACACTGGGTAGCCTAGCTCCAGCCTCAGGAAGCGGGGTGGGGCCCAGGAGTGGATAGGAGGGCCCAGTGCCCCAAACCACCTGCCTCCGCCTGTGTGCCCACTCCACCTGGGGCTCATCAAGGCCTTGCCCTTGTGAAGGCCACGGCCTTCTCTCCCTCTGGCCAATCTCTTCCATCCTGGGCCCAGCCAGGAGCTGCCTCTTCCTGGAAGCCCCCTGGATTGTTCTCCTTCAGACTCCAACCCTCTCTGTATCTTCTCTTGTGACTGCCTTTGCTGAAAGGCTGTGTTTCGGGTTCAGCCTGGGGCTGCTTTGCCTGGGGGTGGGGAAGTGGAGGTGCCAGCGAGGAGAACCCCAGGGAGGTTGGGTGGGGCATGGGCCATCTGGGGGCCCCCGCCACCCATTTCATGGGTGAAAAGCCCAGATTTCCCCAGCTTGGCCCTCTGCCTGGACAGGGGCAGTAGGAGGCAGACCCTACGCTTAGGGCTAATGCGAAGCGGGGTTGCCTGTCCACCCACCCATCCATCTGTGCATCCCAGGGGCCCCGGGCCTTAGATGTTCACAAATTGGGGAGCAGGGATTCACCAGTGTTCATTCATCAAAGGTGAGACAGGTAGGGCTTCTGCCATCAGTGCCACCTTGGTGCACAGGGAAGTCAGGGAGGGCTTCCAGGAGGAAGGGCTGCCTGATGCGGCATCGTGTGCAAGAGGCCTGGAGAGAATGTTGACTGGGGAGCAGCAAGTAGCTTAACAGGGAGGGTCTGGGGCTGGGGGTGGGGGTTAAGGGTGGAGAGGGGTGGGGACCGTGCTGTTAGGAGGGAGGGCTGTGTTCCAAGGGCACCGGGGAGCCTCAGAGGGCTTCAGGGCGGGTCCCATGGGAAGGGATGAGGCCCAGTCGGGCGGAGGAGGGGGCACCAGAGGAGCTGAGGCTGAGAGCAGGGAGGGTGGACGGGGAGCCTCACGAGAGCTGGCCACGCACCCCTGAGCCCCCTCCCCATTCTAAGGGCAGCTGCCCCTTTTGGCCGGGGTCTGGTCACACTGGGTGCCTTCAGGGGCATCTCTAGGCCCTGCCTGCCCGCCCTGCCTCTTCCTCCAGGTGTCCCTTTGTTTTTCTTTTTTTGGAGGCACAGGTGGCCGGGAGCTAAAGGTCCACCTCACTGGGATAAATATTTAATAGTCAGAAGCACTTTCTAAAATGGAAAGATGGAGCTGGCCCCGGGAGGCCTGAGGGGCTGGGGCGGGGTGGGAGACGGCGTCCCACTGTGCCCACTGCTTGCCTGGTTCCTGCCCTGTGGGGAGCCGGAGGACCCAGTGTGTATACCTGAGGGTGAGGGGCGGTGACGTTGGGCCCCTCCCCAGAGAGCTTGGTGGCAGAGACTCGCCCGCGCGTCACGCCCAGGGCTGCTGGTGGAGCGGTAGGCGGAGCTGTGGCTCCCAGCCGCCAGCAGAGGCAGGCTTTCCACCTTCTTAGCTGGTTGAACGCCAGGAGTCCCGGGAAGGTCCCAGAAGGGCTCCTGCCTGGACACAGCACCGGATGTGGGTGTCCATTGCCGAGAGGATGGCCGAGGCTCAGAAAGGAGCGGCCCAGGATACCTGGGCGGGGTTCTTATTTGGGCCTCCCTGTCACAACAGTGGGGTGACAGGCTCGCTCAGCCCCGTTGTCCACTGGAGGGTCCACCCAGGTGCCGGTGTCTGCGTGGGCTGGAGGCCCCGGAGGTGAGGCCCCGCTGGGCCAGGTCAAGGCTACTTTGTTTGGGGCTCAAGCCTCCAGCTGGCTGCCCACCCCAGGGTAGGGGTCAGACCGTGAGCGGCCCACATTGGGCTCTGGGTGCCCTGCTCCTCCTACACCTCCCCCGACCCTGGCTGATGCCCTTGTTTCCCAAGAGCTGCCAGCGCTGCCAGACCTTTCCAGGCGGGAAGAGGATGGCCCCCCACCAGGCACCTGACTGCGGGACCCCTCCAGGCGGCTCCCCCCGCACCCCCGCCCCGGCAGGCCTTGCTCCTGGGTGGCAGAAGCACCTGCGGGCTCCTCCGTGACACAGCCCCTGAGAATGCCCTGCTTGCCCCACCTCCTCGCCAGCTGATTCACTATCAGCTGCCCCTGGCCCTGCCATGCCCTTTCCCACGGTGACTCCAGGGAAGGGCCCGGAGTCCAGGCGGCTCTGAGCTACGGCTGCCTGTGCAGCGGGGGTCGGCGGACACGTGCTGGGCAGCTGGCATCCAGGCCTGGAGGTGTGGCAGCTCAGCAGCTGCCCTGCCCACCGTCCCTTCAGCTGGCCCGGCACCTGCCTGGAGCCGGGGGACCGGCGGGTGGGGTCCCCGGGAGCCGAGGTGGGCAGACAGGGCCCCCTCAGCCAGAGCCCTTATCCGCTGCGGAGCCGGCTACCCGCCTGCGGGACTGACGCCAGCCCAGGGGCGGGGTGGGGAGTGGCCCCCTGACTCTCGCCGCTACCAGATCACAGTGGTCCCGACCCGGAGCCCCGTGCCAGCAGCTGACTCCTTCCCTTCCCAGCCACTTCCCATCGCCCTGGGGCTGCCCCCGCACAGCACTGCAAGGGCTGCTGGCGCTGGGCTCCTGAGGGAGCGAGTCCAGGGTCTGAGCCGGGGCGGGGGGGGGGGAGTCTGGAGAGGGCTTGTGGGGGGCGGGGTCAGAGCACAGGGTGTCGGGGAGAGTGTGGTTGAGGCCCCCTCCAGCCAGTGGGCGGGGGGTGTCTGGCCGCAGGAGGTGGGAGCCCGGCCAGGCTGTCACAATGGTCCAGGGCCCGGTGGGTGGCCGCGGGGGAGGTCGTAGGGTTCAGGAGGATGGGGGACGGCTTGATTGGGATGGAGCGTCCAGGCTCAGGAGGGGACGAGGCAGGGTGACCCTGCTGCGTGCCAGCATCTACCCCCGCCTCCCAGCTGAGTCAGCTGCCCGGCCCTGTGGGGGGGTAGGGGGCGGGGGATTTGGGGGTGTCGGTAACAGTCTAGTGGGGTGTCGGGCAGTAAACAAAGAATTCCCAGGTGAGAACTGTGTGGGCCGGTGGAGTAGGTGAGGCCGCTGGCCAGCAGGCCTGGCCGGTTTTCCTGTCTCAGTGTGACTAGAGTCTTTTATGACCGTTAGGTTTTCAGGGGGGACAGGCCGGGAGGGCCCTGGTGCTTCTCCTCCTTCAGGCCTCTCCCCCAGTTTTCCCAGCAGTGCCGGCTGCCTCGAGCTGGTGGAGCCCTCTGCCTACCCGGGGGCCCTCTGAGCGGCCAGGGGCCTCCCCCTGCTGTCACCCCACCTCAGGCCGCTCTGGGCTTCCGCTGCCCGGTGGGGGCCCGGCCTCCCGGCAGCTGCTTTCGGTGCCTGTTGCCCTCAGTTACGCAAGGAGCCCTCAGCTCTGCGGCCACCATCGCAGGCCTGGTGTGTCTGGTGGGGGTGTAGGTGTAGGTTCGGGCTGACCCATCGCCGCCCTTGAACCCCAGCCTGGGCCCCTCAGCTGTGCCGGCCTGCTCCGACCTGCTCGTGGGATGCAGGTGCCCGCAGCCAGCTGGGCCCCACCCCACGGGGCTGTGCGGTGCAGGGCGGGGCAGCCCCAGGACCAGCAGCAGATCTGCAGATAGGCCAGCCCGTGGGCCTGCCTGGGCCTGCCGGGCCTGCCCGGGCTCCTGAAGCTGGGAGGGGCCTTGGAGCCAGAGTCCGCGTTCTCCCGCCCCGCTCAGGGGTCCCCCAGGGCAGGGGCTGGGAGTCCTGGGGGGCAGAAGGGTGAGGTGACAGGAGGGGGCGGGCCAGGCAGGTGGCGTCTGGGGAGCGGGGGAGTTGGGGGGTCTGCAGCGCGTGTTCCTCAGTTGCCACTTATATCCAACGACTGGGGAGGGGTTGGTTAAAGCTGCTGGTTCCGGGGACCCACCGCACTCAGCTCATCAGATGCCCTGGAACTTTGAGGGATGCGTTTTGGCTGAGAGGGCTAGAAGGTGGCCGGGGTCAGGCTGCCCTCGAGGGGCATGGGCAGGGGGGCAGTGGCCAAGGCCACCTTCCCCAAGGTCACTGGCCCAGGCCATGGGTGGGCTCGGTCTGGCCCTGCTCTGGCCTTTGTGGCCTTGGCTGTGGAAGGGGCTGGCTGTGCCCTGGGCGGTGGTCTCAGCAGAGCCTGAGGGGCCGTGCAGCACTGAGGTTCCAGAGGGAGCAGTGGCCTGTGCCCATCCTGGGTCCCTCCTGGAAGGGCCTCCGTCCCTGCCTTGGGCTATGCCTCCACATCCCTCCCCTGCACCCCCAGCCCGACAGCCCTCAGCCTCTGTCCCAGGCTCGTGCACAGCTTGCCAGGACGGTCCTGTGT
Organism: Balaenoptera ricei; assembly: GCF_028023285.1. NCBI lineage: Eukaryota > Metazoa > Chordata > Mammalia > Artiodactyla > Balaenopteridae > Balaenoptera > Balaenoptera ricei. The sequence goes on along the minus strand of NC_082640.1, from coordinate 187,470,157 downwards.
GACATCTGAGCCTGTCCACACAGCAGGACTGGACTGGACCGGGCCGGGCGGGGCGGTGGCAGTGACTCACACATCCCCGAGCTGGGCGGTGTTTCCTCCCCGAGTCAGCTGCTCGGCCTGGGGGGGCGCTCTGGGGGAGGGGTGGGGGCCTGGCCCCGCTGCGGGGGCCTGTAAGGGGACCCGCCCAGTCCCTCTGGTAGGGCGAAGGGGGCTTGGCGGGCTCTGGGCCCCGCGGAGAAGGGGGCCTGTGGGCGGGGCAGTGGAGGGAGGGGCCGTGGAGGGGAGGAGTGGGGAGGACGGCCAGAGGGAGCTGCAAACCTGGGATCTTCACTTCGGGGCAAGTTGGGAGGACGTCGGGTTCGGTAAGCGGCTGCGCTGTCTTCTGTACCCACCCTCTGCCCCCTGTCCCCTGCCTTCTTCCTGGGTTTAGCCCTGGGGCACCTGACCACCTCAGCAGGTGGAGGGTGGGGGCACAGGGTTGGGGGGTGGCAGAGCTGGGCCGGGCATCTCCCTGACTCTGCCCTGCTTCAGCTCCAGCCAATGTTGGAGGTTGCCCAAGGGCACCAGCATGGCCATTTCAGTCCCAGGACAGGCAGATCCCCAAGGCTGGACCGTGTGGCCTGCAGGGGGTCCTCAGAAGATGGCCGTTTGGTGCACTGGGAACCCTGGGGGTTGGCGGGAGGGCGCTTGAGACACGCTTACGGGCAGGTGCCAGGTGGGTGGTGGGGGCCCGTGGTGGTGGGCCGCCCTGTCACAGGGTCACACTGTGCTGGGCATCTAGGTGCTGGCCTTTCAGCCCAGACAGAAAGAGACTCGGGCCCGCTGGTCCTGTTGGAGTGGGCAGGAGGTGGGGACGCCCCTTTCGGCTGCCGGGCCCATGGAGGTGGGGGACTGGAGTGCCTGCTTCAGGTCTCGGTGTCTCCAGGTGCAGGAGGAGAAGCGCCGGGCCCACCTGCTGGCCCTCCCAGCCCTCGAGACCCCGCTGCACCCTCAGGCTGGGCGGGACTCACCTTCCCTTCCTCTGCCCACCTATGCCCAGCACTAGCATGCACCTACTGGGTGCCGGGCTCTGAACGTTTGTGAGAATGTTCTAGGGACCAGGGACCAGGCAGTGGCCAGAGGTGATGACAGGGTGGCCAAGCTGGACCGTGAGATGGCGGAGGAAACTGCGTGTGGAAGGGACAGAGGTCGGGCGAGAGCCTGCGCTGGAGGTCAGCTCCGAAGGTCTGGGGCCCAGGCAGCAGCGGCACAGACCGGGGAGGCTGCCGATGATGGCGGGCCAGGCAGACCGACAGGCCGGAGAGGGCGATGGGAAAACCTCCTGGCCGCAGCGGTGGCTGCAGTGGCAGCGGCTGCGGGGTGGGTGAGGAGTCCTGGCCCCCAGGCCCAGGCGGGCTGAGGCTGCTTCCCGAAGCCTTGGAGGCAGAACAGGAGCCTGTGGGTGTTGCTTCAGAAAGTCTGACAGTCTCGTGACGAGTCAGCAGAGCTCGGCACTTTCCTCGTGGGGTTCCAGGATGGGGTGAGGCCAAGCGTCCCGTGTGCTGTGGGCACCGGGCTCCAAGCCCGAGGGCAGCGTCCCCCGAGGAGGGAGCCTACATCCGGGACTCCCACCCCCTCGGCTCCCTGGGCCGGCCGGGGGCCTCAGCTGCGGCTGTGCACATTCACACACACACCCAGCACAAGCACGAACACCCCGTGAGCAGAGGCCCTCGTGCTCGTAAACACACACACGCACGCGCGCGCGCACGCAAGGCTGGACACTCAGGCCGCTACCTAGGGCCCTCCTTTGTTCGCAGCTCTCCTCCCCACCGCTCTCACAGCCCCCCAGTCCCACCGCGGCCCTCGTGACACCCCAACTTGCGCCCACACCCGGCCCCACTTGGAGGCTGGAGCTGGGCCCTGGCAGCGGCCAGTTTGGATGCAAACTTGGGTTCTGTTTAAGCAAAACTGCCACACCCACGAGTGGCCCTGCTCTGGGCCCCCTAAGAAGCCGCACTTGGCTGTGGGCTGGCGGGAGAGGCCCCAACTCAGTCCGGGGCCCAAAGGGCAAGGTAAGTATGGGGAAGTCATCCAGGCAAATGCCCCCTTCCTGCGTCCCCCTCCACCTGGTGCCCCTCAGCCAGCATCGCACATCTCCTCGGCTCTGCCCCCTCCGTAGACTCACTTCCTGGAGGTCCCACCCCGGAATATTACAGTTCCCGGGAGTGAAGCTTTTCAGCTGACGTGGTGCCAACCCCCCTCCCCCAAGTGCCCCGCTAGGTAGTGTTTGAGGCCATGGAAGAGTTAGGGTGAGGGGCTGGGGCCACAGCAGGGCCTTGAGCCTCGAGGAGGAGGGGGAAGGGCATTTGGCGAAGTACCAGGTGCCAGCAGCGGGATCTGCTGGGCCTGGCTCAGCATGTCACCTCCACATCCTTCTCTGTAAAGTGGGGCTTTGGTGACCTTATTTTATTAGTCATTATCCGAGGCGACTGCGGGGCCACGGCCAGGCCAGGCAGGCTGTTGGGACACCTCCCATGCTCTCGGGGTGGGGCCCCAGGACATGGGGGCTCGCAGGCCAGTGCTCTGGGGGGTACTTGAGTGCCTCCTTTTCCCTCCCCAGGGGCATGTCTGAGGCTGGCAGGGCTGCTGGCAGCCTTGCCCCGTGGCAGGCAGGATTTCCTCCTTCCTGTTTGTGCATCTCTGGGCCAGGCTCCAGCCAGCCTGGGGTTCTGCCCTAAGGGTGCAGAGGGACCCTGAGCTTAAAACCACAGCCGGGCATCTTCCCAGCGGTCTGAACTTGGGCGAGGCCTGTCCCCGCCTCCCTGAGCCCCGCTTTTTGTTCCTACCTTGGGTGTAGGGCTCTTGCACCCAAGGGGGTGGCTGGGAGGGCAGGACTGGGCCGGGTGGGGGCCCAGAGGCAGGAGCGGTGGTCCAGCTGGAGCAGGGCTGGCTGAGCCTCCCCCGCCCCCAGGTTCCCGGCTGTTAACACCTTTCCTCACCCCTGCCCTGGAGCGGATCTGGGGGTACGGCTTCTCAGGGCCCGGGGGTCCCCGCCCGAATTCGGGGCCTTCCACCGCATCCCCCCTGGCACACAGCGCCCGGCCCAAGGCCCCGCTGGCTGGCCCGACCGCACACCCGCTCGGGGTCCCCTCCTCCAGCAGCCGCGGTCCAGAGCCTCCCCAGGTCTGGGCGGACCCGGACCGCCGCGCTCGCCCCCAGGGACACGCCTGCCTGCCCCGCGCGGAGGGCGGTCCGGGCCTTGTTTTGCTGTGACTCAGAGAAGGCTGCGGGGCTCAGGGGAGGCCGGGCTGCCTTTCTGGGCGCGTCCCCGCAGCTCCGCAGACCTCCCCGCCCCTCTGCCGGCTGCCGCAGCCCCGAGCCCAGGCTGGTGGGGACCCTCCGACGCCCCCAGCCGGGCACAGGGTGGGAGAGGCAGCCCCGCAATGACCGGTCCCGGGCTGGCCGGGGTGGGAGCGCGGCCACCCTGGACTCCGCCCGCCGCGTCTAGTCCCCGCGCCGCCCCGCGGGCTGAGCCACCTCGGGCCAGTGGCTTCCCCTCCCCCAGCCTCAGGTTCCTCGTCGCTCACCCACAGCGCGCCCACTTTGGGGATGGGGGTGAGGGTCTCGGCACAACTGGAAGGGAAACTGCGGCCGGAGAGAGTGGGGTCAGCTGCCCTTGCCCTTGGCTCCCGCGCAGGGCAGCGGGCTCGGTGGGGAACAGGCTCTGATCTCCACCGCTCCCGCGGGCGGGGCCTGAATCAGCCTGGGACTCGCTCCCCCCCCCCCCCGCCGCGCTCCCCCCCAACCCCGCCTCCTCCACAACCCCCTCTCCGCGCCGCCCCCCCACTCCCCGCGGTCCCTCTGGGCTTCCGGGTGGGCAGAGTAGCCCTCTGACATCCATGGGGAAATCAAGGCTCAGAGAAGGGACAGGCTTGCTCAGGGTCACACAGCAAATTGGCCAGAGAGTAGCAGCCAAACCTGCACTCCCGCCAGGACTGGGCTTCCCCCGTGTGCTGCACGGGGACAGGGACGTGCCTGGTGCCCATGCCGGCTCCCCGGCCTGTGGGACAGGGATTCCCTCCCGGCTCTGAGCCCTGCTGGCTGCGGTGGGTTGGGAGTGGGCACCCGTGTCCCCTCCTCACCAGCAATGCAGTCACAGCCACAGAGGCTGAGGCTGAGCCCAGGGCCAGACCTAGTGTGAGATCCTGGGCTGCTTCTCCTGGAGTACTGAGTACAGTTCCGGGGGCGCTGGGCCTGGAGTTGCTTGTGGACCGGTTTTAAGGAAGGGCTTTGGTTGTTGAACCATCACAGGACTATTTACGTAGCCTGTTTCTCTTTGTGCGGTGCTCGCAGCGTTGTTTCTCTAGGAATATGTCCAATTCCTCTACATTTTCAGATTTTTTGGCATAAAGTTTATAATTTCCTCATTTCCATTTTATGTAGAATTTAAACATTTTGGGAGAAAGGTACAAATCATGTGTGTGTAGCTGGATGCATTTTCCCAAAGTGGACACACTGGTGGAACCAGTACCCCTTACCCCCACCAGAGGCCTCTCCCCCTCTGGTCTGCCCCCTCCCAGAGGACTTCCAACACCAGTGCACCTGTGAACTTCGTGCAGCGGGTTCTGTTTGAGTCTAGCTTTATTGCCGCACTAAGTTTGTGAAATTCACCCACACTGTCTGTGGACGCAGTTCATCGGACAGAGACTCCCAAGGTTTTTTCATTCTACTGTTTTTTTTGGCGATGCTGCACATCATGTGGGCTCTTACTTCCCGGACCAGGGCTCGAACCCGTGTCCCCTGCATTGGCAGGCGGACTCTTAACCACTGCGCCACCAGGGAAGCCCCTAATTTAATAATTTTAACAATTAATCAGTTGTTTCCTTTAGGGCTAGTGTTGTCTGTGTCCTGGTTAAGAATTGTTCCCCTATCCCCAGTGTCATTTCTGTTTATCTTCTGGAAACTGTATCATTAAACTTTGGATCTGCAATCCACATGAAATTAATACTTCCTGGGTCTGACCTAGGGGTCGAGATCAATATTATTCCTTGTGAATTTCCAGTGGACCTCACACTGCTGACTGAAAATATAATTACTTTCCCACAGCGCTATATCTGTATGAGTCTGGTTCTGGGACCTTTGTTTTGTGCCATTGGTTTTATTAATAATTTGCATTTCCCTGACGACTAAAGAAGTTGACCATCTTTTCCGTGCTTACTGGTACACCTTCTTTTGTGAAGTGTCTGTTTAAATCTTTTGCCCACTTTTAATTGAGGTTTTTTATTTTTTGTCTTTTTCTATTGATTTGCAGAAATTCTTCTGGATGCAAGTTCTTTGTCAGATATACTGAATTGCCTTTTCATTTTCTAAAGAATGTCTTTCAAGAGAAGTATTTAATTATGATGAAATATGATTGATCAGATTTTCTTTTATGATTCACACCTTTTGTATCCTGCCTAAGAAAACACTGCCTCCCCCAAGGTGGTGAAGAATTTCTCCTCTGTTTTCTTCTAGAAGTTTTATAGTTTTAAGTTTTACATTTAGCTCTATGATTCATTTTGAGTTAATTTTTACATGTGCTATGTTGTAAGGGTCTAGGGTTTTTTTCCCCAAATAAATATCCACTTGTCCCAGCACCATTGTTGAAAAGACTATTATTTTTCTATTGAAATAATTTGGCTGCTTTGTCAAAAATTAATTGATCTTACAAAGTGTGGGACTATTCTGGACTTTCTATTCGTTTTCACTGATATTTGTGGTTATACCATGCTGTCTTGATTCCGTTGAGAGTCAGAGAAAATACATAGTTGATTTGAAATGGTCTTAATTATTTTAAATTTACTGAGACATTTAAATGAGCCAGCATATGATCTATCTTGGTGAATGTCCCATGTGCACTTAAGATGAATGTGTACTCTGCTCTTGTCAGGAGGAGTGATCTGCACTGTGGTCTCATTGGTTGATGGGTGGATCACTGTTCTTACCTATTCTGTTTTGTAAGGTTATCGATTACTGAGAGGAATGTTACAATCTCTATTGTAATTATGGATTTGCCTTATTTGTCCTTTCATTTTTGCCAGCTTTCACTTCAGTGCTTTTAGCCTCTGTTATTAGGTATATACAGACTTAGGTTTGTTATTTTTTTTAATGAATTGTGCCCTTTATTATTATGAAATGATTAGTTTTTGCACTGTATGTATTTTTTCTTTCCTTTTTTTTAACTTCTTTATATTTATAGTCCATTTCTCCTAGATAGCATGTAGTCAGGGTTTGCTTTTTAAATTTAATCTGATAATCTCTACCTTTTTGATTGGAATTTTAAGTCCTTTTATATTTAATGTATTGTCAAAATGGCTGGTTTAAATCCTACCATCTTGCTAATTGCTTTCTATTTTATTCCATCCATCCTTTGCTCCTCTTTCCCTGGTTCCTTATCTTGTTTTAGAATTAATTAAGTATATACACAGGTATATAATTACTTAATAACATACATTACATATATAAATATAAATTTTGTATTTATAAACTAATATAGATGTATACGTTATAATTAATTATATATTAAATTTATATATTAATGTAAATTATTTATATACATTATATATATGTATAAAAACAATGTGTATTTTTAGTATTGCATTTTATTTCCACTATTGGCTTATTAGCTACACATCTTTTTCATCTTTTTTTTTTAAATAAATTTATTTATTTTATTTATTTATTTTTGGCCACGTAGGGTCTTCATTGCTGCTCAGGGGCTTTCTCTAGTTGCGGCGAGCGGGGGCTACTCTCTTCATTGTGGTGCGTGGGCTTCTCATTGCAGTGTCTTCTCTTGTCGTGGAGCATGGGGTCTAGGCGCGTGGGCTTCAGTAGTTGTGGCACGTGGGCTCTAGAGCGCAGGCTCAGTAGTTGTGGCACATGGGCTTAGTTGCTCTGTGGCATGTGGGATCTTCCTGGGCCAGGGCTTGAACCTGTGTCCCCTGCATTGGCAGGCAGATTCTTAACCACTGTGCCACCAGGGAAGTCCCTATCTTGCCTTTATTTTTGAAGGACAGTTCGCTAGATATAGAATTCATGGTTAACAAAGTTTTTCTTTCAGCAATTTGAATATATTGTTCCACTTTTTTCTAGTTTCCGTGGTGTCGACTAGTAATTGTATTGCTGTACTATTAAATGTGATGGGCCATTTCTCTCTTGTTGCTTTCAAAATTTTCTCTTTCCCTTGAACATTTTGATGTGATTGTCTAGGTCTGGATCCCTTTGTGTTTATCCTACTGGGGTTTGTTGAGCTTCTGAGATCCGTAGATTGTTTTTAGCCATTATTCTTTCAAACATTTTTTCTGCCTCCCTCTCTCTCTGTCTCTCTCGTTTCCTTCTGAGACTTCAACTACACATATATTGGTGTTCTTAATGTCATCTCACAGATCTCTGAGGCTTTATTCATTTTCCTTCAATCCTTGTTCTTCAAATTGGTCAATTTCTATCAATCTACAGGTTTTTTGTTTTGTTTGGTCTTTTTTTTTTTTTTTTCTGGCGCACTGTGTGTCTTGAGGGATCTTAGTTCCCCAACCAGGGATTGAACCTGCGCCCTGGCAGTGAAAGTGCCGAGTCCTAACCACTGGACCACCAGGGAATTCCCCTAATCTACAAGTTTTTTGCTTCCTTCCACTGGCATCTCAGCTCTGCTATTGAGTCCCTCTAGTAAACTTTCAACTTCAGAGTTTCCATTTGGCTTTTTTTTTTCTTTTTCTTAATATAATTTCTGTTTCTTTATGACATTCTTTCTTCATTGGGCCCTTGTCATCATATTTTTCATTAATTCTTTAAACATGGTCTCCTTCACTTTTTTTTTTTTTTTAATTACAGTTTTATTTATTTATTTATTTTTGGCTGTGTTGGGCCTTCGTTTCTGTGCGAGGGCTTTCTCTTGTTGTGGCAAGTGGGGGCCACTCTTCATCGTGGTGCACAGGCCTCTCACTATCGCGGCCTCTCTTGTTGCGGAGCACAGGCTCCAGACACGCAGGCTCAGTAGTTGTGGCTCACGGGCCCAGTTGCTCCGTGGCATGTGGGATCTTCCCAGACCAGGGCTTGAACCCGTGTCCCCTCCATCGGCAGGTGGATTCTCAACCACTGCGCCACCAGGGAAGCCCCTCCTTCACTTTTTTGAATAAATTTATGAATGTTGCTTTGGAGTCTGTGCCAAATCCAACAGCTGTGGACATTCAAAGATTGTTTCCATTAACTGCTCTGTTCCTCAGTGTGGATCATACTTTCTTGTTTCTTTGCATGTCATGTAGTTTTCTGTTGAATGCTGGACATTATAGTTTATATATTATAGTAACTCTGGATTCTGACTCCCCATCAGGGTTGTAGTTATTGTTTTATTTGTGTGTTTGTTTAGTAACTTTCTTTGACTAAATCTGTGAAGTCATCTACCTTGTCTGAGCCCGCCCCCCCCCATCCTGGCTCACTGCCATCACACCTGATCTCGCAGCCCCCCCGGCTCAGTGGCTGTGGGTCCTCCCCCGACCCCTGCATGTGCTCCCAGACCCAGTGTCCAGGGTTACACCACCGCTGCGGTATCCAGCCTCTCCTGGGCCCCTACCCCCAGCTCCACCCTCTGCTCTGCCCACCTGCAAGGCCCCACTGACTCATCCTCTCCCTTTGCAGTGTCTGGCCGGCAGTTGCAGCCTGAGGAGCCAGATGCAGAAACCGAGGAGGACCACTGTGTAAGTGAGGTCCAGGGAGCATGTGTGCCCCACTCGTAGCCCCCACCCCCCTCCTTTCCTGGACTTGAGCAGAGCCCGAGTGGCTGAGGGTGACCTGATTCTCTCCTCCTGCCAGGTGACTGAAGGGTCTGTGGATGAGATCATTCGGCCCCGGCCACAGGGGTCCTCGCCTGTCTACGAGTACGTGACTGAGGGTGCCAGCTTCGGCCTCCCGGTAAGCCTGCTCTACAGACACCCACAGGCTTAGGGAAGGCTCAGGTGTGCGGCCACAGGTGACCACGCCTCCTGCATCCCCCTGTGTGGGCAACTCACGCACGCACCTGTGCAGCCACACTGCCCTGCCACGGCGGTGTCCACTCGGCTGTCTTCTCTGACTCCTCGGTCCTTCACTGGAGCCCTCCCATCAGCTGGCCAGGACACACTTGAGATGGCACACGTGTGTGTGGGGGGGGAACAGACCTTGTGCTCCTGTGTGCGACGGGGCACAGGATACGTGCACACACGTGCCCTCTCTGACGAGGAGACACAGACAGGGTCCTGCGGCCGCCTCTGGAGACACCTGGGGGAAAGCATGGACCAGGTGTGTTTACTAAAGGCCTCATTCTTTTTTCAGAATTGTTTACGTACTTACTTCTTTTGGCCATGCTGTGCGGCATGTGGGATCTTAGTTCCCTGACCAGGGATCGAACCCGCGGCCCCTGCAGTGGAAGCACAGAGTCCTAACCACTGGACGGCCAGGGAAGTCCCAAAGGCCTCATTCTTGTACTGTTTCTTTTTTGCCCCCTCTACTTGCGGACACGAGGACTGGGCCCTGTGGGACTCACCAAGGCCCAGAGTCACCTTCCCCCTGGAGGAACTCAGCTCCCCCTGCACACAGTGCACTCTGGGGGATCTAGCCCCTGAGCTGGGGCCTCCCCGAGTCCCTCCCGTCCCCTGGGCTGGGGCAGGTGGGTGACCCGCTGTCTGTCGCTGCTGCAGGAAGACACGCCAAGGAGGCGGAGGTCCTGGTGGAAGCGGGATTCGGGGGATTCGCAGACGCATTCCAGGATGAGCCGCCTGGAGGTGGGTGTGCCGGGAGCTGATGTGGGGGGGCGGCCCGTCCACACGGGCTCCAGCGGGGGAAGCCAGGGCCAGAGCGAGAAGGCGAGGAGCCGGAAAGCTGTCAGCGTGCCCCTGTGCCCTGGGGAAGGGCGTGCCACCTCCCTCATCAGGCCTGGGGGTGGGTAGGGCCTCCAGAACACTGGTCCAGGCCTCCCCCAGACCCCTCTACTCTCATGGTGAAGGGCCCAGACTGCTGACCAGATGGACCCGGGTGCACGGACCTCAGTGTTCTCAGCTGTACAGTGGGTACGGCTGCTGCCTGCTGCATCCAAGGCCACGGAAGGGGCTGGGTTCTGTAGGCTCCCAGCCAGGAGGGTGCGCTGCCTGCTGTCATTGGCGGCCCCAGCAATTCTAATGCTCTCCCAGACCCAGAGGAGCTGTCGTGTCCGAGGTCAGGCTGGCCCTGCCGTTTCCGGTATTTTCCTCGGCATTTATGAGCCGCCTTGGTCTGAGCGCCGGCTGCCTTGTATGTGACGGGTGCTTGGAGTGAGTGTGCTGGTGAACCAGGAGCTGATAAAGGAACGCTTTGGCCACGTGCAAGCAGAAGACTCTCCCCTCTGCTTGCCAAGCCCCGCTGGGCCCGGATGGCCGGGGCCGGGCTGCTCCTGAGTCCTGGCAGGTGGGGACGGGGACAAGGGAGGCTGCTCCCAACTGAGGCGGCTGCAGCTGGCTTCCCGCGGAGCCTGGACCCTGCGCCCGGGCTCAGCTGCCCAACGATGGGAGGACTCTGGGGTCCCTGGCCTCAGAGGCGGCAACCTCCCAGCACCCACGCCCACTGGGGGATAGGCGTATGCTCACTAAGGCCTGATGTGCTTCCGCCCTAGTCCACGCAGGAGGCGACGGGTGGGACACTGAAGACCAAGGTGGAGGCCGGAGCCAGTGGCTACATTGTCACGGGCGGCGGGGACCAGGGGATCTTTGTCAAGCAAGTGCTGAAGGAGTCCTCAGCTGCCAAGCTCTTCAGCCTGAGAGAAGGTGCCATGGCCCCATCCCCATGTCCCCGTGGTCCCATCAGGATGGGGGGGGGCCTGAGGGGGACGAGCCACAGTGGACTCAGCATGGCCCCATCCCCATGTCCCCGTGGTCCCATCAGGTTAGGGGGGCCTGGAGGGGGACAGGCCACAGTGGACTCAGATGAGCCCCTAGAGACTGCTTAGCTGTGTCCAGGCTGGGGCCACTCGCTCTAACAGGTTTTCTGCTTGGAAATGGGGGCTCCTTCCCACCCGGGGCTCAAGAGGAGGAAGGGGCCGGGCAGCCCGAGCGGGGTCGCCTTCTCGGTCACGCACCCCTGTGGACCCCTCCCGTGAGGCCCGACGAGGTCCGGGACACTAAAGGGCGGGGGCCGCTCTGTCTTTGTCTAGGGGATCAGTTGCTCAGCACAACCATCTTCTTTGACGACATTAAATATGAAGATGCTCTGAAAATCCTTCAGTACTCAGAGCCTTACAAGGTTCAGTTCACAATCAAACGGAAACTTCCTGCCAGGGAGGACGAGGAGGGAGCTTCCGGCGGCGCTCAGCGTGGCTCAAGGGACAGCAAGGAGCAGGTGAGTTTGCGTGGCCCTGCAAAGCTGGGCCCTGGCCGGGCTCCTGGTGCCCAGGCTGAGGCTGGGATGGGACCCCCACTGCCCGCTCCCATCCCCCGAGCCCCTGCCTCCGACTCCCTGTACGGGGGGCCAAAAGGTTCTCTCTCCCTGTTTCAGGACCAGGATATCGCCGACGGGTGCACGGAGACCCCCACGAAGACGTTGCAGGAGGACGGAGACCAGGAGAGGCTCGTCTCCAAGCCCAGGGAGGGCAGAGGCAGGCAGCCCCAGAGGGAGCGGCTCTCCTGGCCCAAGTTCCAAGCTCTGAAGAGCAAGCGTGGGCCCGGGCCCCGGAGGTCACACAGCTCTTCGGAGGCCTACGAGCGAGGGGACGTGCCTGACCTGCCCCCCACGAGCACAGACACGGAGGCCCAGCTCACGGAAGAGGAGCAGGTGCCAGGAGCAGGGCCGGGCAGCCAGCGGAAGAGAAGTTTCCCAAACCTGAGATTCCGGGTGGGCTCAGGGAAGGGGCTGTCGGGCAGGGGAGCCCACGGTGGGACAGTCCAGGCTGGGGTCCTGGTGGAGACGGGGCCCTGGGATGCCGGGCGCAAGGCCGCCAGGGCTGCCGCACATGGCGGGAGAGAGGACAGGACGGCAGGGGTGCCAGAGGAGGCCGACCCCACCATGGAGCCCGGCCTCCCCAGTGAGGGAGCCCCGGGGGAAGGGGCCGGCCCAGCCCCAAGACAGAGCGGGGAGGGGGCCAGGGAAGGCACGCAGGCGCTGGAGATCGGCATTGCCAGACTGTCTCTGCAAGACTCAGCAGGCCGAGGCAGCCACCAAAACCACCAGCCAGAATTCCACGTCCGCATACCCATTTTAAAGCCACCCAAGTTTGGACTTTACAAAGAAGAAGTGCTCGAGAAAGAAGGGGACACGACAGCTCTCCAGGGGGGACCATGGCAGAGAAGGGTCTCTGGTGAGGACGCGGAGGCCAAGGGGGAGGACGCAGGTGAAGCAGAAGCGCACAGGACCAGACAACCCCCAGTCCATCAGGATGCTCTGCCAGCACAAGCGGGAGGAGACACGGAGGAAGATGCAGCCCGGAAGGGAGAAGAGGACAGCGAGGCGGGGGACCCGCACACGGAGGAGAAGGAGGGAAAGACGAAAATGCTAAAGCTCAAGCTGCCCTCCTTTGGGTGGTCACCAGCAAAGGAGGCAAAAGGAGACAAAGTGACACAACTCCAGGAAATGGAGAAGGAAAAGGAAAGCAGCACCACAGTAGTAACATCAGAGACAGACATAAAAGGCAAATATGGACTAGAGACAGACAGCAAGTTCAAAATGCCCAAGTTCAGGATGCCGTCCTTTGGGGTGTCAGCACCCAGAAAGTCTGTCGAGGCCGCCGTGGAGGTGTCCGTGCCCAAGGCCCAGGCCGAGTTGACCCTACCCTCGGTGCAGGCCAATGTCAAGACCAGTGACCTCAGTATCAAGCTGCCTTCTGCCGAGCTGGAGGTCAAGGCCGCCGAGGTGGGCGTGAAGCTCCCAGAGGGCCACATTCCCAAAGCGGAGCCCAAGGAAGCGGCCGCGGGAATCGGACTCAAGGGCCACCTGCCGAAGGTGCAGGCGCCCAGCATCAAGGTGCCCAAGGGGGACATCAAGGCACCCCAGGTAGACATCAAGGGGCCCAAAGTGGACCTGAAGGATGCCAAGGGCGAGGTGATGGCCCCCGAAGTGAAGGTATCACTGCCCAACGTGAAGGTGGACACCCAGGCTGCGAGCACCAAGCTGGAGAGTGACATGTCACTTGGGGAAAAGGAGGTGGCCGCCAGAGACAGCAAGTTCAAAATGCCCAAGTTCAAGATGCCATCCTTTGGGGTGTCAGCGCCCAGCAAGTCCGACGAGGCCGCCATGGAGGTGTCCGTGCCCAAGGCCCAGGCCGAAGTGACCCTGCCCTCGGTGCAGGCCAACGTCAAGACCAGTGACCTCAGCATTGAGCTGCCCTCCGCCGAGCTGGAGGTCAAGGCCGCCGAGGAGGGCGTGAAGCTCCCAGAGGGCCACATTGCGGAAGCAGAATCCAAGGAAGCGGCAGCGGGAATTGGACTCAAAGGCCACCTGCCCAAGGTGCAGATGCCCAGCATGAAGGTGCCCAAGGTGGACATCAAGGGGCCCAAACTGGATTTGAAGGACACCAAGGGCGAGGTGACGGCCCCCGAAGTGGAGGTGTCACTGCCCAGCGTGGAGGTGGACACCCAGGCCATGGGCACCAAGCTGGAGGGCGACGTGTCCCTTGGGGACAAGGAGGTGGCAGTCAGAGACAGCAAGTTCAAAATGCCCAAGTTCAAGATGCCGTCCTTCGGGGTGTTGGCACCCAGCAAGTCCGTCGAGGCCGCCGTGGACGTGTCCGTGCCCGTGCCCAAGGCCCAGGTCGAAGTGACCCTGCCCTCGGTGCAGGCCGACGTGAAGACCAGTGACCTCAGCATCGAGCTGCCCTCCGCCGAGCTGGAGGTCAAGGCTGCCGAGGTGGGCGTGAAGCTCCCAGAGGGTCACATTGCAGAAGCAGAGCCCAAGGAAGCGGCAGCGGGAATTGGACTCAAAGGCCACCTGCCCAAGGTGCAGATGCCCAGCATGAAGGTGCCCAAGGTGGACATCAAGGGTCCCAAACTGGACCTGAAGGACGCCAAAGGCGAGGTGACGGCCCCCGGCGTGGAGGTGTCACTGCCCAGCGTGGAGGTGGACACCCAGGCCATGGGCACCAAGCTGGAGGGCGACGTGTCCCTTGGGGACAAGGACGTGGCCGCCAGAGACAGCAAGTTCAAAATGCCCAAGTTCAAGATGCCGTCCTTCGGGGTGTCGGCGCCCAGCAAGTCCGTCGAGGCCGCCGTGGAGGTGTCCGTGCCCAAGGCCCAGGCCGAAGTGACCCTGCCCTCGGTGCAGGCCGACGTGAAGACCAGTGACCCCAGCATCGAGCTGCCCTCCGCCGAGCTGGAGGTCAAGGCCGCCGAGGTGGGCGTGAAGCTCCCAGAGGGCCACCTTCCCGAAGCGGAGCCCAAGGAAGCAGCAGCGGGAATTGGACTCAAGAGCCACCTGCCCAAGGGGCAGATGCCCAGCATCAAGGTGCCCAAGGTGGACATCAAGGGGCCCAAACTGGACCTGAAGGACGCCAAAGGCGAGGTGATGGCCCCTGATGTGGAGGTGTCACTGCCCAGCGTGGAGGTGGACACCCAGGCCGCGGGCAGCAAGCTGGAGGGCGACGTGTTCCTGGGGGACAAGGAGGTGGCCATCAGAGACAGCAAGTTCAAAATGCCCAAGTTCAAGATGCCATCCTTCGGGGTGTCGGCGCCCAGCAAGTCCGTCAAGGCCACCGTGGAGGTGTCCGTGCCCAAGGCACAGGCCGAGGTGACTCTGCCCTCGGTGCAGGCCGACGGCAAGACCAGTGACCTCAGCATCGAGCTGCCCTCCGCTGAGCTGGAGGTCAAGGTCGCTGAGGTGGGCGTGAAGCTCCCGGAGGGCCACCTTCCTGAAGCGGAGCCCAAGGAAGCGGCAGCGGGAATCGGACTCAAAGGCCACCTGCCCAAGGTGCAGATGCCCAGCATGAAGGTGCCCAAGGTGGACATCAAGGGGCCCAAACTGGACCTGAAGGACGCCAAGGGTGAGGTGACGGCCCCTGACGTGGAGGTGTCACTGCCCAGCGTGGAGGTGGACACCCAGGCCGCGGGCAGCAAGCTGGAGGACGACGTGTCCCTTAGGGTCAAGGAGGTGGCCGCCAGAGACAGCAAGTTCAAAATGCCCAAGTTCAAGATGCCGTCCTTCGGGGTGTCGGCGCCCAGCAAGTCCGTCAAGGCCCCCGTGGAGGTGTCCGTGGCCAAGGCCCAGGCCGAGGTGACCCTGCCCTCGGTGCAGGCCGACGTGAAGACCAGTGACCTCAGCATCGAGCTGCCCTCCGCCGAGCTGGAGGTCAAGGCCGCCGAGGTGGGCGTGAAGCTCCCAGAGGGCCATATTGCAGAAGCAGAACCCAAGGAAGCGGCAGCGGGAATTGGACTGAAGGGCCACCTGCCCAAGGTGCAGATGCCCAGCATCAAGGTGCCCAAGGTGGACATCAAAGGGCCCAAACTGGACCTGAAGGAGGCCAAGGGTGAGGTGACGGCCCCTGACATGGAGGTGTCACTGCCCAGCGTGGAGGTGGACACCCAGGCCGCGGGCAGCAAGCTGGAGGGCGACGTGTCCATGGGGGACAAGGAGGTGGCCGCCAGAGACAGCAAGTTCAAAATGCCCAAGTTCAAGATGCCGTCTTTCGGGGTGTCAGCGCCCAGCAAGTCCGTCGAGGCCGCCGTGGAGGTGTCCGTGCCCAAGGCCCAGGCCGAAGTGACCCGGCCCTCTCTGCAGGCCGACGTGAAGACCAGTGACCTCAGCATCGAGCAGCCCTCCACAGAGCTGGACGTCAAGGCTGCCGAGGTGGGCCTGAAGCTCCCAGAGGGCCATCTTCCCAAAGCGGAGCCCAAGGAAGCAGCAACGGGAATCGGGCTCAAGGGCCACCTGCCCAGGGTGCAGATGCCCAGCATCAAGGTGCCCAAGGTGGACATCAAGGCCCCCCAGGTGGACATCAAGGGGCCCAAAGTGGACCTGAAGGACACCAAGGGCGAGGTGACGGCCCCTGACGTGGAGGTGTCACTGCCCAGCGTGGAGGTGGACACCCAGGCCGCGGGCACCAAGCTGGAGGGCGACGTGTCCCTTGGGGACAAGGAGGTGGCCGCCAGAGACAACCAGTTCAAAATGCCCAAGTTCAAGATGCCGTCCTTCGGGTTGTCGGCGCCCAGCAAGTCAGTCAAGGCCACCGTGGAGGTGTCCATGCCCAAGGCCCAGTCCGAGGTGACCTTACCCTCGGTGCAGGCCGACGGCAAGACCAGTGACCTCAACATCGAGCAGCCCTCCGCCGAGCTGGAGGTCAAGGCTGCCGAGGGGGGCGTGAAGCTCCCAGAGGGCCATCTTCCCGAAGCGGAGCCCAAGGAAGCAGCAACGGGAATCGGGCTCAAGGGCCACCTGCCCAGGGTACAGATGCCCAGCATCAAGGTGCCCAAGGTGGACATCAAGGCCCCCCAGGTGGACATCAAGGGGCCCAAACTGGACTTGAAGGACACCAAGGGCGAGGTGACGGCCCCCGATGTGGTGGTGTCACTGCCCAGCGTGGAGGTGGACACCCAGGCCACGGGCACCAAGCTGGCGGGCGACGTGTCCCTTGGGGACAAGGAGGTGGCTGCCAGAGACAGCAAGTTCAAAAGGCCCAAGTTCAAGATGCCGTCCTTTGGGGTGTCAGCGCCCAGCAAGTCAGTCAAGGCCACCGTGGAGGTGTCCGTGCCCAAGGCCCAGGCCGAAGTGACCCTGCCCTCGGTGCAGGCCGACGGCAAGACCAGTGACCTCAACATCGAGCTGCCCTCCGCCGAGCTGGAGGTCAAGGCCGCCGAGGAGGGCATGAAGCTCCCAGATGGCCACATTGCCGAGGCAGAGCCCAAGGAAGCGGCAGCAGGAATTGGACTGAAGGGCCACATGCCCAAGGTGCAGAAGCCCGGCATCAAGGTGCCCAAGGTGGACATAAAGGGGCCCAAACTAGACCTGAAGGAGGCCAAAGGTGAGGTGACAGCCCCCAACATGGAGGTGTCACTGCCCAGCGTGGAGGTGGACACCCAGGCCGCGGGCACCAAGCTGGAGGGCGACATGTTCCTGGGGGACAAGGAGGTGGCCGCCAGAGACAGCAAATTCAAAATGCCCAAGTTCAAGGTGCCGTCCTTTGGGGTGTCGGCGCCCAGGAAGTCCGTCGAGGCCGCTGTGGAGGTGTCTGTGCCCAAAGCCCAGGCCGAGGTGACTCTGCCCTCGGTGCAGGCCGACGTCAAGACCAGTGACTTCAGCATCGTGCAGCCCTCCGCTGAGCTGGAGGTCAAGGTCGCCGAGGTGGGCGTGAAACTCCCCGAGGGCCACCATCCCGAAGCGGAGCCCAAGGAAGCGGCAGCAGGAATTGGACCCAAAGGCCACCCGCCCAAGGTGAAAATGCCCAGCATGAAGGTGCCCAAGGTGGACATCAAGGGGCCCAAACTGGACCTGAAGGACGCCAAGGGTGAGGTGACGGCCCCTGACATGGAGATGTCGCTGCCCAGCGTGGAGGTGGACACCCAGGCCGTGGGCAGCAAGCTGGAGGGCGACGTGTCCATGGGGGACAAGGAGGTGGCCGCCAGAGACAGCCAGTTCAAAATGCCCAAGTTCAAGATGCCGTCCTTCGGGGTGTCGGCGCCCAGCAAGTCCGTCGAGGCCGCCGTGGAGGTGTCCGTGCCCAAGGCCCAGGCCGAAGTGACCCGGCCCTCTCTGCAGGCCGACGTGAAGACCAGTGACCTCAGCATCGTGCAGCCCTCCGCCGAGCTGGACGTCAAGGCTGCCGAGGTGGGCGTGAAGCTCCCGGAGGGCCATCTTCCCGAAGCGGAGCCCAAGGAAGCAGCAACGGGAATCGGGCTCAAGGGCTACCTGCCCAGGGTGCAGATGCCCAGCATCAAGGTGCCCAAGATGGACATCAAGGCCCCCCAGGTGGACATCAAGGGGCCCAAAGTGGACTTGAAGGACGACAAGGGCGAGGTGACGGCCCCCGGCGTGGAGGTGTCACTGCCCAGCGTGGAGGTGGACACCCAGGCCGCGGGCAGCAAGCTGGAGGGCGACGTGTCCCTTGGAGACAAAGAGGTGGCCGCCAGAGTTAGAAACATTAAGATGGAAGGCGGAGGTAATATCCAAATCAAAAAATCACATTTTAAAATTCCCAAATTCTTCTCTTCATCTGGCAAATCCTTCAAAAGTTCTGCACCAGTAGATGTTAATTTTGGGGTTTCTCTGCCCCCAAGTACCTCTGTCACGTTCTCAGAATTTAGTGGTGGTGGATCTTTGACGCAGGATTCGGCCACCAGGGAGCCGTCCGTGCCTCTTCCCTGGTTGGGTTGGCCTGGTTTTTCTGGCAGCCTTGATCTCAGTGGTACCCATGCCGAGCCTGCCTCTCTGTCTCCTGCCGAGGGCATCATACTCACAAAATACCAGGTGACTCTCCCCGGAGCCGCCGTCCCCCCGGAGCTCCCTCTGGAAGCAGCCCCTTGTTCCCAGAACGATGCCCATCTTCCCAGCACAGAAAGTTCTGCCCGTCTCCCAGCCCAGGAGAGAGTTTCAGTGTCCCAGACTGACTGTCCCGCAGGCCCTGTGGACCCCATGTTTCTTGCATCGTACGGTCGGGTGAGTTTTCCTAAGTTTCATCCACCAAAGTTCGGGTTTTCTGTCCCAGAAGCAGCCGATGCAGAGGTGGAGGCCGGTGCCGGGGATTGTGCCCCCTCTCTATCCACTACTGGCCCTGCCCGGGGCCTGGACTCCACAGCCGTGCCGTGCAGCGCGGGGCCGTCGGCAGTGGCTGCAGGTGAGACCCCAGCTAAAGATACTGAACGTGGAGGGAAAGACAGTCCCTTAAAAATGCCGTGGATCAAGCTTCCGTCATTCATGTGGTCCCCAAAGAAGGGGACGGTGCCCCCAGGGGACCCTGAACGCAGCCTGGACACCGCAGAGCTCGGCGTGGCTGTGGACACGGGTCCCAAGGGCATGCCCCCTGGGTGTCCTGTGTCTGCAGCGGAGGTGGCAGTGGACGCGCTTCCGGACAAGGACGGAGAGGGGAGAGGCATGAAGTCGCCTGGCTGCGCCGTGCTGGAACACGCGCCTCCCACAGCGCCCGCTCCAGAGGGAGGGCCCGGCCTGCCACGGGGAGACCCCGCTGCTCCACGCTCTAGGCCCCCGGCGGGCGGTGGCGCCTGTGCCACAGAGAGGGCTGGTGGTGCAGCTGGTGCTGGGGGCACCGGCACGGTGGTCGGCCCCCCAGAAGGAGCGGGCGCGGACCTCCGTCTGCCACAGGCCCCCGCTCCCCTTTTGGACTTTGCCAGACCCGACCTCAGACCCAGCAAGGCCAAGGTGGGGGTGAGCTCGTCTGCTGGTGGCCCTCCGTCTCTGGGACACAGCAGCCAAGGGCACGGGCTTCGGGACGGCTCGGCAAGCCAGCCTCTCGGCGAGGCGACGGCCCCCTCAGTAGGAGACCCCCAGCAGCCGTCCTGCAGCCCAGCAAATGTGGACGTCCCTGCGGTGGAGACCGCGGCCTCGCCTGGGGGCTGGTTCAGGGTGCCCACGCTCCACCGGCCCAGCATCCGGCGCCCCGCCAAGGAGAGGGGGGCGGCTGGGGCTCGGGGGGCGCCAGTGCCCGCGCCTGCCGCCAGCGCACTGAGGGAAGGAGAAAGGCCAGCTCCAGTCAAGGGTCAGGGGGTTCCTGGGTCAGAGGTGGAAGAAGCTATGTCCCTGCAGCCCCCAGAGGCAGGGGCAGACGAGGCAGCTGCGGAGCTCGCGTCCTACGCAGACGCAGACATTCTAAAGAGAAACCTTGAGGAAAAAGGCTCAGAGCCGCACCTCTCTGCTGCAGGGGTGCCCGCTGCGGACCTTTCCCCTTCCGAGGTCAGGGTCCGTCCAGGCGAAGGCTCCCTGCCTCTTCAGATGCCCAGCGGCAGACTTTCAGGAACCCAGGCTCCACTGGGAGAAATGGGCACGGCTCCTCCTGCTGGTCCTGCAGGACTGGACCTTGCTGCGGGGGAGGGGAGGGCAGAGGAACGGTCCTCCCAGCCTGAAGGCCCCATTAAACTGAAGGCGTCCAGGACCGACGGGCCGTCCCAGGTTTCTGTCGTTAACATGGGTCAGCCCTGGGAAGGCTCCGTGGTAACTGTCAAACTGCCCAGGATAAGCGTGCCAAGGTCCGCCTTTCCCGACCCCAGCTGCGAGGCTGACATCTTTATCCCCGCCGTGACGGAAGTGCGGTGCCCAGCGAGCAGCCTTGCCCACGCCCTGCACGAGGAAAGCCCGGGAGTCTGGGCTGCCAGCATCCTGAAGGCAGGTGCTGGGACCCCCGGGGAGCAGCCCATGACCCTTGACTTCTCCCCGGAAGCTTCCCCCATTTCCAAGGTCAGAATGCGCACTCAGCACGCGCAGGGAGAGAGCCCCGAGGTCGCCGTCCACAGCAGGGTGACGGCAGAGTTGGCTGACCTCTCAGGACCCGAGGCTATTTCCACCCGGGTCGTGCGGCAATTGGAGATCCCCGCCTCCGAGACCCAAACGGCTTCTTATGGGTTCTCGTTGCTAAAGGTGACGATGCCGGAGCCCCGCACGCAGGTGCGTGTCCGAGACTCCCGGCTGAGGGAGGGCCTGCAGGAGGCTTCCAAACAAGCTACCCCGGGAGCAGACCCCGCTTCTGGAGATCTGCAGCCGGACACCGGAGAACCGTTTGAAGTGATCTCGTCCAGTGTCAACGTGCCTGGACGGCCAACATTCACGCCCAAAGTGCACTCTGGCCACCAGGGTGCCGACAGCTGCTCGGACGACGAGGAGGCTGCAGAAATTCTCGAATTTCCCCCTGAAGACGAGAGCCAGGAGGCAGCTGCCTGCCTGGCAGAGGAAGGCAGGGCTCCAGAAGAGAAACCAGAGGGTAAAAGATCTTCCGGGCTGTTCAGGTTCTGGCTTCCGAGCACTGGGTTTTCTTCCTCTGCCGAAGAGACACGTGCTCATTCCAAAGATGAAGCCCGCTCGTTGGCTCCCGTCCAGACACAGCCTGGGGCACGGCCCGAGGCAGAGCCACCTAAGAAGCCCGAGAAGGCGGGCTGGTTTCGATTTCCCAAATTAGGGTTCTCCTCCTCTCACACCGAGAAAAGCAAAAGCTCTGAAGACGAGGCAGCTCTGGCAGAGCAAAAACTCCAAGAACAAGCGGTCACGTTCTTCGATGCCCCAGAAAGCTTCTCCCCAGAGGACAAGGGGGCCGGGGAGCCGGCGGAGACTGCGGGCGCCAGGCCGGGCGCCAGAGCGGTGACCACGTCCACAGCAAGGACGGAGCTGGGCCTGCTGGAGCAGGACCCAGAGGGCGGGATGAACCTGCACCCGGGCCCACCACCAAGCGAGGACAGACGGACAGACGAAAGGAGGCCCTGCGAAGCCGCCACCGTGAGGGCACGTGTGTCCACCTTGATTCACAGCACCGAGAGCAGAGCAGAGGTGCCTGAGCGCGGCGGGGCCCCACCCTCACACAGCCCTCCCAGAGCGGGGCCCCAAACGTGCCGGCGCCCCAGAACCTCGGCGGCAGAGGCGGCGTCCGGACTCCCCACGAGGCCCTGCGCTCCTGAGGGTCCTCGTTAGACACGCGTTCCTCGAGATCCCGGCCCGCGAGGCCCTTGCGAACACAGCTGCTGCTTGCAGAAGGGGCTGTGACGGCTGTGGGTGCAGAAGTCGTTTGGGGTTCAGCTCCTATCCTGCTGCTGCTTCCTGGGGAAGGTAGTTTCCCTGTTTCCGGCGGAGTCCGGCATATTCCAGGAAACCCCCTTCCCTGCTCGCTTAGAACCAGCTCACTCCGCTGTTGGATGTCTCGCCGCGCAAGCTTTGGAATGCGTTGTGTGACGATGCACGCGCCCTGGGCTGGGGGCGGGCGAGCCAGCAGAGGCCGTTCAGACGGCCGTGAGTTCCCACGAGACGTCTGTGGGCGTCCGCTTGCCCGCCGGCACCCCCCCGCGTGCCCGGCCCCTCAGTGTACCCGCCGCCGCCAGGCTGCAGACGGGACCTATTTGGCTGCTGCCCGGACCCTGGACGGGCAATAAAGGAAGTGCTGCTTCCCCAGTGATGACTGCGAGGTGTTCTGTTCTGCGTTGGAATTCAGCCCCGCTCTCCCCCCACGCGCTCTGTCCTAAACGCTCCTAGGTTGCTCTGGAAAGCAGAGTCAAGGGTGGCTCACTCATCCGTTTGTCTGTCCAGACCCTCCTCTGAGCCAGCGGCTGCGAGAGACCAAGAGGAAGAAGGCGAGGGCCCAGGAGTCCACAGTGTGGCCGGGGACACAGACACACCCCCCACCCCCAGCTGGGAGGCAGCGCAAGGCGTGGGTGGTGGGCAGAGCAGGGACAGCACACAGAGGGGCCCTTGGCCTCGGGGGCGGGGGATGGGTAGCTGGGTCCTGGGCCACGATGGGGGCCCCTCTCAGAGGCTTCCTTTGCCGTGGTGGCCCTCCTCCCCAAGCAGCCCACGGGAAGCAGATTCAGAACAAGGTTGAAGGGGTTTCCTACAAACTTCCAGGGGTCAGATCTCCTCCCGGCTGCCTTCAGGCGCCCCTCAGGGGCCCGTGGGCATGAGGCGCTCGGAGGGGGAGCTGGAACCTGGCCCACCCCCCTTCTGCTCGGAGAGGAGGGGCTGCCCTCATGGCTGAGGCTACAGGAAGAAGAGCAGGGCGGGGGCGGCGGGGGGGGGACGCTGGGCCCAGAGGGCATCTTGCTGCTGCCAGGGCTGCCCCCCCCAACCCCCCTCCCCGTGCTGCCCTGAGAGAGCCTGGGAGGCTGGGTCCTTCCCCCTGGCCACCGTGGGAAGTCCCATCTCCCGTGGCCGGCTGGGGGTCCCCCAAGGTAGGGGATGTGGAACCCTCTGGAAGGCGGGGCGGGGGGAGGGAAAGCTCAGTGGGGACTGGGTCCCGCAGTCAAGGAGGCTGCAGCAGCCTCTCGCAGCCCCAGCCTCGCTCTGCCCATCAGACCGACGTGGGGAGCACAGCCCCCCGGGAACACTGCGGTGGGGGTCCGCCTGGCTCCGTGGGTGTCATTCCTCTCCGAACCCAGAGTCAAGGCATGAGATACCGTAGCCTCGGTGCTGGAGGCCGAGCAGGCAGCTGTCAGCCCGTGGGGAGCCGCTGACAGCACAGGCCCTTCCACCTTCCATGTGGCCTCTGCTCCGTGTGACAACGTGCGTGAGCCACCTGCACTGTGCCAACATCACCGCAAATGAGTGGCTTGAAACAACACACATTTATGATCCCCCAGTCTCTGTGGGTCAGGACTCCAAGCACAGCTTAGCCGGGTCCTATGAGGCCGCCATCAAGGCACTGGCCGGGCTGCCGTCTCATCTCCAGACTCAACGGGGGAAGGAACCACTTCCCAAACTCACAAGGCTGCTGGGTGCAGGCTGGGTGCGTCCTGGGGCCCTGTTTCTTGCTGGCTGGAGGCTGGAGGCTACTCCTGGGGCCCTGCCCTGCGGGCCTCTCCATAGGACAGCTCACGGGAGTTTCCTTCATCAAACCAGCAAGGGTCGGCCCCCCGCAAGATGCTGTTACCACCTCATGTCACATAACCACCTCTGCATTCTACCTGTCGCAGGCGAGGTAGCTGGTGCCCTCCCTCGACGGAGGGGTCACACAAGGGCCTGGGTTCCAGGGTCCCAGGAGGCAGGGTCTGTCCCCCACACCCCAGAAGGGGTCCCTGGGGCCTCTCACGCCTCATCAAGCTGGGCCTCCTGTGATGGGGGTCTGCTTTGGAGGCCTTTGAGGCTGCCACTGAGGTGTGGTCCCCAGACCCACAGTGTGTGAAGTGGGCCTTGCACTGGCTGCGGCCTTTCGCCCTGTTGCCCCGCCATAGCCTGGCGCACAGAGCCCTCCTGGACCACGGCTGATCAGCCGAGGCAGCAGAGGGCCTGGGGTCTGCTGCTCCTGGGGCGCCGCCCTGCAGCACAGTTGCGGTGGGAGCGGGGTGCCGCCAGGGGCAGCTCACGCACAGACCAGCTCCCAGAGGCCCTGGGCGCCTCTCAGGCCGCTTGGAGCCGTGGCACTCTCTCCAGATCCCCGCGGGTCTGGGCAGGGAGACAGGCTGGGTTTGGGGATCTTCCTCGCAGACGAGGACACTCACGTCAAAGGCGTCCAACAGTAACCCAGCCAGGTCTCTCTGGGGCCAAGATGACGTGGGGACAGGGGAGCAGCGGCCTGGGGTCCACTCGCTCAGCTCCCTCAGCGGCTAGGGTCTCTTGGACATTGAGCCAGCCCCCAGCTCTAGCCTCGGGTGCCCTGGGGGCCTCTGCGAGGGCAGGTGGGCTCTGAAGCCGAGGTCAGAAACCAGGAAGTGGCGAGGCCAGGGCCGAGACAGGCTTCTGACCCAGCATTCCTAGCGGAACCGAGTTGTCAGACCAGGATTCAGCTCCTGCCTCTGCAGGGCAGGTGCTGGGCGAGTCCCAAGAGAGGGTGAGCTCCAATGGGGCTGCATCCAAACCCCATCCTGGCTGGTGTCACCCTCCTGCCAGCTCAAACCCAGGTCCTCTCCACTCTACAACTCTACCGCCCGGTTCCTGGCCCCTTATACACCAGGACTGGGTGCCACGAGCAGGTTGGCCTCTACAGGTCTGGGCCCACCACCCCAGGCGCCAGCCCTGCCCCCATCAGGCCTCCCCCCGACCCCACGGCCCCATGCCCTGCCCAGGCACCAGCCCCGCCCCCATCAGACCTGGGCCCACCCCAGGCACTAGCCCTGCCCCCATCAGACCTGGGCCCACCCCAGGCGCCAGCCCCGCCCCCTGCTCTGTCTCTGGGTTCCTGTGGGCAGGAGGCTGGATGCTGGCAAGAGTCAGGGGCTCGCATGGCGGAAGCCCAGCCCCGCCTCAATGTGGCCTCATGGACACAGGCGCCTCGCAGGTGGGTAGAGGCTGAACTCCAGCCTGGGGCTGAGAAGGTGGGACGCAACCTGACCCAGGACTCACAGGAGAAACAGGGAGGCACACAGTATTGTAAAGGCTCCGTGTGTGGGCAGGAATTGCGGCTCTGTGGGAGCCAGGGAGGGCATCCTGGAGGGCTCCCTGGAGGAGGTGGGGCTTTAAGAGGGTCTAGATTTGGAGAGCAAACAGTTTGCGCCTGCCCTGCATTGGGCAGTCCTGTCCCTGACCAGGGCTTGTGTGGATCGAGCTGCTCGGGGTCCAGACTGGGGGCCAGGCAGGGAAGCCTGGTCGGGAGCAGTGGGGCTCCGCAGCCAGGAAGGGCTGGACGTCAGCCCTGCCAAACACAGTCCTGGCCCTGGGCCTGTCCGTCCAGGCCTACAGCGTAGCGGGAACTCCAGTCTCGCTCAAAGAGTTGCCGCAGCTGCTCCTGCACGGTTGTCACCCCTGGCTGGGTGCTGGGGGCCCTCTGGCTGACCACCAGGCCCACACCCGAGGTGCTGCTGAAGTAATCTTCGGACCAGTTGGAAGTGCCTGTGGGCGGAGACACTGGGTTACTGGGCCACACGGGGGGGGTCCTCTGCTGCCTGGCCCAGCCCGATGGCCCCAGCGGCCACTCTGCCGTGGTCCGACTCCAGCCCTGCAGCCTCTCTGGCGCCGAGTGCAGCCCGCTCTTCACGTGAGGGACTGCACCCCAGCAGCCCACGGACTCAGTGCTCGGGGGGCTCGGTGCCAGGGGTCCCCACCTGCCTCCATGGGGGAGGGCCTGAGCTCTTCAGCAGGTCCCCGCCCGGGGTCCGCGCTGGACGGAGAACAGCGCCCCCTTCAGCACCCTGGCCTGGCCACCGCCCGGGCGACACGATCCCTTCTGCGGGCCTGTGTGCCCTCTGCTGGTGTCCGCTCGCTCCGCAGCCCACAAGGACTCAGGTCCCGAGCCCCTGCCCGCAGCCCTCACCCCTGCTCACCTATGTAGGCCGCCTTCTCCGTGACCATGAACTTGCTGTGGTTCACCCTGCTGAAGGGGATGTTGGAGTGGTTCCTCACGGGCACAATGAAGACTTTCTTGGGGGAACAGAGAGGGCGTGTCAGCCAACAGGGAGGCTGCTTCCCGGCCCGGCCAGGGGGTGGGTCCTCACCACGTCCACAGACACGTTGGCCGCGGGGTTGCTGAGGGCTTGCAGGGACCGCAGGTAAGGGAACATGCTGGGGTCCGTGTTAAGCCAGCAGCTGACCAGCAGGTGCACGCGCACGCCCCTGCCGACGGCCGCCGCCCGCAGCGCCGTGTCCAGCACCGGCCAGTACCTGGGGAGGGGTGCGGGGGAGGGTCAGGGTCCTCAGGTCAACCGGGCCCTGCCCACACGCCCCGAGTGGGCAGGGGTCCTGGCGGGCGAGGAGACAGGCCAGGAGCTGCCCACGGGCAGAGGGGCCTCCCCCGTCCGGGGCTGCCCGGCTCCCGCCCGGCCTACCTGGCGGGGTGGGTGAAGCGTGTGGTGGGGAAATACTCCATCACCGAGGCATAGATGAACTCCCGGGCGCCCCCCATCACCGCCAGCAGCGCGTCCAGGTCCCGGGTGCGGCCGTGGGGGCAGAGTGCGGGCGGCGATGCCTGTGCGGGCGGAGAGGTCCCTGAGGGCACTGGCCACCCGGTTCTGAGCCACTGGGTTCTTGGACCCGTGACGCCACGGTGCACCCACCCTCCAGCACTGGGAACCAGGAGGAAGACAAGACGTCGGGTCTGAACAGGGGCCCCGGGCTGGCCTGACTCCGGAGGAAGCTGCCCGCGCGGCTCAGCCTGGGCCCCCACGTCTGGGGAAGCGTCCCTGCCTCCGAGGCAGGGTCTCCACTGTAGCCCAGCACTGGGGCAGCTGCCGTGTACCCTGAGGGAGGGTCGTGGCTGGTGGGCGTGACCGCCCGCCCCTCAGTCCCCCTCTCCTCCCCGCAGAGTGACAGAATTGCCTGATGCACGGGTCCTCCCCCCACCCTCCCTGGGCCTGAGTCAGACCCCATCCAACAGTGTGCTTGGAGGCCCCCAGGGCCACAGGACGACCCCCACAAGCACTCAGGTTGCCTGTCTCCCGTGGATGACGATGACCGCGTCCTCTCCTGGGGCCGGGCCTGCCCCTCACCCTGGGGCCGCAGTGCCGTCCACGGCGCTGGCTCCCGGAGCCGTGGCCCCGAGGACCTAGCAGACTCCGAGGTGTCTGCAGGCCAGGCCCAGGGTGGGCGGGGCTCCCTGTGCCTCTGGCCAGCCAGGAGAGCAGGGGCTCCAGTCGGCCCCCCTGACCACCCTTACCGAGAAGTAGGCAGTGGTGGGCACCCCGTCAAAGTAGTCCCGGAGGGGCTGGAAGCAGTTGATGTGGGAGGAGAAGTTCCGAGGCCAGGGTTTGGGGAGGACAGCCTTCGGCACCCCCAACACCCAGTAGGTCTGGAAGGTCTTCTCCAGGTCCTGGGCCAGGCGGCTGCAGTTGTAGATGATGGCGCCGAGCTCCTTCACCTGCAGGGACCGGGGCAGCGCTGCGGGAGGGGCCCCTCTGGGGCCGTGTGGGCCCCCCGGGCCGGGCAGGTGCGGCCCCCGGCTCGGCAGCCGGCCCACAGCAGCATCCACCCCCCGCGAGAATCCGTGGCAGATGGTGCGCTCGGGGAAGCCATGGGGTGCGGTGCCCTGCGGGTCCCTGTTTTCCCTGAACATTGTATTCCAAGGGCAATACGTGTTTATTACCAAAAGACAATAGAAAACGCATAAATGCCCAGAGAAGAACGAAAAAAAAAATCATTCTCCACTGCTAGATGACAGCTGCTGTCACCGTTTTGACTCATGGTTAAAGCACTGCTTTCCCTAGAAGGGATCGTGCTTTGTCTGCATGATTTCCCGGATAAGGTGACCTGAGCATCTTTCCGGGCGGTTAAATGGCCTTCCGCAGCAGGAGTTCAGTGCCGTTTGAATCCGGTAACCAGTCTCCGGGTGTTTCTACCACAGCGATGTTACAGACATGGCCACTTCCCCCAGGGTGACTGCCCGCATGGGGACATGGGGCCTCCCCACTCGGGGCTCAGGGACTCACCTGTGTCAGTGACCGCCAGTCCATGTTGGCACTGCCCACATAGACGTGCCGCCCATCCACGACCCAGAACTTGGAGTGCAAAACGCCGCCGGTGAGCCTTCCCATGGGCACATGTCGCACCTGGGCGCCTGACGAGGGTGCAGGACAGTGTGGTGAACTCGCTTCGTGCTGAGCCAGATTCTCAGCTCTTTCTTTGCAGGTGGGTGGATTCCTTTCTCCTCACAGCAGTCCTACTCAGTTGATGTTGTTATTCCCATTTTACAGGTGGGAAAACTGAGGCATTGACCAGCTGGGGGTCCCTCCAGGCAGCCCGGCTCTGTGAGGATTGTCCGTGCTGCCTCTGGCTCCAGGCCAAGCCGCCACCCACAGGCTGAAGCGTCTGGGCTCAGCAAGGCCCGGAGACCACCCTGTG
Organism: Balaenoptera ricei; assembly: GCF_028023285.1. Taxonomy (NCBI): domain Eukaryota; kingdom Metazoa; phylum Chordata; class Mammalia; order Artiodactyla; family Balaenopteridae; genus Balaenoptera; species Balaenoptera ricei. The sequence goes on along the minus strand of NC_082640.1, from coordinate 187,441,816 downwards.
CTCTGCCCCCTGGGAAATGACACGTCCGGCTCCCTGGAACTGGCCCCCGGGGAAGCCCACTTGAAGGCGCTTGCAGCCCTGGGCTCCCGGCCTCCCCCTCCCGGGCAGCCCCACTGCTCTCTCCCGTCCCCAGGCCCAGGACGGCAGGAACCTACCTCGGGCCACCAGGACCTGCAGGTCGGTGGAGTTCCGGACCAGTGTCGGGATGCTGGTGGCCACAGCCAGGGAAACGTTTCTGTCCAGCAGCTGCTGCAGCTTCTGCAGAAGGGCCTCTCCCTGCGAGAGCAGGCCAGCGGTGAGAGGCCAGCCCCATCCCACCAGGAAGGGCCCAGACTTCCCCAGGAGGCCGCCTCTGACTGCCCACAGCTCGGTCAGACAGATGCGCTGCCCGCCGGGCTTGCTGGCCCCTGGACGTGTGCCTGGCCCCTGGACGGCCCGCAGCCTCCGACTCGGGGGACGGGTGGCGCACCAGCTGGGAAGACGAGTCATTGACCCCAGTGTCGGACCCCGTGAGGGACCAGTAGAAGGAGGCCACGTGGACACTCTCCCGGGCGGCGTCCAGCAGCTGCAGCCAGGCCTGGGCCAGGGGCTGGGCAGACGGGCTGCCTGCTGCAGGCGGCAGGTCCTGGGGGATGCTTTCCACGAGGACGAGCCTGAGGAGGGAGGTGCCAGGTGTGAGCGTGGGAGCCACCAGCCAGCCTCGCATCACCTGCTCCGCCCCGTCCAGCCAAGCGGGAGGGTGCAGGGAGGGGGCCGCAGGCCAGACTGGGCAGGGCAGGCCGGACACCCAGGAGCGCCCCGGGGAGGGGCCTGAGTGGGGGGCCTGAGAGCAGGGCAGATGGGGCCCAGGCCCCCCCCAAGCCCAGGCGCTGTCTGCTCGGGGCTGTCGCTTGCGGAGCCCGGCAGAGGTGTTGGGTTTGGGCTCCTGCAGCTGTGGAGGCCCTTGGAGACGCCCGGGCTGGCCCAGAGGGGAGGGCTGGGCCAGTGGGGGTTGGGGGTAGGCTGGAGGTGTGCTGGGATCCCAGGACCCCACAGCGGGGCGGGAGGGGCGGGCGCTGCGACTCCACCCCAGGTGGAAGGGCTGCGATGGTGCCACCTCGGCCCAGGTAGGACCGGGGCTCGCGGCCTTGTCGGAGTCCCTGGCTGGCCGCCTGCGTTTGCTGCAAAGAGCGCCCCAAGTCGTCCCCGTCCCCAGCCCCGACTCCGGCCCATACAGTTCGGGGCTTCTCCCCCTCCCCCGACCACGCCCCCTGCCTCACAGCCCGCCCTCCCCGGAACCTGCCTCTTCCAACAGGAGGTGGCAGAGGGCGATGCTGGTCCCTGTGGGGCGCCCCAGGGGGAAGGCAGGCGGCGGCCTGGAGCAGCGACGCGCCGGCCACCCTGGAGACCTCGCGGCTCACTCACCGGCAGGAGTCGTTCTGCTGACGCCGCCAGGCCTCCCCTCCCAGGGGCGCCCAAGCCAGGCTGGAGCCAAGGCCCCAAGACGCGGTGGGCCCTTCCTCGGGGCGCACGTGGCGCCAGGTGGAGGAAGAGAGCACTTGCCACAGCGCGTAGGTGAGGGTCACAGCGCTCAGGCACAGCAGGGCCAGAGTCCCCCGCACCTGCAACCGGAGGAGGGCGTCACCACGGGGTCCCCGGGGCGTGGCCGCGCTCTTCCGGGCGGGCCTGACGGCCTCTCCAGCGCTGAGACAGGCCGTCCCTGCTGGCAGGGAGGCCAGGCCTGCAGCCGGGCGGGGCTGGCGCGGATGGGGCCACGCAGGCCCGAGCCCACCGCCGGGGCCCAGCCCGGGCCCGCACGGTCACTGGCCATCTTCCCAGGTCCCCCGAGACAGGGCATGTGGCCGGTGCCGAGCAGCCCACCCGTCAGGGTGCCCCGGTTCCCGCGTGGCTAGTTCTGTCCTTGCCACTCTGGCCCAGGGGTCCTGTGAGGCTGCTGAGCCCCCTCCCTCAGGCCCCCAAGTCCTGCTGTGCGGGCCTCCCTGTCCCGTGGTCTGTGGGGTGGCGTGGATCGGGGCCACGCAGGGGCCACCGATGCGCTCTGCAGAGGCCTCCGCACCTGCTTGGGGTGACCTGGCATCACCCACAGCTCCAGGCCCAGCTGCAGTGGCTCCACGGTGCCTGGGCAGCTGGGCACCGGGGCCGCCACCTCGTGGGGACCCCTACAGCCACCACTCCTGCCCACGGTCGCACCCTCACCACAGCCCGGCCTGAAGCTGGCGAGTCCCTTGCCCATCACTGGTGCGTGTGCATGTGTGCGTGCATGTGTGTGTGTGTGCGCCCCGGTCTGTTCCCGGGACACACGTGACCCGCTGTTCTCCCTCTTGGACCCCCTCTCGGCGGGCATGTGGGTGTCTGAATCTCAGTTCCTTGTTTCAGTCACAACCTCAACGAGTCTGATGCCATTTCTGCTCTCCAGCTTGGCCCTCTCAAGGCTGGCCTATAAATAGCTGCTTCCCTTCCCGGGCTGGGCGCCCCCGTCCTGGCCCCTTGCAGCCCCTCCTGGGCGCCGGGCAGCAGCCCTTGTCCTGGCTGGGGAGACCCGGCACTGACAGAGTGTTGCTGTTCAGGGGCTGGGGCTGAGTCGGGACCCCTTGATGCTGGCAGCGGGGCTCTCCCTGTGCAGCAGGACTCTGCAGCCAGGTGGGGACAGAGGATGCGTCTCGTCCCGTCTGAGTGGTCACTCCCACGAGGAGCTGGAAGCCAGGCCGGCCGGGCCCCGGCTGGAGTTGGGCCCCTCCCCAAAGCAGCCTCCAATGCCGCCGTGAGGGGGATGCCCCCGATCTCAGCACGCCCGCCCCGGAGTGCAGGGAGGGGCCCACGCGCAGCGACAGGGACCCGCCCCCGCCCCGCCCGGCCAGCCAACCGTGAGGGGTGGGTGCAGCCCTCCCTCCTGGCCTTGGTGGGGAAGTGGCCCCTGCAGCCTGGGGCCTGGGGCCTGGGCTGCGCTGCCTGCCTGCGAGTGCAGCTTGGCCAGGCACTGGGGCCCTGGGAGCAGGTGTCCTTCCACAGGACCCGCTGGCCCGCCTCAGTGTGGGGAAGGGGCGGCCATAGGAGCTGGGCCCGGGGGCTGCGTCTGCCCTGAGCCAGAACCATTACCGGGTGGCGGGGGCCCCAGAAAGCAGAGTGAGAGGGGGGACTCAGGCAGAGTGCCCGAGGCCCGGCACCCCTCCCTGCCAGGAGCCCCCATAGAGGGGAGTCAGGGTGCTTCCCCACCCGCACGCCGCAGAGGAGCGCTCGGGGGCCTGCCACTCCCCTCCCCGTCCGGGGAGGGCTCGGGGCCGCATCAGGCCTTCACGATGAACAGGTCCCAGGCCCCTTCACCGACCCACAGGAGAGGCAATCGGGGTGCAGTCCTGGGCGGGGCCCCAGGGCCATCCTTGGACAGACGCTGCCCCTGCTGTACCACCCGGGGCCCCAGGCAGACAGGAAGGTTGGAGCGCGGCAGCCCTGCCCCCACGGCCCCCATCTGGGACTCGGAGCACGGCCGAGGCACCTGCCGGGCCACCCATCCCCTTGGGAACTACAGGGGCCTGGGGAGGCCAGCCGTCCAGGGGGGCTCTGGGCAGCTGCAGCCCTGGGGACCCTGTATGTCCAGGGGTGGGGCTGGCTGTTGGGCGAGGATGACCCACTAGCGCTGGCATCTCAGGGCCGTGACGGGCTGGGAGACTCCCATGGGACAGCTCTGAGCTCCCCCCCAGCCCTGTGTTGGGCAGCCGTGGGACCCTGCAGGCATCGGAGGTCATGGGTGAAGGGGTGAGACTTCCTGCCGTGCAGGGCATGTGGCGCAGCTGCCCGGCCCAGGCTGGGGCGGAGGGAGGGCCTGCTCTGAACTCTCTAGGAGACCCCGAGGCCCTGGTGGTCCTGGCTGCACAAACCGGAGGAGGAATGGGTGCTCTGCAGGCCCAGCTGGAGACTTTATGACCCTTTGGGCCCAGGGCTGCTGGCAGCACGGGGCCAGGGGGCAGTGGACCGAAGTCCCCGTCTCAGGGCCTTTGGCCTGACTCTCCCATCCGGCCTCACTGGCACTTACCTCTGGGGGTCCTGCCTTGGCGTTCATCTTGGCTTTGCCACAGACGCAGGCCCTCAGCTCGCCAGCGAGCGCCCGATCACGTCCCACCTGCCTCCTCTCTGCAGCCTGCCGCTTCCCCTTCTGGCCACTTCCTTTTCTTCCTGAGTACCTCCCTCCGCGCCCTTGACAGACATCTGGAGCTGGGTGGGCCAGCCAGGGGGTGGGGCTGAAAACTTTCACATCCAGAGAAAATCCCTCTCCACCCCCCAACCCCAAGTCACAGGCTTACGCATCTGAGTTAGTTTTGGTGCAAACCACCGAGACTCTTGACTTGAGGAACCAGGGCTTGAACATTGTTTTTCTCCATCACACTGACCAGATTCTGGGGCTGGCAGCCTAGGGATGGTATTGGTTCCACAGCCATCAGGAGCCAGGTCCCTCCAGCTCTCAGCTCCCAATCCCTAGGGTTGACTGGCAGCCTCATGGCCCCATAATTGCTGCTGGAGCTCAGCCATCACCTCATGTTCCTAGCAGAGCATAAGGGACATCCCAGAGGAGACATCCTGGAAGTCCCACAGGGCACTTCCATTTATGTCTCATGATTCAGAACTTAGTCACATGGCTGCATCTAGCTGCAAGGGAGGCTGGGAAATGGAGGCAGCTAGGACCCCCATCCTGGAGAATGCAGGTGGGCGGCTTACTGGGCTGCCTGAAAAGGCAGGCCTGGCTATAGTTTGCTGGTGCTCAGCCTGGGTCCCCAGCAAGGACTTCTGCCTCCGCCTGCCCCATCCCACCACCACCCCCGCAACCAGGACTCTCTGAATACAGGACCCTGTCACCCCCAGCCCTAACCCATGCCCCCTGCCCCCTGCCCCCCCGCAGACAGTGGCCTTTAGAATAGCCCTTCTCTTTGTTTTTTGTTTTGGATTTGGCTTTCTTTTCCTCCCTTCGGCTGCTCTCTTCATTCCTTCCTTTTTTTTTTTTTTTTTTTTAAATAAATTTATTTATTTTTTAAACTTTTGGCTGTGTTGTGTCTTCATTGCTACACACGGACTTTCCCTAGTTGTGGCAAGCAGGGGCCTACTCTTCATTGCGGAGCACAGGCTCTAGGCCCACGGGCTTCAGTAGTGGTGGCATGTGGGCTCAGCAGCTGTGGCTCGCGGGCTGTAGAGCGCAGGCTCAGTAGTTGTGGCGCACAGGCTTAGTTGCTCCACGTCATGTGAGATTTTCCCAGACCAGGGCTTGAACCCGTGTCCCCTGCATTGGTAGGCGGATTCTTCACCACTGAACCACCGGGGAAGCCCCCTGGATTTTTTTTCTTGTTCCATTTTCTCCTATTCCCTGAATTCTAGGCTTTGGGGGATGATGCTTTGTGATGGACACTCACACAGACCACTCGGACGCAGGGGAGGATTCTCTGCCCTGGCCACCCTGCAGTCCGGCAGGTCACCGGCCACCCTGCGGTCCGGCCGGTCACCAAACAGGTCCTGACCGATGCATTGTGAGTGAAGGGGCGTTATGTCAGTTCTCTTCTGAAGCCTTTAATCTTGGGTGTAGGAAGTACCACTCTTCCCTCCTGTCTGTTCTGGGCTCTGACAATGCAGCCCCGATGGGAGAGCTCCTCGGGCTTGATCCGCAGCAGACTTTCCATCAGCAGTAACTATTCTTCGGTTGTGTTGATCCACTGATGTTAGGAGGTGGTGTGCTTCCACACTACTCAGCTTATCTTTAAAACTTTGCCCCACAGACATAAGAAGGTATATACATAATAAACATCTTTCCCTCTTCCTGAATAATGTGAGGGCGTTTGAATACTTCAACTCCAGTGATCTCCCCCTTATATTCTGCTGTTGTCATTTAAAAAAAAAATTCCAGCTTGTAATACTATTATTATTATTATTTTAAAACCCCAAAGGGAGCTCCCAGGTGGCCTACTGGCTAGGATTCCGGACTTTCACTGCCATGGCCCGGGTTCAATCCATGGTCAGGGAACTGAGATCCCACAAGCCGTGCGGCACGGCCAACAACAACAACAAAAAGAACCCCCCCCCAAATTATGCATCTTATAATTATTTTATGCACTCAGGGTGTGCTTAAGAATTACTCACTTTTATGGATTTATCTACTCATCTTTCCTTCTTTTATTTCAGAGCTTCCCTCTGTGGTCACCGTCCTTCCTCCTGAAATAATCTTTTAGAATGGACTTGATATAAAATTGATATTTTAAGGCAGGACAAGAAAAAAATTAAACGTAAAGTTCTCTCTCTCTGTTTGTTTGGGCCTCCTCCCTCCCTGTGTGCCAGGTGCATCTGCGTCACACCTTAGCCAGAGCTCCTCACAGGTGGGCGCGCCTGCCCCCCCACCCCGGGAAGACGGGTTTTTCCTTTCTCCTGACGCGAGAATAACGTTCCTTCCCAGCTCCGTAGGGGTCACGGTGACCCGCTGCCCACTTTGTACGTGCTTCCCTGGGCTGTGCCTCCTTGGTGACCTTAAGGTAAAATACCGCATGTCATTGTGATGTACGATCCTTTGTCTCGAAAATGTGCGTGGCTGTGTCTTCCACTCCGAGCAGGCAGAACCGTCCTCAGAGCTTCTGAGAATCTGCTTCCCCAGTTAGAATCCTCAGCTGGCTTGAATAAAGTTCCCTTTTTTTTCTTCTTAACTTGATAGTTTATTGAATTTTCGTCAGCAGACTTCACTAATCGTTCAGCTGGGGATAAAATTCTCAGTTGCCAATTATTTTCCACGAACTGGGAGCGTGTTGACAGATGCTCAGTTTTTAGTAACATGAAAATGTCTCTAATTCTCCTTCATTACTGAAAGAACTTTTCTAGGCACAGAATTCTTAATTGACAGTCATTTTCTCTGGAACCCCAAAATCTTTAGGGTTCCATCATTGTTGGGAGACCTGCTGTCACACCTTTGTAAGGACTCCTTTGCTCTGCTTGTTTTTAACAGATTCTCACTGTCGATGTCTGTGTCTATCCTTTAGTGTTACCATGATGTAACCAGGTGTAGTTTTCTTTTCTTCCTTTTATCCTGGCATACATTATGCTTCCTGTAGCCGTGGATACATGTTGTATTAGTTTGCTAGGGCTGTGGTAGCAAAGTATCACAGACTGGGCAGCTTAAACAACAGAAATTGACCGTCTCCCAGTTCTGAAGTCTAGGAGACCCAAATCAGCGTGTCGGCAGGGTTGGTTCCTTCTGAGGCCAGGAGGGAGAGTCTGGTCCAGGCTCTCCCCTAATTTCTGGTGGCCCCTGGGGTTCCCTGGCCTGTCTATGGCGTTCTCCCTGTGTCTTCACATCATCTTCCCTCTGCACACATCTGTCTCTGTGTCCACATTTCCCTTTTTCTAAGGACACCAGTCATATTGGATTAAGGTCCATCACAATGACCTCATCTTAATTTGATCACCTGCAAAGACCCCATTTCCAAATAAGGTCACATTCGCAGGTCCTGGGTGTTAGGACTTTAACATCGTTTTGGTGGACACAATTCAACCCACAGCACATGTCTTTCCCAGTTCTGGAAAATTCCTCTCTGTTCTCTCTGTGAATACGTCCTCTCCCCTGTTCTTCCCTTTCCCTTGTCAGGAACACCAAGTAGATATGTTCCAGTTTGTCGCTCCATCCTCTCTGCCATCAACCCATCTCATAGCTTCTACTTCCACGTTCCTGTGCATTGCATTTGGATAACTTCCTCTCGTCCTTCTCATCATTGACTTATTCTTTTCTTTTCTTATAAGTTTATTTATTTATTTTTGGCTGCGTTGGGTCTTCTTTGCTGCATGCAGGCTTCTCTAGTTGCTGCGGGCGGGGGCCGCTCTTCATCCCGGTGCGCGGGCCTCTCACTGTCGTGGCCTCTCTTGTTGCGGAGCACAGGCTCCAGACACACAGGCTCAGTAGTTGTGGCTCACGGGCCCAGTTGCTCCGCAGCATGTGGGATCTTCCCAGACTAGGGCTCGAACCCATGTCCCCTGCATTGGCAGGCAGATTCTCAACCACTGCGCCACCAGGGAAGCCCCTAATTCTCTTATTGAGGTTTTTACAAAGCTTTCTTTTGAGTCATTATCATTCTCAGTGTGATGCTTTTCCAACTCTGGCTATAGTTTATATTCTTTTGCTCTTTTCTAATCTTTTTTTGGTTTTTTTTGACCACTCTGCACGGCATGTGGGATCTTAGTTCCCCTACCAGGGATCAGACCCATGCCCCCTGCATTGGAAGCACGGAGTCTTAACCACTGGACCGCCAGGGAAATTCCAATACAATTTTATTTGTTATTTCATGCTGGTGTCGCTCATGGTGTGTTTTATGACATTTGACCAGGAATTCATCCTGGGCTAGACGTACTGTGGGGCAGTGGAGGGCCCTGGGCTGAAGAGGCCTTTCTCCAGACATGATTTGCATTTGCTTCTGTGGGAACCTAGGATCGCGATCAACCTAGAACCACTTTGAATACATCACTTGTCCTGGAGGCTCTTCACCCATCTGGGGTTGTATATATAAATTTGAGCCCCAGGCCCACATGACACAAAGGAAACTGAGAAGAGACACGCGTGGGTGGCCCTCAAGGCTCTTCTTTCTTTCTGTAGGTTTGGAAGATGCTGGCGCAACAGTTCCAAGTTAGATTAAAGAAAGAACAAGCTGACATCGAGTCCTGGACCCAGAAACTCTTAATACGAGTCTGTTACCCAGCCAGGAGGCCCTGCGGTGGGAGCTCCCAGACGGCGTCTGCCCCCTCTCCCACTGAGGGCATAGAGATCTTCAGGGATGTGGTCTGTCTCCCTGTTTTTTTCCCGCTGCGGTGTAGTTGACTTACAATGTTATATTAATTTTAGGCGTACGACATAGTGATTCAATATCTGTATAGATTACACTCCATATAAAGTTATTATAATTCCCTGTGCTGTACATCACATTTTTGTAACTGTTTCATTTTATACCTGGTAGTTTGCACCTATGTGCCCAGCTCCACGGGGAGAGGACAGCTTGCCCCGCGGGGCACCCAGGGCGGTGCTGGGCCAGTCACAAGGCAGGGGGCGAACTGTGCAGAAGTGCCTTTGTCGCGGTTTCTGCAGGAAGCGGGGGTGAGGCAGGGCAGGCAGGCTTAGGATGGGCCAGTTATGCTTGAAGGGCACCCCACCCCAGAAGCTGGTGTTCATGGTGAGTGTGCCGAGCGTATAGTTTGAAGCTGTGTGAGGACTCCAGGTACCCCAGGCGAGTCTTCATTTGCTTAGCGATGGCTAATAGGTCCTCAGGTGGATGATAAAGCATCAACTGACAGATAGTGAAGTGTGGCTACTACCCTCCCTGACGCCTGTTTCTAGCGCATCCGGCCCGGCAGTACCCGCCTGAGCTTGCCTGTCTGCAAGTCTGTGGGGACCTACAGGACAGGGTGCTGTGTTCCTCCTTCACTTGTGTGTTTAACCCATTTTCCACTATGTTCCACATATACCGGGCAGGGCCTAAGGCTTTCTGTTCGGCTTCCTCTACACAAGAGAGTTTTGGGGGGTTTTTTGTTGGGTTTTTTTTTTTTTTTTTTTCATCCAAAGCTGGGGCAGAGACAGACAGGTTTCTTCAAGTTTGAAGGCAGGTGGATTTTTGCCTTTCTATCCTGACACAGAGAGTGTAGGCCTTACAGATGTCCCAGATTCGTGTAGCACCCCCAGCTTGGGTGGACCTGTGGCCTGGGCCGGAGGTCATCAAACTACAGCCTTGGGCCAAACCCAGCGGAGTACGATCCTTGGCGTTCATCTCATCACAGCAAACCTCCCTGAAAACAAACTCAGTGGAGGTCTTTTGGAAAATGATCAAGGAGGGAAACATGGAAATCCAGGAGGCAAAGTAGAACACCAAAGGTCCATGCAGGGAAAGGGCAAATGGACTTTAAAACCAACAGCTGACTCTGGGGTTTACAATGTGTGCGAGGACAGAGCTCTGTGGGGACAGAGCAGGGGAGGGGACAGAGCAGGCGTGGGGACAGAGAAGGGGAGGGGACAGAGGTCTGGGGACAGAGCAGGAGAGGGGCAGAGCAGAAAAGGGAACAGAGCAGGCCTGCGGACAGAGCAGTCGCGTGGACAGAGCAGGCGAGGGGACAGAGCAGTCGCGTGGACAGAGCAGGCGAGGGGACAGCACAGTCGTTGGGACAGGGCAGGCAAGGGGGCAGAGCTGCCGTGGGGACCTGCTTGGGTACAAGTGACTCCCGCGCAGCTGGCCAAGTGACCTGCGAGCAGGCTCCGGGGTGGCTTTGCCTCGAGGACGCTTGCTCCTGCTGCCTTGTCCCTCTTGCTTCTGGGTCCGCCCTGTAGCAAGGAGGTGGGGGACAATATCGCCCCTGCGCTGGAGGGACTGAGTGGTGTGACGTCACCCCAGAGCGGGGGAGGCCTCAGACCCCTCTGAAGCCATAAAAAGGGAGAAGGAATCGGGAGCAGCTGGGCCCCGGCACACAGGGCCTGTGCCCCTCCTGTGCTACGTCTACACGGGATGGCCTACCTTACAGGGTGCTCTTGGACGCTGCGTCACTGAACGGCTTGAATAAAATAACTTTTCTCTCTTTGAGGAGCAAACCTCCGGAAAGTTCCCTGCTTTGCTTTCTTGCCTAGGTCTCCCCCTGGTGGCAGCACGTCTGCATCGCACCGTCCCTGGTCTTGGGGGTCAAATGGGATTTTCCAGCCCAGGAAGGGAGACCCCTGGGCTGAGCCCCAAGGGGTGGCAGGGAGCCCCCTCCCCACCCCAAACACCACCACTGGAGAAATGAGGCCAAGGCGACAAACGCCGGCATGTTGCCACATGATAGAAGAATGATTTATTAGAACAAATTCCATGACAAATCATATAAAATAACCATTTTCTGAAAGACATCCATAAGACCACCTGAGGACAAAATGCACAGAGGTGCCTCCAAGAAGCCAGACAAATAAGTTACCAATCCCAAGGCGAAGGCTGGAGAGGGGAGGAGCATGAATTTGTGAATAAAAAAACTGTACGGCGATCACCGTGGGGGGTGCGGATGGAAGTGTGGTGGACGGACGGCCACTGCTCGTGCCCGGGGGACAGGCCGTGGGCAGCTGTGCGGAGCATGCGGGGCGGGGCACCAGGTCTCGCACCTCCTCCGTGTGCACACAGCAGGCTCGCGGACGGGGCCGGCCGCGGACCCCACTGCCACTCACACACGTACACATCGGCGAGGGGGCGCAGGGCCCGGGCATGGGGCCCCACGTCAGCTAAATGTAAACACGGACACACGCGTCACCCACCGCGGCCCCAGACCCGCGCCCGCTGGCCTCTGGTCCAGCCTCGGTGACCCCGCCCCCCGCAGTCGGCCCTGTCCCGCAATCAACATCAGCGCAGGTGCCAGGCAGGGTGTGGGGCACCCCAGCCCCACCTGCCGCAGCCAGTGTGGGCTCTTTGGCTTCGAGGCTGCGGAAACATCAGCCCCCAGGAGGGGGCTGGGCTCTGCTCGCCTGGCACGTTCCCAGCTGAAAGAATCCTGAGAAATAAAACTGTTCCTGGGGGGCTGTCCCTACCGCCCCCCCCCAACAGGACCTGGAGCACAGAGGCCTGTGAGGCACCCAATTAATGCCCACAGAGTCCGCAGGACAGCGGGGAGGGGAGCCGGGGGAGGGCACGTTGTCCAGGGAGCTTCTGAAGCCCGGTTTTTGGCCGCTTTGGTTAATCGCTCCCCTCCATCTGGCCCAGAACCATCGGAAGCCAGGTGCCGGGCTCGTGTCGGGGGCTGAGCCTGGGCTCGTGTGAGCGCAGGCGTGCCTGGTTTGTGCATGTGCCTGTGTGCACAGCGCCCGGCCCACGTGCTCAGTGAGTCTGGCAGTTGTGTTGGCACCAAAGGCTCAAAGCGGTGGGGTTCCTGCCACAAATGTTTCCACGGGCTGCGTCCCCGCCCCGGGCCACCGGACTCTGGGGCGGCTGGGAGCTGCCATCGCCCTGCCCAGCCCGCACTCTGCCGCTTCAAGTCCCGGAGCGTCACGAGGCGTCCCCCCACCACCCTGCTCTGTGTTTGGCACTGAAAGACCGCATCGCCCAGTCTGCTCCCCCCACCTGGTCCCGGCCAGCACAGAGGGGCAGGGCGGGTACGCACGCATCCCCCAGACCACGAGGCAGAGCGGGACCCTCCAGGCCGGGGAGCCTGCTGCAATGGCACAAACTACTCCTTCCTTGAAAGCTAACGACAAAGTAACAGCGATGGAGAGGAGGCTGGGCACACGCCCGGACACTGGCCCGTGGCATCGGCCACAGCGGGAGCTAGGCCAGGAGGCCAGTGGGGCGGGGGCGGGGGGGGGGGCGCTGGGAGCTGAGGAGGGGGCCTGGGCACCCACGGGGTTATGGCACGTGTGGGAGTCTTTGTGGTGAACCGTCCAGGCCCAGGGTGCGGGGAGGCCGCCCGGCCCCACCACCTAGATCAGGAACCGCTCTGTGTCGGGGAGGAAGGAGGGAAGGAAGGAGGGGTCCGGGAGGCCGGGGGTCCCGCAGTTTGCCCGCTGCGGGAAGCTCCTCGCTGGCAGGGCCGAGGTGGGGGAGGACGGACTCTGGGAGGCCGGCCGGCCTCTCCCGAGCTGGGCCGAGCCCACAGAACCCCGGTTTCCGGTCAGCAGGTCGAGGTTCCCGCTGGGGTCCACGATGGCGTTGATGACTGGGGGGGGCGGGGGGGGGGTCAGCCGGCCGGAGGGTCCTGCCCTGCCTCCCGTGCCCACCCGGAGGCCTCCCGGCCGGTTAGCTGTGGGTGTGAGCCAGGCTCCACCAAGGCCCCCGCCAGCCCCCCACCACCTGCGCCCCACCCCCCGCACGGCCAGAGGCACCAGTGCAGCCCCACCCCGCCCCGGGTCTTGGCCACACCCACCTTCCAGCTGCTTCTGCACTCGCCTCAGTTCCTTCAGGATGGAGCTGATTTCCTGGAGGCGGACGGGGAAGAGGCCGATGGAGCAGGACCACCCAGCGCTCGCCTCTCCCTGGGGTTCCGGGGGCAGGAGTCGGGGTCCCAGGCTCAGGCAGCTCCCCCGAGTCTCCCTGCAGCCGGGGCAGAGGGGCCCCTCACCTTGTTGGACGTCTTCAGGATGGGCACCTCGTTCTCCGCGTTGATCCTGGCCTCCAGGTCCTCCCAGGCTCGCCCTGTGTTCTGAAAGAGGATCCTGTGCCCCGAGGGGCGGGGGTGGGAACAGGCAGAGGACAGTCACCAAGAGACCCAGGCATGGCGCCCTCCCAAGCCACCCCGCCAGTCACGGGGAGGTCCACGCCACCCCCTCCTGGGCACAAGGGCAAACTGAGGCCTGGAGCAGGACCTGGGCAGGCCGGTACCAGTGTCCTGTCTCTGGGCCTAATGTGGGGAGGGCTGGGAGGAAGGAGGGGGCAGAGAGGGAGGGGCGGGTCATCCTGGGGGCTCTGGCCCTCCCAGCCCCAGGGTCTGGTTGCCAAACCGCGCGCGCGTGTGTGTGTGTGCGCGCGTGCACACGTGGCACAGTCCTGGCGCACAGGCACTTGTCTGTACCCGTGTCGGGGCCTCGGGCTGGGTGTCCGCTAAGCAGCGGTGGCTCCCCGGCCCGTCCCCCAGGGGCTCTCACTGGCCAGCGGGCACGCGGGCCGACTCACTTCATCTTCTCAGCGAGGTGCTCCGTGTTCTCGCGGATGGCCTGGGACAGCTGGGACACGGGGTTCAGCATCAGGTTATCGAAGATCACCTGCGAGGACCTGGCATCAGCCCGGCGCCTGGACGCCCCAGGAAGCCCTGTGCCCTCCACGCCCTGGTGCGGCCCAGAGCCCAGAGCGAGCTCTCTGCGGGGAGGGGCGCCTGCCTCCTCACGGTTCCGAGGCCGCGTCTTGCCGGCCAGGGGGTCCTCACAGCGGTCGTTCACGTTCTGGTCCAGGTCCTGAGAGCGCAGGGAGCCGGGCGGCACCTTCTGAAAGTTGAGGCTGGCCTCGGGGATGCGCTGCACCAGCTGCAGAGGTGGGGGAGCAGGGGCGTGGCTTGTGGGATGGGGCGGCCGCCAGGCGGTGGACAGAGCAGACGCCACCCGGCCGCTCGGGGTCCCTGGGCGCCCCGCCCTCGTGGAGCAGGTGCCGGGCCCGCGCTCTCAGGGTGACCGGTGGGGGACGGTGCTGGGCACGGGGTGCAGCCCCGGGGAGGGCTCACGGCCCCGGGGAGGGCTCACAACTGAGCGCGCAGGGGGCTGCCGAGGGCAGGCTCACCTCCTCGCGGGCGGAGATGGTGGAGGCGGGGGTGCCGGGTGCACTGGCGCGAGAGGGGCTGTGGGCAGGCCCCGGGCAGCCCGGCGAGTCGCCGTCGCCGGCCACATCGTGGATCTCGCGGGCCAGGGTGGCCACGTCCTTCACCAGCGTCTGGCTCAGCCTGCAGCGGCAGGAGAGAAGGCAGGTCCTGCGGGGTCCTCCTGGGCCTGGCTTCAGTGCAGGGAAGTGTGGGGACAGGAGCCAGACGGGACATGATGTCATCCCCCCACAGGCAGAAACCCCCCCGCCCCGCCCAGGTGGGGAGGGACTCCCTCCCAGGAGGCAGCCACTGGGTCAGGGGCAGGGCCAGGGGTACACAGCCTCCAGCCCGACCCAAACTACACCCAAACAGCCACCAGCAGTGCCAGAGGAACTCCCAATGGGCGCCTCAGCGCCCGACCCCCTGAAGGTGGCGGGGGGGGCTGGGGCGGGGCCCTGGGAGGAAGGGTGGGCAGAGACACCCACAGGCTCCTGGCCACACCCACTGCTCCTCTGGCCACCAGGGCCACACGAGCCCCGCTCCACGGGCAGGGAGACGGAGGCCGAGTCACTGCCAAGGGTCAGAGCCAGGCAGGCCCGGAGGCCAGGGACTCTCCACAGGGCAGGGAGGCCAGGCCTGCAGCCCCAGAGACAGCCTAGACCTCCGCCCCCTCCGCCCTGACGACGGTAACACACGCTTCCCTGAGAGGCTCCCGGGCCACCCAGGAAAGGACACAGGCCAGCTGGGGACCAGCTCCCTGCCCCCGACTGCCCGTGAAGCCCCAGGGCTGGAGCCAAAAGCCTCCGTCGCCCGCCCTCGGAGCACCTCAGCCCCACGGCCGGTGCGCTCTGCGCTACTCCAGCCCTTGGCCAGGCTCGGGGCGGGGGGGGCGGGCTCCGGCCTCTGGCTCCCTCAGCCCTCCAGCGCCTGCAGTCACTCCAGGGGCGGGACCCCAGGACCCACCAAGGACCAAGGCCCAGGTCTCCGCACGCAGCTGTCCCAGCTCTGCTCAGGGCGCCCCCCAGCCGGCCCTCGTGCCCGTCCGCTCTCGGCGGCAACTACAGCCCCTCCCGACAGGTGCTGGGCACAGCTGGAGAAATTCCCCTGGCTGGCCTCTGCCTCCTACCAAGGGCTGCCCCAGGCCCCCTCAAGATAGGGGTCCCCGACTTGCTCCCACCCTTCCGACATCAAAAAACACAGAAGGACCCCCTTCGAACTGCTGGTGACCCGTGCCCCTGCCCCCCGTGCCTGCCCCCAGCCAGCCCCGCCCTCCGCTCCCTCTGTCCTCCGCACCCTGCTTGCTGGTGTGTTCAAGCTCGCCCACTCGGGAAGCCCCCGGGGGCCCCCACTTCCCCTTCCTCTCTCCCTCCACCTCCACCCCCTTCCCCTCACCCAGGTGCGGCGCCCCCCTCCAGAACCCCACACCCTGTCTCCTTGGCCGACCCCTCGGCCCCCCCGCAAGCATCACTCTGCACAGGCAACTTCCCTCCAACCACCCCCCAGGGGTCCCGAGAGCTCTGTCCCCAGCCCTCTTCTCTTCATGCTCTGCACGTCCTCCCACGGCCCACAGCCTCGGTCACCGTCTTCGTGCTGATGACGCCCACACCTCCATCCCCGACGTGGGCCACTGCCCTAGGAGCCACCTGCCCCCGCTCACCTCCCCCCAGGTGCCTCACCGGCTCAAGCTCAGCATCCTTGGCACCAAAACTGACCACTCAGCAGCCCCAGCCGCTCGCCTCCGGCCCGCTCCACAAGCCCTGCAGGGCCATCACAGCACCGACCGCTGCTCAGCGGCAGACCGCTCCCTTTCCCTGCCACCTCTGCACCATCCTTTCCAGCGCCTCACCTGGAGGCGATGCTTCCACTGAATGGCTGCATGAAGGACCTCATCTTTAATATTAAATTCTTGGAGAAGACCTTCCTGTACCAGAGGTTCCCCCACCCTTCTGGGCAGATCTGCATCCATCCATCCAACCACCCACTGCCCATCCGTGCATTCATCACGCACTCAACCATCCAACATCCATCCACCCAACTGTCCATCATCCATCCACCCAACCACCCATCGTCCATCCATCCATCCACCCAACCACCCACTGCCCATCCAACTTCCCATCCACCCAACCGTCCAGCATCTATCTATCCACCCAACCATCATCCACCCATCCACCCATCTATCCATCCCCCTGACAAGCATTTCCCGAGCCCTTTTAGGAACTAAACCCCTAGCCCAGTCCCAAGGAGAGGCGCCCTGTGGATCAACAGCTTGTGTTGTCAACTGGCACCACTCACCTGGCAATCTCAGCAATCTCGGCTGTCTGCACGATGAAACCATAAGGGTCGGGCTCTTCTTCCTCGTCATCTGTGTCCCGGAGGCCAGGGGCCCGGGGTCGGGCCCGGCCAGAGCTGCCAGCCCGTGGGGTCTGCGTGGCTGTTGAGGCATGGGGGCGTGCGTGTTTGGGAGAGCCGTGGTGGGAGCCATACTCCTCCTCGGATGTGGACGTGCAATCCGAGCCCTGCTGCCGGCGACGCACGTCTCGGGTGAGTGAATTGGTTCCAAAAGCAAGAACAGAACAAAGCAGCCCTCAGCACCTGCGGCAGCCCTGGGCCCCTCCAGGCAAGGGTCCGGTGCTGCAGGGCGAGCTGTGTTGCGGCTGGCACCCCCGCACCCAGACGCCCTTTGGCTGAAGCGCCAGCAGCTGCTGGGCTCCGGGGACTGCAAGGCCACCGCGAGCCCAGAAGCACGTGCACAGACGGGCAGCCTGGCGTGTCCATGGGCCCTTGTGGAGCAGCCCAGGGTCGTGGCTGGTTGGCAGTGGCAGGGGCCACGTTCCGGGGGAGGGGTCTGTGCCCATCAGGCGGGAACCAGCACCCTCGGTTAGGGCTAGGGAACTGGGAATTGGTGCCTGCAGACACCCGGGTGGGGGTAAACCCCTCCACGCGGATCAGCCATGGCCCTGGGCTGGGCCGCACACGTGGCCGCACACAGCCCGTGGTCAGGACCCAGCTCAGCCACCGCAGCCCCTCCCTGTACCCGCCCGGCCTCAGTCCCGACTCCTCGCCCACCCCTGCGCTGAGCCCCTGTGGCGGCCGCAAACGTGCACAGTACAAGGAAGGGGGGGGCAGGGGGTTCCCACCAAGCAGGTGTGGCCCTCACCCCTCGGCCATGGGGCAGATGCCACCTTGGCCCCCTGCGGCCCCGGCGGGCAGGGAGGGGCCCAACCTCCAAGGCCGTGGGTGCGGGAGGGGCCGGGGGTCGGGGCAGGTGTGGAAGCAGCGGCACGGGGCTGGGCCAGCAGAGCTGACACCCGAGACCAGTTCATTCAGAGCACGGGTCAGTGCGCCCGCAGGGCGAGCCTGGCGGCGGGGAGGCCCACGTCCCCCCGGCAGGAGCCCCTCCCTGCTGCCCACGTGGGGTCCGCAGCGCCAGGAAGGGCCGGGCCCGGCCCTCCGCCCGCAGCCACCCAGGCCCGCTTGCGAGTCAGAGGCAGTCCCTCCAGGCTGGAGATGGTCGGGGTTTTCTGCGCTCGCACCAGGACCGCCTGGGGGCTGCAGGAGGCCCGCCACCCGTGCACACCCGGGTGCACGTGTGTGTGTGTGTGTGTGTGTGTGTGTGTGTGTGTGTGTGGTGGGGAGAGGGACACCCGCCGATGGGAAAAGGGGCTCCTCCAGGGCCAGGACTGGGGGCCCCGTAGCTGGTGCAAGGCCGACGCACAGGAATCTGCAGACACACTGCCCGTGCCGACCGGACCCGGGGCCACCCTCCCGCTCCCAGCACTCACTGGGTGAGGAGTATCGGGCGCTGCCCGGGCGGGCCCTGCTGAAGGGCTGGCGGGGGACCGTGGTGGTGTTGGTGGCCTTCCTGGCGGTGGCCCGAGCCTCGGCCATGGCGGGCTTGCGACCGGCGCAGTACAACTCGACGCTGCGGCCGGAGAAGCCGGCGCGGGTGGGGGCCACCTCCGAGTCGCTGGGCCCTGTGAAGGAGCCGGCCCGCTTCCGGGGCATCGCCAGGATGTCCAGGCGTGACAGCTTCTTGGCCTGCTCGGCAGCCGGCTGCCCCGCCAGCTCCGGGTTGGCCGCGGGCCCCCGTTCGCCATCTGCGGCCTCTGTGTCTGAGGCATCCCCCAGCCGGGCCCGCCTCAGCCGGGAGGCCCGCGTGGGCCGTGGGGTGGACAAGCTGTTGGAGCGGGTCAGCGCCTGCTGCACCTTCTGGACGCCGGCTGAGCCGCGGCCCTGTTCTTCCCGGGCAACAGGGGACGGCGGTGGGGCCGTGGGTTTCCGGCGAGGCCCCCGCTGCCCTGCCCCCATGGCCCCGGAGGTCTCGTGGTCAGAAGTGACTGTGTCCACACCGGGCAGGTGGGCAAGGCTGGAGCCTCGTTCCTCATCGGGCCAGTCCAGGGACCCTTGGGGCCCGTGGCCACGCCGTGTGGCCAGGCGCCTTGCCGGCTCTCCGCGGCCCCCGTCCGCTGGGCCCAGCGGGCGACGCTGCTTCTCTGAGAGGCGCTCGCGGGCGCTGCTCAGGCCGACACCCCCCAGGTCCTGCGCTGCCGGCGGGGACGGCAGCTTCTCCTTCTGCAGCCCCGTGGGCTGCGGGCTGGGCCCGTTCTTACCGCTGAGCAGACTGACGGTGCTGGCCGTGTCCACGTCGGAGTCCCCGGACAGGGAGTCCTCTGGCGGCCCAGGGGCGCCACCCAGCTCACCCTCCGGCTCCTCCACGGACTTGGAGAGCAGTCTGGCCTCCAGGGCGGCCAGCGCCGTCTCCGTCTCCTTGAGGATCAGGTGGGTGTCCTGAGTGCGCAGGTCCATGCGTGAGGCCCGGGCCGCGGCCAGGTCCTGCAGGAGGGGATGGCTGCTGATGGACGGCAGCTGGCCAGGAGCTGCGGGGCCGCTGGCCGGCTCCTTGGTGAAGCTCTCCTGCCGGACGAAAGCCGGGGCCTCCTTGGGGGGGGCCGGGGCGGGGCCCTCAGGCTCCGGGGACCGCCCTGTCCGCAGCTGGATGACCATCCTCCCGCTGGTGCTGACGTACACGCTGTCCCGCGTCAGGGGGCTGGGCTGGGCTGCCCGCCCTGGGCCCTCCGCCTGCCCTGGAGCCACAGTCGCTTTCCTGGGGAAGGCCGCCTCCCCGTTCTGGTCCCCAACGAAAAAAGAGGTGGGGGCCGGCTCCCCAGGGGCCCTCGGTGAGCGCCGGCCCCTCGTCCACGCCAGTCCCTCCTGGGGGCTCCCGCGTCTTTCTTCCTGCAGGCCCCCGCCTGGCTCAGGGCCCCGCCCTCCGTCCGACCCACTGGCGTCACTGAGGCTGTCGGGCTCCAGGTCTTCCTGTCCCAAGAGGAGGCCGGCCTGCTCGCTGCCCAGCTCCGGCGGCCCCGGCCCGCTCCTCCTGGTGGCCTCGGGGCCGGCGGGGCTGTCCGCCCTGTCGCTGGGCAGCTGTGGGAGCAGTCGTCGCTGGCGCACAGGCAGGGCCCCCTCCAGCTCTCTGGCTCTGCGCCCGGGGCTGTCGTCTGGAAGACACGGGGGCTGGTTAGAGGGAGCGCTGCCCGCGGGCCCACACGAGAAGCTGGCCCTCCCCCGGGCACAGTGACGTGCGCGCCCCTCTGCCTAGTTGGTGGCCTCAGGCTACCCCCTCCCTGCTGCGGCACTGGAGCCACTTACCTGACAGGCCTGGGTCCGAGTAGCTGTCGGCCAGACTGGCCCAGCGGGACACCCACTTCTGACCCCCGGGGGAGCCCGGTACTGGGAGGCCCTACGGAGAGGAGGGCAGGAGCGTGTCCACAGCAGGGAGAGACAGGAGCCCCACGGGGAGGTGCTGGGGACAGGAGGGGGCGAGGCAACCCACCCCAACACCTGGCCCCCACACCATCCCCATGCCTGCCACCTGCCCCCAAGAGAAGCAGCCAGAGAGCCCCCGTGGCCTCACCTGGCTTGCAGGACCCTGACATAACTAGCCACGTCTCAGCCCGGCTGAGTGGCTTGGAGATCAGTGGTCCCCACACCCCAGACTCAGCCAAGCCCCGCCCATGGGCACATATACCCGGGCACCCTTGATCCCTCTGCACAGGTGGGCACCAGGGCCCGGAGCCCACAGCTCGGGCATGACCAGAGCCTCCGAGTGCATGCAAGAGGCAGTGACTGGGGCCCCGGCCCTGACGCTGTCCTCTCCCTGCCCAGTCCCTCCCCAGGGAGGTGTCTGGACTCAGTCCCACACACCTGGAGCTCCACCTGGGGGGTCCCGCCCACTGGCCGGGAGGCAAACTCCTGCAGCAAGGCCATCCGCTGGGCCACTCCGTCACCAGGCTCGTCTCTGTGCCCTCTGATAACTGGACGGAAGGTGGCCGAGGACGCTCTGGAGAGTTCAGGGGACTCCCGTACCCCAAAGACCTGCCAGGAGGGACAGCCGGGCAGCAGGTCAGAGCCCATGCCCGAGGCCGGACTCCCAGGCCTCCTGCGCCAACACGGGTACCTGGTCAATCATCTTGCGGGCCTCCTCCACCTCCTGGTCCTGCGCCTCCGTCTCGATGGTGTAGGTCCCTGCGTCACTGAGGCTGTCGTCCTCCTCCTGTTTGCGTGCCTTCGTCACTTGGGGGTCAGCAGGGGGTGGCGGTGGGGGCGAGGGGGCCACGGGGCTGGCCCCGCGGGGTAGCGGCGGGGTGGGCAGCGGCGGGGGGGTCTTCTCGGGGCCTGACCGGGCAGCCGGGGAGCCATCCCGCAGGCAGTGGGCCATGAAGTCCTGGGCCAGGCGGGAGCGGCGCCCCACGCTGCCGAAAGGGCGAGCAGGGGCCCGGGCGGCGGGCGAGGGGCTGCCCAGCCGCTCCTCCGTCTTCTCCCGCTTGAGCGAGCCGGCCCGCTGCGGCCCCGAGCTGCTGCCCGCCCCCCGGGCCGAGGACGGGGCGGGGGCGGCCGGGCGGTCCCTGTCGGCTGGCCCAGGGCCGCGGCGCCTGTCGGGCCTGGGGTCCCCGGGTGGCGTGTGCGTGAAGGACTGAGAGCGCTTCTTGCGCGGCGTGTCCTCATCGAAGAACTCGATGACGAAGGCCTGCTGGCTGTGCAGCAGCTCCTGGGGGTCCCGCTTGAGCTGCCTCTGTAGCCGCACCTGCTCCCCGCCGGCCTCCGAGGGGACCCCAGCTGCCCCGGCCGCCTTGGCCATGGGGTCCTCCGAGTCGCTCTGCGTGCCGTCCTCGTGCTTGTGGCCTGGAGGGGGCGGGGGCCCAACTCATCAGGCCGAGGGAAAGGAAACGCCCGGGGGTCGACACACAACCACCGCTGTCGCGTGGTCGGGGACACACTGCCCCGCCGTGAACCCAGCACACGTGGCCCAGAGGAGCAACAGGACCACACTGGACGGCCCCCGATGGGGCAGGCGGCTCTCGGGCAATGTAAACGGACCAGGGGGACGAGGCCGCTGAGGCGAGGGCAGGCAGCCGCGCACTCACCCTTCAGGGTGCGCGTGTGCACCGGCAGGTCGCTCTTGGTGCTGTGCCGGTCGTCGGCGGGGCCGGCCCGGTGCAGCAGGCTGGGGTCGTTCTGCACCAGCCAGTCGGCCACCTTGGTCTCCGCAGAGACCACCTCGATGGGTGTGGGCTCCTTGCCAGGGGGCCGGCGCTGGCGCAGAGAGAACTTGGTGACGTGGTCCTTGATCTTCACCTTGCCGGGGCTGCAGTCGTCAAACTCGATGGTGAAGCAGGCGTGGCTCTGCACCACGGGGGCCACCCCGCCCCCGCCCGCCTCTGCATCCCTGGTGGGCGCCTCGTGTGCCGGCACCTCTGGGGCCCGCGGCGGGGGGGCCTCCTTGGTGGGGATCTCGAAGTAGCTGGGCTCCCGGCGGAACGGGTAGCCCTGCGGCTCCGCGGGGGCCCGGAAGGCGGCCGCCGTCCCCACGAGGTCACTGTCCCGCTGAGCCAGCTCCTTGGGCCGCTCTGTGGGGGAACACGTGCTCAGGCCAGGCACGTGCTCACGGGTGGCGCCCTCATCCCACCCCCCTCCGCGAGGACCATCAGCTCCGTCTCTCCCGCCCACGGCCCCGCCGAGAGGGCACCTCCAGAGCAGGCTGCCCTCCAGGACTTACCCGTGTCGGGCTCGTCCTGGCGCCGTTCCTCGGGCGGGCTGCTACCATCGTCCTCACCCCACCAGGAGGGCTGCCCGTACAGGGGTGTGCGGTAGGCCGCCGCCTCTGCAGTGGGAGAGTTTGACCCTGGGTCCCTGTGGCCCCAACACAGACAGAGGCGGAGACCCGGAGCCGGGGAAGATGCTGAGGTCTGCAGGGGGCCCCGGCACCACCTCCCAGCTCGGATCTGCAGCTGCCCAGAACCTTGGCCAGCCACCCTGAGCCCCATTTCTGCAACCCTGGCGGGTGACAACGGCAGCGACAACCTCCCCAGGGGGCAGCTGTTCCAGGGGAGGCTCGTCCCTGGGGTGGCACTGTCCTCAGCATTCCGGTCCTGGGGCAGGCAATCCCTTGAGCCCAGCCTGGGCCCTCCGCCCCCAGGGCCTGCCCCACAGCAGCGAGCCCCACCCAGGGCTGGTCTCTGCCCCAGGGCCCGTTAAGTGGTTCGGGCCACTAATAGGTGACCTGGGGGCTGAGAGCCACTGCAGTCTGACTGAACCACATGGGGCAGGGGTGCGGGAGTGCACAGTGAGTGTGGCTACAGGGGTGCAGGAATGCAGGCACACGTGCTGGGGGGCCGTGCGGGGAGGGGAACGTGTGTATGTCGGGGTGCGGGGGTGAAAGGTCAGCTTCTGGATGAGGTGGATCAAGGCCCCTCCCGCACCCCCCTGCACACCATCCTACCTGGCCCCGGCCTCCGGTCCCCCCTCTCCAGTCTGGGGCTCGCGGCCTCGCAGTAAGGCGCCTGCTCCGGCACGGCCTCGCCCCTCTTGGGCGCCGGGCTCGTGGCGCTCACCTGCAGCTGGCTGGTGTACTTCTCGTGCTGTGGGCAGCGGCTGGGGTGAGGGGCGGGGGCTGCCTCGGGAGGACGCCCCCGCCCAGGGCACCTGCCTGGCCGCTCCTCGGCCCCACAGCGGCATGAGGTCTCCCTCACGACCCCCGCGGAGCAGACAGCCCAAGACCTGCCCGCGTCACGAGGCTCGAAGCTGGGGGTCCGCACCCAAGGCTGGGGGCGTCCTCAGGTCCACAAGCTTCCAGGAGGGAGTGGACAGCAGCCGTCGGAGGGGAGGCTGCCACGCACAGGCCCCTCCAGAGGGAGGGGTGGGACAGCCCTCAGGAGCAGTGGGCGGCGGGGAGCAGCAGCCTGTCCGCGCTTGCGAGTGTGCGTGCATGGGTGCGCGTGTGTGTGTGTGTGCGTGCACGTGTGCGTGTGTGCACGCCGGGCCCCAGCTGGCTGAGCTCGGTGGTCATCGGCGCCGGGCTCACACCGGCCCTGCCCCTCACTGGCCGTGTGACTCCAGGCAGGCCACCCACGCTCCCTGTGCTGCCCACGGTTACTTTGGAAGATGGGACTAAGCCTCCCCGCAACCCGCCGCCATGGGGCTCCTGGGTGAGGCTCTGGGCAGGGTCCCCCGAGTCTCCTCCATGACTCCTGCACAACCGAGCAAGGGTGAGGGAGAGGCTCCACCTGCCGTGAGCCGACACTGGGACCTTCGAGCCCCAGCTGAAGGAAGTGTGCTTGAGGGTGCCCCTCGCCCAGGACCTCCCACGAGGCCATCCCCTAAGCTGCCCCCCTGCTTGCCTCCGGCCTGCTCCTGGCCACCCCCACCCATGGTACCCAAGATGCCGGGTGGGCCCGGGTGGGCCCTCCCTCCACCCATGGTACCCAAGATGCCGGGTGGGCCCTCCCTCCCCCCCTCCCCCCCTCCCGCTGGGCAAAGCAGCCTCCTCTGGGGCTCCAGCCACGCCCCGCAGTCTGTGGCTGCATCAGCCGGGGGTGGGGCGGGGCGGGGGGGCGGGGCATGACTATCTTCCCCACCTGCCAGACTGGGCCATCCGGCAGGGCAGGCCAAACCAGGCTGACTCACGGCACCATATCGGGCCAGGGCGGCCCAGAGGCCTGGGGGAGATGGGCAGTGGGAAGTGGAGGGCTGTGGGGACACAGGGATGCAGGGGCCCCAGGCCCAGCACCAGCACTGACCCTGAGCGCCTCCTCAGGGACGCGGTGCTGCACCCGCTCCAGCACGTACATGTTGGAATGTGACAGCGCGTTAAGGAGAACAGGAAGCAGGAAGAGGCCGCCGGGGCCCTCGGACGGCGTCCTCTGCTCCCAGGCGCGGTGGATGAAGAGGGAACGCGGGGTGGGGGCAGGGCTGGTGCAGATGCCTGCAAGCTTGCCCCCCGACGCGTGTGCACTGGCCACGCGTCCACACCGCAGGGACAGCCTGCAGGCCGTGCTGTCCCCGGTCAGGGGACAGGACAGAGGCTGCTCCAGGTCACCGCACACATGTGCCCTAGGTCCGCGGGGATGCTCTCCACCCCACTTTCAGCCCAGGAACCCAGCGGGGCCCCAGAGGCCATGCCACATGCATCCAGCTCCAGCTCCCATCCCAGACCACCCCTCAGCCCTGGGCCTCCTGAGGCTTCAGGGGTGGGGAGGGCCTCAGCCAGCCGCTGGGTCCACACCCGCCAGCGGGTGTGCCCAGGTGAATGCGGATGGAGGAGAGGATGCATTCCTGCCACATGTACGGGTCCCCAGCTGCCCAGGGCGGAGGCATGGCCCCCACTCACCCACGTCCTGAGCACAGAAAGCCATGCCTGGGCGGCCCCCAGAAACACCAGGACTCCGGGTCCCGGGAAAGTTCTCCCGTTCCCCGGGTCCTGTGTGAGCTCAGCCCAGAGGGCGGGCAGAAGGTGTCCGTGGCTGGGGCCTTGGCTGGGGGGCAGGTGGCAGGGGCTGGAGTTTAGGCCGGAGCCTGGCCCGGGCTTCACCCTCCTGCCTCTAACCCCCTGAGGCCCCCACCCATTTCCGGCATAACAGGGCGACTGAGGCCCTGGGGACAGAGGGAGAGGCCAGGAGGGGTGAGCGCCCCGGAAGGATATCGTAGCCGAATCGGATGACATCGCTGAGCTTCAGCGTGACGTATTTCTGGTCCGGGATGCGCACGTCGTTCACGAATGTCTGCGGAGTAGGCAGGTGGCGGAGATGAGCCGGGCCCGGCGGGCCGACGACTCTGGAGCCCCCAGAAGCGGATCACCAGGCCCTCCTGTGCCGCCGCCCTCCCCGCAGGGGCGCACCAGCCTCACAGCCCAACGGGACCACAGGACAGATGGCCGCAGGAGGACCGGCCGAGGGGGCCGAGGCGCCAGACCCCACCCAGCACCCAGGGACCCTGACACAGCCCCTGAAGCACAGAACCCGTGGACACCCCTGTGAGACGGCCCCGTCTCTCATCCACACAGAGCCTCGTGCCGGCCCCAGCCCCCAAAGCCCTCGGGAGCGCCGAGGCACACCCACAGGGTGGCCCCGGGGCAAGGCCGGTCAGACTGTGCGGCCCATTCAGGCAGGGATGCTTCATCCGATGGGGTGCTGAGGGAGGAGGGGCTCAGGGGGCAGATCCCAGCAGAGCCTGAGACCCTCGGCGGGGGGCACTCTGAGGGAGACCAGGGGGTGGCACGCAGCACTTGCTGGAGTGCTCACATGGCAGAGGCAGGGCCAGCCTGAGGCTGCTGCGGGACCCCCAGCTCAGGATGCAGGGGACCAGACTTCACAGGCTGGGAGGGAGGGAGGAAGGGCCCTCCTCAGCTGGTATACAGGGGTGGAGGCTGGTGGTTTGTTTTCTTACTGAAACAGCCTCGCAGGGCAGGAGACCAAACACAGAAAGAACAAAGCACCCAGACAGATGTTGGACCTTGGAGAGAGCCCCTCCCTGTCCCTCTCGCCCTGTCTCCACCTGAACCCCTCTCTGCTCCTGCAGCCAGGGACATCTTCTTGGTCACCTCCTTGTCCCTGTTGCCCCCAACTCACAAAAGAGCTCACATATACCCCTTAGGACAGGATACCCCAGCACAGCCCTATCCATCACAGGAGCCCCATTTCCCAGCCTGCAGGAGGTCCCAATGCCTCCCCTGCCCACCTGCGGGCCCACTTTCCTCCTCACCCAGCAGGCAGCCCCACCTCCCAGAGGCCCTACCCAGTGGGAGCCCTCCCAAGGAGGCCACCAGGGCAGGAGGTCCTGGTGGGAGCCAGGTGGGGACAAAGCAGAGGGGTGGGGCCATGATGAGGGGGCAGAGCCAGGGTGAGGATGGAGCTGGGGTGGTGCCAGCACTGAGGGAGGGGTCATGAATGGGGGTGGGGTCGTCACAGGGGGAGGGTCATGGAGGGGGTGTGGCCATGGGGGGGCCCAGCTGGAGTGGGGAACCAATGCAGAGGGGTGTGGCCATGAGGGGGTGGTGCCAGCACTGTGGGAGGGGTCATGGAGGGGGTGGGGCCAGCACAGGGGGCGGGTCCTGGAGAGGGGCAGGGTGTGGGGCCACGATGAGGGGTGGAGCCAGGGTGTGGGCAGAACTGAGCTGGGAAGAGGGGCGGGGCCAGCACAGGGGGCGGGTCCTGGAGAGGGGCAGGGGGCGGGGCCAGCACAAAGGCCCTGCACTCACCCCATTGAGGCTGCCCAGGTCCTTGACCCAGTGCTCGTCCCTGTCGTGGTCGTAGTTGATGACAGCATGTTGCTTGTCCACACTGCGGGACTGGGGAGACACAGAAACCCTCGGGCGGCCGTCCGGGCCAGGCGGCCCAGGAGGCGGAGGCACCCCGCAGAAGGCCCCACTCCCCACTCTCCAACCCTCCCCCACCCGACCACAATACCACCACCAGGCCCCTGGCCACGCAGCCCACGAGGTCCCACCCACACCTCCACACCTCAAGCGTGTGTGCCCCAGAAAGCCCACCCAGGCCTGACCCGGCCAGCCGTCCTGGCCACGGAGCAGGCCGCGGGGTTCCTCCTGCCCCAGCCTGCCACCCGGGCCCCTCCCGTTGTGATCAGCCCTCCAAGGCACCGGGAGGCCAGTGCCCCCTGCCATCCCAGCCACTGCTCCCGGGTCAGCGTGGGAGGGGCTGGGAACGCTCGGAAGATCTGGGACACGCTGTTCACTCCCAAGGGCAGGGCAGGCTGGCCGGGCGCGGCAGGATCAAAGGGCTATGGACGCTCAGGGGGAGCCCGCCCCCGCCCAGCCTGGCCCACAGCGCACACCTCTCGGAGTGACGGACACGTGCACACACGCGTGACGTGCCTCAGGCCCCACTGCCTCTGCTCGCGTGCACAGGCTCACACGTCCTGAGCACGCCCTCCACCCAGACGCCACAAGCGCATGAACACATGCAGGTAGCTCCGCCCCGAGCACTGCCAGCTCTGCCCTGGCCACAAGCCGACCCAGAACCCCTCCCCAAGGACCGTCACCCAGCTCCCTCACACAGTCAAGCTGGAGGGCCACAGCCCCTCCACTCCAGGGACACAGAGGCAGGGACAGGACACATTCTGCTGGATCAGGCACCGCCAGCACGAGCTGCCTTGCCCAGCCAGGGGGCCGGCGGTCTTGACACAGAGCGCATCACCACCGCCCAGCCCGCTGCCCACACCTCACTGCTGGAGGTCCCGTGTGTCTGGGTGGCAGCTGCATCCCTCCCCCACCACCTGAGGAGCCCAGGCCTGGGGCAGCCCCAGGAAACACCGGCGGGACCGGCCAACCGTGGGGTGCTGGGGCCCAGCCCTGGGCAGATGACAGTACCTGCCCAGCAGGGCTCCCACGAGACACCCAGGGCCCCCACTTCCAGAGTATGTCACGGGAACGACGAGACCCACACACTCACTCCCCACCGCCTGGGACAGGCCGGCCGGCCCTTGGGAGGGTACCCCAGCACCTGAGTCCCTGCATCACCACCCTCCAGGCTTCTCAGCTCTCCCAGGTGAATGCCCAGACCCCTTCCCCCAGCCAGCGGCCACCTCCACGGGGCCACTTTCTCTCTGATTCTCTCCACCTACCCAGCCCCTCCGGCACCATCCAGAAATGGCCAGTTTCGGGGGGGGGCCCAACACCCTCCCCCGAGGACTGGAGCTCCCAGGGCTGGGCCTCCCTCACCCAGACACAGGAGCGCACAGCAGGGTGGGGTGGGGTGGACGTGGGCTCTGGCCCAGCCCCGCCCCCACCCAAGGTCACGCCGCTTGGCCGAGGTGCCAGGGCAGGGCCTGGCAAGGAGACTGCAGCAGGCAGGGCTGTGAGGCTCCAGCCTCTCCTGGGCTCAGAGGCCTGCGGTGGCTGGCTCAGTGCACAATGCTGCTGCTGCAGCGGGGGCCCACCAGGGCTTGCAGGCCCACACCTCACGCTGCCACGGACCCTGGGTCCTCCAGAAGGGAGCAGGGGTGCAGGGGAGGTTTCGGGGGGCGCAGAGTCTGCGGGGCCAGCCGGGGCCTCCTGGACACAGAGGCCAGCCCGGAGCCGCCTGCACCAGCACCATCCCCGTGAGCCAGGGGAAGCACGGGCCTCCCTCCCCGGGAAGCCCCCAGGGCTGATCCTGGCGGGGCTCCAGTGCCAACTCACCTGCCTCCCAAAGCAACGGGTCTCTGGCGAGGAGAGTATGACCTTGAGACCCCCTGCCCCGCGCCCCCGGCCTCATCTCTTCCCCCGCCCCGAATTCCTCAAAGTCGGCACCCACAGCTATACAGCTCTGGGCCACCCTGGCCGCAGCCTGTGCCCCGGACGTGGGCACCACCTCCTCCACTGGACTCCCCCGCTGGTCCCCGGAGGCAGCCCCTCCCACTGGCCTGGCCCAGGCAGGGGTGGGGGCAGGGCACACTGGGGGGCCCCACACGCCCTCCTCTGGGCCTCGGTCTCCCGGCTGCAGGTGCTGGCAGAGCTTCCCCAGGACCCAGTCCCCGGGCGGCCTAGACAAGGACCAGCAGCTGTCCCAGGGGCCTGCGTGCTTGGGCTCGCCCCACCTCAGGCCAGGGAGCTGCCCCGCTGGGTGGCCCCGTGGGTCAGGCATTCCTTAGAGTCCAGCCTAGCAGCTGGGAGGCCTGGGGCTCACTGAGGGGCTGGGGGCTCCCCTCCTCCTGCGCCCCCTCTGTGCCCAGCCACCTGCCCACCTCAGCCCTGCCCAACACCTGGATGCCACTGGGGCCGGACTCTGCCCTCCACGTGGCCGGGTATCGGGCTCCCGGGGACCGCGGGCCTGAGAGGGGCTGCTGGTGCCTGCACACCGGGACGTGGCGGGACGGGGGCTCTGCTCGGCCTGAGGCAGACGTGGAGGACGACAGCGGGAGGGCACTCTGTGCCTCAGGCTTGGCCGCTACCTTTGCCGAGGTGTAGCCCCCTAGAGGGGCTTCTGGGCCGACCTTTCTGGCCTGAACACCTCCCCCCCCTCCAAGCTTCAGACCCCCAACTCAAGCCCAGCCTGGCCAAACCCAATTCCTCCTCCCTGCCCGCCTGGCCCTTCAGCCTCCCCGAGGAAGGCCACCAACCAAGCGCCCACCCGGCTGCTCCGGCCACACCCCCTCAGCCCCAGGCAGCAACCCCCGCTGGCCTTCCTGGTCAGCACCCCTCAATCTGCCCCCCGCCTGCATCCCCGAAGCCCTCCCCAGACCTCCCTCTCGCCGCTCTGCCCCCGCCTGCCTGCTGGCCAGACACTTTGCCTCTGCAGGTGCCACGCCCTCTCCTGGGCCACGCTCTCCCGGTGCCCACCTTCCCTTTCCCAGCAAGACGCCCCACCCCGCCCCACCCCCGCTCAGCCCTGGGCTCCCCAATGCTTGTACCCAGAGCCTGGGCTGCCCCACCCCCTCCCCAGACGGCGGGGAGCGCCAGGACCCCTGAGCACAGGCAGGGAGGGTCCCGCATCCAGAGACCTCCCTCCCTCCCGGCCCGAGGCAGACCCCACCCCCGCCCCAAGTCCAGGTGCCCAGAGGCTGGAAGCCCATGCCAGAGGGGGAGGTGGTCCCTTGGCCCAGGCAGGACTCAAGACTTAAAAGGACACAAAGCAGGCCACGTGGCAAATGGAGTGAATGGGGCACAGACGCGTAAAATAGCCTTAAGAGGCTCCAAATACACTGAGTTTTGGAAAAGGACCTAATTGTTTGTAGTCACTTTAAAATGGAATAAAGATGTGCTTCCAAAATTTGGGTCTGACGCCCTCCACGGGTGAAAGCCCCGCCCAGGCTCTGGCAGCGGCCCAAACCCCAGGCTCTGGGCACACCCTCCTGCCAGCTCACGCCCAGCGCCACCCCAGCGGGGCCACAGCGCCCATGGCCTGTGTGTGTGCAGGGGGATCCCGAGCTGGGTCTCTCAGGCCGTGGTTTCCGGGGTAAGGATGCGTGCAGATGAATCCCAGCTGTCACCCCTCCCACGTGGCAAACCAGGCGAAGGCAGAGAAGACACCTTGCCACAAACACGCACAGGCTCTCTCTCTCACACACACACACAGACATGTACAACATCCACACACGTGTGCACACATGCGCGCATACGTGTTTGTGTGCGCACGTGTGTGCGCAGACGTGTGCCGACGCACAGGTACTCGCCCGTGCACATCCACACACGTACATACACACACGCCCTACACCAGAGCCCAGGGACACAGGGGCAGGAACCACAGCAGGCAGCCTGGGCTCGGGCACCAGGCAGACCTGGGCCTGTGTCTCCGCTCACGTCCTCACTGGCCCAGCTTGTGCCAGGCTCGCCCTGGGGGTCAGGACCCGTGGCGAGTGGGTGGCCTGGCTGGAGAGCGTGGCGGCACGAGGCCAGGCTGGCGACTCTGCCGCTGGGACACAGCGCCCCTGCCCCCGCCCCTCTGAGGTCCACACGTGGGCACTCCTACCTGGGTTGTGGTACAGCCTCCTGGACGGCCCGTTCCCCAACCTCGTCTCCTCCCGCCACGCTGCCTCCCCCTCCCCGCCGGACAGAGGGCCCCCCCCCCCGCCTCCGCCAGCGCCCTCTGCCAGCACCGTCCCCCAATGCTCCCACTCCTCAGCTCTCAGTACAACATCGCCGTGTCCAGTCGGCCCCCTAGCCCCCTGTCCCAAACCCGGTGCCGCCTTTGGGTTTGTCTCCTGGGGGGGTCACCTGGCTCCTGCTTATGTGTTTGTGGGCAGCCCAGCCCTGGAGTGGAGACCCCAGGCTCCAGCGTGGGGTCAGTGACCATCGAGTGACAAATGTGGGAATGGACGCGAGGACACACAGAGGGCAGGCCCGGGTGCTCCGGGAGCACGTGGCAGGGAGAGGGTGAGGATGGGGCGGGCGTGGAGGATCCCGGAAAGCCAGGCAGGTGGGGAGAGGCTGTGGCCCCGAGGCGGCCTAGCGGCCGGGGGTACCCGTCCCTGCACCCGGGTGGGGGTGGGAGCAGTACTCGGGGGTGCCTGAGGCACGAGGTGGGGAGAGGGAAGGTCGGGGTTTGCCCCTGGACACCCGGCAGCGTCAGAGGAGAAGGAGGTTTGTTCAGCAGCACCAGGCTCGGGCTGCCTCTGAGATGTCCAGGAGCTGATGACGCAGGAGACTGGGGACCGCACGGTGACAGACACCATTTGCATCACGTGAGCAGAGGTGGAAACCGAGGCTGTGGGTGTGGACAGGACCTCCAAGGAGGGGTCTCGTACACCCAGAGCCCAGGCCAAGGGGGAAAGCCGCAGGGGCCGCCAGGCAGGAGCCAAGAGGCCCGGGAGCCTGGAGCTGCCATCCTAGGGAGAAGCTGTCGGGCGGGACGGCGTGTGCAGTGGCCATCCGGGCGGTGGCGTGGGGACTGAGGCCGTGGTGTGCAGGAGGAACTCCCTAGCAGGGGCTCCACAGAAGAGTACAGGGTGAAGGGGGCTGGCAGGACAGCACCGCAAGAGGATGGGCGTCCTGAGCAAGGGGCAGGTGGGCTGGAGGGGGCGGCATTCCCACACCTACTCTACAGCTACGTGACCTCCCTGAGCCTCAGTCTCCCCGTGAGATGGAGACACGGCCACGCTGCCCAGGACAGCCTGGGGCAGAAATGCAGGTGCACCCAGGCCAGGGCCAGCCCAGCATGGAGGGCTGAGGATCCCCCCTCCCTCCACCCTGCTCAGGGCTCCACAGTGATTGGTCCAGAAACTGGGAATTGGACCCCAAACTCACGCTGAGCACCCTGCCCACCCCCTGTCCCGGCAGCCTCTCCCCCAACCCCTGGGAAGAGAAGCAGGCAGAGTGAGGGCCTGGTGCAGGGCACAGAGCGGCGGGCGGGAGGCAGGAGGTGCAAGCGCGCTGGGCCCCCAGCACTCACAGGCTCCCATCAAGTGCCACCTCCTCCGAGAGGCCCTCCCAGCCACCCCGGTGGAAGGGCAGGGCCATCGACAAGCCACACAGTCACAGCAGGGAACACACAACTCCCTGCCAGGGGTCAGGGCCAAACGTGGTGACCCCTGCGGATCTCTCGCCAATGGACAGACAACAGAGGTCATGTCACGTGACACCATCAGGGGGCCACCGGCCACATCAAGACCTCGGCATCGGCCACCCCAGGAGGCCGGGGGCGGGGGGCGACCTACAGCCTCTGCTTGCTTTACGTGGCCTGAGAACAGTCTTTACACTTTACGTGGTCAAAAAAAAAAAAAACCTCTTTCAGGACAGGTGAAAATGATATGAAATTGACATATCAACATCCACAAAGTTTGACTGGCGCAGCCCGTTTGTCTTCTCAACAATAGCAAAGCTGAGTGGCTGTGATGGAGGCGTGTGGCCCGCAAGGCCTCAAATGTATACCCAGCCCTTTACAGAAAACATTCACCCAGCCCTGCACAGACCCACCGACTTCCAAAGGCAAGAAGCAAAGAGAAAAAGAGAGAGACTGCTCTAGATCAAAGATACTGAAAAGACCGAACAAGCAAGGGCGGGTCCTGCTGGGTCTGGAGTCAGGCAAATTAGAGGACGTTTGGGGAGAAGTCAGGGTGTCTGGACATGGACAGGCCTTGCATTTGCTGCCCAAGTGGACATGCACATGGTTGGGACCCCCGGCTGCAGCCCAAGCCCCGTGCATCCCAGGGAGTGAGTGGGCAGCAGCAGCCAGGGCTGCACATGGAACAGGGGAGGGGTCTCACCCTGCACCCAAGTGGGCCGCTTGGTTGGACCGGGCAGTGCAGCCCACCTAGGACACCTCCTGAGAGTCCCATAGTGGGAGTGTGGAGCTTGGAGGGCTTGGGGACAGGGACCCAGGTGCCACGCTGGGGAGGGGTCAGGGCTGCAAGGAACCCGACTCAATCACCCCATGAGGATGGGGAAACCCTGTGGACCCTACAGGGTCAAGTCCCCCGCCCCCTCCCCTCCTCATTCCTAGGAGCCGGACACGTGCACCCCATGGAAGCCAAGGTTGGCTCAACTCAAACTCAGGGACGGAGAAATTCCCGATTGCCGAGTGCCTGGTGTCCTGGCTCTGAGTGCCCTGCCAGCCTCTCGAGCCTGAGAAAGGCCCCCACCCTCCACCCCAGGGCACTAGCCTTCCACTGGACAGCTCTGATGGTCAGAGCTGACCCTGTGGCCCCCTGATTCACGGCCCTGTGGGGGCCCCCGGACAAGGATGTGGACAGATCTGCTTTCAGGCACCCTCCCAAGGTGGGCCCCGACACCTTCAGAATCCGATAGCACCTTCCCATCAGAAACGGTCCAATACGCAGAGGCAGGGACCCTCACCCACGAGTGCACACAGCCACCCGAGGCCCCCGAGCCCAGGTGGAAACGCCCGGGCCTCCTCCCCAGGGGTCCCGCAGCAAGCGGGGTGGCGCCCTCCTGCCCAGCGCCCCGCCCTGGCCCAGGTGCCCGCACTCACCTGCAGCACGAGCTCACACTCGTCGCGCCCCACGAAGATGAGCTCTCGGGGCAGCCGGTGGCGAGTGCCACTGCTGCTCACCAGGAACCAGGAGGTGACGCTCATCTTGGCACTGGCGAGGCCTGTCCGGCCCTGGGGGGGAGGCGTCGTCAGAGCAGGGCTCCCCTGCCCGGGCCCGGGCCCCCGGACACCCCAAAGGCCAGCACAGATCCTGCCCCGGTGAGGTTCAAGCACCTCCACGGCACCACAGCAGTGGCCGCTTCCAGAAACGCTGGGCTCCGGGCCAGCCCCTCGCCGAGTGTGCCTGTCCCCTGTGGACCCCTCCCAGGCTAAGGTCGCCCGGTCCTCCCTTACACTCTAGGTCCACACATAGCCTCTTCTCTCTCTCTGGGTGCCAGAGACTGGGTGCATGGGGCGCTAGCCACACTGCCTGCGTGTGGACCCACACGTGTCCCTGTGACCTGCACGAGCTGCTCCCAGGCGGGACTCAGCGTGGCCCTTCAGGGTCCCCACAAGGCTAGGTCCACACCCAGGACAGACTCTGAACCAGAGGCTCTGTCTCCCCCTGCTGGACACTCTGGGGTGGGCCCAGGCAGGGGGCTGGGAGGAGATGGCTGAAGAGCCCTGAGCCATCAATACGCCTGCCACTGAGAGGGGGCTGAACGTCCCTTGGTGGCCCCCGTGGCCGCCCTGCATACGCCCCCAGGCCAGGACAGTACCGGGTGGTCAGGGCAGCAGTGCCCAGGAGGGAGGTGCTGCTTTGGGGGCTGATATGGTCAGGACAGACAAGGGAGTATCATGGTGCCTTGAGGGGCACAGTGGGGGCAGCCTGAGTGACGACAAGGGCCAATGTCACCCGAGACCAGGCCCTGGGGCAGCCTGAGGCCCCACGCAGCCAGTGTGCACGTGCTCTCACACAGATGCCAGTTGCCCAGAGCCATGTCACAGGGGCTCAGGTACCAGAATGTGCAGACACACCTGCACCCCCCACATGTGCACACAGCTTCCACACACACCCGGAGCACCGCCTATAAGCGCCCTGGCCGCTCTCCTGTGGAAGCTCACACACGCGCGCGCACACACACACACACACACACACACACACAGACGCACTGGGTAAAACGTGTCCTGAGCACTGCCATGCGCCAGGTGGTGTCCTGGGCTCTGAGAGACACACACTGTCCCCGCATCACGGGGCTCCCCTCCAGCCAGAAGGGGGGGCAGCAAGAAGGGAAACAGCTTGTGACAAGGTGCGGGGTGGGGACAGCAGCACAGCCGCGAGGGGTCCATCTAAGGAGGGTGGTCAGGGAAGGCTCACTGGGAGCAGGCAGAGGCAGGCATGTGAACATCTGGGGGCCGTGCTCCAGGCAGAGGGAACAGGCAGGGCCGAGACGCTGGGCCGCGTGCTCCCAGGAGTGCTGTGGCTTGTCCGGGAGCGAGGGGGGAGGCCCTGGAGGGCCCAGGACACGCTGCATCCCTAAGTGCAGACTGCAAATGCAGTAGGCCTGTTCCAAAATTATGAAGGATTTCAAAACAGCGAGAGCAGAGTGCTAAACCCAGCGCAGGGTCTGAGTGCGGGGCCCATGCGAGAGCGTGTGTCACACACCCGTGAGACCAGCCCTGGAGGTCCTGGGTCCAGGATCTGACTCACAGTGTGCAGAACAGATGGCAGGTCAAGCAAGAGACTAGTTAAGACGTGAGACAATAACCAGGGAGAGAGAAGATGGTGCTGGCACCTGGCGGGAGCACAGGACGTAGGGAGTATCCCCAGGCCCTGTCCCTGCAAAGCCCACACCCAGAGCCTCAGCCTGAGGCTCCTAAGAGTCAGGTCTCAACACCAGGCCCCACCCATCGGTGAAGGCCCAAGTGACCACGTAACCCAGGGCAAACCCTCAGGTCACCTCGGGCAAGCAGGTGGGAAGATGTCGAAAAATCCACCCAAAAGACAGCCCCAGCCGGCTAGAGCCCCTCATCCTGGGACCCCTGCCCTTCCTCAGGGTCCAGCCAGCGGGGCAAGCTCTGGAAGCCGAAGGGGCGGGGACTTCCAAGCCCCTGCAGCCTCCGGAGGCCTCATCAGCACAGCCGGAGATGACAGTGCTCTCTCTAGGCGAGTCCCCACCCAGCCCCCAGCCCAGCCCAGCTCCCACATTCTGCCATCACCTGCCACCAGGTCGTGATGGGCAGTTGGGAAGGGGACCCCGCCCAGAGGAGGCCACAGCCTCTGCTTATGGCAAAGGGAGGCCAACCCCCCCAGAGCCGGGTTATGCGGCTGTGGCGGGCAGGCCGCCCCTGCCGCTGCCAGCCCATCTCGAAAAGGCCCAGGCCTGGAGTCGAGGACGCTCCCAAACAGTCTGCGGCCGGTCCAGGGCTAGGCTGGCCATCGTTGCTAGGAGGGAGAATACTAAACACCCCAAACTTGTCCCCCCAGAAGGGCCACCCGCCGGGAGGGGAGGGGAGGAGGTGGAGTCGCCCAGGGGCAGGGGCGGCGGCGGGCGGCTGGAAAGCGCAGACTGAACGGAGGCCGGGACAGCGGAGAGGCGGCGGCGGCGAAGGGAAATGAGGAGAGAGGGAGGTGGAGGAAGACGGAGGGAGGGACCGCGGGAGGGGAGACCAGGCCCGGAGGAGGCCGGGCGGGAGCGCCGGGCCCGGAGGAGGAGGGAGCGACGCCTTCTCCTGAATCAGCGCTCGCCGGGGGCGGCCAGGGCCCAGCCGGTGCCTGGGCGGGGACCCCGGCGCCCGGGCCAGCGCCCCCCTCTCCAGGCCGCGTAGACGCGCGCCCGGCGGTCCCTCCCGGCCTGACGCAGACCTGGGCCGCCTCCGCGGCGGCGGGGACCGACCTGGCCAGGTGCGCCGGCAGCCCCCACCCTCGCGCCTTTGTCCGGCCCACCGGGCTCCGCTCCCCCGCCCCCTGCCCGCTGCCCGCGCGGCCCCGTCGGCGCGCAGGTGCGGGACCAGGGAGGCCCGGCCGCCGCGGGCGCAGAGCGGCGCGTCTTACCTGCGGCTCGGTCCCGACTCGGCCCCGGCTCGGCCCCGGCCCTCCCGCCCGGCCGGCCGAGCGCTGGGCGGGGCCGCCGCCTAGGACATGCCCGGCGCGGCCCGCACGCTCGCGGCAGCCCGGCGAGCCCACGGGCAGAGCGGCGGCCCGGCCTCGCGCGGCGGGTCCCTGACGTCTGCGGGCGCCCCGCCCCGCCCGGCCAAGCCCCGCCCCCGCCCCGCCCCCCGGAAATCCAGGTTGGGGCGGGCCCGGAGCGCCAGGTGAGCGTGGCTCCCGCCCCCGGCGGCTCAGCGGGCCCCGCCCCCGCGCCCACCCCCCCCCCCCAACCCCCGCCGCCCGGGCCCAGCCCCCTCCCCCACTCGCCCCCACCGGTCGGTCCCCAGACCCCTCCCCTCACGGTCTGCGTACCGCCTCGGCTTGGGGACCCGCCCCTGCGTGCCGGGCGCAACCCGGTGCCCGCAGCAGCCCCGCGTCTTGGCTCTGAGCCCGCGGTTAACGCTTAACCAAGCTCCGGGAGCCCGAAACTCGAACCGCACCCCTGAGCCCTAACCTTTGGCCCCGCCCGCCCAAATGAGGGGTGGAGGGCGAAGGAGGTGTGGTGAGCCCCAGAGGCCCGCCCCGCCCTCTCGTGCTCCACGCGCCCCAACCCGGGATTTCGGCCGGGCTGGGTGAGGTGGGTCGCGGGCGTCGACGCAGTCCTACCCGCTGCTGACTGCGGGCCGGGCCCCGCCCAGGGGCGGGGCGTGGATCCCGGGGTGAGTTCTCACGCGCCGCTCGCTCCGCGGTGGGCGCTACAATAGAGGTGTCCGGTGTCCCGAGAGCGAGAGGGGGAAAGGGATTAACGCTGCGGACGGGGGCGCTGTGGGAGACGCCTTGGTGGGGGTTTGCCCTGCAGGCATTCCTGCTTTACTGGTGGGGACTGACCTTGACCGAGGGAGGAGGTGCGCAGCGAAGCCAGGGGAAGTCCTGGGAGCTGGGGTTGAGGAGGCGTGTGCCGGCGAGTCTGGGCTTCGTGGCCTGGGCGGCTGGCGCCTCTGAGCGTTCACGGGCTCCCTGCCCTGCACCGGGAGCACCGCCCCATGGTCACCAGCCCCCGACAGAGCCAGGCCTGGGGGTTGGAGTGCGGAGGGGGTCCCACACCCTCGAGTACAGAGGGGAGCCCCATACCCACTACGCAGGTGGAAACCCACCTGCAGAGGGAAGAGCTAGGAGGGTGCAGGGAGTGTGCCGGACGGTGGGCGGTGCCACCTGTGCGGGACTCACCGGAAGAACCTGAGTTGGGAGCGCGGACTGCTACGGGTTGGGGTGGTGGGGGGAGGGGCAGGCCAGGGGAGGGACCTGTAGCCAGGTGATCAAGGAGCTTGGACTTCGTCCCAAGGACAACGTGGCGCCCAAGGAGCGTTTGCTGCTGGATGAGACCTGCTCAGATGAGGCTTTCAGAGAGCTCCGGGTGCCAAAGGGCATGGAAGGAAGAAGAACAGGACTGGGGGGTGGGGAATGGTCAGGTGTCCAATCCTAGTCCTGGAATGGAAGAGGTGGGGGCAGAGAAGTGGCCTGGGTGTTCCCGGTTTGCCCCCAGACCCACCTTCCTCCCTCCCCATGGCCTGCCCTCTGGGCCGCATCGGTGGCCCCATCCCCCACTCTCCCCTGGCTTCCGGGTGAGTTTGGAAGCCAGCCCAAAGGTTGGGGAATTTCCCCAGCTCCCTCCCGGCTGGGCACAGATGTCTGTTCTCCCTGAGGTCCTCTCTCTGAGGCCCCAGTCCCTGCCCTGAGGCCCTTTCTACCCTCTTAGGGCTTTGAGACCAGCCCCCACCCAGGTCTTCACCACCCTGTTGGTTTCGCCTACCCCTTGCCTGCACCTTGGTAAATGAACCTTTGTAAAAGTCCTTTTCTCTCTTTGCATCTTTCTCCTGCCAGGACCCTGACTTCCTCCAAGGTGAGGAAGAGAGAAGGCAAAGACGGAGCCCAGTGGTCACCTGGCCTCCCTACTGTCACTGGGAAACAGGTGAACAGGCCGGGAGAGCAGGTGTGCAGGGGTCAGCTGTTGAGAGTTTGATGCAGAAGGATGGAGAGACCTGGGGACACTCAGGTGAGCTGTTCGGGACAGAGCTAGGGGCAGCTGGAGGCCTCATCATGTGTGGGTGATACTTGGAGCCAGAGGGAGGGGGTAGAAAGAACAAAGTAGACTAGCCAGGAATCCACAGTGAGGACTGGAAAGGAAACCCAAGGAGGGGTGAGGCCACAGTCTCCCCAAGGTTGCATTGAATGCAAGTTGCATTCAATGTAACTTGTAAGAGTAGCTACAGGATTTTTTTTTTTTTATAACTATGTGAACCTATCCTGAAATCCATGAGGAAAATAAAGGTGCAAGAATAATTAGCCTGCAAGTACTTGAACAGACATGTCTCCAAAGAAGATAACCAGATGGTCAACAAGAACATGGAAAGATGCTCAACATCATTAGTCATTAAAGAGATGCAAATCCAAACCACAGTGAGATACCACTTCACACCTGTTAGCATGACTACTATCGAAAAATAATAATAATAATAATCAGTGTTCGTGAGAATGTCTGTAGAGAATTGAACCCTATGCATTGTTGGTGGGAACGTACAATGGTGCAGCCTCTATGGCAAACAACATGGCAGTTCCTCAAAAAATTAAAAATAGAACTACCATACAATCCAGCTATTCCACTTCTGAATATATGCCCAAAAGAATTGAAAGCAGGGACTCGAATAGATATTTGTACACCTGTGTTCATAGCAACGTTTTTTACAGTAGCCAAAAGGCGGCTGCACCCCAAATGTCCTTCAGTGGATAAATGGATAAGAGAAATGTGGTCCATCCTTACAATGGAATATTATTCAGCCTTAAAAAGGAAAGAACATGGATGAGCCTTTAGGACATTGTGCCAAGTGAATTAAGCCAGTCGCAAAAAAGCAAATTCTTTATGATTCCACTTCTACGAGGTCCCTAGAGTAATGAAATTCTTAGAGACAGAAAGGATGTTGGTTGCCAGGGGCTGGGGGATGGGGATGGGGAGTGAGTGTTTAATGGAGACATAGTTTCAGATTTAGGAAGATGAAAAAAAGTTCAGGGGACTTCCCTGGTGGCGCAGTGGTTAAGAATCCGCCTGCCAATGCAGGGGACATGGGTTCGAGCCCTGGTCCGGGAAGATCCCACATGCCACGGAGCAACTAAGCCTGTGCGCCACAACTACTGAGCCTGCGCTCTAGAGCCCGCGAGCCACAACCACTGAGCCTGCGTGCCACAACTACTGAAGCCCGTGCGCCTAGAGCCCATGCTCCGCAACAAGAGAAGCCTCTGCAATAGGAAGCCCGTGCACGACAACAAAGAATAGCCCCTGCTCACCGCAACTAGAGAAAGCCCGCGAGCAGCGACGAAGACCCAACGCAGCCAAAAAATAAATAAATCAATAAAAAATAAATAAATTTATAAAAAAAAAAGTTCAGGAAGTGGATGGTGATGATGGTTGTATGATGACATGAATGTACTTAGTGCCACTGAACTGCACCTTTAAAAATGGTTGTAATGGTAAATTTTAGGGCTTCCCTGGTGGCGCAGTGGTTGAGAATCCTCCCGCCGATTCAGGGGACACGGGTTCAAGCCCTGGTCCGGGAAGATCCCACATGTGCGGAGCAACTAAGCCCGCGAGCCACAACTACTGAGACCGTGCGCCACAACTACTGAAGCCCACGCGCCTAGAGCCCGTGCTCCACAACAAGAGAAGCCACCACAATGAGAGAAGCCCGCGCAGCACAACAAAGAGTAGCCCCCACTCACCGCAACTAGAGAAAGCCTGCGTGCAGCAACAGACCCAACGCAGCCAAAAATAAATAAATAAACATAAAAAAAAGAAAGCTCACATTTCTTGAAAAAAGGTAAATTTTATGTTTTTTATGTTTTACCACAATTTTATAGATTATTTTTATTTATTTATTTTTGGCTGCATTGGGCTTTCGTTGCTGCACGCGGGCTTCTCATTGGGGTGGCTTCTCTTGTTGTGGAGCATAGGATTTAGGCGTGTGGGCTTCAGTAGTTGCGGCTCGTGGGCTTAGTTGCTCTGCGGCATGTGGGATCTTCCCGGACCAGGGATCGAACCCGTGTTCCCTGCATTGGCAGGCGGATTCTTAACCACTGCGCCACCAGGGAAGTTCCCACAATTTTAAAAAGTAAAGAAAAAAAACAAAAACAAAAACAGCCTGTATAATTCTAAAAAAGAAGGCGCCAGTCTTGCCAGAGGGTAGAATCTGTCACAGAACCGACTAGAACATTCTGTTATAGGTGGTTGACTGGACACACAGATCAGAGGTCCGTGTGATCATTTAGCATACGATTATTTGGCATTTAAAATCTGGGAGGAAAAGGGCGTTCTTTAATAAAGGGTGTTGGGACAACTGAGCAGCCATCGGAAGGAAACATGACATGGGACTCCTATCTCACTCCAAAATAAATTCCACATGGACCAGAAATACACATGCCAACAACAAACCCACAAAAGCATTTGAGGAAAACACAGGAGGCTGGAGACAGTTTAATGATCTCACCATGAGGAAGGCTTTTCCCAGCGTGACAAAAGCAGAAGTCAAAAAATTTTTTTGATAAATTTAAGTAAATTACAAATTGCAACATTTTGCATAGGTCTAACCTTTTAAGTCCTAGGATGTGCCACAAACTGGGAAAAGCTTGTTGCCAACTCATATCTCAACGGAAGGGCCAACTCCCCAGCAGAGTGGGCCTATGAATTAGTAAGGATGGGGGCCGAGCGTCTCACTGGAAGTTGGGCAAGCAGCCCAGACGCATGCAGAAGGAAACCCGCATGGCTGTTAGCTGAAAGATGCTTAACTTCACCCATGATCAGAGAAATGCAAATGCACGTGACCTTCAA
This sequence comes from Balaenoptera ricei, assembly GCF_028023285.1. Taxonomy (NCBI): domain Eukaryota; kingdom Metazoa; phylum Chordata; class Mammalia; order Artiodactyla; family Balaenopteridae; genus Balaenoptera; species Balaenoptera ricei. Next base: position 187,399,983 of record NC_082640.1, on the reverse strand, counting down.
ACTTTGGAGGTTTTGAAGAGGGAGGGACGGGAGCGGTGGGGAGACGGGCCCCCAGCTAGGGTGTGAGTCTGAGGTTGAAGGTGGGGTGACAGTGCCCATCACCTTACAAAAGCCCTTGTGCAGCCCGCCTGTCTGCTTCCCGGGATCTGTCCTGCAGGAATACTCGCGCGTGTGCACCAGGCCTAGTCGAGATTTTCATCGCTGCTTTGCCCCTAAAGCAGAGCTAGAAACGGCTCGGCCTTGGTCCACCCAAGGGCACCGCTGAGGGCCGCCAGATGCCGTGCAGCTGTGGGCACCACTCGGTGGCTCCCTGGGGAGCACAGAACCATCTCCTCAGTGGTCTCAGAGAACCCACAGCCCCTCTCCCTCCTCTGCACGGTCTGGTCACGGGGTGGCCCCTGCACGCGGGAACTGGGGATGGGGAGACCTCGTTTCCACCCTTGGCCCTTGGCTCTGCCTGAATTTTTTAAACCAGGAAGCTGTGTTAACAATGACGAGATCTGCTGTTTTCTTTAGGGGATAGTCAGGAGGGGGCACGGTCCCCGTGCAGAAAGAGGCAAGGGAGCGGCCAGCACATCCTGTGGACACGTGGCTCCAGGGCTGGGCAGGGCTCTGAGGTGGTGCCTGGGGCTTGACGTAGAGCTGCAGACCCCCTTGGGGGTGGGAGTGGAGCCAGGGGATGCAGAGAAAAGATAAAAGCAGGCCTCCCATCCCCCTCCCAGCCGATCCCCAGCCCTAGGGCCTTGCTGCCCTTTGAAGCCACTGGACTCAGCGGCGTCAGGCCAGCCCACGTTCCTTTGGCCTCCTCCTCAACCCCATACCCCGCTCTCCAGGATTTCACCGGGGTTCTCTGGTTGAACTCATATAACCTGAGCATCTGCCAGCCTAGCGGCCCTGTCCTCTGTGGTCGAGAACCATGGAACCCTGGCTGTCCCTTTGCCTTTGGATTTTTGCATTTAGTCCCTAGTTTCACGTGCATTTGCTGCTAGTGGGAGAAAGAAACCTCAGTGCTGACACAGAGGTGACGGGCCCAGCCCCTGCACCTTCCCAGAGTCAGGCCCAGGGCCCGTTCTTTCCATCCCGATTGTCTGTCCGGCCTTGCTGACCAGACACCAAGGTCAGCTGCAGCCAGGAGCTGGGCCTTCGTGAGGGGCCGGCTTCCCACTCGTGTGTCTGCTGCTTAGCTGCCCAGGCCTGTTGGAGCTGCCCGGCCCAGGACACGACAGGGATCGCCTGCAGGCTTGGGCCCCGCCGGCCCGCACCTAGGAGAGTCCTGCGGGGCTGGTCTGGGCCAGGCAGCTGGGGCAGGGAGGCAGGTGGCCCGGTGGAGGCGGGAGGGCCCCTGGCCACTGTCCCTGTCCTCCTGGCTCAGCCTCAGGGCTGAGGTAATTATCCTAATTATCCACAGACGGCAGGAGGGCCAGTCCTAAAACCTGGGCCTCACTATGTCCATGTTTCATTATTCGGCCCAGCTGAGCCCCGCAGCTGAAGGGTCAGGCTCCGTGCCGGGGGGTGGGGGGCACCAGTCCTGCCAGGGCCTAGCATGGGAGCAGCGGGTGCTGGGCTGTGGCAGGACAGTCATTGGCCCCTGCACCCCTAAACCTGAGGGCAGGTGGGAGGGGCTGCCGGGCTGTGTCCCCATAACCCCTGAGCCTCCCTCCTGAAGGGCACAGTGTCGGCCTGCACCCCACGCAGAAGTCACCCCTCAAAGGGGACCCAAGGGTGGGCAGGGCAGTGACCACGCCCCGCCGGCTTCATGCCCCCATTCTTTCCCCCTCCCCCATTCTTCCCCCCTCCCCCCATTCACGCCGCCCTTGCCCCCTCCCCCATTCACATCCTGGCCACGGGCTGTGAGCATTGTGCTCCTGTGCTGTGGGTGTCCTCTCGCTCGCGCGCCCTCAGGCTGGAGGGCAGAGTCCATCTCTGCTCGGGGTCTAGGCTCTCATACTCCCCCCGCACACACACACCCCCATAACCCTGCAGCTCCCGGGACGGACAAGGAGGGTGAGGAAGGGCAGCAGGAGTCACCTCCTCCCCACTCGGGGTGACCCTTTCTCAGGGATCCCCCAGGGAACTAGGAATGTCTTTGCTCACATCTGTAGCACCGCCTCAGCCCTCCTTCCACCACGGCAATCCTGAGGGGACCCACTCCAAAGCCTCCCGCCCTGTTCCTTCCAACAGAACCAGGTGCTTTCAGCCATCAGTGCAGAGCTCTTGATCTCAGGGAGGATGCGCCAGACCCAAAGCTGGGTGTGGGCACAGGCCCAGTTTTTGCCCAAGTGAGGTGACTTCTGCTGTCGGCCAGGGAGTGGAGAAGGGTGCTTCTGGGAATGCTGTTCCTCCCATTTAAGAGATGAGGTGAGGTAAGACACTGCCGTCTGCTCACTGCCTTTGCTGGCTGAGGTTGTGATGCTTGGAGCTCCAGCAGCCATAATATGACCAAGAGGAGAAGACCAGGAGCTGAGCAGCAAAACCAGTCCAGATCCCTGCCTTTGCTGCTGAACTGGACCCAGAATAAACACCTTATTCTTATTAAGTCAAACAGACAAAAAAGCCCTCATTGTCTTTTTTTTTTTAATTTTTATTTATTTATTTATTTATTTTTGTCTGTGTTGGGTCTTCGTTTCTGTGCGAGGGCTTTCTCCAGTTGCGGCAGGTGGGGGCCACTCTTCATCGCGGTGCGCGGGCCTCTCACTGTCGCGGGCTCTCTTGTTGCGGAGCACAGGCTCCAGACGCGCAGGCTCAGTAGCTGTGGCTCACGGGCCTAGTTGCTCCGCGGCATGTGGGATCTTCCCGGACCAGGGCTCGAACCCGTGTCCCCTGCATCGGCAGGCGGATTCTCAACCACTGCGCCACCGGGGAAGCCCGCCCTCATTGTCTTTTAAGCTACTTTGGGTTGAATGTTGTGTTAATTGCAGCCCAGCCATCTATGTAGCATAATATGTTCAGATTGGCTTTCTCCAAACTGTTCCTTGGAATGTTAGTAATCACTATATCTATGAAAGAAAAGTCCATTTTGGTGATACTTATTTTTTAAAATAAAAATGTGTTACCCGTCCCCGCCCTCAAGCATGACCACCTGGAAACCACTGATGAGGTCCCTTCTCTCTAGGGATGGTGACATTGGAGATAGGCTCCGTTAGCCCTCCTCCAGGATGAAGCATGTGCCAGAAGACCTGGAGAACCCCGCTGGGCCGAGCTTTTGAGAATCTGGGTGTCGTCCGTTCCATCAGCCCACACACCTCAGGGCAGGAGCACATGCTAGGACGGAAGGCGAAGAACACGTCGACATCTGCAAGACGTGCTGCTCCTCCAGAGCCTTTGACCTCGAATTTGCAGCGTCGCTGTTGGACGTTAGACGTGAGTTAGACGTGAGTTAGACGTGAGTGGAGGCATCGTGAACATTGCGGAGGAAAGGTGGGCGGCATCCCTTCCCCTCCCTTCCTGTTGCGATAGACTCGTTTGGCAGTTTTCTGTCAGATGCTAATTCTTGCAAATGCCCTGTGCCACCCACCGCTGGTGACAATGGTGACCACTGCCATTGTAGTAGCAGAGGTGACCCTCTCGAAGCTCTTCTCCCAGCGGGGTGGTGGTTGGCCAGGTGCTGCCATCTTATCAGCCATCCTTCCCCGGGCTGAGACCTGCCTGTGGATCTCCGAGAGTTACCTCAGGAAGCAGCAGAAGAAATCAGACTCCCGACAGGTCAGGACGCTTGAGAGAGTGGCACTTGGACAGCCTGGTGGCCTTCCTCGTGGCCACTTGGATTCTCCTCCTGCATCTGAGGTGGGACAGTGAAAAACTGCCCCTAGAACTCCAGGCACTGAGGGTCACTGGAGGAAGACAGTGGCTGGAGGTAAGGTCTCCCCGTTGGAAGGTGAATGGTGACATCCACGGGTGATTTGTTGAACAGCTAATAAGAATGGATTCAGTGTACAACCCTCCAACGTGGTGCCACGTGCACATGCGTGTGGCAGCCTGCGGGGCTGCCGAGGTAACGCCACGGTCCCTCTGCAGTCAGTGAGACTGAACCTGGTCTTTAATGAGTCGTGGCACAAAAAATCTTCTGCAATAGCCCTAACCAACGACTTCTTAATATATTGAAATGCCCCTTTTTATTAAGCAAAATGCCTTTTTATTTTGATGCACAGAATGGAATTTTTTGCTTTATGTCTCGGATTTATATTATTTTTTTAACTCGACATTTACTCCCTTTGTGTATTTTAAGTCACGCACATGTACTCTTTGTACAGTTGTAAAATTTTAATAAAAATCAACGTATTTTTTTAACGGCATTACATCAGCATTTATAGATGTTGTTACGCACAACCTACCTTGGAGTCCCATGTGCACACTGGCCGGCGCCCGGCGTCTGCTCTGTCCCCTGGCAGCGCCCATGGCCCTGTCTGCTTGTTGCTGCAAGCCAGGTACCTTGCTTTACAATTTCAGCCCATATCATGATGCCCGTCAATGTTTGTTGCACCCCAAACACAAAACATTGTGCAGTCTCATTTCTCCTGCTTCCATGGCTCAAACAGGAAAGTATTAAAACGCAGCAAGATCTTATGGTCTCAAACTGGACCCAAATCAAATAAGCAGAAACCAGAATTCTTCCAAGTAAAGATAAGTGGTTGCAGCCTCCCTGAGGCAGGAAAGGCCTGATGAACGAACTCCCAGGTATCAGAACAAGACATTGCATGTGGCTAGCATTGCTGCTTCCCTTTGTGGTCCATAAACGGCTTTCAGACTATTCTGGAATGGGACTAGGGCTGAGTTAGGTGTAAGATTCCCACACAGAAACCACTGGCCCAGGGAGTCACACAGGCTTAAGATTCTTGTGCTCTCTCAGGTGAAGTTTCATGAGCAGGAAAAGAAAAGAAAAATAAATACTCTATCTTGATATGTTTCCTTTCTTAATATGGTTCTTACTAAAATAAATGCAACTTGATTTCTCTTATTACTGTTATAAAATTTAAAACACACAGGGACTTCCCTGGCGGTCCAGTGGTTAAGACTCTGTGCTCCCAATTTGGGGGGCGGAGCATGGTTCGATCCTGGTCGGGGAACTAAGATCCTGCATGCCACATGGTGCGGCCACACACACACACACACACACACAATTTTGATAATTTCTTACGTCAAGTAAATCAAGTAGATTATTTTACCATGTACCAAGCAAGTCCATGGCACTCATTATAGTTTATAAGACCACGTAGTGTTTAATCGTGCTTCCAGATATGACGGATAGCAAATATCAGACAAAACCTTGTACCAAAGGCAACTCTAAAAGCCATATTTAAAAATACATAGCTGGGGGTACTTCCCTGGTGATGCAGTGGTTAAGAATCTGCCTGCCAATTCAGGGAACACAGGTTCGAGCCCTGGTCTGGGAAGATCCCACATGCTGCGGAGCATCTAAGCCCGTGAGCCACAACTACTGAGCCCATGCGCCTAGAGCCCGTGCTCCACAACAAAGAGAAGCCACTGCAGTGAGAAGCCCGCACATCGCAATGAAGAGCAGCCCCCGCTCGCCGCAACTAGAGAAAGCCTGCGCGCAGCAGAGAAGACCCAACGCAGCCAAAAATAAATAAATAAATAAATAAATAAATAAATAAATAAATAAATAAATAAATAAATAAATAAATAAAAAATACACAGCTGGGGACTTCCCTGGTGGTCTGGTGGTCTGGTGGTTAACTCCGTGCTCCCAATGCAGGGGGACCGGGTTCGACCCTGGTCAGGGAACTAGATCCCGTGTGCCGCAACGAAGATCCCATATGCTGCAACTAAGACCTGGCGCAGCCAAAATAAATAAATAAATAAACATTAAAAAACAAACAAACAAACAGCTGTTTGAAGGCATCGGCGAGCAGCCGAGGCAGCCAGGACTTGAGGGGCTGAGACCCTGACCAGAGGGAATCACCTTGAGGTGAGCTGTCATTCGCGGCCACTCTCCTCCTTGGGGGAGCTTGCTGATTCGTGGATGCTGCTGAGCCTGGAGGCCAAGGGGAATGTGGCAGCACAGCCACGGCCCGGGGAACGGGCTTGGAACCACTGGGCCAGGCGCTGGCCCGGCAGAGGAGGGGCGGCCCGGGGCTGCAGGGCCAGGAGCCACTGAGCATCGAGGGGAGCTGGGAGACCCCGTTCCAGGGGCAAGGTGTGGAAGCCTGGCCAGGAAGTGGAGACAGATGAGAAGGTTTTACTTATTTATTTATTTAAATTTATTTTATTTATTTATTTTTCGCTGCGTTGGGTCTTCGTTGCTGCGCGCGGGCTTTCTCTAGTTGTGGCGAGCGGGGGCTACTCTTCGTTGCGGTGCACGGGCTCCTCATTGTCGTGTCTTCTCTTATTGTGGAGCACAGGCTCTAGGCACACGGTCTTCAGTATTTGCAGCATGTGGGCTCAGTAGTTGTGGCTCGCAGGCTCTAGAGCGCAGGCTCAGTAGTTGTGGTGCACGGGCTTCGTTGCTCTGCGGCATGTGGGACCTTCCCGGACCAGGGCTTGAACCCATGTCCCCTGAATTGGCAGGCAGATTCTTAACCACTGTGCCACCAGGGAAGCCCGAGAAGGTTTTAAACGTGTGCTCTTTTCCAATCTGGGAGAAGGTGGCAGAACTGGACTTTGAGACACCTCCGCACGCAGTGGAGGGACCTGGGGAGATGGTCCCTCTGTTCTTTCCGAGTGGCCAGATCCCCAGCCAAGACCCTAGTCTCAAAGCCAACCCACTTCTCCTTTTCAGCAGCAGGTGCTCATGGAGAAGGGGTTTCTGAAATCTGAGCCACAACGTGGCTCTGCTTTTCAGGGGCAGGCCCTGGACTAGCCTGCGGGGAGGGGGGAGGGGGCAGGGGGCTGGGGCATGGACAGCTAGTGTCCTGCCACCCCGAGAGGCCCTGGGGTCACTGCGGGGAGGAGAGGACAGGGGAGTCACGAGGCGGCCGGGAAGCTCTCTGCTAAGCTGGTGGCCACTGTGTTCCCGCAGAACTCCTCCGGGCTGGAGGACCTGAGCCCAGGACCCCGAAACCGGTCCAAGCTCAGCTCCGCCTGCCAGGGTGTCAAGTACGTGAGACCCCCCCCAATCCCCTACCTGCCCCCCACCCCACCTGGGGAAGAGCACGGGCCAGAGGAAGCGGGAAGCTGTTGATCCACAGGGAGCGGGGGAGGAGAGGATGGAGGCCGCTGAGATGAGGAGGCTTGGGTTGCCGGCAGGGATGCGCTCAGCCCCATTTCCTTTTCGGGGACGGGAAGGGCGGTGAAGGGCTTCCGTGCAGAGAGTGCAGGTGTTGGGAGAGGGAGCCCAGACTCGGTAGGAGGGGCCCTGGGGCCTGGGGTGGAGAAAGTCAGCACCGGCCCCAGGCGGGAGGGAGGGGCACCCCCAGGACTGAGCACTGCCGTATGCCTATGCCGTATGCGGGGTCCCTGGAGGCCTGGCCTGGCCTCATCCCTGAGGGCCTCACACACCACCTCCACTTACAGGTGGGCCAGCCAGGAAGTCTCTGTGACCCTGATGGGTGACAGCATGGGTGACACGCTCAGCAGCGGGGCTGGCCTGTCTCCTCCATGCCCCGCCCTGGGGTGGGGGGCAGACTCTGGGATCCTCCTCCTCAGCCCCCAGACCTACAGGTTGGGGGCTCACAGTTACACCCCAGGCTGAGAGGAGCCATCAGCTAAAGGACCCCTGGCTCCAGGTGGGCAGGAACCGGTCACCAAGGCCTTCCGTGGTGAGCGAGGCGGGCCACCCGGGAGCTGGTGGGGGCAGCTGGTTTGCCCTGCAGGAGCCCAGGTTGGGCGGTGACGGCTGGGGGCTGAGCGGAGCTGCAGGACTTGCAGGCCTCTGGTCGCCTTCAGAGAACAGACAGTCTGAGCGCTGACTCTATTCCATTCCACAGGGAAAGGCGGGACCCCTCCCCCGCAGCTGAGGACAGATGGTGCAAAACGATAGCCATCCCACTTATGAATACAGATGGAGGTGGGAGAATTAGCGTAAGCAATGAAAAAGAAGAGTGAAAAGCCACCTCTTGTTGAGGATGATATGCTTGAACACTGGACAATCTAAGAGGCTCTAGTAAAAACTACTGGCGTGAATAAAATAATTTGGTGAATAGTCAGGAAGAGAAGAATATAGAATAATCCATCATTTTTTCTATTCCGATAATGAGCCTTTAGAAATGAATCTATTCCATTCCCTACAGTGACAAAACAAACAAACAAACAACCTTAAGAAGTCCACTAAGGAGGGCACAGTATCTATATGAAGAAAGCTATAAAATGTTATAGAGCTATATAAAGCAAGATCTGAACAAAAGAAAGGAGTACCATGCAGAGCCCAAGAAGGTCTTTTCAATGGCTAAAATAATCTTAAAATTTATATGTAAGAATAAATGCCCAATAACAGGCAAGAAAAGACTGAAAAAGAGCAAGGGAGGATCTGCTGTCCCAAATATGAGGCCAGTCTCTAAAGCTACTAATCCGATAAATACGGTATTGATCTAGGAATAAATAAATAGACCCATGCACCAGAATAGAAATGCTAGAAATAGTCACCATTTTCCAGCAGAATTTCATTCATGACAGAAGAGGAAGGTAAATTCAGTGGGAAAGGATGGGTTATCTACTAACCATATGCTGGCACAATAGATAACCATCTGTAAGAAAAATTTACATAGTGTGTCAACTTTAGAGCCAGATTGATTAAGTAATAAATGCAGAAACCAAAAGAACTGGAAAAAACACATACGTAATCAGCACACATGTAATCTAGGGTCAAGAAGAACATCCTACCTCAATCCAGGTACCCTAAAGCTATACGAGAAAGGTAGATATATTTGACTTTGTAGGAATATTAAATTTTGTGTGGAAAAAGAAACCATAAACAAACAATATAAAAATGATAAATTTGGAAAAATACATATTTGTAAAGCAGACGATAGACAAATGATGAATACCTATAATAGACCGAAGGCTGTTGGAAATTGACAAGAAAAAGATTTTTAGGAACCAGTAGAAAGATGGACAAAGGATATAAATAAGCAATTCACAGAACAGCAATTCATTGACAATCTGTTGGGAAACAGGAGAAGACGTTCAAAGTCACGAGCCATCAGGGAAATGCCAATTAAAGCACCACTGATACAGGGCTCCACCCTCAGGCTGCCAGACACTGAAAACGGGCCTAGTGGTCCTGGGAGTATAAGGGATCAGGGACCCTTGTATGCTGATGGCAGAAATGAGAATCATTACCACACCTTGGAAAGCAGTCTGAAAACTGCAGATACGATTAAAAAAACAGATGGACATCAATCCCCTGATGGAGAATTTCTGCCATAAAAATAAAAAACCTCCGTTGCAGGAAATATATGTTCACAGCTATAGAGTGCAGCATTCTTTGTCGTGGCACAAGATAAAAGCTACGGTAAATGAAGTGAATGCCGATATAGGTAAATGGTTCTGTCATTATTAATGCTCTCAACAGTTACGTACTGAACTATGTGCCTGACACTGTTAAGATACCATGGCAATAAACAAATCCAAACTTCAGCCCTTATGGAAGTTTATTCATGTAAAGGAGACAGAAGATAAGCAAATATATATACTTATTTTTATTTATTTATTTATTTTTTATTTTTGGCTGTGTTGGGTCTTCGTTTCTGTGCTAGGGCTTTCTCTAGTTGTGGCAAGCGGGGGCCACTCTTCATCGCGGTGCGCGGGCCTCTCACTATCACGGCCTCTCTTGTTGTGGAGCACAGACTCCAGATGCGCAGGCTCAGTAGTTGTGACTCACGGGCCTAGTTGCTCCGCGGCATGTGGGATCTTCTCAGACCAGGACTCAAACCCGTGTCCCCTGCATTGGCAGGCAGATTCTCAACCACTGCGCCACCAGGGAAGCCCCAAATATATATACTTAAAATGTTAGGTAGTGGAAAGTACCTAAGACCACAAATAATTCAGGAGATAAAAGGAAATTAAGAAAGCAATTCCATCTAAAATAGCATCTAAAAGAATTAAATACTTAGGAATAAATCTAACCTGCTTGGTGAAAGCCTTGTATGCTGAAAACTACAAAACACTGCTGAAAGAAATTAAAGAAAAACGAAATAAATGGGAAGACATCCCGTGTTCATGGACAGGAAGACTCAACATTGTTAAGATGTCAACACTGACCAAAGGGATCTACAGATTCAGCACAATCTCTGTGAAAAGTCCAACAGCCTTTTCCCACAGAAGTAGAAAAGCCAATTCTCAAATTCATATGGAATTGCAAGGGGCCCCAAATAGCCAAAACAGTCTTGAAAAAGAATAAAGTTGGAGGACCCACACTTCCTGATTTCAAAACTTACCACAAAGTTACAGTAATTAAAACAGTATGGTACTGGCATAGGACAGATATATACACCAATGGAAGAGCACAGAGAGCCGAGAAACAAACCCTCACATATATGGTCAAGTGATTTTTCGCAAAGGTGTCCAGACCCTTTAACTAGGGGAAAGGACGGTCTTTTCAACAAATGGTGCTGGGAAGTTTGGATATCTACATGCAAATGAATGAGGTTGGACCCTTACCGTACACTGTATACAAAAATTAACTCAGAATGCATCAAAGACCTAAATGTAAGAGCTAGAGCTATAAATCTCTAAGAAGAAAACATAGAGGTAAATATCCATGACCTTAGATTAGCCAGAGTTTTCTTAAATAGGACACCAAAAGCACAAGCCACAAAAGAAAAAATAGATAAATTTAACTTTTCAAAAAATTAAAAACTTCTATGCTTCAAAGGACGCTATCAAGAAAGTTAAAAGACAACCCCAAAAATGAGAGAAAATATCTGCAAATCTTATATCTGATAAGTCTAATAACCAGAATATATAAAGAACTCTTACAACTCGGCAATAAAAAAATGACAAGAAACCTAATTAAAACATGAGTGAAGGATTTGAATAGACATTCTCCAGTGAAGACACACAAATGGCCAATGAGCAATGCTTCATAGGTGCAGAGGGGAAATGTTCTGGAATTAGGTCTTGGTGATGGGTGATGCTTGCACAACTCTGAATATACTGAAAACCACTGAATTATACACTTTAAATGGGTGAATTTTGCGGTCTGTGAATTATATCTCAGTTCAAAGTTCTTAAAAAGAAAGAGACTGAAAAGAGGCATCAGAGATGTTGTGTTATAGCCAATATTCTACAGGCATTTTTCAACAGAGATCTGCGCCTGTCATTGTAAATTATACTGAATTATATGTCAACAAAAAATAAAGGAATAAAACATAATAACAGCAAAAGGACGCTCCCAATGCAGGGGACCCGGGTTCGATCCCTGGTCAGGGAACTAGATCCCACATGCCGCAACTAAAGATCCCACATGCTGCAAGGAAGATCCCGCGTGCCGAAACTAAGACCTGGTGCGGCCAAATAAATAAATAAATAAATAAATAAATATTAAAAACAAATAGTAACCTATGAAAGGGAAAATTTTAAAATCGAACCTATGATCAATCAACAGGAAATTAGAACTATTGGGTTGGCCAAAACGTTCATTTGGTTTTTTCCATAACATGTAATGGAAAAACCCGAACGAACGTTTTGGCCAACCCATACAACAAAATAAAGATGTGGCAAGAAAAAGAGTTAGGGTAGAGTTACCTTTTGAAACACAGAAAGCTTGGAAATTACTTTAGCACCTTATTGGAACCTGTATCCAGATAAAGATCAAGTCTCAAAGGGAAAACAGATGAAGACTAAGCAGAAAAGTGAGAGTCGACATTTGAGGAAAGATTACTCCATTTATGGGGAGCTCTTAAAATTGGGGGCTAGAGAAATATACCAACGTGGCAGGTAAGGTAGAAGCATAAGGGACTCCAGGTGTGAGAATCGCAAGATCACGAAAGAATAAGTGACAAAATGGCTGTCGTTAAGAAGAAATGTTAAGGAAACATCCACTGTAAATGGTCTTCCAATGCAAACATAAAATCCTACATTGAACTGTGATCAAAGCACAGGAAAGTCTCCATCTAACTGACAAATCAGTTTTAAGCAAGCGAAAGTCCTGCAAGTTTTTTCCAAAACATGTGAGGAAGCTTGATAAGGAAATTATGGAGTTTAAGGTCAATAGATATAATTTGGTTTCAAATAGGAGAAGCTCATCGAAATGACTCAGATGATCCGGAATACACTGTCTCAAGCTGTATGAGCCTCGCATTGCGTACCTAGAATATTGGAGGGTCTGCTGTTTGAAAGTCTATTTCCCAAACCTTATGAAAACCAGACTGCATCTTTAAGTGGAACACTGTTTGCATTTCCAGTCCCTGGGAGGTCAGGACACTTGTTTCTCTCCAGTCTGTTTTGCCTATTAGGCTGTGAGCTTCTGGAGGCCCAGGATTTTGTGCTATGCCCTCCTCTTTCCATGGTGCATTGTAAACTTTCTCAATAAAATTTTCATGAATGAATGAAAAAAAATGGAGAGATTTGCAGTAAAAATGAGTGAGTTAAGTTAAAAAAAAAAAAGTACAATAAGCACATGTTTGTATCCACCAAAAGAATGTACAAGAACCATCAGAGTGGCTTTATTCCTAAGAACCCCAAACTGGAAAAATCCAAATGTCAGTAGATGGGCCATCAGCTGCTGAACCATGAAAAACCAACTACTGTTCCTCGTACGTCGTGGATGAATCTCATGGACATGTTATTGGTGAAAAAAAAAAAGTAGGATGCAGAAGAGAATGTACCCTGAGTCCACTTAGAGGAAGTTCAAAAACAGGCAAAGCTGGTGTGGTGTGAAGGCCAGAGAAGTGGTCCCCTTGGGACCACGCTGAGTGGACACAGGGGTGTCCAGTGGGGGCACGGAGAGCGCGGATGTTTACACGGATGTCTACACAAGTAAAAATTATCTAACTGTCCACTTAAGATTTGGGCGGGTACTGCGTGTACAGGATACCGCAATAAAAAATGCGTTACATGAAGAAAGAAACAGCATGCTTTTTAGCACGTTGCTACTCTTGTAAGTTTGAAAATCACACAGGAAACAAAATTAAACACTTTTTTAAACCAACATGGACACTTTATCCTGGGAGCGGCCGAGGCCGGGAGGGACTCCGGGAGGGGCCGAGGAAAACAATGGAGGAGGTGGCGGCGTTGGGCACCCGGGGGCGCTGCCCTAGCCCTGCGGCCACTGACGCCGGGTCACCGCCTCTGCCACCCCTGACCTGGCCCCGCTAACCTACCCGGCCATCCCTCTTTCTCTCCAAACTCACCGGGGCCCTGGGTCCCTGAACTCTCCTCCGGCCTCCCTGGGTCCCCAGCCCGCTCGCTCCTGCGCAGGTAGGGGGCAGTGATCCGCGCGGTCCCCGCCCCGACGTCCAGGCCACCGCGCCACACCCCCCGCCCCCCGTCCCCTCTCGGAGGACCGGACACCGCGAGAAGCTGCGGGCAGTTTCCCCCCCACGAGGGATTCCCACCGCACCTGGGGCCACCCGAGACAGGGCCTGGGGCACGCGGAGGCGCAGGCGGGTCCAGAGACCCCAGAGGGAGCGGCTTTGGTGATGGCTTCGGAGAGAATCGAGCAGATGGGGGATCCCGGGGCGCTGGTGTGTCCCCACACCACCAGGCCTCAGCCCCGGGCTGCCCGGGCTCCCGGCGGGCAGAAGAGAAGGAAGGGGCAGAGGGCAGGCTGGGTGTGGGCACCGGAGCTGCCTTGAGGACACCACCCCGCCCCCTCCCCCGGCACACGAGACCGTTGCCGGATCCCCACCCGCACCTGGCCGGGGGCTAGCCCTCCGGGTGCCCCCTGGCGCTCCTCCAGCCCTGCCTCCACCCACCGGCGGGCTGGGGTGGGCGGCCGCCCCCAACAGGCCCGTGCTGGCCGCTCCCAAACCCTGGTCACCACCCAGGCCTCTCTCTGCCCCTCGGGTTCCATCGAAGTGCCAGAGCTGAGGTGCCCCCGGGTGCCCTCTATCCTTCTCCGTCCAGCTGCTACCCAGCCCCGGGCACCCTCCTTCCCTCCCTCCGTCCACCGACCGCCAAGGCCTTCAGCACTCGTGGGGGCGTCCAGGACAGCCCCCGCCTCAACTCTCCCAACCATTCTCCGCTGAGTGCACAGGGCAGCCCTCCCGCGCGCAAACCCGACCGGGTCGCGCCTGCTTAAATCCCCCGTGCTCCTCCATTTCTCCTAACCCCCCCCCCACAGTTTAGCCCCCGTTTACCCCGCTCCTCTCTGGTCACCTGCAGCCCCAGGACAGCTGCTGCGCCCGGGTCAGGCGGGACCGAGCGTCGGGGCTGCCGGTGTCTCGGAAGATGCGGCCCCCGGCACCGCCCCCGCGACGCCCCGCCCCTTCCCGGAGAACTGGGCGCAGCCTTCCAGCTCCCCCCGTGAGCGCCCCCCCCCCGCGGACCCTCGCTGCCCTCTCCACCCCTCTGGCCCAGCGCGGGTGGACCCCGGGCGCTCCGGGTCTCCACCCCCGGATCCTGCGGACCTCCCCCCCCCGGGGGGCGGGAACCCAGATGCCACCGGCGTCAGCTGTGTTCAAAGAGCTGCGTTTGCTCACAGTTCTGCGCTCCGGGGGCCGCGGGTTAGGGGTTTCCGCGGAGAAGCGCGTTAGCGGCAGGGAAAGAGGGGAGGCCCGCGCGGGGCGCTATGGCGGAGCGACGCCGCCAGGTGGCGCGCTGGTTGCGGGAACCAGGCGGGGCTGCTTCGCGAAGCGCCGCGGGATGCTGACAGCGCCCCCCGATGCTGGGAGCCCTCCCTCCGGGATGCTGAGGGCGCCTGCGCGCCGCCGGAAAGGGGCCTCTCCATGCAGACACCTGGTTCCAGGCTGGCGCTCCTCTGCGCAGAGCAAAAGCGCAGGGCTGGCCACTCTGTGGCCCGAGGATGACTTGGGACGCACCGCCCAACTTTCTCAGTCCTCACAGCTTCCCAAATAGACCAAATCTTTCGCTCAGGAGCCCTCATTTGGAAACTTTAAAGCCCTCAGTTTACCCTGCAGGGCTTGGCTGAGTGAGCCCTCGGGGCGGTGCCCGCCTTGGTCGGGGCGGTGCCCGCCTTGGCCGGAGCGTAAGAACCGAGATCCTCCAGCCTCGCCGACCCCCGCGCCCAGCCCTCCCTCCGGCGTCGCCCCTGTACTGCTGTCCTGCTCTATCGCAGCGGCCC
Organism: Balaenoptera ricei; assembly: GCF_028023285.1. Taxonomy (NCBI): domain Eukaryota; kingdom Metazoa; phylum Chordata; class Mammalia; order Artiodactyla; family Balaenopteridae; genus Balaenoptera; species Balaenoptera ricei. Next base: position 187,384,844 of record NC_082640.1, on the reverse strand, counting down.
CCTCGCTGTCCCCTGCTCCTTCCGTCTTTGCCCTGTGTGCTGTCCACACAGCAGCTGATGCAGTCAGAATCCAAGTCCGATCTTGTCACTCAGCGGATTGAACTCTCCAGAGGCTCCCACTCAAAGTAAAATCGAAATCCCTACGATGGCCGCGAGGCCTCTGTGCCCTTCCCGGTCCCCCCTCCTCTCCCCGCCTCAGCTCCAGACACGCTGGCCTCCTTGCTGCGCCCACAACACACCAACAGTCTCTGCCTGTATCTTCCCGCCTCTGCTCAAACGTCCGCGGTCAGCCAGCCAGCCCTGCACCTCCCACCAATATGCCAATCTGGCATCCCAAATATTTACTTTTCTATCTGCTTATTGGGCCACGGGATTCTGCCACCTGCCTTCATGACTCCCACACAGAAGGGCCCTGGGGGCATTCTAGAATCACCTGGAGTCCCCAGGTGAGCCCAGACCATGCCCCAGAGTATACCTGCACCTCTTTCTTATCTGTGCCTCACCTCTGCCCCCAACCTGGCCCAGGAGAAAGCTGCCCCCCTCCTGCCTTCTCAGCCCATCAACAGGTCCCTGAGTCAGGCATGAGCAGAGGGTAGGGGGGAGCAGACAGGGTAGCAAAGTAACCCACTGGAGGCCGTGATCCAGGTTTCCGAACCTCCCGGAGCTCGCAGGCAGCACCCCTGCTGATCCTCCGTCCATCCCAAACATCCATCCGTCCAGTCATCCACCTGGACCAGTTCTTTCGAGGCATCTCAGCTCATTAGGGCGTAATGAGCTGTCTCTGCCAATCCCCCCTTTCCCTCCCATAATTACATCTCAGGCTCAGGCAGGGGCCACAACATTCAGGCATCAAAACAGCCCAGTTAGTTTAAAATACCCATCTCATACCCAATTTCAGCCCCGCTTCCCTCCCTAATCCCTCACTGCTGGCCACACCTGTGACTCACTGGCTCTGAATTAGGGTGGGGCGGGGTCAGCTCACTTGCTCTAGAACCTTGGGACTGAGGAGGAGTGCAATGGATCTGCCCCTGGGACAGGCCTTTACCTCCCTCTCCTGGGTTTTGGGCCTTCTTGTTTCGGGGCAAGGAGGTGTGGTGGGGAGGCAAGGGCCATCGCAGTGGGGACACGTCCCTGCTCTTGCTCTAGCCCGGTCTTATTATCCCTACAATGTGATGTCTCCGCAGTAGTGGGGGTCATTTGTGGTCGTCCTGGGGCAGTAGTCAGCTTCAGCCGGGCCCCTCCGTGGCTGAGCCCCCAGAGGGCAGCTGCGTGTCCCATGGGCCCCAGCAGCAGTCCCTGGCTCCAGGCCCTTCTCCAAGGTGGCAGCCCCCAGCCAGCCGACCGCCTGGTGTCTCATTTCCTGGCCTCCCTTTAACCCCTCACTGGAGCCTCTACCCTGCTCTGTGCCCTGGGAGGCTGGCCCCTGTGGACTGCATCAATACGGGCTCCCACGCCAGCCGGCTTCTGGCTGGTTCAGCCCGAGGGGGACGCGAGCAAGTGACCAGGGAGGGAATTCTTTGGTAGTTTAGGTAATCTCTCTGAGCTTCTGCCCAGCGTCAGTGCCAGGTCTCCGGCAGCAGCCACGTCCCTCCATGACAACAGCCCCTGGGCAGCCCTCCTCCATGGGCCCAGCTCCTCGTGGGCTCTGGAAACATTAGCTGCTACCCTTATCCATTCAGCTCGAAAGATGGTGATGGTTTCCTGACTTTGAGAGGCTCCAGTGCCTCCACCTCGCCTTTGCTTCCCAAGGCACGCCCACACCTCCATAAGTAGCACCTTTTGTAACGTTTCTGCATTCAAACTGTCTGGGATGAAGACGGCTTCCTGACTGATCCTGTAACCGCTGCTGGTTACAGGAGTGTCCCCAGGAAAGAGACCTTCCAAATGGATCTCGGGACTGGTGAAAGCCCAGGCTCCCACGAAGGGGCCGTGGGGCGCCGAGACTGCATGCCTGCAGTGACCTCAGTTACGCAGGTCATCGCCAGAGGTGGGTAAGATGCAGCTGCCTTTCTGGAGAAACGGGCCTGGCCTCCTGACCATCCTTCAGTAACGTCCCTGGGGTGGACAGTCACCTACTTCCCTGCCCCACCACTGTCACTGCCGTCCCAGCACGGCCCAGGGGACCACTGCAGATGTGGTCCAGGAGGAGCTAATGGGACACCAAGTGAGTTACCAGAGCTCCCTAACTCACATCGGCAGGAACTCCGGAATCATTCTGTCCATGGAAGGATGAGACCAAAGGGGTGAGGCCAGGGAGGGTGGCATGCGAGACTGGGTGGGGCCCCGTGGGTGCTCATGTGGGTGCACGCAGGCAGAACTGGGATTTGCCGTTGCGGCTGAGTTGCTGGGAGAAGCACTAAGGGTTCGCTTCGTTGCTGGTTGAAGCAGAACAGGCTGGGGATCCAAGACCCTCGCCCAGCTCCCCAACCTGCGTCGGGCCATAGACCCCAAGCTCCGTGATGGAAGGGAGGCCGGGTCGCCCTGAGGAAGGGTGCTGCTGTGAGGTCACGTGTGTCTGCCTCAAACCCTTCTCCAGGCCTGTCCCAGAGGACCGTGGCCACCAACCACGTGAGCTGGGGAGGGAGGACAGCCACACCCTCTGGGAGTGGCCACATACTGGCTCCGAACTAGCCCCTTGGGCCTCCAAGTGCGACCATGTCAGAGGGGAGGCTGAGGGAGGTCAAGTGATAGAAAAAGTTTGACCCAAGTCCATCTCATAGTGAGGCCAGTGGGCCGTGGACGGTCCCGGTCATTTCCCCGCTCCTGGATGTATTGAACTTAGACAGACGTGGCACGGAAGTGATTTCCATATTGGCTCCCTGACCTATGGAATAAGAGCTAAGAAACTAGTTTAAGGGAAACTCATTTCTTCTCACAACACTCTGGACCCCAGGTGTGGGGTTTTCCCACACCAAGCACCCTTCCAGTTCTCAGCGGACACCCACTGGGTGTCCTACAGTTCAACTCAATTCTGAAACTATCTGCCTGGAAATAGCACAGATCCCACAGGTTAAGGACTCAGTCCCACAAGGCTGCCCCTTACCGTACCAGTCACAAGTCCACGTTGTCACCTGTGCTTCTGACTCAAAGGCTGTAAGTCGGGGGTCCCATGATGCCCTCCTCAGGTTCAATAATTTGTAGAATGGCTCACAAAGCTCAGGGAAACGCTTACTTACATTTACCAGTTTATTGTAAAGGATACAGGAGAAAAACCAGATGAAGAGGTCCATAGGGTGAGGTCCAGAAGTGTCTTGGGCACAGGAGCTTCCATCCTCATGGAACTGGGGTGCGCCACCCTCCTGGCACCTGGATGTGTTCCCAACCCAGAAGTCCATCGCATCTTGTTGTTGGAGAGTTTTCATACAGCTTAATCTGAAGCACCCCTCCCCCTTCCCAGGAGGTCAGTGGGTGGGGCTGAGCGTTCCAACCCTCTACCACTGGGCCTTTCTGGTGACCGGCTCCATCCTGAAGCCATCTAGGGGCCTCAACCCAAACCACCTCATTAGCATAAATCCAGGTTATCAAAAAGGGCTCCTTATGAAGAATAAAAGACACTCTTATCACTCAGAAAATTCCAAGGGTTTTAGGAGCTCTGGGCCGGGAACGGGGACAAAGACCAAATACATTTTTTATTATACCACGGGTAGAAAGGGCCGAGCAGAACATCCGAGGCGGCACTCCAGCCTCGCCAAAACTGTAATGCAAACCCACAGCATATCCCTGAGGGAAATGAAATTAATGTCACCATGAAAGTCTTGAAAAACACAGGGGTGGTGATTCTTTGAATAATGGTCCCCCCAAAGACGTCCATGTCCTAATCTCTGAAACCCTGGAACCTGAGGATATGGGACCTCACATGGTAAAAGGGACTTTGCAGCGGTGATTAACGCAAGGATCTTAAAATGGGGAGATGCTTCTGGGTTATCCAGGTGATCCATAGTAATCACAAGGGTCCTTACAAAAGTGGGGCGGGGGGGGGTCAGAGTGAAAGGGACCAGAGGTTAGGCGGTGCCTTGAGGATGGAAAAAGGGCCTTGAGCCAGAGGATGCAGGTGCCTCGAGAAGCTGGAAAAGAGAAGGGGATGGATCTTCCCCTCAGAGGCTGCGGAAGGAATACAGTCCTGCCGACGCCTTGATGTTAGACTTCTGCCCACCAGAACCGTGAGAGAATAAACGTGGGTTATTTGAAGCCCCTGAGTTTGTGGTGATTTGCTACAGCAGTGACAGGAAACTAACACACATCCCATTCCGTGTGTTTATTTCCCCTCTGCATTTGCAGGTTGGGTGTGAAGAACCACGGGATATTGTGATAATTTTAATCAGGTGGCGACATCTGCAGCTTTTCCAGATGTTGTGTGTTCATGGCGCAAACCACTGCACCCTTTGCACCCAGCGCGCGGCTAGTGACCTGTCTGGTGTTTTGTTTTGCTTTCCCCTCAATCCCGACTAGTCTAGAAAATCAGAAGCCGTCTGCTTTCACTTGGCAGGGGTACCAGTAAGCCCTGCTGGTCTCCTCATGGCAACGTCCCCCCTGCATCTGTCACAGCGTGGCTCCCGGGGAACTTGGTCACATTGACATCCCACAATTGATACATTGCCCTGTGCCCCTGCATTGACTGTATAATGCTAACTGGATCCAGTTATTAGGAAGTGGTAAGGACACCAGGTACCTTGGTAAGACGTGTGTCAGAAGGTGGGAGGTGAGCCTCATGGAAGTTCAGGTTGTGATATTTCCTCTGGTGATCTGGAGCGTGGTGGTCAGCCCTCCCTGCAAAGTGAAAGATGAGTCGCTGTAATTTGTGCCGCTCACCTCGAAAAATGGGGCGCCGTGCTTGGCCAGCCGCGCCTGGCGGCTTGCAGGATCTTAGTTCCCCGACCAGGGATGGAACCCGTGCCCCCTGCAGTGGAAGCGTGGAGTCCTAACCACTGGACCGCCAGGGAAGCCCCGTGGCAAGTCATTTTGGATTTTGGAGGCAGCATGTACCCTGTTTGGATATGTTTCCCCAACGTATTTACTGAGTGACACGTGGGCTTCCAGGTTTGGGTGGGGCTCAGAGCGGGAGAGAGAGCTCTTGCCTGGGGCCAGGCATGGTCCAGGCTGTCCTGCCATCTGGGGCTTATGACTCCTTGGGGTTAGCGCTGCTGAGGGGCCCGCAGAAGGTGGAGTTCTGTGGGGAGCCTCTGGCGGCTCTAACAGGAGAATCACAGGCAAGACCCCGAGATGTCTGGAGAGAGGTCCTGCTCCCTTCAGCTCACAGCTCTCCGTGCGAGAGGCAGCTCCCGGCTGGGCTGCTGGGCCCGGGAGACGCGACGGTGGGCCCTGGGGTGACTGCCCGCGCTGCCCTCGCACCCGCGCTGACCGTCCAGCCACACAGACGTAAAACTGAACGCGCCTCGCAGCACGCCCGTCCCTAACTGAAGACCGTGGACGTGAGCCCAGGCCGCCCGATCCAGAAGGCGAGGGTTTGCCTGAGACGGCTGCACCTCCTGAGACACTGAGGCCGCTGCTCAGACTCCTCCCTCCGAGTGTGTCTGTGGCCTCACGCAGCGCCCAGTTGATGGGTTAACAGAAGAGAGAAGAAGGGAACGAGCTGACGTGGGGTCTGAGCGGGCAGCTGTCCCCACAGCGCCACAGCCCCCAGGGAGGCCCCGGAGGACAGCGGTGAAGCCATTACCAGACAGGTCACAAGGACAGCCTGGGGCACGACTGCCCTGCTTCACGAGGCGTGGCTCACAGGTGGGGTGGCAGGCGGCGCGGAGGGTCGGCGAGGGCTGTTCTAAGAAGCCACTTGAAGTGGGCAGAGCCTGGCGACACCTGTGTTCTGTGGAAATGCCCCCAGAAGCATCCCCTGCCCAGGAGACGCTCGAAGATCAGGTCAACAGAATGGCCCCTTCCGCGGTGTCGGTCACCTCCTCACCCTCGCACAGCGGGCTCAGGGCAGCAGCCCGGTACACACAGCAGGCACCCGGCCGGCCCGCGCCATACCCCTGCAGCGGCCCTCACTGCCAGGTGCCCGTCTCACCAGCAGAGACAGGGTCTCAGCCACTGATGTGGCTCCATCCCCAGGGACCGCCTAGCTTCCTGGAAGCAGGGAGAGTGCCGCGGGCCCTCCCGTCGGGGAGGGGTCAGGGCTGGTTGTGCCCCAGGATTGTGTGTTTCCTACCTGGACGGCTCCCGCCAGCGCTGCCATCGCGGATGTGCAGGGTGCCTCATTCGCTCTCCTGGTGAGGAGGACTGAACATCTGTGTCCCCCACACCCAGATGTTGAAACCTCACCCCCCAAGGTGATGCATTAGAGAGGTGATTAGGTCTGGGGGGTGGAGCCCCCAGGAGTGGGATTAGTGCCCTCATAAAAGAGCCCCCGCAGGGCTCCCTGGCTCCCCCCACCACTCGAGGGCACAGCAAGAAGACATAACAAGAAGTCGTGAACCAGGAGGCAGGTTCTCCCCTGCCAGCGCCTTGATGTGGGACTTCCAGCCTTGAACGGCGAGACATCAATTCCTGTTCTCCGTAAGCCACGCAGTCTATGGCATTTTGTTACAGCAGCCCAAATGGACTAAGACACTTGCATTCTACAAACGGCACCTCTAATCAAGGGATTCATTTCAGAGGAAGGACGTGTGGCAGTGGCCTCGTGTCCACGAGCTTCTCTGGGCTCGTCCCACGCCCCTCACCCAGACGCCGGTGGCCTGGCCTCCTGGGGGCCCAGTGACGCTGAGGTGCGTCCAGCAGGACGGGGTACAGTCTCACACCCGGGACCAATGCACGACGTGTCTGGGAACCACGGGGTAGAGGCAGCACGACCACTTACTGTGACGTCTCATAATCTAGCAGAGGATCCCTTCCTTCCATCCTGGCCACGCGGGATCCACAGGACGGGAGGTCCCGGTCCCCAGTCGTCCAGGGAACGTGGACTGTTCCTGCACGTGAAGCAGAGACTGCCCTTGGCCGCTGGGCTCCTCCTGCTGCTGGACCAACGGCTGGAGAAGGGGGCTAGTGTGCCAGCCAGGGGGTCAGTCCTCATCGCTAGGGGGATGTGGGGTGGGAGAGAGCCCCACGTCAGGGACCCAGGGACTCGGGGGCCACATGACAGCCTCCCGGATGGTGGTAAAGGGCCGTAGAAAACTGTGGGACGCAGAGAGAACCACTGAGGACTCGGAGCTTCACGAATGAGGGTTCGGGTCCCACCATCTGGTAAAAACCCCAGCCGGCTAAGTGCTGGCAGAGAGAGAGAAGCGTGTGGCACCTGGGGGAGAGGAAAGAGGCTGTGATGGGGTGAATTGTGCCCCCAATTCATAGGCTGCAGTGCTGACCCCGGCACCTCAGCATGTTGCCTTGCTTGGAATAGGGTCCCTGCAGATGAGACCGGTTAAGACAAGGTCCTAATGGAGCGGGTGGCCCTCATCCCACATGACTGTGTCCTTACAAAAGGGGACATCAGACAAAGACACGCACAGGGAGAAGCCACGTGAAGACTGAGGCAGAGACCAGGGTGGTGCTTCTACAAGCGAAGGAAAACCAAAGATGCCACAACCACCAGAAGGTCAGAGGGACGCACGGGACAGAGTCTCCCACGCAGCCTCAGAAGGAACCAGCCCTGCCGACAGCCTGACCTCAAACTTCTGGCCTCCGGGACCACGAGAGAAAAAACCGTAGCTGTAAGCCACCCAGTTTATGGCACTTTGTTACGACAGGCCTAGCGACCCAACACAGAGCCTGTGGCCAACCGTGGCCTCACGACCAGCTTCTGACGTGTGGACAGCAGTGGACAGTGCAGCCCTTGGGCCCAGAAGCTGCGGCCCGTCCGGGGCCGCTCACCAGAGTTGCCTGCAGCCGGGGGATGTGTCCCTCACAGCCCATCCCCCTTGCTGCCCGACCAGGCGCTGGTACCTGGGCCCCAGAACTCCGGCCCAGACGGCCCGAGCTGCTCCCCCGGTTGCCAGGCCCTTCTTGGGGTCTGGCCCAGGGCGGGGGGTGCTCTGGTGTGTGCAGGCGGTGACAGGCTGGGGTGCTGACACTCTTCTTGGGGGACCTCAGGGTGCAGGTTGGGACAAGGCGAGGGTACACGCAGTGGGACCTCCCATCTGTGCCTGGTCCTGAACTCAGCAAACCTTAGGGCTGAGCCTGGCGGGACGCAGGCTTTAAGGTTAATCTGCTGTTTCTTTTGATGCCCTCTTTCCCCCCACTTCCCAAGGAGCAGGCAGTGGAGGCCAGCACTCAGCTGAGGACTCAGTTGCGCGTGTGGCCTCGCTGGCCTCGCCTGGTGACTTCGCTTCCTCCTGTTCGGTGGGGGGACTTCAGCCCGGCAAGGGGCGGGAGTGGCCACACAGGGCTGGGCCTTGCTGGGGCTCTGTCCCTCCCTCCCGCCCCCGAGCGCCGCGTGCTGCCTGCTGCCCGCCCGGCTCCCTGGCCGCTGGATTCCTGCGGGTGTGGCCAGTGGGCCTGACGGGCACACGTTTCTGAGCTCTGCTTTAAGAAAAAAAATCTTTTTAATATATATATAAAGAATATATAAAGATACAGTTATAGCTATGGGCTGAATTGTGTGTCCCCCAAATTTAAAAATTCATTGTTGGAGCCCTAACTCTGAGCACCTCTGAATGTGACTGCATTTGGAAATAGGGTCTTTACACAGGTAATCAAGTTAAAATGGGGTCACTAAGGTGGGCCCTACTCCAGTCTGACTGGTGTCCTTTATTTTTTTTTTTTGGCCACACCACGTGCCTTGTGGGGTCTTAGTTTCCCAACCAGGGATGGAACCCGGGCCCTCAGCAGTGAAAACGCGGAGTCCTAACCACTGGACGGCCAAGACTGGTGTCCTTATAGGAGGAGGAGATGAGGACACAGACACACGCAGAGGGACGACCACGTGAGGACACGGGGAGGAGACGGCCGTCTACATGCCATGGAGAGAGGCCTCAGGAGACGCCATGCCTGCTGACACCTTGAGCTCAGACTTCCAGCCTCTGGAACAGGGAGACAATGGATTTCCGTTGTTTAAACCACCTAGTCTGTGGCACTTTGTTTTAGCAGCCCAAGCGCACATATATATACATAATATATAATGTATATATCTATATGTATATATACACACACATATATATCTTTCATATATACTTATATTCATTTTTTATACAGCTTTTACAAATTTTCAAATACATGTGACTATGAGAATGCATTTCTGGGGTCCCTCCCAAAGCCGTGGAAGGGCTGGTGGGGGTGAGGCCCCTGAGGCTGGAAGCCCACTGCCCTCAGAGCACAGCAGCCCAGCTCCTCCGGCCCCTCCACAGAGGCGCCCCCAACCCTGCCCTGCACCTCTATGAACAGCACCCCGACGGCCGCCTCTGCGTCTGAACCTGCAGAGTGGGCTGTTTTCTGCGGCCCCCGGGGCGCCCCATGGCCAGGCCCACCTCCCACCCGTTGGGTGCCCGCTGCTCTAAGGGGCCTCTCGCTCTCATAAATACCCCGGGGAGTGGGCACCGTGTCCCGGAGTGCGGCCCGCCTTCAGGGAGGGTAAACCCAGCCCCTGCGGCTGGCTCTGCTCCGACGGGGTGGGTGCCGGTGGACTCTTGCCGCTGGAGCGAGATGCCCGTCTCTGTCGTGCAGGCATTTTGGACTGTGGAGCCCTCGCCTTGCTCCAGGGGTGATGGGACGCAGGGGCACTGCCTCTGCCTGAACGCTGCGCGGCTCCCCCAAGTCCCCTCCGGGCTCGGGCAGGACAGGTCAGGGGTGGGGGCGTGGCAGGAGGCCGGCTGCCCTGGCTGGCAGCTCTCAACAGAACTTGCTTTGAAAGCGCAGGGAGGGGAGTCTGGGCCAGCTGCTCCAGCTGTCCTCAGGGTGCGGGGGCCTCCCCACGCACAGCAGAGCCCACCACTCATACCTGGTTACACGTCCATCCGCTGGCCCCGCTCCACTCACCCGGTCACTGCTGCTCGGACGATGGGCTGGGGTCCTTACCTGCTGTATGCGTGTCCTGGGGCTGCAGTAACAAAGCACCACAAATCGGGGGGCTTAACAGAAGTTTATTCTCTCACACTCTGGAGGCCAGAAGTCCAACATCAAGGTGTGGGCAGCGCCGTGCTCCCTCTGAAGGCTCTAGGGGAGGGTCCTCCCCGCCTCCTCCAGCTTCTGGGGCAGCTGTCAGGCTGGCCTTCCAGGGCTCGAAGCCGCAGCCCCTCCATGTCTGCCTCTGCCGTCACACGGCCTTCTCCCCTGGGGGTCTGTGTCCAAATTTCCCTCTTCTTGTAAGGACACCAGCATATCGGATTGAGGTCCACCCTAATAACGTCTTTGTAACTTGACTACATCTGTAAAGACCCTATTTCCAAATAAGGTCCCATTCGCAGGTACCGGGGATTAGGACTTCAGCATAGCGTTTGGGGAGACACAATCCAACCCCTAACAGTTGTGTATAAAGGAATCCACTCTAGCTTGTTTAAGCAGATATGGATTTATAAGGGGCTGTGAGAGGGCTCGAGGATCTAGCTAAGCTTCCAGGAACAGTACCCAAAACCCCTGCCAGGACTGGTCCGGGTTCAGGCTCTGCTGCCCCCACCACACCCAGAGCTGCTGTGTCGGCAGCAGCAAGAAGCTGACACCACCCCCGGCCCCAGAAATAAGCTGCCTTTGCTGGGACCAGTCCAGCAAAACGGTCGCCCCAGCAGCCCACTGGGGTCCTGGTGCAGCCGCCCTCTCCCAGGTCAAGTCAGACATCTGCCCCTAGTGGTGAGGGGAGGCTGACCAACATAATCCTTCTGGATTCTAAGTGGGAGAGCAAGAATTCACGATGTGGGAACTACCAAATTTCAGAGAGGATATTCAAAAGATGCTGGGCGGTCGCAATGCCAGACATTCGCCACAGTCATAACTCCACGCTCTTCTCCCCTTCTCTCTTCCACTGTAGACCCCGGAAAAGCTTAGTGCCCACTCCCCAAGCTGTGCTGCAGTAGCACTGGTCATGTGACACAGTTCTGGCCAGTGAGATGTCACCGCCGGAAGCGGAATTTTGTTTCCATGATAAAAGAGATAGACATCCCTTTCACTATCCTTTCCCCTCTTTGTCCAGCCTGGGACATGGATGCGGTGTCTGGAGCTGTGGCAACCCTCTGTGAGCACAAGGGAAGCCTGGTATGATTGCAGAGATGCTGGTCTGACATGACCAGGCTGCTGAACTAACGCAGACTTGCCTGTCTCCAGGATTCTTGTTATGGGAGAAAAATAAATCCCTATTGGTTCAAACCACTGCACTTGTCATAATCTCTGTTACTTGAAGCTAAAGGTGCTTCTAACTGATATACTAGCCATCCATTCATCCCACAATCCATCTATGTATCTGTGAAAATTAATAATGGGAAGCCTCACTCAAATGGAATCAGGAGGCCAGAAAGAGGAGCTCACACACATGTACCACTCAATACATGTACCACATCAACACAGATTGGGACAGGAAGAGCGGTACCTTCATCCTCAGCAGGAAGTGACACTGCTTTACCACCAGCAGAGGAAGGAAGATTTTCTACTTGCCTGGCAACAGCTCAGCCAATGAGAGACAGTCACAATTTGGCCAATGAAAACCCACTATACTCTGATCTCCCAATTTCCTCCAACAGACTTTTTTTTCCTAATAGCCCTTCCCAACGTCCCCTTCTCTAGAAAAGAGTGTCCTCTCCTTTGCCTTGCCAGACTTTCGTGTGGTTTGCCATAGTTGCAAGTCCTGAATTTCAATTCTTTACTGCTCCACAATAAACTTGTTTTGCTGGTAAAGATAACTGGCTACTTTATTGGTTTTGATTAACATAGCCAACCATCCATCCATCCACCTAGAGTTAACAGTGGTTTTAAGGAATAAGGGACATCTGCTTAAATTTACTTGAGAGACTTGGAGGAGACAGGAGGCATAGAAACCAACCAGAAGTTAGAAGTGGGCATGGAGTAGGAGTTCATGCCAGGGAAGGCCTCTGTAGCAAGTTGTTTACTGTTAGAAGTAAGATTAGGGAGATGGAAAGTTTTGAAGAATTCCTAGATTTGTACAAAACCAAGCTTTCCAATGGGGATACCACTTGCACTATAGCCCTCTAAAGTAGTGGAGGTTTTTCTCCTAGAGCTCACTTATCTCAGGCTTTGGAGATGGGTCAGAATTCCCCTCCATCCCATTGAGGCCTCTAACATTCTTCTGCCCCTTGGAGAGAAATCCACGCTCCACCGCAGCTTCCTGCAAGCTGGTTCCATCACCCATCCCCCCTGGTGAGCTCTCGGTGAGCCCAGCTGGGGACAAAACCAAGATGTCTCCCCAAAGCCGGGCCCAGTCAGGCCGTGGAAGGGTTCCCATTTACAGACTTGGACTTGGAAGTAAGAAATGCAGACGGCCTTGCTGAGGGTCAGGACAGAGCTGCCCTGTCCCTGTGCCCCAGGGTTGAGCAAGGACCAGCAGGACCATAGGGTCGCTACTCATCTGTAGGGTTGGAGCTGCACACGGGAAGCAGGACGGCTCAACAGGGGGTGCGAGGCCTGAACAAAGCCCTAGACTCAGCAGACCCCATCCGTGGGTAGGCTTTCGGTCTCTCCTCCAGTCACCCAGGACAGGCATTGGCCTGTCCCTTTCTGTCCTGCTGTCCCACGGGGTGGCCGCAGCGTGCGTAGGGATGACCCATCTACCATGCCCCCTTATTCACGCCTCCAACATGAAGCGACCGTGCCGTACACGGATGGACAGGCCGGACAAGGCCGGCCACCGCCCGGTCAGTCAGTCAGCGAACGACTGAGCCTTCACTCCTGCAGTCGCCCACACTTAGCTTGCAGGACGTGTCGGGCACGGCGGGACCCCGGCGGACGGTGGCGCTCAGACCACACACCGCGGCACACTGCACCGTGGATGGGCCATGAACAACACGTGACCCACCGCCCACCGCCGCCGGCCGGAACCCGCCGCCCAGGGGCTCGCGTTTCCGGGGGAACTTCCCGGTGCGACCCGCGCGCCGTCCCACGTGACGCGCGAGCGCGCAGTGGGAGGGAGCGAGCATGCGCGGCCTGCGCCGGTCACTTCCGGGCGGGCTGCGGGCGGGGGCGCCGGGTCGCTGCCTCCCGGGGCCCGCCAGGCCCCCTGCCCGCCCCGTCCGCCCCAGCTGCGCCCTGCTGTTTTCATTTGGACGTGTCAGGGCGGCTTCTCCAGACGCCCGCCTTTCGTCGCCACCCGTCTGGCTGCAGGGTCAACTCGGGGAGGGGGGCGTGGCGAGTTGTCCCCTCTCGAACCTCCGCAGGTGGCATCAGAGGACAGGCAGGTCGTTCGTAATAGTGAGGAGGCGGCGGGTAACGTGGGACCTGGGGGGCGAGAAGGAGCGGGGCCCGCGGGCCCTCGAACCCCAGGCCCCAGCCCCCGGACCCCGGATCCCAGTCCCTGGACCCCAGACCCCGGGTCCCGAATCCCAGTCCTCGGACCCTGGATCCCAGACCGCGGACCCCAGCCCCCTCCCCGGCCACCCCGTGAGCTGCTGCTAGGACAGCCATCCCCGCCAGAGAAAACCCCAGCCCGGCAGGAAAGCACCCAGCACGGTTGGGACCTGGGCCTGGGCTGTGACGCCAGGCCTCAGAGAGGAAGGGCTCCGGACGATGCTGGGAAATGAGGTCAGAGGGAGGGCAGGGGCTGGGTCACTCGGGGAGGAAGGAGATAGAATGTCTTTGCCAGTGCGATGAGGAACCAGCGGGGGATTCTAAGCCACGGGGGGGATTGTGTGGAGGATGTTAGCGCTTGGAGAAGGGTGCTGGCCGTGGAGGAGAGAGACTGGACCTCTGTTCTGCAGACAGGCTTCAGAACTCGCTGTGGGCCGGGGGGAGTGAGGCAGAGGAGGGACCCGGGGGTGACATCCAGGCTCTCAGCTTGAACAGCAGGCTCGCTGATGCCCTCATTTACCGAGTGGGGGCAGCCGGGTGAAGAGTGGGTTTGTGGGGGGAAGTCCAGGTTTCACTTTGTGTTCCCGGAAGGCACACAGGAGTTGTGTGGGTGTTGCATATGTGACTGGGCTCACAGGGGAGCTCGTGACAGGCAGCGTCAGTTTAGGAGGCCCCAGCAAGACATGGCATCCCGCAGGATGGGAAAGGATGAGATTCCCTAGGAAGGGGGCACTAACGGTGGCGGGGCCGGGGTGTTGCCTGGGAGGGCTGCTGAGGAGAGCCAGCACGTGCAGAGAGGGGATCGGGGTGGAGAGCAGCCAGGGAGGTAGAAAGAAAACTGGGAGGTGCCGGGAGGAGGGTTTGAGGGGGATGGTCAGCTGAGGCACATGCTGCTGAGAACTTGGTGCAGAGCACAGCGACAGCAGGGCCTCTGACTTGGTGACCTGGAGTTTCGGTGGCGTGTTGGGAGAGAAGCTGTTTGGAGAGGATTACAGAATAAATAGCAGCTCTTCCCCTTGAACTAGATGAGCTGACTGGAGAGTTCAGTGGGAAATGAACAGGCCAAAATAGCCCCCTCCCCCCAAAAAACAGAAAAAAAGAGAAATTGGAGCCGCTCTCCCCGCCAGATATCAGAACACGTGACGAGGCCCATTCAGTCCAGCCCTGGAGCTCGGCTGCGGGGACTGTGGGAGAGCAGCGGGAGGGGGCAGACCTGGACGCACGTGGGGATTTGTGGAGGGGCCGCTCTCCAGTCAGCGAAGGGGAAGGTGGACACTGTAGTAAAGTGTCGCTCATGTGAAGATTGAGAAAGTTAGATCCTCCGCTTGAGCATGGACCAGTTGAAACGAAAATATTGATCAAAGATATAAATGTAAAAGAAGTGAAACCGTAAAAATGCCAGAAAGAACTGGGTGAATTCCTTAGCCTCGGAGTAGAAATGCCTGTGGGAAAGTGGGCAGAGGGTGTGAGCACAGGAAAGCAGGGAACCTCACATGTAACAAGAGAAATGCGAATAAAATGAGTCCGAGAGGCTGTTTTTCACCTGTCAGATATTTTTAAATCCCAAAGTTTGATACCACACTGGGCTGTCACGGTGGTAGGGAAGCAGATGCAGGGGGTGAAGGTAGGTGCGACCTTCACGGAGGCAGTTTGGCCCCTGATGGGATCATAGGTGCTTTTACCCACTGGGAATGTACACCGAATACCCCCTGTGAGGAAGGATGCACGATAAAGGTTATTAGCCGAAGCACTGCTTGTAACAGCAAAAGCTTGGAAACCACCCAGGTGTCCATCTCTAGGAGACCAAATAATACAATAGTACAACCGCACCAGGGAACACCGTGCAGCCATTGACAAATAAAAGGGTCAAGGAAATTTTTATGTGTTGATGTGGGAAGGTCTCTATGGTCTTTTTTTAAGTGAGAAAAGAAAAAAAAAAAAGCAACGTGCAGAACAGCATACATAGTATGCCACTTTTGGGGGGTGATAATGGAGGGAAAGAGTATTTGCCTGTATTTACAAAAAGGAACAATGGAGAATACGCAAGAAGTGAATAATGGTGGTAACACGAAGATGAGGGTGTACAGAGCGGGCAGGGAACATATAAATCAGAGGGGGCATTCAGTGTGTGTCTTTTAATGACAAAGAATAAAGATTAAAGCATAATACTTAGGGAAAAGCAGAAATAGAAGGTACACAGAACTAACCAGTCATGTGAAAAATCTCGCTGGGAACAGCAGAAAAGTGGAAGGAGATGGGGGATAAAGGAAGACGTTTACATTTTAATTAACATTCGATCTGGGAACTAATGATTGGTAACATGATTCAAAATTTAAAAAGGTCCCCCACTTCCCACACCAGCCTCCAATTTCCCTCCCCATAAGCGACCAAAATATCCAACTTAGCTATTTCTTTAGTGTTTTTCCAGAGAGATTTTATACCTATGTGAATTACGTTCATGTGCATAGAATGTGCCCTGTTTTTACAGGGGGAGGCTGGCACACCACCACGCCCTGCACTTCCTAGCTTCACTTCACAGCGTGAAGATCACCCTGCCCCACACAGGGCACCTCCACTTCCACGGCTGTAGAGTATTCCGTTCAATGTGTGGACTGTGGTGTCACTTAGCTGGTCCCCTGCCCCTGGACATTTAAGCCTTTTCCAGTGTTCTGCTACATTGAACAACGCTCTGATAAATACTCTTATACATAAGTCGTTGGGCACATATGTGAGCTTATCTGTACGATAGCTTCCTAGAACTTCTGGGTCCAAGCATTCATTGCCATTGTGACGTGGACAGCAGTTGTCAAGTCGCCCTCCACATCGGACACGTGCCAGCCTGCACCCTGCCCGTCATGCCCACAGCCTCCCCAAGGAAGGGCGGTACCAGGCTGTTATCTTCGGCAGGCCAATGCAAAATGTATCTGTGTATTTTTTTTACTCTGAACATGTATTACAGGGGACTTCCCTGGTGGCGCAGTGGTTAAGAGTCCGCCTGCCAATGCAGGGGACACAGGCTGGATCCCTGGTCTAGGAAGATCCTACATGCCGCGGAGCGACTAAGCCCGTGCGCCACAACTACTGAGCCCGCGCTCTAGAGCCCGCGAGCCACAACTACTGAGCCCACATGCCACAACTACTGAAGCCTGCACACTTAGGGCCCGTGCTCTGCAACAAGAGAAGCCACCGCAATGAGAAGCCCGCGCACTGCAACGAAGAGTAGCCCCCGCTCGCTGCAACTAAAGAAAGCCCGCGTGCAACAACGAAGACCCAATGCAGCCAAAAATAAATAAAATTTAAAAAAAATAAACGTATTACGGAAAGTTTCAAATACACAAATGTCTTTTAAGTACAATAAGCTCCCTGTACCCGTCACCAGTTTCAGCGACCACCCTCTTTCCGCCATTCTAGTTGTGTCTAGACCTTCACCTGCTCTTGTCCTCCTGCAACTATTTTAGTCTTGACAGTACGTGTGTTGAAATGCACAAAGCTTAACTGTAACTCTTGACAAACGCTACCCCTGCACAGCACACCCCCAATAAGCTCTAGAAGTGTCCGTCACCCCAGAAGGTCGCTTACATCCTGCCCAGTCATTCCTCCCCGTCTGCCCAGACCCCCTTGGACAGCCGTTCCTGCCCTCAAGCTTCCTGCTGTCAGTGTGCGTGGCCAGCCGCCTTCTCCCCTCTGAACGGTGACGTTCGCCCACATTGTGCCTTACTCGCTGGTCCCCTTCGGGTCCGTTCTACGACGTGGTGTGAGTGTGCTGCCATCGCATTCACGGACGTTTGGGCTGTTGCTAGTTGCCAGGTAAATAGGGAAAAGCCGCTGTGAACATTGCAGTCGGGTGCCTTTGTGCTCACGGGTGCCAGTTCTCCTGGGCTGTGCCCTGGAGCGGAGCTGCTGCGTCCAGACATAGGTGTATGTTGACCCTGGTGGGAAACGCGATCCCTTTTGCACGCAGTGTGGGAGCGTTCCGGTGGCTCCAAGTCCCCACGCATGCTTGGTGGTGTCGGTCGTTGAGTTTCAGGATGGGCGTGTGGTGACGGCTTGCTGTGGTTTTATTTCACACTCCTCCACGTGCCTCTCAGCCATATATGTGTGTAACTTCCCTTGGGACGTGTCTCTAGACCCTGCGGCCACAAATGCACACGTCTGGCTGGTTGCAGCTTCTGTTTTTCAAGGATGGGCTCCTGTCCAGCTTCTGCCTGCTTCCCTCGCTCTCCAGTGCCTTCAAAGTGTTATTTAAAACATATATTTTTGTCCAGCATTTCTCACTGTCGTCTGTGGGGGTGGGCGGCAGTCCAGCCATGCTCCGCGGGCATCGCAGACTCCGTGAGATTCATTTGCATGTCTCTCTGTTATGATACCGTTATGAAGGAGGTCAGGCAGATCCGTCGGGCCTGCCTTTTCCGTGGACTCCACAGCAAGGGGAATGTTTACAGCCGTCCAGGTTCTGGTTTTGCCCAGGAGTTTGACAGAAAAAGAGGGCCAGTGACTCAAGATCTGGGCAGGTGGAGTGAGTAAAGAGGGGGGCAGGGCAGGAGACGTGGTGAGAAGATGGCAAGGTCAGTGGGTTCACAACCACGAGGCCGAAGAATTATTACTGAGAAGCTTGATCAGGTCAGCGGGGAGCGAGGGAGTCTGAACTTCAGATCCCAGAGCAGATGCCGTTGCTGGTGGTGACGGAGCCAGGAGCGGGACTGAGGGGGGATGGAACAGGCCTGGGAGCCCAGGGCAGGGCGGGCACTGCGTTTCCTGCACAGGGTTGAATCTTGGAGGCCTTGGCAACTGGAGGGGGAGATGGCGGAGGGGAGACAGGCGGAGAGCCCACAGGGGTGAGGAAGGGAGGGGCTTTACCTGGACGGCAGGAGCCTCCAGAGGGCTGGGGTCTTGTGAAGGGCAATGGGGACACATGTGCTTCCCTTCCTGGCCCGGCTGGTGGGGGCTGATGGGAGCAAAGGCTCGTCCGTGCCCCCTGAAGGAAAGCAGAGTCTGTGCGGGACGGTCAGGTGGGACCAGACGCGGGGCCACCCTGGGGAGGAGGCATCTGCCCTGCGATGGAACGAGGGTGACAGTGGCCCCTGTAGGGGGTGTGGGCTCCTGAGGAGGGCGATGTCCCCACAGCTGCGGCTCTGAGTGCCAGGCGGCACACAGCCCATGGGTCGGAGGGCAAAAACGGAAATATCAACAAACGTCACTGACAAAAACACTGCAGTGGCTTCTCTGGATGTGGGCAGAGCCAGGCTGGGATCTGGGCCTCCCGGCTCCCGGGCCAGGGTCCTCCGGCCTCCATGCCCTTCTGAAACACCAAAGGTGCGGGTTGGACTCTGTCCCTCAAATTCACATGTTGAAGCCCTGACCCCCAGGACCTCAGAACGTAACTACATTTGGAGATGGGGTCTTTACAAAGGTAATCAAGTTAAACGGGGGTCACTAGGGTGGGCCCCAATCCAGTCTGACTGACGACCTTATAAGAGGAGGAGATAAGGTCAGAGACACGCACGGAGGGACGACGTGAGGACACGGGAGAAGACAGCGTCTACACGCCGCAGTGACAGGCCTCGGGAGAAGCCAGCCCTGCACCTCCTGGCTCTGGGATTCCAGCCTCCAGGGTGTCAGACAGTGATGTCTGTTGTCTAAGCCCCTGCCTGTGGTGCTGTGTGATGGCAGCCCTAGCAAACTAGTACCACCAGTGAAGAAACCAATGACAAGCTGTGATATTATGATTTATAATAAGAAATACAGGGAATTCCCTGGCTCTCCAGTGGTTGGGACTCTGCACTTTCACTGCCGAAGGCCCGGGTTCAATCCCTGGTTGGGGAACTAAGATCCCCCAAGCCACGCAGCGAGCACAGCCAGAAAAAAAAAAAAAAAAGAAATACATATTTGGTCTTAGTCCCTGTTTCTGGCACAGAGCTCCTAAAACCCTCGGCATTTCCTAAGTGAAGAGAGTGGTCAAGGTGTCTTCTGTTGTGTGAATGAGGTGACCTTGGAAACACCTGAGGGTGCAGACTGGTTGCCAGGAGAACCAATCACGTGATGACAGGGCTGGAACTCTCAGTCCCCACCCACCCCACCCCCCATACCTGACCTCTGGGGAGGGGAGAGGGGCTGGAGGTGGAACCAACGATCAATGGCCAGGGACTTCCCTGGTGGCGCAGTGGGTAAGACTCCACGCTCCCAATGCAGGGTCTCGGATTAGATCCCCGGTCAGGGAACTAGATCACAAATGCATGCCACAACTAAGGAGCCTGCGAGCCGCAACTAAGACCCGGTGCAACCAAATAAATAAATATAAAAAAAAATCAATGGCCAATGTTTTAATCAATCATGCCCATGCATGAAGCCTCCATGATACCCCAAAAGGACGAGGTTCGGAGGGCTTCCTGGCTGGTGAGCCCGTGGAGAATCGGGGAGAGGGGCTCATTCAGAGGGAGCCTGGAAGCTCACGCCTGTCCCCACACCTCACCCCGGCGTCTCTTCCATCTGGCTCTTCCTGAGCTATATCCTTTTATAATAAACCGGTGATCTAGTAAGTAAACCGTTTTCCTGAGTTCTGGAGCCGCCCTAGCAAATTAATCAACCCCAACGAGAGGTCGTGGGAACCTCTGATCTATAGCCCAAGGGTTAGAAGCACAGGTGACAACCTGGCGTCTCAACTGGGTGGGCGGTCTTGTAGGACTGAACCCTTAACTGTGGGATCCGAGCTTTACCTGGATAGATAGTGTCGGAATGGAGTTGAATTGTAGGACACCCAGCTGGTGTTAGAGAATTGCTTGCTGGAGGGGTGGGAACGCCCCCCGCAACACACACACACACACACACACACACACACACACACACACACGTAGGCACACAGAATGGAATTGGGTCCAGAGCCTAACTTTCAAGGCCTCAGCTGTCTGCTGAAGGAGGCAAGGGAACAGGTTTCTCTTTACACAGATTTCTGTTCAAATTGGAGAAAACAAACCCATCTGGGTCCAACCCAGGGAGGCGAGGCCCTGCCCCTGGATTTCGCGGGATCCCTCAGGTCACTGACTTCTCTGAGGGGCTACCGGCTAGCCTGGCCGGAGCTGGGGTCAGGGGGCCTGGACACTGTCAGCCCAGCCGGTTTCCTCTCTGAACGGCCCCCGCCCGGCCCCCGCCCTCCTGCCAGCTGTCCTGGACTCCTCGGACCACGGCCCCCCCCCCTCCGGAGCCCTCGGGGGGCCGGGCAGGGACAGCTGCAGGGGGAGCATGCGGGGTGGCCCAGGAGGCCTGGGGCCCAACGGTGTCGCTCCTCCAACTGCCCTCCCATCACACCCGACCCAGCACGGCCGGCACTCCGGGGACTGGCTTGCCTGCTCCGCGGGGCACTGTGGCCAAGCCCTCCGCCCTCTGCCCTGGGTGGACATCGTCAGCAGCAGCGCTGCCCGTGTGCCCGCTGGACGGTGTTCCAGGCTCCCCTCAGCAGCTGTCTGCCATGCCACGGTGCCTGTTCTACAAGTGAGGACACGGAGGCGGGGGAGAGGAAGGGACCCGGGGACAGGGACCGAGGAGGGCTTCTCTCCGTGCTGGTGTTGGGAGGCCAGGTGGCCTGCGTCGGGTGGGGAAGGCACAGATATCTTCCTTTCTGAGCCGGTGGTGGGGTGGGGAGGGGAGGGGGAGGGGGAGGGGACTGAGAAGGTCCTGGAACTTGAGGGCACAGGAAGCGGGGCGCAGATGCTGCAGCACCTCTGGGAGGACCTCACCGTCTCCGCCACTTCTCGGCTTGTAGATACCGAGCACCGGGCCCTCAGCTTGGAAACTGGCCTAGATGAGGGGTCAGTTTCTGCAGGGACCCGCCACAAAGGCAGTGGTGGACGTGACCGTGGACGTGGGGGAGGAGGGGGAGGGGAGGTATAGTGACCATGACAATGCCAATGGCCGTGAGAGAGGAACCATGCGGCTGAGGTGGGAAGAGCAGTGCCGGGGACCAGCAGAAGCTGGCAAGCAGGGCTGGAGCCGTGTCCGAAGCCTGCGCGCCTGTCCTCGGGTGTCTGAGGATGAACCTCCCTCAGCAGCGGGCATGAACCCAGGGAGGGGCGAGACCCGGTGTGGGGGGAGTGGGCAGCTGGCTGAGCCCCCGGAAGCTGGGGAGGGAGGCCTGAGGCTGGCCGGAGCTGCCCTGGCCTCTCCCTGCCTCAAAGCCGGTGGCTTCCCTGGAGCGCCCCGGCCGTCACAGCCCTGCGCCCGCTGGCACACGACCCCTCGCTCTGACGCCCCTGCAGCAGCGGCCCTCGGCCTGGCGCACCCATCTCCGCGTCCACCTGGAGGGTCCTGAGCGCTCACCCTGCCAGGGGGCCCTGGGGAGCCCTCTTGCCCCGGAGTCCGACCCTCTGCACTCTCCGTGGGCTCCTCCGTACTGCCCCGAGCGCCAGCTGCCAGGGGGCTGCGTCCAGCACCGCCGGCGTTCCTGAAGGTTGTGCAAAGAGGGCCTGGCTTTGGGACTGCGTGCCAGCCGGGCCCCTCCACGATCTGCCCAGGGGCCAGGCTGGATGCCCTCCCCGCACCCCAGGAGCGGGGGCGACAGCTTCGGGGGTGGGCATGTCAGTGCGCAGAGTGCGAACGCGGCTGGGCAGAGCCGCCGGCGGGAGGGGTCCCGGAAGCCCCTCCCTAGTCAGCTCTGCCCCCAGGCACCTTTTGACTGCCCTCTTCCCCTGCCCGGCTGGCCCGGCAACAGCCTTCTCCGGGGCTCTGAGAAGGCCCGGGCTGAGTCATGGGCCCAGCTGGGAACATGACAGGGCCGCCCTGCAGGACAGTGGCTTAGGTCCAGGAGGAAGGCTCCGTGGGAGCCAGGCTGGGCAAGGGAGGGAAGGTGCCAGGCACAGCCTCCCAGAAGCAAGGCCTTGCGCTTGGGGTCAGGACTGGGGAGGCCTCGAAGCTTGGCCCAAGAACCAGCAGCCCTTCTGGCACCAGTTCAGCTCGGGGCAACTTTGGGGGACCTCTAGGCAAGCAAGGTCCCCCCGCCCTGCCCATGGGGTCTGTCTCAGCTCTTCCTGGAGGGTGTTTGGCCAGGACTAGGCTTGGGACACACATAAGGCCATCTGCTCATCTGTCCTGGGCCTGGTGAGGAAGGCACAGCTCCCAGGAGGCTCAGGGCAGCACCAGCTTCACGCCCCTCCGTGAAGCAGCGGGGTGGGGGGGGCCCTGGAACACCCATACGCACCCGCCCATCAGCCCGGGCACCAGCTGGGCTGGCTCAGGGATCCTGGAACCACCAAGGGGCCAGGCCCACCCAGCCGCCCAGCCAGCCTGACCCCCCCGGCCCTCTAGACATCAAGCTGGGCTCCACGGGGTGGGGATGCGGGCAGCAGGCGCACAGCCCCCTCCCAGTCCTGCCCACCTCTGTGAGGGCCCATCCCGCCCAGAGGGAGGTAGGGGTACAAATGAGGTGTGGAGGGAGGGGAGAGGGCACAGGGTGGGCTTGGGGAGGGGAGCGGGGTGGGAGAGGGCAGGGGAGCTGGGGTTGCCCCTGGATGCAGGGGCACAGGAAGACCCGGAACCACAGGATTGGGAGCCTCAGATCTGAGTCCCAGGGCCTGCGGGTGCTCAGAAGGCACCCCAAGCGAGAAGCCACGAGGTCTCTCACCAGGTCCCAACCTGCATCCTGCTCCCTGGGACTCCCCTCCCCCAATTCAGGGTTAAGGGGGTACAAATCTGGGGAAAGAGTGTCTGTCACCTGTCCACGGCCCTGCCCCAGTCCCCTCCACCCACGAGGCACAGCAGGTGGCATCTGGGACAGGGCTCCCAGAGTGCCCACCACCCACCTGGGTCCCCCCCAAGACCAGCGGCGCCCCCAATTCCCACACGCACTCCTGTCCCCAGGAATAATCACGGCCGTCTCCACCTGGGGTGGGCTTTATTACCACTGTCATTGAGACGATGATGAAAACATGGGAAGACAGCACTGATTTCCAGACCTTCACAGCAGGCGGGCACGTGCACACAAAACCTCCCGCGGAACGCTAAGCATCAACAACTGTCCTCTGGGCACCCAGAGCCGCCCCCCAGGGGCAGGACAGCAGTGACCGAGGGGCAGGAGGCTGAGCCGCCCGGGAGGACCCACACAGCAGGCTCCACCCGAAATGCATTTACACGCACCTCTGCTACACGATGGCACACGATTAGCGTCTTAAATATACTTGTGTGTGTATGTATATCTATTTTATCTGAACCGCGTCAGCTATTAAATGTAAAACTGACCTCCTCTCTGTACATTAACTTCACAGTAACTGTTTGCAAAAGACAATGAATCCAGTGTTGATAACTCAGGGCAGGCTTCCTGCCCCAGGAAAATAAATTTCTTCCCCGGTGGAAACTCCTTGGGGAAAACCAGGCCTGATGCTCATCTCCCCGCTGCCTGCTGGGGTGGGCGCGCGGCTGCTGGTCCGGCTCAGGCCCCGCCTTTGCTGGACACAGGTGCCCACACAGGCAGACTCACACTCACACACACTCACACACACACACACACACACACACACACGGAAATTCGATCATGAAGCACATCATGCCAAGCGTGAGGTCCCACCAGCCCTTCCAGAGGTGGAGGGGCGCCAGGACAATCAGAAGCGGAGGGCCCCTTCCCCCAGCTCTCTCTCTGGTCCGCAGGCCAGTTGCCCACACACCGGGAGAGCCGAGGGCTTGCAGGGAGATGGTCCCCGCCTGTCCACCTGCTGCAAAGGCCAATGGTCTTCTCACTCCAGACCAGGCAAACGAATAAATACGACATCAAGTGTTGTCAGGGGCCGAGAACATCATTTAAACTTGAACTCTGACCTCAGCACCACTTCCAGTCACAGCAGAAAGAGCCCATGCAGTCTGGGGAAACCAGGAACCCAGGTGGCTCTGCCACCTGCGGGACTCCCAGAAGCTGGGGCAGCCCCACCCCTGCCCCCCCCTTGGGTTCCAGCAGCGAGCCCTGCTGGGTGAGCCGGCAGGCGAGGCGGGGCGCCCCCCACCAAGCACGAATGTGGCTGCCTTTTGCATCTCAGGGGCATCAGCCCAGAGGCCCCCCGCCGCCCCTCCTCGCGAGATGGCTGCTTTCACCCAGGCCCCACTGTAGGGAAGGGAAACGCTGCAAACACGGCTCCTGGTAAAGAGAGCAGCCCTCAGCCCCCCTGCTCAGTGCTCTGGAAATGACCAGCAGCTCCAGGGAGACCCTGAGCAGGCGGAGAAGTGACCTTCAAGGTCAGGCCTACCGTTGACCTGCGATACTCAAGGCGGGCAGCTGCGTTCCCAGCCCCCTCAGTCCCACCCTGGGGAGGCTCAGAGGCGCACTGGATCCTGTGCTCAGGCAGGGGAGCGGCACGGCCCATCACCCACGGGCAGACATCTGGCAACCTCCGGAGGCTCCTTCTGTATCTAAAGAGAATCGTTTCCAAGTCCCCACTTTCTCTGCCCTCTGATACGCTGCGGTCAGGGTCGAAAGCTCTGGAGGGCCTACCTCCCACCCCAGCGCCTGTAACTCTGGAGCCTCGCAGCTTCTGGCTGGTTCTGCTCCTGCCGCCCTGGGGTCCCTGCTGGGGCCTGCACCCCCGTCACACCAGCTGTGCCCTGCTGGCTCTCACTGTGCCCGGGGCCTCCCCTGCAGGGGCTTCCACTGCCACCCGCCAGGAGTAGCCTGTCCCATCAGAGCTCCCTGGCGGAGGCTCACACTGGCAGCATCTGTGAGCGGGCATCCGTCACCGAGCGCCGTGCCAGGCTCACAGGGTACCCCTGAGCCTGCTGGTAAGCTGGTCAGCAAAGCCCCGAGTGGAGGGTCAACGGGCCTCCTCGAGCTGCGGACACTCCTTGGGACTGGCTGAGGGGATGGAGAGGAGGGCGGTGTCTGGTCAGGGCACGTCCAGGAGCAGGAGTGAGTTGGCGGAGGCACAAGGCTGGAGAAGGGCTGTCCGTGGGGCTCCCAGTCGGCCCAAGTCTGAGGCCGCGTTCCCAGGGCAGCAGGGTTCTTTCCCCCGGCGGGCCCAGACTCAGGGGCTTCACCTGCTGAGCTCCGGCCCCTCACACTCCATCCGCCCCTCCTTCCACCCTCACCCCTGCAGCGAAGGTCACACCAGCAGGGACTTGACCAGGCCACAGTGGAACTTGCGGACGTGGCGGTAGAGGTCCCCCGACTGCGTGAAGCGGCGCTCGCACCAGCGGCAGGCGTGGGGTTTCTCGCGCGTGTGCACCACGGCGTGGCGGCTCAGGTTATGCGAGTACTGGAAGCTCTTGCCGCACTGCACACACGTGTAGGGCTTTTCGCCCGAGTGCGTGCGCTCGTGCCTCTTCAGCGTGTAAGTGCAGGAGAAGGTCTTCCTGCAGAGCGGGCAGGTGGGCGCTGCGCCGTCGGGCGAGAGCCGGGCGCGGCCGCCGTCCCGCTCGCGGAAGTGGGCGCTGAGGTGCAGCTGCAGCACGTGGGCGCTGGGGAACAGCTTGCCGCACAGCGGGCAAAGGCAGAGGCGCCCGCCCGGCCGCAGCACATCCTCGATCGCCCCCCGCTCTGCCTCCAGCTCCAGTTCCCCACTGCCCACTTCGCTGACCCGCAGCGGCTCCAAGCCCCCGGCCAGGCGCTGGGCTGCAGGAACACAGGGCGGCTGCAGGGGGCTGTGGGGGCACCGAGGGCTTCTGCTGTCCTCTTGCTCGGACAGTGTGTCTGGCTCGTCCTTCACGATCGGCTGCGCCCCTGGCTGCATCCGGCTGCAAGGGGGTGTCTGGAGGACGCAGGGTGGGCGGATTGGCTCCCGCCTCGGGCCAGGCTTCAGCGACAGGTCCAGGGCCCGGTCTGACTCGCCAGGAGCCTGCCAGGGGGGAGGCCCCAGTGCCGGTGGAGGGCGGGTGGCCTTGACCCCAGCGGGAGGGAGCCTGGTCTTCTGGGCGGCTGGACAGAGTACAGGGGACCAGTCAGACAAGGGGCCTGGGGGCTGGCCAGGCAGCTCTGCCCCAGGGGCAGGCGTCTCCAGGGGCAGCGCGCGCTCCTTCTCCCGGAGCCTGTTCTTGCAGACCTTGACGATGTCGTACATGTGCAGGTAGCTGGCCGCGGCCAGGACGTCCTCGACGGGCAGGCTGCGCAGGTCCAGGCGGCCCTCGTACATGAAGTCCAGCAGACGGCCGAAGGCGGGCGCCGTGACGATGTCGCCGTTGAGCCGCACCGTGTCGCGGCTGCCCGCGGGCCGGTCCCTGTAGAAGAGATGGAAGTAGACGCTGCACGCGGCCAGCACGGCGCGGTGGGCCGGGAAGCGCGCGTCGCCCACCAGCACGGTGCAGTCGCACAGGAAGCCCAGCTCACGCTGCTGCCTCAGGCGGCCCAGCAGCCGCCCGCCGTGCTCCGGGAACTCCATGCCGCCGCGGTCATCACCTGGGCACAAACGGGACTCCCGTGAGCGCGCCTGGAGACGCCGCGGCCGCCGCTCGCCCCCAGTCGCCCGACCAGCCCTCAGCCCTTCCCGGGTGCGGGCAGCACGGGGAGAGGGGCGCGGGGCTCCGCGCGCAACTGCCCGCCTGGAGCCGCCCTGGGCACCTGCCCGGAGCAGGAAAAACTCGATCGAAAGTAAACAGGAGCCGCTCCGCCGCGGGGGCGGGTCCCGGGACGCGGGCGGAGGGGGCCGGAGTCGCGCGAACCTGCGCGCGTCCCCGCCTGGAGTGCCCCTCCCCGCTAGGGCGCCTCTGAACTTCACTCCGGGGCGGCCGCCTGCCGCGTCCCCCGACGCCCGAGTCGCCGCGGCGCCGCCACCCCCGGCCCGCGCCCCCGCGCCGCCTCCGGCTGCTGCCCGGCCCGCCAGATGCAGCCGCCGCCGCCGCGGGCCCCATTTATGGCAGCGCGGCCGCGGGGAGCGGGCCGGCGGGCGGGGCGGGCAGAGCCGGGCGCCCGCCCCCCGCGCTCACCTCCGCCGCCCCGAGCTCCTCTCCGGCCGCTGCCCGCGCCGCACGCCCTCCCCGGTGCCGCCCCGGCGCGCGCGGAGCTGCGGGCAGCGCGCCCCGGCGGGGAGGGCGCGGGGACGGGGAGGGCGCCGGGCGGGGCGCGCTCCAACTTGGCTGGCCGGGCAGCACCCGCCGCTCGCCCCGCCCCGGAGAGAGCGAAACTCGGGGCGGGGGCTGGAGGGGGCGGGCCGAGGCGACTTCCCGGAGCGGCGGAACCGCTGAGGTCACCCACGCCGCCCCTTCCCTGTCCGCCCCGCCCGGCCGGGCCCCGCGCGCCGCCATCTGGGGCGCTGGGGTGGGAGGGGACGCGGGGCGCGGCGCGGGGGGTGGGGGGAGGGGGTCTCTCGCGATACTTGCCGTCTCGTCCTCCGGGTACCCCCCCCCCCCATGGGGTCCCAACTGCGCCCGTCTGTTAAGGGACCCCTTCCGAGGACCAACTCCTCTCCCGGCCAGCGCTGGAGCAAGTCACCCGAAGGCACAGACGGGACACGGCCTCCTGCCACCTCGCGGGGCGCCTGCCCTGGGATGGAGGAGGGGGAGTGGGGGGTCGTAAATATGGAAAAGATGACACCCCCTTTTCATTGAAAGCCTCGTTTTGAATTCAAGTTAATTTAGCTGGGACCCTCTTCCAAACACTCAGCCGGGTTCTCGACCTTGGAGTCTTGAACAGAGAACTCTCATCTTGTCAGCCCACCCAGCAAAGCCTCTGCTGGGAGCCAGGTGCCGAGTGGTGTATTGGGAAAGCACTGGGGACTGGGCACGTCCCAGAAGAAGCGATGGGGGTGAGGGAACCATCGCGGTGATGGAGAGAGAGGGAAGTGCACCCAGAGCCCAGAGCCAGCGGGAAAGCGGTCAGGGAGAGGAGACACCTTGGAGGGGCTGGGTTGGCGTCCCCCGGGCTTGGTGATTCAGGTGCGAGGGGACACCCAGGTCTGCTGCGTGAAGGAAAGAGCCCGAGAAAAACGGAAATGACTTTGGAGATGTTGGGGCCCCTGGGTTGGGGTGTGCTGCTGGTGGGAGCCCTTGCCCCGCCGCCCGGGGCAGAGCAGGATGCGGGCCCTGTGGACCATTGCTCAGCGTTCACAACAGTCCTGTTAGTCAGGTGCTTTGATTATGACACCTGTTTAGGTGGAGGTTCATTCACTAAGGTGACCAGGGCCGCACAGCAGGCAGTAAGTTGTTGAACCAGGATTCAGATCTGGCAGTGTCCTCAATTCTCACCTGCATAGCCCAGCAGCCGGGGAGGAGTAGAAAGGAGGCCTTGACCAGAAGTGGGGGTGGTGTTGGGGCAGGGGCTGGATTACAAAGGCCGGGACCCCACTTGCCAGGTACACCAGGGCAGAGGAAGCAGCAAGAGGTGTTGGGAGCCCTCCAGCCATGCTCCTGGAAGGCTGGGACCCCTGGGAGGAGGGGGTTCCTGGCTATGAGATGGGGTGGGAGCCCCCAGGGATCCTATTCAAACCCTGGTGGGTTGGGGGCCTGAGGAGTGGCCAGAGGCCCCAGGGTCCACCGCAGTTAGGACCTAAAGTCTGAGGGAAAGAAAGCCACATTCTTATACTAAAATACTATTCTTTATCTATCTGAAATTCAAATTTGGCCGGACAGCTTGCATTTTTATTTCCTATATTCGGCAGTCTCAGCTTGGAACCCTGGACTCACGCTGCGCTCAGAGCCACAGAGACTGCCCTGGCTCCCATGGCCCAGGCGCGCTGGGGGTCCCTTCCTGAGGAGGGCCAACCTCCTGCTCCACACCCACGCCCCCCCGCCCCAGCGGGGGGAGCTGGTTTCAAGTCAGCTCAGAGTGAACCCGGGGGGGGGGGGACTGCCTCCTGGGGTCTTGCCTGCATCAGAGCCCTGCCCCCTCCCAACCTCGGGCATGACCCTTAACCTCTTCAAACCTTAATATTCTCATCTGCAGAATGGGTAGATTAACTGCAGGGCCTGGCACACAGCAAGACCCCAGGCCCTTTCATGGCCAGTCCTCAGGTTCCACACGTTTCTCCCCAGAGAGCCCTTCCTGGCTCCTCCCCAGTCCTGTCTCTGCACCAGCAGCACCCCCTGGGAGTGGTCCTTCCTGATCACCCCCGCTCAGGTGCCCCCAAACCCACAATCTCCTCTGTGGCCTTAGCCTTCTCCAGAGTGCTCCCCATGTCATGTGACCTTGCCACCCCCCCACTCCCCGCTGTATCCTTGCTGCTAAGAAGTTGGCGTGGCACAAAGTGCGGGTACAGTTGTGTCTCTTGAGTGAAAGCAGGGCAGAGGCATCTGTGCGGGATGTCCACGGGTGCCACCAACCTAATCCCGACTGCTCCGTGGTGCCCACCTGCCCAGCCCTGGCGCACAGCTCCCCAGGCAGGCTAGGAGTGAGGCCCTGGGGCAGGCAGAGTGTCCTGGCCTGCCCTGCCTGGCTGGTGGGACAGAGGGCTCCTTGGGGCCCTGACAGAGGTTGTGGGGCATGGAGAGGGATCGAAGCAGCGGCAGGGGACGCTGCCAGCAAGAGGCTGGGGTTGTGCTGGGTAGGGATGGCTAAAGGAGGAGAAACCTCACTGGGAGGAGGGGATGGGGGAGAGACGACCCTGCATTTTTCTGGTCGGAAGGTCTTAAGTCTTCCTGGAGTTAAGTCTTCCTTAAGGCCCAGGAGGGGCCGTCCCAGGCAGCCCCGAGATGGCACTCGGCAGCTAGCAGCCCCTCGGCCCCCAGATCCCCTGTTTGGCCTGGTACGGTCTCAGGTACAAGGATGACAGGAGGCTGTTGCAGTGGTGGGGGCAGAGCTTCCCTGAACGCAGCCAGCCAGGCGGCCATCTGGCCCGGGAGCTGCCTGGAGGCCCCGCCCTGCAGCTGCCGCCGAGACTAGGCAGCCCGGGGCTCCGGCCCCTGAGTCCTGCCCGATGGCCGGCAGCTGCGGAAGGTGACAGGGCCGGAGGACCCTGTGCTTTAGGAGGGGGCAGGTGGCCTTCCTCCCCAGGGGCCGGTGCAGCAGTTTTTGTTGCAAACATCTGTCTAAGGGACTCCTCCGCGGCCTGAGCCTCAGCCAGGGTGGCCGGTGGGTCTGGGTCCTCTCCTTGACATTCTGTCTGGGGGGGCAGGCAGGAGGTGTTCTAGAGAGGGACTCTGCTTTCCCTCCGGAGGCCAGAGGAGGGCGCTGGCCCTGCCCGAAGAGATGCCCCAGCCATAGGGCAGGCTCACGTAGGCGCTGCACGGAATGGGGTGTGGGGCTCACCGCAGGTCACGGGCCCTTGGTGGGCGCACCAGGCAGGGAGGCCTCCTGGAGATGGGCCAGCGGTGAGGAAGCCTGGAGCTTGGCCGGTGAGGAAAGCCTGGCCGTCTTTTGGACCACCGTGATGACACCTCTGGCCAAGATGCTGTCTTCAAATGGCCAGCAGGCCCGAGGACAGCCTGGGGAGTCGCCACACTATCCACGAGAGGGCGCCCTCCCGGGCCCCCAGTGGCCCTCGAGGCCACCGGGCCTCCTCTGCCTTCTCCTCAGCATTGCCAGCGCAGGATGGGGGGTGGGTGCGGAAACCCCTCCTGGGAGAATGGTGGGTGGGTGGGATGGTCCCAGAAGGGGGTGAGCGATGGCCAGGTGCCCCAGCGGCGGGGGCCAGTCGGGCCTCTCCCCTGGCCCCTGGAGGCGGGGCCTGGGGGTGCACATTCAGAGCCCACACAGCTGGCTGGGGTGGGAGGGCGGGGTGCCAAGGGGAGAGGCCCAGAACTGGGTGTCCTCTCCCGGAGGAGGGAGTGTCCCCCTGAGCAGGGGAGGCAGGCCTTCCCTCAGGAGCGTCCTTCTCTCGGTCAGCCCCAGGGGAAGGGACAGAGCCCCAGGGGAAGGGACGGAGCCCCAGTGTCAGCTGCAGACGCTGTCCTGGGTGCTCAGCTGCTTCTACCTCTGACCCAGATGAAGTGTCTATACCCCCCAGGCTGAACTCTGACCCTGGACGAGGAACAAAAATGTCCTCCTCCCCCCAAATACATACCAACCCCAGAACGGTAGCCCACAAGTCTTCCTTTTACAGAAGGCTTACCATCAACTTGGAGGCCTCGGGGTTGGGGGGAGGGGCAGCTGTTGGAGAAACCTGCGATCAACAGGGCCCAGGGAGGGGTCAGGGTGGGGAGTTGTCTGCAGTGTCCTGCTGGCCCCTTAGCTGTCCCCCAGTGGGCTGTGATCGCCTGGGGCCCAGTCAGACATTAGGGAGGATCCTGGGCTGCCTCAGCGGTGACAGCTCTTCTCTGGAGTCTGCCCCCTCCAGCACCCCCTCGGGTGTCTGTGCCCGACTCGGGGCGGTCACTCCAGGCCAGGTGTGCTGGACGAAGCGGTGCCAGTTGGAGGCCCCTCCACTGGCCCCTGTGGCCCTCTGCTCCCTCTGTCACCACATGAAGTCCCCGTCCACTTTTGTAGCTGCCAGGTGTCAGTATTATCCTTCTGGGGAAGGGGAGCGCCCGGAAGACCCCAACCAGGGAGCAGGGCTCGCACTGCCGGTCACTCCAGGGCCAGACCCACAGTAGGCCTTCAGCACACAGACAGATGACGGATCGCCCACCTTCCAGCCAGCCTCCTGCACGACCCCCAGGGGACCTGCACTAGGCAGGGTCCTTGGATTGGGTCTTTAGGACCATCCCGGCCCCTGGAGCCCCCAGCTCCCGAGCTTGAACTACCCACTTGGGGCCCATTCTAAAAGTCACACTAACCTACACCCCAACCGCACCCCCACCCGATGGAGGCAGAAGCCCAGGATTCGTCCCAGACCGGCCCCTTTAACAGGGTCGGGGCAGAACTGGGCCGAGAAGTGCGGGCTCACCGGACAAACTGGGAAACCGAGGCCAGAGAGGACGTGGCCTGGGGACAGGCCCCGCGGCGGAGCGCAGCGGTCCCCGGCCCCGAGGGCCGCCCGCTGCGCGCTCCCGCTCCCGGCGCCGCGCCCTCGCTCGGCCCGCGGTGGGGGCGCCCCGAGCGGCGGAGGCGGATGTGGGCGGGCGGCCGGGCGGGGCGGGCGCGGGGCGGAGAGAGGGCGGGCCGGCGGGACCGAGCGCGGCGGGCGGGCGGCCGGCCCAGCGCAGCAGCGCAGCCAGCGCAGCCCGGAGGAGCCAGCCGGCGGCCGCGCACGAGCTCCGGGTCCGGCGGCGCGCGAGGCCCGCCCGAGCAGCGCCCGCCGCGGCCTCCAGCCCGGCCCCGGCCGGCCGGCCCGCGGGGATGCGGAGCGGCGGGCGCCGGAGGCCGCGGCCCGGCTAGGCCCGCGCTCGCGCCGGACGCGGCGCCCGGTGAGTCCCCGCCCGCCCGCCGCCCGCCGCCCGCCGCCGCCCGCCGCCGGGGCCCGGATTTCCTCCCTGCGGCCCGGCCGCTTTGTTCGCGGCCGCCGGGGCCGGGGCCGGGGCCAGGGCCGCGCGCGGCTGGAATGGAGGAGCGGGAGCAGGAAGTGGCCGAGCGCGGCCTGGGCGGGGAGGGCGCGGGCCGCGCCGGCGCTGGGGGTGCGTGCCTCTGGCCCCGGCCTCCCGCATGACCTTGGGGAAGCGGCTCCGCCGGGCGAGGCCCGGGCCGGAGCGGAGGGGTGCGGCCGCGCGCGGGGGGCCGGGGCACCGTTGCGGCCGGGGGCTGCCCGGGCGCCCGGCCAGGGGGGCCCCGGCGTACAGTAGGTGCTCAGGGGGCCGAGGAAAAGGGTCGCCCCGGCCCTCGTTGAAGTTTGTGGGTGGGCCCTTGGAAGGGACCTCATTTTCCCATAGACAAAAAGTTGTCCGTGGTGGCTGGGTGCCCAGGCCCTCCCACAAAGGACTATAGCCCTCTTGGGCCCTGAGACTTGTTCCTGAGCTGGGTGGCTTCTGGAGGTGCTGGCCACCCATCCCAGAGGCCCGGGGCAGCTGGTGAGCTTGGTGGGTGGGATTGGTTCCCGAGTATTGTCGTGGTAGACAGAGTTGGGGCCCTGGGCCTGTGCTCTGTGGCCAGAGGGCCCCCCACATTCACTCCTGGCCCCCTCCCACCTTGCTCAGGCCACCCCTAACTGCTGTGAGCTCTGGTCCAGGTGAAGGGTGGGGTACACTTGTGGGGCTGGGTTCCCTGCCCCCCAGCTGAGCATCCAGTTCATAAACCAGTGTTTTGGACGCAGGGGGAGGGGGCCCTTCAGAGCACAAATTATTATTATTTTTTTTAAGGTTGTGACTTAAGTAATAATAGCAGTAATTCACCTTTGTGGGGAAGTCACTCACAGGACAGAAGCAGCGGGAAGCAGAGGTCCCATCCGTGCTGCCCACGCTGTGCCCAGAGGCAGCCCTGGCCCTGGCTTGGTGTGTGTGTTTCTGTGCACATGCACACCACCCTGTGTATGTGCAGATATATTTTTACACACGGGGCCATCGGCAGCTGTCTGACTCTGTCAGCACCAGGCCCTGCTCAGGCCCCAGTGGGGGTAGGAGCACATCCAGAGGTCTTTGAGTCCAGCCCTCTGCCTCCAGGCCACGCCTACTCAAGTGTCACCAGAGCCCCCTGTGCCTGCCAGGTGGGGCTCAGAGCCCTGTCCTTGGTGGTACCTCCTCCAGTCTTACTTGCCATCCCTGCCTGTGGGCTTGCTGAGTGTGTTGGGCAAGGAGCGTCTTCCCTGTCCCAGACCCAAGGCAGTGAGTGGGTCTTCCTGTCCTTCCAAATTTAGCCCAAGACAGTCAGTGCAAAGCGGCCTTCTCTGGGTGCTTAGCCCCTGCCTCAGGAGGCCAGCAAGGTGGGCTGTGGGAGAGTGTCTAGGTGGCTATAGGAAGACCCATGTTGGAGGTACTCAGGGTCTCTGTCCGGCCTGGGTGTCCCCGAGAGGAGTCTTTCCTGGCCTGCCCTCCTGAGTGCCCAACTGGAAGGGTAGCAGAGGACTGCTCATGGGGAGAGTGCTCTTTCCCAGGATGCCCAGAACTGGTGATGTGAGAATGGGGTTTTGAGGGATGCCTAGGAGTTCATCCAGCAGGGGAGCAATGGGGTGGGCCACACAGGATCAATGGCCAAAGTGTCTGCTCAAGAGAAGGCTGCTGGTGGGCCTCCAAAGGGCGGGTGCCAGTGCCTCTGAGTTTGCACAGTCCCCCCCCCCCCTCCATTTGTTGCCTCCTGAAAGCTGTAATTATGGGTCTGTAACCACCCTGGACTGGGTGCTCCTTACAGACAGGACTCGTCTGAACCTCTCTTTGTCCCCAGTGCCCAGCGCTGAGCCTGGCAAAACCAGAGATGCCTGGTACATATTGGCCGAATGAATGAACCAGATTCAGACCGGCGGGGGCGCTGTGGTTTAGGAGGGGTTTGGCGTTTCTCTGGGATGGGTGTGTGTAGGGGGTTTTCATGTCACCCTGGAGTGCTCCGGGCTCTCATTTGCACCAATCGCCTGCACTCCTGGCCCTGCCTTCTTCGCGTTTGAATTTCTCTCCTTTCCCAGTCTGGGGCAGGGAAGAGGAGCTCTGGGTTCTGCCTGGGAACCCCAGCCTCTGGGCAGGAACACCATGGACAGGGAGAACTGGGCACCCTCACCAGGGGATTGGGGAGACTGAGTGGTGTGGGCTGAAGCAGTCAGAGGGGCTGCCTGGAAGAGGTGGCCTCCGCTGGGCCGGCAGGTTAGGGAGGCTGGGATATACCAGGAGGGCCTTTTGGGGGCAGGAGTGATTTGTACAAAGGTCAGGGGAGGTGGGAATGGGTCAGTAAGGGGGGCAGTGAGCTCTGAGGGCTTGGGGGTCCAGGAGGGGTGGTGGCAGGGGCTTGAAGCCCAGGGGGAGGGGAGGCCTGGGCCCAGGGAGCAGTGTGAGTGACTTTGTACCAGGTGCCGTGGCGGGAAGGCAGAGCAGGGGCCAGCGGGGGCTCTAGATGCTAAGAGGGGACAGGTCGCGTGGGAAGGCGCACCCGGGCTGAGACCCCAGGCGCTACGGGCCTCCTGGGCTCACCTCGGGGTCCGAGGAGTGTCCCCAAGCCCAACACAGCCTCACACTTCCCTCTGCTTCTTCCAGAGGCTGTTGACAGCCCGCTGGGCTCTGGGAGGACCCTGCTAGAGGCGTGTGAGCGAGGTCGGGGCCACGCAGGCCCGCGGGAGCCCCGGCACCATGAACGACGTGGCCATCGTGAAGGAGGGCTGGCTGCACAAACGAGGTCAGTGCCCGCGGGGCCGGCCGGGGGTGAGGGTCCCAAGTGGGCCTGCGGCTCCTCAGTGGCCAGGGGCGGCCTGGGCCGTGGCTGCCAGGCGAGTGAGGCCTCCCTGGGCTCCTGGACCCTCCTGGACCAGCCCGGGTGCGCTTTGGGGCCCAATGTCCCCGTGGCCTGGAGGGCATGGCCTCGCGGGACCTCCCGGGTGGGGACGTGTGCCCTGGGCCGGCGTGCAGCCCGTAGAGTGGCTGCCTGGCTGGGGCCGTGGGCGGGAAGAGCCACCCGCTTTCCTGGAAGGCAGTGAGGACACTGGGGCCGGTCCAAGGCCTGGCGCACTAGCGGCCCGGGGCGCTGCCCGAGGGCTCCTGAGGGCAGGGCAGGGCTGCCTGGCCTGGCCCGGTGCCGGCCTCGGGCCTGGCTGTAGGCGGGAGGGGGCTCCGTGCCACCCAGTGGCCCGGCTCGGGGTGGGTTTACGCTGGAGCTGCCGAGCTGGCTGGCCTGGAGCCCCCTCAGCCTCCCCTCTGCTCACTCACGTGGCCCTGTGCCCAGGGAGGGGCTCGGTGAGGAGCTGGTGGGACGGGAGCTTGGGCCTGGGCCCCTCGCCTTCCGGCCCTGCCTGCCCCACCGCCCTCTGTTGCTTAGCGGCCGGTGGTGGGGGGCTGGACAGTCCTCCTGTCCAGGTGCCTGGGTAAGTCACTCCCTCCTGCTCCAGGGCGGGGATTGGCCAGTCACCACCTGCTCCCCCAGCTTGCTCTTCCTCCAGACCCGTTCCTCCCAAAGCTCTGGCGATCCCACGCTAGCTAGCCACTAGCCACGCCACTCTTCATGCACACCCTCTGGTGAGGGTGTCCCTGTCCCCACCGCGGGATCCCACAGGCTGTTGGGAGGGGGAACCTCAGACACAGGTGGAGCTCACAGGGAGGCACGGCAAAAGTGGGTGTCACGAGACTGGGTTTTGTGGGATGCATAGGAGCCTCCCAGCAGAGCAGTCTGGGAAGCTGCAGGAGCTGCGGTGGGCAGCACAGGAGTGATGGAGATGAGACCTCAAGGGGCTGCAGAGGGCACAAAGCAGGGGATCAAGGATGTGGTCAGCTGTGTGTTTTTAGAGCTCACTTAGGCGGCTGCAGGGAGAACAGTGCACTGGGCCTCAAGACGGAGGTGAGGTGGCCGCAGGGGCCTGTGGTCCGTGGCGAGCCCCTCCAAGGTTTCCTGCACCCACCGGCCTTCTGGATCCCCTCCCCCAATGTTTACCCCTTCCTGACCCCCAGGAGTACCACTTCTTGTGCCTGGAGCCTCCCACCCCCGCTCCCCATCAGGTCCTACTCTGTCTGCCTCACCTCATAGCCCTCTTCGGTGTCAAGGATGCCCTCTCTGACCCTGGTCCCCACCCTCCCCTCTGTGCCTGGTGGCAGCACAAGAACACACGGGGACCGGTACCTCTTAATCCTTGGCAAATGTTTGTTAACTTGACTGTTCGATTAAGGACCGACCTAGGAGATGCCTAGGCCTCAGGGCTGCCAGGGCTCCTGTCCCAGTTACTGGGGCATCCACTGGCCAGCCAGGCTCGGGGGGGAGTGCCCCTCTCATGCTGGGTGAATTTTAGAGTGCCACTCAGGGTGTGCGCGCTGGGGGCACGGGGTGTCGGGCCCAGCGGGGCATCCAGGGAGCTGGGTTTTGACCTGATTCGGCTGCCCCATCACTGTGTCCTTCTCCAAGGGCAAGTCTGTTGACTCCTTGGGCCTTGGTTTCCCCATGGGTACAGTGGGCGCGGTGGTGGGCAAGGGCCTGGTGAGGTAGGCCCTGGGGCAGAGTGCAGCCAGACTCAGGCCGGGACAGAGGGTCCTACGCGCCCACGTGCCTCTGCTCCTTTCTCCAGCCCACGTGCCAACCCAGGCAGCGTGTGGGGCGGCGATGTGGCCCAGGCCCTCTTGTAGCCCGGGAGGGGTCGTGCCAGGTCCCACCTCCACTGCCTGCCCTCGAGCCCCACCCCGCGCTCCGCTCCCCGTTCCCAGTGACCCCGTGGGCTCATCCCACTGCCCCCACTTCTGTCTTGTTCTCTCCGTCCTTTTGTCCGTCTCTCGGTCCGTCTTTTACGGATCTGTTTTTGCCCACAAACGTGGGCTCTTCCTGTGTGCTGGACTTTGGGGTGACTGGGTGAAAGGAGCAGGGGTCATGTGGCCGAGGGTGGGAATGGGTGGGTTTGGGTTAGGTGTTGGGGGATCGAGGAGGACCCTGATTTGGGGCTGGAGGTACGCGGCGGTGCCGTTTCCCGCGACTGGGCCGGGGGGGGCTCGCGTACCTTTCCTGGGTGGGGATAGCGTCCTGGCCTTGGTCGTGGGCGGGCGGACGTGCAGGCCGAGCCCCGCGTCACGGGCAGGAGGGTGGGCGGTTGGAAGATGCTGTGTGTGTGTGCTCCGCTCCCAGAGCCCCTCCCTCAGCTGCAGCGTCACGCCCACCCCCCCCCGGCCCTGCCCCCGCCTCTCAGGACTGGCTGGAAGAGGGAGCCAGGCCTCCTGTGGGGTGGCTCTGGGTAGAGTTGGGGGGTCCCTGGGCTGGGAGCGGGCGGAGGGCTCCTGCAGCACTGGCGTGAGGTGCCACCGCCTCCCTGCCCCCTCCCCCCGCCGGGGGTCTGATCCCCAGTGGGGTTGGGGGAGCTCCGACTGTCCTCCAGCTCCTCGCAGACCCCTGAGGCCCCCCACGCTGCTGCTTCTTGTTACGTAGGTTGGGGGGCTGCTGTGGGATGAGGGCCTGCATTGCCCACCGTGCTGTGTCTGCCCTGCGTCCAGCCCAGGGCCTGCACGTGAGGGGCGAAGGGACCTCTGGAGCTGAGTGGGTGTTGAGAGTTGACCCAACGGCCCGTTGGCCAGGGTCAGGGCAGGACAGACCCCCGGCCCCCAGCTCCTTCTCCCGCCCCTCAGGGACACGGGCTCCCATCTCTGGGGAGGGCCCGGGGCTGCGGCCCTGGTGTCCTGATGCGTGTGCTCTGGGCCAGAGCAGCCGAGGGGGCAGAGGAGAGCCTGGCCTGGCGGCTGACGCCACAGCTCAAGTCCCAGCCCTGCGCTGCCCTGCAGCACCCAGGCAGGCCCTCTGGGCCCCGGTGTCCCCGGCTGTCCCCAGGAGAGTGGGGTCCAGCTGCTCAAGGCTCAGAAGGTGGTGAGGAGGAGGGCTGAGCCGGGTGGGGCCGCAGGGACCGTGCGCAGATGTCCTGCGAGACGGATGGACGTCCCGAGCTATGGGTGGGTGTCCCCAGGGGTGGGCAGACTTCCTGAGTAAAGCGGGACGTTCTGAGTGACAGGCAGGCATCCCGAGTGATGGGCAGACACCCCAAGCTACGGGTGGACAGCCCGAGCGGTGGGCAGCTGCCGCTCAGCTCCAGCCGCTGGTGCTGGGGGCCGGTGGGCTCGGTGTGGCTCAGAAAGTCACCTTTCCGAAGGTTTGGTCTGTTACGTGCGCTCTCCTGATTTTTGAAGGTTGACAGTTATAAACCTTGTCCTTCAGGATGCAGGTCTGGCTGGACTTGGCCTGCGGCCTCCAGTTTTGTCTTTAGGCTGTGTGCGGTGTGCAAGGCCACGGGCCTGAGTCCGTGCAGCTGCTTTGGGACGTGTCCCCAGGGCCCCGTTGTCCCTGCCCACTTGCCCTGGTGCCCGCCGGGCTGTGCACCACCTCGGCTGCAGCCCAACCCCGCGGAGAGCTGCTCCAGCAGAGCCCCACCCGCGGGTCCCGCTCTCGGAGCCCGTGGAGTGGGCAGGGTCTGTGGGCGTCCTCCTGGGTGTCTCCAACCCACGGACGGGCCAGCTGGGCCACGTGGACCGGGAGGAGGGAGGAGGGCAGCGAGGTGCTGGCCACGGGGTGAAGGAAGGGGCTGAGGGTCTGGGTGGGGGTGGGGCACCGGCCTCGGGCACCTCTGGGCTCACGTGGGCCAGCTGCTGGCCTGGCCAGGAGGGTCCCGAAGGCCAGCCACCGCGCCGCAGCCCGGCAAGCGGGGGCTGAGGGGCGGGGTGGAGGAGAGCTGGCCTGTGGGCACGGGGTCCCCCGTCCAGGACCCTGCCTGGACGTGGCCCCAAGTGAGGCGTGCCCGGTGCGTGCACGCGTGGGAGGCTAGCGCCTGTGCGTCGGCTTAACTCCCCCCACCCCAGGAGCGGCGGGCCTGGCGGCGTCGTGTGCTCACGGGGCTCCGTGGGGCTGGTCCCTGGCGCGTCTCAGGCCTGGCTGTGGCCGCCCCTCCCCCCACACCCACGCAGCCCATTTCTGGCCCAGACCCTCCCCCGGTTCCGGGCCCTTGCCACGCCGCTGCGCCGGTCCCCGGCGTCCTGGTGGGGGGCGGGCTTCTGGACTGTGGTGGCTTCCCCCCGCCCCCTCGGTCCTGGCCAGGTCCTGCTTCCGGCTGCGGCCCTGGGCTTTACCTGCCCCCTCAGGTGGCTCTAAGCTGGGGAGCCGGCAGTCAGTCCCACCTGCTGACACAGACTCCCACCCATCCCCAGTCCTGGGCTTCGCATGGGGCGGGGCCGTGGGGGTGCAGCCCGGCTCCCCTCTAGAGGGGGCGACGGCTCTGCTGAGCGGACAGCAGGGGCCGAGGCCTGCAGGGGCCTGTTGAACCCACTTCTGAGCACACCTGCCTGGGGGCCCGTCGGCGTGAATCATCTGTGGGCACGGCCCGGGCCGCTCTGCCTGGGCAAGGGGCTCACGGCACCGTCAGGGGAGGCAGGCTGCAGGGTGGGGCTGTCCTGGGCCCTCCTCCCCCCGCACCGCAGCGTCCCTGGCTCAGGCGAGGGATGCCCAGGTCCCCTTCAGGTCTCGCCGCAGCGGCCGCGGCTTTGGTTCCGGGGGGTCCCCTTGGTCCACTGAGGCAGGTGCGTGCAGGCGGCCGGCCCAAGGGTGGGAGCAGGTGCTGGGGCCTCTGCTCCGAAGGACGGTGCCAGGGAGGGGGGGCCCGTTCCTGGAGGGGTGCCCCTGAGCCCGTGGGCGGTGGCACGAGGCTGAGGCCGAGGCCTGCCGGCCTGTGTGGGACTAAGTTTCCTGTTTTGTGAGCCGGTTGAGTTTTCCCTTCAAAACAAACAACGAAAGAGGAAGCTCGGGCGTCCTTGCGCTGGGGGATGAGGGGTCACCGCTGCCCCGGGCCTGAGGGGCCCTGAGCGGGCCGTGCTCCTGTCCGCTTCCTGGTCCTGTGGTGGCGAGCAGGGGGCCTCTGCCGGCAGCCCAGCCGCCCCGGGGAGCTGAGTGTGCGCCCCATACGTGGAGGGGAGGGGGCCCTCAGGAGGGGCCTGGGCCGGGTCGCGTCAGGCCAGTTCCTAGAAGTGCCGTGGGAGGGTGGGGGCGGGGGCGCGGCTGGCATCCCCTCTGACGGGGCGCACCGGGCCAGGCTCGCTGCCAGCGCCCTCCCCGCGGGCCCTCCCGTAACTGGAGCCAGCGGCCGCCTGCCGCCTCTGCACCTGTAGCGGTGGGTGCCCCGGGCCCCCGCCCACTCGCCCCCATGGGTAGGCCCCCAGCCCGGACCTGGCCCCCCGCAGCTTGGCAGAGGGCCGTGTGCGCTCCCTCGGCCACGCCCCCCAGGCCACGCCCCTGCTGCCTTTCTTCCTGCGTCACGCGCGTGGCTCCGTAACCCTCCGAGATAACACTCGTGTTTCAGGAATGTTGGCATTGATGGGGGGGTTCTCTGGTGCCTCTTCTGCCACCCCTGGGGGCCTTGGGGCAGGGTCCCCAGGGCACTGGGTTTGGGCTCACAGATCCCTGAGCAGGCCCAGGACCACAGACCCCCCACCCCCGACCCCTAGCCTCCCCCCGCTGGTTCCGCCGGCCTAGAGGCATCAGCCGGTTGTCCCTGGCAGGGGTGGGGGCCCCATGCTGGCTCTCCACCCCGGGCTGGGGGGCGGGGTACACCGCGAGCTGGAGTTTGGGGGCTGTGATGAGCTCGGTCGGGGCTGGGGCCAGGGTGGGTGTGGCCGGGAACATGAGGTGACAAGGCTGGCAGCTGGGAGGATGCAGCCTGCCACCATGTCACCATGTCCCCACCACGTCCCCAGCCAGGCCTTGCTGTCCTCACGGCTGTCGCACCACGACGTGGCTCCCAGTTAGGGAACAATAAATAAGAGCTGGGCGGCTGGGAGGTGGAAGGCCCTTTCTCTGGAGGGTCCCCCTGACCTGTCCCTCATTCCCTTGCCCCCTCCCCTGTGTAGGTGGTGCTTTTTCCTGGGGGAGGGGGGGGTTGGTGCTTGGAGCCCCTCGCCCCCCGGAGGGCCCTGGCTCACAGAGGCTGGGGGTCACCTAGATGCCAGGGTCTTGCTCTGCCTCCTCTGAGTGTCTGCAGGGAGGGGGTCTGGGCAGGGCCGGTGCCCACGGGGCGCTCCTTTCCTGCAGCTGTGTCTGCAGGGAGGGCTCTGCTGCCACCCCACCTGCTCTCCCTGGAGCCCGTGCTGCCGTCTGTTCACTCCCACCCCCTCCCTCTCGTTGCCTCCGCCCTGCCCGGGGGAGCCCCGGCACCTCCCTTGGTTTCGTTGGGTCTGTCCTGGGCTCTTAGCACAGGAGTGAGAGGCGTGTCCCTAGGGAAACATTCTGGAAACCTAGAACTTAAGTGCCGTGTGGCTTTGGGCAGACGCTGCCTGAGGGCCTGGGCCAGGACCGGTGGAGGCAAGAATCCCCTCTGCCAGGGCCTGTGACCCAAGGGGCCAGCAGATGGGGGGAAGCTGGTGGACTGACAGGCCTGGGGGCTGCCTGCTCCACCCCCCCAGGCCTACCTGCCCTGGAAAATGTAGGCCCCAGATAGCCCTGCAGGCAGAGATATGGCTATGGCTGCCCTGAACCCGGGACCCAGCCCAGCTCTTTGCAAGCAGCCCCCCTGAACCCTGCAGTAGTGCGGCCAGGTGCACATCAGGCGGAGAGCGCGGGGGAGGCGGGTGGCGGGGCGGGCTGGGGTCAGGGGTGGCCCCTTTTTCTGGCCTGTGCAGCAGGTGATGTGTGGTGCCCAAAGAGGAGGGTTTCCGGAGAAGATGGCCAAGTGGGTGGGACGTCCAGGCCCAGGTGATGTGCAGGCAGCTGCAGCGAGGGGGGCTGTCGGTCGTAGCTGGTGAGAGGCCCGAAAGCCGGCACCGTCCTGGGGCAGCAGGAAGGGGCAGGGAGACCCCAGAGCTGTCTGCTGCACCTTGACGGTGGGGGGCGGGGGCACAGCAATGCTCCCTGACTGCATCCCTCCCTCCCACCCCGCCTCCCACGTTCCTCTTGAGTCTGTGTGCATTGGGCTCAGGCCTTGGGCCCCTGCCTGCTTGATGGCAGAACCAACGACCTGCGAAGAGTTCTCGGTTTGTGTCAAGGAGTGAGCCCCGCCTGGGCAGCCGGACCTGGGACTCTGGCCACCATCTGCCTCTCTGTGACCTTGAGAGCCCTCTCCCTTGGGCCTCGGTTTCCCCCGGGAGCGACTGGTCATAATGACCCCACCTTCCCGGCCTGCCAGGCAGCCTGGGGACGGCCCAGCCGGGCTCGGGGGCTGTGTCGGGGGAACACCCGTCCTCCACATGTCGCCCCCGCTGCTGGGCCGGGAGTGGCCATCTCTCCTCTCCTCTTGTCCACACTGGCCGTTCGTGCCCCCGTGAGGACCCCGAGGGCACTGCCCTCGGAAAGGCGTCCCCAGAAGCAAGGAGCAGGCGGCATGCCCCCTCCCTGGCACCGGTTCTCGGGCTTTCGCTGACTGTCCGTGGCCTGGTGTCCTGCCGGTGGGACAGGGACACGGGGACGTGGGGACACGAGATGAGCCAGGCCCGCGCCCGCCCCGCTTTGCTCGCGGCGCCGGAGGGGGTGATGGCGTGAGGCAGCTGTCCATGAGCGATGGATGTGGCGGTGGCGGGGGACCGCGTGGTGGCCGCCGTCAGCTGGCACCCGCTCCCCCGGCCTGCTGGGGCTCGCTTCGCTGTGGAGAAATAGCTCAGTGCCGCCTGGCGCCCTGCCAGCCGCCGCCTGCCACCGCTGCGGCAAAGCGTTTATCCAGCAGTTTCCCCGGGAGCTGGGGACTCAGACCGTTCACGAGCTCAGGGCGTGGCAGCCGGCGGCCTGCGCTTGGGGGCTTGGAGGGGCAGAGGTGCCTGGCAAGGGAGGACTCGCGGGTGGCAGGCCTGGGGTGTGGGGAGCCTGCGCGCTGCCCCCCTGGGCCCCCCAGCGGCTCGGGTCCTGGCCTCCGGGTCTCCTGCCGGGGGTGCCCTGACCCACAGCGCGGCCTGGGACCCGGGCTGGGAGGTGTAGAGGCACAGGCCGTCAGCCGGCACCCGACCTGTCCCCGATCCTGGCTGTGTGGCCCCATCAGCGTGATTTGGGCTGTGGGAGACGAGTGATGTTGGCGAGGAATCCCCCTTCCTCGGGGCCCTGCAGCCCCTTCCTGGGAGTGAGCTGGGATGGTGGAAGGGCCCTCCTGGTGGACGACACACGGGGACGCCGAGGGGCCGGGGCTGGGGGCTGGGGGTCCCAGGGGGGCAGGAGGAGGAGGGAAGCCCTGCCCTGGGCGCCCCCCAACGCCCACCCCACCCAGGGCAGTTGCCTCCTCATCTGGAGCCTGGGAGGCAGGTGGGCAGGCCTGGGCATTCGGGGTTCAGGGGGTGTGCGTCCCCTTCGCTGGTGGCCGGGTGGGGCGCCAGTGTCTGGGAGGGGTGGGTGTGGTGCCGTAGGGCCCCTCCCACGCCCTGGCCCAGGGCTGGGCTTCTGAGAGAGCCCCCCACCTCGGGCGGGCTGAGGATGGACCCTCCAGGTGGGGGTGGGCACCAGACCACGCGTGCCTCCAAGTGCCCGGCCCCAGCTCCGGTCTCCCGGCCGGGGTGCTGTCCTGCCCTGCGCGGAGGGGAGCTGGGCCAGCTGTGATGTGGGGCTCCAGGGCCCCAGTCTGAAGCGTCCGCTCAGGTGGGATGGGGTGGGTGGGAGCCCTTCTGGAGTCCTGGGCTGGGCTTGGGCGGGAGTGGCAGGGACGAGGGGACCCGATTTGGGTCTGGGTCCAGGCTGGTCCCTGCTGACCCCTGGTGTGGCCGCTGCTGGGAGGCCACCCGGTGGTGGGCGGGCATCTGGCCCCAGAGACCAGGGGTTCCCCCCCCCCCCCCGTTTAGGGAGCGGCATCCGAAGAGCAGACTTGGGCTTTCTCGTCTGTTCCCAGCATGGGCCTGTGCTGTGTGTCTGTGCTGCCTTATCCCCCTCGCTGGCCCACAGGTGTTATAGCCGAGAGGACAGAGCACAGCCGTGGCCAGGCACAGGGTGGCCACCTCCTCCCCTCGCCCCTCCTGTGTCACCCCCGTCCCTGGGCCTGGGCCGGCCGCCCACCGGCGTCCTGTCCGTGCTGAACTCGTTCAGATGCAGGCCACGGCCCAGGTTGCAGCTGGCGGCCCCCAAGTGACCACCTGGCTGGACGTCTG
This sequence comes from Balaenoptera ricei, assembly GCF_028023285.1. Classification (NCBI taxonomy): domain Eukaryota; kingdom Metazoa; phylum Chordata; class Mammalia; order Artiodactyla; family Balaenopteridae; genus Balaenoptera; species Balaenoptera ricei. The sequence continues at coordinate 187,340,072 of NC_082640.1, read as the reverse complement.
CGGGCAGGAGTGTCCCAGAGGCTGAAGAAAGGGGTCTGTGGGTCTCAGAGCCTCGGCCCTGGCCTCCCCGGCCCGTCCCCCCGGCCCCGCCCAGCGTTCCTGCTCCTCCTCCGGGGGTCTGGATGCCGGCTGCTGAGGGCCAGGGGCCGGCTGTCGCCTCCACCCGTGTGTTGCCCGGCTCCTGTCGCCTGGCCCCGCTTCAGTGCCCTGGGTCTGGGGGCTGGCGGGGGGCCCAGCCGGCCTGTGGCCCATCCCCCCGGACCCCTCCCCACGGGCTCAACAGCGTTGGGTGCTTGCCCCTCCGCCTCTTTCTGGCCAGTGCCGCTCCCGCCACCCACCCCCAGTTCTGGATCCCAGAGCCTTCCCAGCCCTGGCGGTGGGCTTGTGGGGTGAAAGCTGGAGGGCAGGTGCAGGGTCACGTGGCTGGGGGCGGGTCCCCCTCCCAGGGCCTCAGCCACAGTGGGGTCCGAGGCCCAGGCTGGTGTGCGCGGGTCCTGCCGAGCGCGGACGCCTCTGCGGGCACACACGTGCCGACTGCCCGCGTGGGGTGCGGCGCTGGGGGGCCGCCGTGCTGGGCACGGTGGGGGCCGGCAGCAGTTGGTGAATCAAGATGGATTTTCGGGGCTGCACGGGTGAGGCGCTCATCACTCTCCCCGCGCACTTAGCGTCCCGGGGAGCGGCAGCTGGCGGGATGGGAGGCGCTCCATCAGGGCCGACAGCTCCAGACTGGAGCGCAGGCGGGTGGGAGCGAGCGGCGGGTGCCGGGGTGGAGCGGGCTGGGCCGTGTTCAGCCCCCGGAGCCGGCTCTGCTCCACCCTGCGCCGGGGCGGGCGAGGAAGGGGCGCCGGGGAGGCTGGGTGGGACCGCTGGCTGGGGGGCGGTCCCCGGGCCCGGGAGGGGAGGCAGCATCCAAGGGTGGCCTCACCACCTTCCCAGCCCACGTCCCCAGGGGTCTGGGGGGCTCGGAACTGGGTGGAGGCCCCGCTAAGTGCTGTCGGGGTGAGGGCAGGTTACCGGCCGACTGCCGTGTCCTCCCTGGGCCAGTGGCGTCTGGGCTCCCTGGGGAAGGAAGGGAGTGGCTGGAGGCCCCGACTGCCCAGCCTCCCCCGGAGGCCCTGGGTCGTGCCGGGTGAGGGCTGGGCGGTGGGGCGGGGGAGACCGAGGCGCAGGGCTCTGGGCCTCTGCCCGCCCTCCAGGTGGCCGCGTGCGGGGCTCAGCTCGTAGGGAAGGTCCGGCCGCCTCCCCTCCTGCTGCCCCGTGGCCCTCTGCTGAAGCGGGCGCCTAATTAGTAAGTTCTTCGGTGTTGTTCAAACTCCTTGCTCGGCAAAATGTAAATGAAACGTTTTTTCTGGGTGTCAGTATGAAAAATGGCAGTCGCTGGAACGTCACAGAGGACATCTGCTCTGATTCTTGAGTGTGAGCGCCTGTTTATGGCTGATGCTGCAGAACTTCAGGGAAAACTTTCCTGGGGACCTGGGTGACCCATGGGTGGGACGTGGGGGCCCAGGACGGCAGGTCCCAGCCCGAGGACCACCCAGCCGCCTTCTGGGTCTGGCTTCACAACAGCGCTCAGGGCCCCTGCACAGTGAGTGTTGTCACACGGGCAGAGGGGGCTCTGTCCCGAGTGCCCACCCTGGGGACGTGCTGCAGGTGGGCTCGTGTCTGCCGGGCAAGCCCCCGTGAGTCGTACTCTGAGTGTGATGCTGGCCCCCTCGCCGCTGGACGCTAGGCTCCATCCTCTCGGCGGGGGCCAGCTGTGGTGGGCAGCCCAGTCGCCACGGTCACCACAGTAGCTGCCGCGTCCACCACCTGGCGGCACCCAGGGTGGGTGGGGAGTCCTCTTGGCCCTGAAGCCCCTGGCGGGTGGCTGTAGCTGGTGCCCGTGCTCTGGCTGGAGACCCGCTGGTTTGGCACCACCTCCTCCAGGAAGGCCCTCTGGATCGGGCCGGCCTCCCGTCAGTTGTACCCCTTCCCCCAGGTCCAGGTGCTGACCTGGCCCCCATTCCAGCACAGGTTCGGGGTTGGCACTTCATCAGAGGTGGCGCTTTCACACAGTGAAACCTGTCTTCCCACCCACCCTCTGCCTGCCCCGGGGGAATCGGGGTCAGTGCCCGGAGTTGGGGCATCCTGGGCGCATCTGTCCCGGCACAACCAGCTGTGACTTACCCCGGGGAGCGGGGTGCGTAGGGGGCCGGGAGCGTGGTCCGGCGGCCGCAGACCCTCAGTGCCTGTCTGCCCGCGTGTCCTCAGGTGAGTACATCAAAACCTGGCGGCCCCGGTACTTCCTCTTGAAGAATGACGGCACCTTCATCGGCTACAAGGAGCGGCCGCAGGACGTGGAGCAGCGTGAGTCGCCCCTGAACAACTTCTCCGTGGCGCGTAAGTGTGCCGGCGGCCGCCCCGGGTCGGGATGAGGGCGCCGGGCCGGTGGGCGGGGCGGAGAGAGCGCTCTGGGCCCAGCGCCCCCACATGGGGTCCCCCTGGCCTGTGTGTCTGGGGCCAGCAGCCCTCCGGGGACCAGGCTGGGCCCGCGGCTCCGCGTCACCTCGGGGACCGGTTAGTGGTCGGCTCCGGCTGCCAGGGATCTCCGAGCCGAGCCCGAGGTTGTTCCGGGCGGACCTCTGGAGGCCGGAGGGCCTGGCCTGGGGCAGCCGGCCGACCTGGGCCCCTCCTCCAGCGGGGGCCAGACGAGCCCACCAGGGCCTCTTTCCCCAAAGCCCCCGGGCAGAGGCAGGAAGAGAGTGCGGGGGTGGGGGCCACCCAGCTTCCCGGGGCCTCCGTCGCCCCAGCACGAGTGCCCACCACAGGTTTTCAGAGGCCCCAGTCCACCGTGGCAGTGCGTTTGTTCCTACCCTCAGCTGGGGTGCCAGGTGGGTGGGTGCAGCACTGCTGGCCTGGGGCGTCTCAGGAGGCTGAACAAACTGGCACTTTTTCTAAACCAAGTGCTACTGTGGTCTCGTTATGTATCTGCAGGGGGACGGCAGGTGTGACCCTACCCACGATGGGGGGCACCCAGGCATGGGGACGGGTGGGTGGGTGGGATGCTGGGCCGGGCGGGCCTTCTAGCCTGGTCCCTGTTCCCGGTGCTCTGCCCGGGCTGGCCCGGGACACGGGCCTGGTGGGTGGGTGAGTGATGGGCTCGTTGACCGGCACACCCCGGGGTCCGCCCGGGCTGCTGTCTGGGGTGCAGAGCTCCCGGCTCCACGCCAGCCTCCTTCATTCATGCGCCGCCCTCCGGCTGGCTCTGCCCTCCCTGCCCTGGGAGCTTGGGGTCCTCCAGCGGCCCCCCTGCCGCCAGACCGCAGGTTCTGGTCCAGGGTCTCAGGAGGGGGCGTAGCACAGGTGGCCCACCCTCGGCTGACGGGGAAGGATTCCCAGCCTCCGCGCCTGCAGATATTCCGAGGTGGGGGCCGTCCTGCCCACCCCCCAGTGTGCCTGGCCCCGTGCTGCAGGGCTTCCCATGGGAGGAGCAGAGGCCCTGCGCCACAAGGGAGGCTCCTTTGGGGGTGCTTTACCAGGGCCTGGTTCCTGTGAGCCCTGAACCCCCTCCCAGGCTCCTCAAGTCTCAGCAAAGCAGCGGGTAGAACAGGGGCCTGGGGGTGAGGGGAGGCCAAGGAGGCAGACCCCCGTCCCCGCAGCCTCGTGGCCACGTGGGAGCCTCACTGCAGTGTGTCTGGGCTCCCCGCAGGGCCTCCTGGGTCAGGCTGGGGGCTTACGGGCTTGGGAAGGATGCTCGGCCAGGGGGACGCTGCCTTGCTGGGGGGCTTGAGGCCCCTCGGGAGTGTTCCCCAGGCTGAATGCAGGGGAGCACGGCAGGGGGGGGGGCTCTCAGGAGGCGCATGGGAGGTGGGCACCTCCCAGAGGGGCTCCCTGAGCAGTGGGTGGGACTGGGGCCCTGACCCGGGCATTAGGCCAGCAGGGGCTCCGGGCGCAGGAGCAGAGGCGTGCGGGAGGGGCAAGCGGCTGTGCAGGGGCCTCTGCACCACGGGCTCTTCCTTGGGGATAGGTTCCAGGGTGGGGGGATGAGAAGTCAGGCCCTGGGTGGGTGTCAGGCGCCTGAGCCCTGGGGGCTCCTGGTGGTCTCCGATGGGCTGAGCGAGTGGGAGGGGGCATGTGGGGACCCAGAAGGCTGGCCGCACAGGTTTTCCTCTCTCCCCTGCCCCATGTAGACACAGGCCGCCCTCCGCATAAGGCTGGGCCCCCAGCCCCCTCCTGGCCCCGCGGCCTGGCAGACCATTCCTCGCTCCCTTGCGCTCGGCTGAGCCCGGCCGGGGCCCCTCGCGGTTGCCAGGGCCTAGACGCTGGAATGTCGGAGACCCCTGCGCTGGCCCCGCGGCCCCCTCCCGCCTCATACAGGCTGGGCTGGCATCCAGCCCCTCTCCGGGCCTGGGGCACCTCCACGGTTCCTCGGCTGCAGGTGTGCGTGCTCCAGGTGTGCATGTGCCTGTTTTCACTCCCGTGTGCACCTGGGGGCGTGGGCAGCAGTGCGGGGAGGGTGCAGCCCGAGTGGCCTCTGGGGCGGACAGGCAGCTTCTCCACAGGGTGAGCCGCTACCCCCCTCCGTTCTGGGACTGGCGCTGCGCCAAGAGGGGGCAGGCGGAGCGCTGGGCATCGTGAGGCTGGGCCAGTGGTGGGACGTTCCTGCTCGGGGTGGGGGGGGCGAGCTGCTCTCCCAATCCCCTCACCCTCCGGCCGGTCGAGGGCCGTGTCCTGGCTGGCAGGGGGGCTCGGAGACTAAGGAAGGACCACGGAGGGCTGATCGGCCCCCAGACACCTCCTCAGGCGCAGCTGAGCTCTGAGCGGGGTCCCGGCTGGAGTGGGGGTCCCGGCCCCCTTTTATAGGGCGGGAGACCGAGGCTTGGGGAGGGCTGGGCTGTGGCGGGTGGGCCGGGGCGCGGTGCAGACGGATGCTCGCCTGCCCCCAGAATGCCAGCTGATGAAGACGGAGCGGCCGCGGCCCAACACCTTCATCATCCGCTGCCTGCAGTGGACCACGGTCATCGAGCGCACGTTCCATGTAGAGACCCCTGAGGAGCGGTATGAGCTGGAGACGAGTCCTGGTGCCCCAAGCCCAGGGACCTCGGAGCGGGAGGCCCCAGGCCTGTGTGGGGCTGGGGCCTCACCCGACTGACTGCCCTGCAGGGAGGAGTGGACAACTGCCATCCAGACGGTGGCCGACGGGCTCAAGAGGCAGGAGGAGGAGATGATGGACTTCCGGTCAGGCTCGCCCGGCGAGAACTCAGGGGCCGAGGAGATGGAGGTGGCGCTGGCCAAGCCCAAGCACCGCGTGGTGAGGCCCGGCCCTGCCCTCGGGGCCCTGCAGTCGTGGGTCCCCGCCCCGCCCAGCTCCCGCACAGGAGTGAGGGAGGGCCGCCAGGTTCGTCCCCCTGAACCCCAGGGCTCCAAGTCGGGGCGCACAGCCCCGTGATCTGCCACGAGCCCTGGACCCCCCGGACCCCTCAGGCCCCACCTGTGCTCGGCCCCGAGGCTGGTCGCGGCGGCCCTGGCGGCCCCGGCCTCTGGCACCCCTCACCACCGTTGGGCCTCCAGCAGTCACCATGCTGCCCCCTGACCCTGGTGCCTGCCCGCTGCCCTCAGACCATGAATGAGTTTGAGTACCTGAAGCTGCTGGGCAAAGGCACCTTCGGGAAGGTGATCCTGGTGAAGGAGAAGGCCACGGGCCGCTACTATGCCATGAAGATCCTGAAGAAGGAGGTCATTGTGGCCAAGGTAGGGGCTAGGGCCGGGGCTGGGGGCTGGGGGCCGGGCCGGGCCGGGCGGGGCGGGGCGGGCGGCTCAGTGGGCCCTGTTTTCCAGGACGAGGTGGCCCACACGCTCACGGAGAACCGCGTCCTCCAGAACTCCCGGCACCCCTTCCTGACGGTGAGTCCCCTCTGGACCCCGGGGGGATAGCTCGGGCGCCAGGTGCTGGGGTCGCGCAGTCACTCGCACCAACCCGTCCTCCCCTGAGAATCTGGCGGGCTCAGAGCCCCGTGGATGGCGGGCGGGCCTCCAGGAGGGGTGGGTGGAGGTGCCTGGTGTGGGGTCGCCGGTGCACAGAGAGGGCAGGAGGCCCGGCCTTCCCTCTGGCCCGCTGAGACCCTGGGAGGCCACGCTCCCCGTGCCCACCCTTCTGCACGGTTTTCCACTGCTTCCCCTTTGAGGCTCACTCCGGGAGGTCCCTGTCCTGGGGGAACCTGGGCCAGGAGGGGTGTATGGAAAACCCCTAGCCGTTTGGAGCAACAAGGAAGTGCCTGGAATTAGTCTGCCAGGCCCAGCCAGCTCCGCCCCCAGAAGGTCAGCGGTCAGGCGGACGGGGCTCAGGACTCAGGCCTTGGGCGACCCGGGGCCGGCCTCTGAGGTCTTGTACCCGGGACCACCGTGGGCCTGTCCCCTCCGCTCAGCACAGGTGTCCTTGCTCCAGGGGATGGCCTGATCCAAAGCAGGGGCAGAGCAGAGGAGTGGGCAGACTTGGGGCGATTTTTTTCCTGAGACGTTTTCTTACGAGAAACATCGGACTCCAAGAGCAGATGTCGTGTTTGTTCGTCCAAACGTGACTCGTTATCGTGGCTTTGCCTCATCTGCTTCATTTTGCCCTTTTCCCCTCTGTCTGGCTGGAGGATTGTGAGGAAAAGGCCAGGCCTTGTCGTGCCCTCCACCCTCCAGTGGGTCCCTGTACGGGACGCTAACGTCGCATTCCGCAGAGATTCCCTGGTCGGTACAGCAGGCCTGGCCGTGGGGGAGCCGAGCGCCGGGGAGGGTCTCCCACCCGTGTTTCTGTGAGCGAGCCGGTCATCAGCGGGCCTTTCTTTTAAAGCGAGGCCGCCTGTGGTTTGAGGTGTGAGGGCAGCGGGGCCGGCCCTGCAGGGGCGCCTCCTCACGGCCACTGGACCTGCAGCTGCCCGTCCTCGGGCGCGGCCGGTGGGGCAGTGGGGTATCCCCCGCCCTGAACAGGGCGAAGCTCCTGCCCAGCTTGAGGGCCGGGTTCCAGCTCTGCTTCCCTCGCAGGCCCTGAAGTACTCCTTCCAGACCCACGACCGCCTGTGCTTCGTCATGGAGTACGCCAACGGAGGCGAGGTAGGGCCCGGTCCCGGGGGCGGCCCTCTCTGAGCCTCGGGCGTCTGGGTGGCTGTCCTCCCCGCTCCCAGCCTGGTTAGGGTCTCCGCCACGTGACCCTGGCCCGGGTCGCCGGCCCCGCTCAGGCTCCCCGTCCCGCAGCTCTTCTTCCACCTGTCCCGGGAGCGGGTGTTCCCCGAGGACCGGGCCCGGTTCTACGGCGCCGAGATCGTGTCCGCCCTGGACTACCTGCACTCGGAGAAGAACGTGGTGTACCGGGACCTCAAGGTGGGCGGGGCCGGGGATCGGGGGCGGGGCTGGGAGGCGGGGCGGGGAGGTGGCAGGGCAGGGCTGGGAGGCGGGACGGGGAGGCGGGCTGACCCGGAGGCCGCCTCCTGCAGCTGGAGAACCTCATGCTGGACAAGGACGGGCACATCAAGATCACCGACTTCGGGCTGTGCAAGGAGGGCATCAAGGATGGCGCCACCATGAAGACCTTCTGCGGGACGCCCGAGTACCTGGCCCCCGAGGTGCGCGCCTGCCGCGCCCCGAGTCCCCGTGTCCCCCACTCCCCCCTCCCGACCCCCCGAGTCCCCCCGTCTCAGGTGCCCTCTGAGCCCGTGCCCTGCAACCCCAGGTGCTGGAAGACAATGACTACGGCCGGGCGGTGGACTGGTGGGGGCTGGGCGTGGTCATGTACGAGATGATGTGCGGCCGCCTGCCCTTCTACAACCAGGACCACGAGAAGCTCTTCGAGCTCATCCTCATGGAGGAGATCCGCTTCCCACGCACGCTCAGCCCTGAGGCCAAGTCCCTGCTCTCAGGGCTGCTCAAGAAGGACCCCAAGCAGCGGTGAGCCCTGCCCTGGGCTGCCCCCCAGCCACCTGTCCCCTGAAACCCCCAGGGAATGACCGTGCTGGTGGCCGTGCGTGATGTCCTCGGCCTGGGCTGCCCCGGGCAGAGGGCCTCCTCACACCTGCTCAGGAAGACCCGGCCCTGCCGGCAGCTCCTGCCCACCCGGCACGCTGCACCTGGCGGCCGACCGCAGCCTGTGGGAGGAGGGGTCTGAGCCGTGGGCCCAGCAGGCGGCGACCCCGTCACTGTGGCCTCCGTCTCCCCGCAGGCTCGGTGGGGGCTCCGAGGACGCCAAGGAGATCATGCAGCACCGCTTCTTCGCCAGCATCTTGTGGCAGGATGTGTATGAGAAGAAGGTGCGTGGGGCCTGTGCACACCCCTCCCCCCGCACACGCCCGCTCACACCCTCCTGCTCACCCACATGCCTGCTTACACGCCCCACACACACACGTGAGGAGGCCTCCGAGCGAGGCAGCTGCTTCCTGCACGTGTGCCTCTGCCCTTTGCCCTCTGAGGGACCTGGGAGCCCCAGGCCCTGGCCCATGCTGGTGGGGTGGCCAGCAGGCTCAGGAAGGCTGTCCCTAGGCTTGCTGGGTGCCTGTCCCCAAGCATGCTTCCACCCCGTTTCCAGCCCACCCCTCCCCTGCAGGCCACGCATGGCCGGCTGGGCCTTTGTCCCTGTGAGACAGGGCTCTCCAGCCCTGCTCCGCTCCAGCCAGGGTCCTGCCGCCTCCTGGGCCTGCCCTCCAAGGGCTCTAGTCCCAGCCCCGACCCAGGACCCCCGCTGCTAGTTGCTGCTAGGTCCCAGGCAGCCCTGCCCCCGGGCCAGGGGTCGGGGGAGTGGGGGGTCCTTTCTCCCGCCAGCCTGTCCCTCTGCAGTTGCCCTCGCATCCTGCGTCGTGGTGAGTCCTCTCTGAGGCCTGACGCTGCCGGGCCACTCTGCCATCCGGGGGCCACAAGTGAGGCCGGTGGCCCCGCAGGTGGATCCCTGAAGGGCGAGGCCCCAGAGGGGACGTGGGCAGAGGAAGGCCTGGCCCCAACCTTGGCTCCTGGGTGGGGAGTTGGGTCCAGGTCCAGGTCCAGGTGTGCAGGGCGAGGCCTGTAACCCAGCCCCCTTCCTGCAGCTCAACCCGCCCTTCAAGCCTCAGGTCACGTCCGAGACGGACACCAGGTATTTTGATGAGGAGTTCACAGCCCAGATGATCACCATCACGCCGCCCGACCAAGGTGAGGGGTGGGCCTCCCTGCCGACCCCTTCCTCCTCTCCAGGCAACAGAACTCCATGCTCAGCATTTCACTGGGAAGGCTCCCTCAAGGGTGGCCATCAGGGCGGGAGGGCCGCGGCCCCCCGGCCCCAGGATCGTGGGAGGGGGGCTCGCCGAGGCTGGATGTGGAGTCTGGGAGGCGAGCCCTCGGGGCCGGCCTCGCTTTCCCCGGTGCCCGGGAGCTGAGCCGCCCCTCCCGCCCGCAGATGACAGCATGGAGGGCGTGGACAGCGAACGGAGGCCTCACTTCCCCCAGTTCTCTTACTCGGCCAGCGGCACGGCCTGAGGGGCCCGCCGGCCGCGCTTGGGACACCACCGTGGGCAGCCGCGTGCTCCGGACGAGGGCTTGGAAGGATCGGGAGGAAGCCTCGCACGGATGACCTGTATTTAATGTTTCTTATTTCTGGATGCGTTTGGGCGGGACCATGCCGTCCTCCAACACGGATGGGAAGACGCCTCGTGCTGTGGGCAGGGCTGCCCGCCTTGGGGGCGGTGTCCCCCTGGCCAGCCAGGTCGGGAGGAAGACATCCTGCGGTTTTTCTTAATTTATTCATCCAGTTCTCCAGACGTGGCCTCGGCCTTCGGAACGATTAGATTCACGTAGGAAAACGTTGAGGACTTCTGCAGCCAAGTGCAATCGGGCCCGGGTGGGCCCTGCCCGCGGCCCCTCCGTCCCTCTCGCCGGCTGTCCCTGGCTGCCCCTGTCTCGGCCTGGCCCGGGGGCCCCAGAAGCCACTTGGCCATGGTGTGCTGGCCCGGCCCCCTCTCGCTTGGGGTGGGGCACGCAGCAGCCCCAGTGCTGAGGCTGGAGGAGGGTGGCCCCTGCAATGGGGCTGGGCCGGGGCTCACCGGCGAGATAGAAGAGCCAGGTGACATCTGTTGCCGTGTATTATGCTGTTCACGTGCATACTGGGGTTTCTAATCTCAGGAGAGAACCCTCCCTCCGCCCCCTTCCCCATTGGGACCGTCTCACCCGATGGCTTCCCTTGGTAGCACCTGTCCTTATGGAAGCTTCACTCTCCTGCTGTCGCCCTGGCCCCACCTGACGCCCTTGGGAGGGGCCATCGCTGCACCCTCCGTGTCTCCCAGCCGGACGCTGCGCTGCACCGTGGCGTTTTTTATACTCAACTTTAGTATTTTTACTATTATGAGACTTTCCCTCCAAATTCTTCAATAAAAATTGCTTTTCAACTCTGTGGCTTGTTTTGCTGGGTGGCAGGTGAAGGAGCATCCTCTCCTTCCTGCCCGGAGGCCCCAGGGATGACCTTTGAGGGACGATGTCCCCCCACCCCACTCCGGCGGGACTCACTGGAGGGGGGATGCCCTGGCCGTCCCTGTCTCCACCTGGCTTCACCCCAGCCCCACGCCCCAAGGAGGCCACCCAGACTGCCTAACCAGCTCTGTCCGTGCAATGCCGCAGACCCTGACCGCCAGGAAGGACCAGCCACCCTGCAGGGCCCAGAGCTGGCCAAGGCCGAGACTCGGGTCACTGCCAGGCCCTGGGCCCTGAGGAGGCCCGAGAGAGCGTCCTGCCGGGGGTCACATCGCAAGCCTGGGGCAGCCGGGAGTGGGTCCGGGGCGCCCGAGCAGCCCAGCGGGACGTGCCCTGGGCGCCACCTGGTGGGCGCGGAGAGGAGCCGGCGGCCGGCACTGGCCCGCGCGTCGGTCTCCGGGCGCCTGCCCAGAGGGGCGGGCGGGGCCTCAGCTCCTCCTCTCACCCCACAGGCGTGGCCGGGACAGGCCTGGACGTTCACAGGGACTCTGGCGCCTGGGCCCGCGGGAGGGGGCAGAAGCAGCCTGCTTCTCCAGGCTCCGGGGCCGGCCACCCTGACAAGACATTCCTCGGGGCGGGGTGGCGGCCCCTTCTGCTGGAAGGGGCGCCTGCGCAGAGCATGGGGTGGGCGGGGTCAGTCCAGGCCTGCGGGTGCCTCTCTGGGCGGTGCCTGATTGCTCAGTTTGGATAGGCTCTGAACTATTTCACTCCCACAGCTTTTTTGGAAACCACAAACACACCAAATGTTACCTGCTAAACGATGCTTTGGATCCAGATTTCAGATACATAAACACGTCCTTCAAATTGGAAGCCTGTGCACTGTTGGTAGGAATGTAAAATGGCACAGCCTCTGCAAAACAGTATGGAAGTTCCTCAAAAAAAAAAAAAAAATAGAACTACCATGTGACCCAGCAATTCCACTCCTGGGTACACATATATACCCCAAAGAGCTGAAGGCAGGGTCTTGAAGAGGTGTGTATTTTAACACATAAAAAAAGGAAAAAAAATGTATATTGTAGACACCAGAACCTACAGCAGTATCTTTCCATTATCCTCGAACTTCGAGCAAATGGTACCCCAAAGTGGCAGATGTGGTGTGTAAAACCGGGAGGTGCCTCTAAAGCTGGAGCTGGGGCATCGGGGGTGTTGGAGGGCGGCGGCCAGCTGGCCAGGTAGAGGGGCACGAGCTGCTCTTTCTCGTGGGACCTCCTTGGGTGATGCTTGGGGGATGGGGGGATGGTTGGGGGATAACGGGGGGATGCTTGGGGGATAACTGGGGGATGGGGGTGATGGTCTTAGGGACATTCTTTGGCCTGGGACAGGTTTCAAGGTCATGGGCATGGACACGAGCACAAACTTACCCTGATGGCGTGTCCCATCCGGGTGGGTGGGGCCGAGAGGGAATGAGCCGAGGCCGGAGCCCCCAGAGCCTCTCGGCCTTCCCGGAGGTGGGGCTGCGCAGGCGCCTCCTGCAGCAGCATCGGGGCGGAGCGGTAGGGGTGCAGGGAGACGGGCACTTCGGGAAGGAAACTCCTGGGCGCTATCCCGTCCTGGCCGCAGGGCCAGAGCAGAGCCGGAGGGGCCTGGTGAACAGCGGCCTGGGGCAGCGAGGACCAGCAGGGTGGAGGTCCCACGGCCTGGCATGCACGGGGGCCAGAACACCCTCCCATGTTCCACGCAGCCCTTCCAAGCAGCAGGCCGGGCCTCGGGAGGGACACAGCAAGACAGGAACAGAAGTGCCTTTAGCACCCGTAGTGCCCACGTTTCAGCAGGCATGGCTGGGTGCTGCAGACGAGGCCCTGGGGGCTGCGGGTAGGTCAGCAGCTCCCAGCAAGGGGCCAGCCAGGCTGGGGTGTCGGGACGGCACGGGCGGGGTCTGCCCCCAGTAAATGCCACCCCGGGAATGTCTGCTCAAAGACGGGTCATCATTCAACAGATACTCAGTCTACACTTTCCCTTTGAATTTGCTTGTGTCTTCATACTCAAGGTGAATTTCTTGCAGACAACAGAGTTGGCTGGGTCTTGTTTAGACAATCTGAGGGTCTCCACCCCTACGGGGGTGCTGAGATCACCTACAGGAGTGGGATCTAGACGTGGCTGAGCTTAAACACCGTCTTGCTGTTCCTCTGTGCATCCCATTGGTTCTTTGTGCCTTCCTTCCTCTTTTTCTCCCTCATTTTGGATTAAATAACTATTTTTTAACAACCCATTTTATCTTTTTTAAAAAATTTTTTCTTAACTTTTTTGGCCACGTCAGGTCTTAGTTGTGGCACGTGGGCTTCTCTCTAGTTATGACATGTGGGTTTTCTCTCTCCGGTTGTGGCACTTGGGCTCCAGGGTGCGTGGGCTCTGTAGTTTGCAGCACACGGGCTTTCTTGTAGAGGCGCGCGAGCTCAGTAGTTGTGGTGAGCAGGCTTAGTTCCTCCTCGGCATGAGGGATCTTAGTTCCCTGACCAGGGATCGAACCCGTGTCCCCTGCATTGGAAGGCGGATTCTTTACCCCTGGACGACCAGGGAACTCCCCCATTTTCTCTCTTTTATTGGCTTATTTCAATTTTACCAGCTCTCTCACTGATGTTCCTTTTCTGTTCCAGGATCCAACCCAGGATCCCATGTGGAATTTAGAACAAATCTCTCCTGAAGGAACGACTGTAGCCATGGCCTGTCGGATGTCAGTCCGTAACTCACTCAGCAGCTTGCCTTGGAGTGAAATTCAGCCCTTCACACGCACGGTCCTCAGAAGACACACCTCCACTTGCCGTCTCCGTGCTGTGGTCACAACTTTTGTTTCCACATGTTCAAAATCCCCAACATACATTACTAGTTTTGCTTTCAACAATTTTTTTTTTTCTTACTTCTGAAGTTCAGGAGCCTAGATTTTCCTCATTCTTTATTATTTATTTATTTATTTATGGCTGTGTTGGGTCTTCGTTTCTGTGCGAGGGCTTCCTCTAGTTGCGGCTAGTGGGGGCCACTCTTCATCGCGGTGCGCGGGCCTCTCACTATCGCGGCCTCTCTAGTTGCGGAGCACAGGCTCCAGATGCGCAGGCTCAGTAGTTGTGGCTCACGGGTCCAGTTGCTCCGTGGCATGTGGGATCTTCCCAGACCAGGGCTCGAACCCGTGTCCCCTGCATTGGCAGGCAGATTCTCAATCACTGCGCCACCAGGGAAGCCCCTCAACAATTGTCTTTTTAACATTTTAAATATTCTTACTTGGTAAAATATATGTAAAATTTACCACTTTAACCATTTTTAAGTGACCAGTTCAGTGGCATGAAATGTATCCACGTGGCTGTGGCACCAGCACCACCGTCTCCAGAACTTTTCATCTTCACAAACTAAAACTCTGCTCCCATTCAACACTCACTGCCCCCTCCCCTGGCCCCCACCCTTCCACTGTCTGTCTCTGTGAACCCCACTGCTCTAACGACCTCATAGGAGTGGAATCACACAGGACCTGTCCTTTTGTGACTGGCTACTTCACTCGGCCTGACATCCTCAAGGTCCATCCGTGCTGCAGTCTGTGTCAGGATCTCCTTCCTTTTTAAGGCCGAATCATATTCCATCGTATGGACGGACCACGATTTGCTTATCCATTCATCCCTTGATGGACACGTGGTTTGTTTCCACATTTTTACTCTTGTGAATGACACTGCTATGAACATAGGTGTACAGACACCTGCTCGAATCCCTGCTGGGTATTTGCCAGGTCATGTGAGCTCTACTTTTAAGTCTCTGAGGCACAGCCATACTGTTCCACAGAGGCTGCGTCACCTTATATCCCCACAGCAGTGCACAGGGCTCCCGGGTCTGCACGGCCCCGCCAGCGCTTGTTTTCTGTTAAATAGCAGCCCCCCTGACGGGTGGGAGGCAGCGTCTCCTGTGATACTGAGCTGTGTTTCCCTAATGATGAGCGATGCTGGGCATCTCTTCACGTGCTCACTGGGGTTGTGGTCTGCACGTGGACACTGCGCCGGAGGCCCAGGGCCTCTACAGGGAGCCAGGTGAGAGGAGGTGACCCCACGATGAGGGCTCGTGCCGCACTCACGCGGCCCAGCCGGAGAGGCCTCTGAATGCTCTCAGCTCAGGAAGGCCCATGGGCTCACTTGCAGCCGCCCCCAAGACCTCATGCCTCCCTGTGGCCCTCCCCCGCTCCTGCTTCAGGGGTCCTAGGCTCTGCACTCCGGGGCAAACTCCACCCTGGCCCAGCCCCCTCGAAGAGTCACTTGACCCTCCAACCGTGGGTGCCCCCGCTGCCCACAGGACACCGCCCTGCTCCCCACCCCAAAGAACCACTCTTTTCCTCCAGGGTTTCTCGGAGGGGCTGGGACTGACTACCCACGGATTCATCCCGAGGGCCTGGGCCCACGGCGCTGCAAGGACCCCCGCGTATGGGAACCGGGGCCCGAGAGCCAGGTGAGGAGGCCCCGCGCAGGGCTGCGACCCTCCCTTCCCCCTCTCGTCCACTCCCCTCCCTCAGGCCACACGGGCTGCACCACCCAGACGGAACTGGACAGGCAGGTCACCCGGGGCCCAGCCACCCGGACAGTGGTGTATTACGGTGGCATTTCAGGGACAGCCTGGGACGCAGCCCCACCCCCGAGGGGCACTGGAACCCCACCTGGGCTCACACACTCTGGCCTTCAGTGTCCCCACCTGTCAACGGGACAATCGGCGGCACCTGGCATGGAGCTCAGGGCGCTGCCAGGTGGGAGCCGGGCAGACCACGGGCCCCAGGAGCGCTGACGAGTGAGTCCTCTTGTCTAAATATAAAGGGTTTATTCTCTTCTGTGATCAGGAGAACAAAATACAAAATAGAAAGGCTGTCCCCTCCCGCCCCTCCCCCCAGTCCCTCAGCGTGGACGGCGGCGAGGTCGTCCAGGCAGGGCTGCTGTCCTCTCCTGGCCTCAGGCCTCGAACATGGCGCAGCTGGCGCACAGCACTTTCTCGTGGAGGTCACTGCAGCTGCGACACCGCGAGGTTGGGGGAGAGGAGCTGGCATTAGGGCTGAGTTCCACGGGAGCTGCCGACCCCACCTGGTCCCTCGACTTTATCTGGAGGCAGGGCCATGGGCCCAGACAGAACCAGTTAAGACGAGGCCCCACTGCCGCAGGGGGCCGAGCCCACAGGGCCGGGTCCTTGGAGGACACCCGCAGAGGCAGGCGGCTCGAGGGTCCGGGGAGAGGCCGGAGCACGGAACCCGCGGAGTGCGGGGCTCCAGGAGCAGACCCCCGCGGCCTCCCTAGAACCAGCCCCCCGAAAGATATCTGCCACTGGAGCACGAGGGTAAACGTCTGGGGTGCTCGCTGGAGCCGTCCCCACGGACTGACAGCTAAGGAGCCCCCGGGGCTCAGCCCGGCTCTCACGTCGGCCAGGTGTGCAGCAGGGTTGACTGGCCCCGGATGGCTCCCAGGGGCAGCAGCTCAGGTAGGGTAGGGTCGGGAGACACGCTGAAAGGGGACGGCAGCACGCCTGAGGCGCAGCGGCAAAGGGTCCGCATCCAGGGCCAGGAGCTCGGCTCCAGCTCTTGGCGGCGATGCCCTCCCCCCCGCCCCGCGGCCGTGCCTGACCGTGGGGACGGGGCAGCCAGCAGGTGCAGGCAGGATGCCTGCTTCCAGGGCGGCGCTGAAGCTCGGAGGCCTGAAGCGTGGCCTCCAGCGGGGACCCGGAACGCGTCGTCTGTTTCTCACCCGGGTCAGAGAGCCCCGCCCGCCGGGGCCCGAGAAACAGGCAGGTGCGCGGCAGGCTCTGCGGACGCGTGGGGACCAGGCAGCAGAGAGCAGGGGCGGGAGGGCGCTGCCACGGGAGTCCCTGCGGACGAGGACGGCCCCGGGGAGGGAAGCGGCTGCCAGCAGGCGGGGCGCCCACCTGGCCCCTCAGCTGGCCCTTGTGCTGTGCGCAGCTCCCCCTCCAGGGAAAAGCCACTGGCCACCGGCAAGGCCCTGCCCGTCTCAGTTTACATATAAATAGGAAGAAAAGAAAAACTGAGTTGGCAAAATCAAAAGAAAGAGTGTTCCACACTCACGACTCGCCCAGCACCTGACCCCTGACCTGGCCAGCACGGGAGGCCCACGCCTGGCCTCCGTCCTTCTGCCCAGCGCGTCCCAAGCGGGGAGCAACCCACCTCTCAGCAGGAGTGTTTTTAACTTTCCACGGTTGGGGTTGGTTTTAAAGGCCACTGGGACTAAACTGGTTTGAGATCTGCAGAACCTTTCTTACGGGGCACTGCCCATCCCCACCCGTCAGCCGGGAGTGGCCGCTGGGATGAGGACAGCGCCCGAAACCTCCTGGGCAGGGAGGGGTCCACCGGCTGCGGCGGACACGCTCACCCAAGTCACAGACAAACGCCTGTTTCCTGCCCTCACCTGTCAGGCGTCCTCCGCTAATGAGCGCGCTGCATAGGAAGGCCATGTGAGGCTTCCTGATGCCAGGGCTCAAAGGACTAGAGCACGAACGGTCTGGGACAGACCACAGACAGCGCAGAGCTGACCTGCAAGGTCTGGACTTCCTCCAGAAAGGATCTCAAGGTCTTGGAAAAACTCAAGCTGAGCAAAGCATTTACTGGCATCACATCGTCCCACCGGGCAATGCGGGATGGGCCTGCCGCCCCCACTCCCCGACGGGGCCCTCACTCACTCCACGAGGGCACACAGGGCGCAGGCCACTGCCCCACAGCCGCAGCAGGTGCGCACGCAGCGCCCGCACAGGGCCCGCTCGCACTGGCCGCACGCCGCCTTCCCGTCCACGGCCCGCACGCATGAAGAGCAGGCGCCCGCCGCCGCCATGGCTGGGTCTGTGGGGAAGAAACACCTGTCAGCCCAGAGGGGACCTGAGCGCTGGGGCTGGGGACCACGCCTCCTCCCGCGCCTGACCGACCACCAGGTCCTAAGACGACAGCCTGTGCGTAAGCACAGCACCCAGACCCGTTCACCAGGGAGAGATCCCAGCTGGCTTCCGTGACTCCCACCTACAACTCCCACCACCCAAATGTCGGTACCTAAGGGTCAGCCCTTCTCCTGACCACCTGCGTCGGAAGTCGCTAGGCCTTCGTCCCCTGTGTGTCTCACAGCTGCGTCTCAAAGCGCGGTCCCTGCATCACGGGTTAACACAGGGGTCCCTTTGCCTCACCCAGACCCGGGGGCGGGAGAGATTTTAACCAGCGACACAGGTGACACTCTGAGACGCACCCCACACTGCACAAGGACCCGAACAGGCTTTTCCCACCCAGGTGGGACTCCGTGGGAGAGCTGCAGGTGGAAAGCAGGCAGGACACCAGGAGGGTCACCCAGAGGGGTCTCTGCTCCTTTCCGATCCAACAGTTAGAAGCTGTTCGCAGCTACCAGACGTGGATGTTGGTGACAGCAGAGCCTCCTAATGTCAGGGGCCTGCAGGCGCTCGCCCTGTTCATATTGTCAGACTCGGGCCCGGCTCCTGCCAGCCCAGGTAGGAAAAGCCCCTGCCACACCCCGTCCTTAGCACACAGCTGGGAAGCGCCTGCCGTGGGCCTCACTCACCAGCCTCGGAGGCCTGGGCTCGACTCCTGGTCAGTCGGCCGTCGGGCCCGATCAGCATCTGCCCGCGCGCGGCCCGAGGGGCTTCCGTGGGGCCAGGCTTCGGGGACTCCGGAGTGTCGACGATGGCGCAGCCTTCCTCCCACGCGGGGTCCATGCAGGCCTGGGCCCCGCGGAAGAGGAGCTGCGTGGTCTTTTCTGCGGAGGACAACCATTTCCCCGCTTACACCGCTGCAGCACGGAGGCACCTACGTGGCCACCTCGTCCCTTGAGCTGCGCGTGGCCGGGTCTCCTGCGTGGTTATCCAGCCACCCCAGACCACGCTGCTCCCTGGCGAGCTGGGTCCCACCCTGACCTCCTGCCTGGGCTCAGCGGCCACCTCCTCCAGGAAGGTTCTGGACCCTGCAGCCCCACCTGGGCTCCCTGTCCTATCACTCTGCTCATTTTCCACACGTGTGGCCTCACCTCCTTGCCGTTCGTCTCCTCCGCAGCGCCCACAGGCCGGCTTCGTCCAGCAGAGGAAGCTCTGCGCTGTGGAGTGCTAGCTAACGCACAGCCAGAGACGCAGAGCTGAGCCCACACCCCAGGCAGCACGCACCCCTTCACCTACCACGGAGCTGCTAGCAGACGGCACGGCAGCAACCAGCTCCGGACAAGGTACCCCAGAACTTCCCAGCCCTCTGTGGGCCCTGGACAGCCCCCACCCCCTGACCCCAGAGCTGAGGTGGTTTCTCAGGGCACTGGGGGCTTTCACAAGGTCAAATGCCAGGTGCCAGCCC
Organism: Balaenoptera ricei; assembly: GCF_028023285.1. NCBI lineage: Eukaryota > Metazoa > Chordata > Mammalia > Artiodactyla > Balaenopteridae > Balaenoptera > Balaenoptera ricei. Next base: position 187,321,333 of record NC_082640.1, on the reverse strand, counting down.
CAGAAATGCTTTGTTTGTGGTTTTCTGCCCTGTCCCAACAGAGCCAGGGTGGAGACCTTAGAAGCTGCTGGTGCTAAGTGAAACCGACAGAAACACACAGTTGGGTAACTCAAATGGAGCGGCTGATGACAGCCCCGTCACACCCAGTTCCTCCTCCTCCAATCCTCCCCACCCCCACTTATAATAGGGTGGGACTGGGGGGAGGTCATGTGGTGAGGCTAATACTTGCTTTCAAGGGCCTGTGGTCCGTTCAAGATAAAGAGACCAGGGTTCAGGCTTGGAATTCATTACACACGAGTTCACGCTGGCCTATGTCCTGCCCTTCTTAGGGAATGCCCAGGGAGCCTAGCACTCCCTCTGTGACGGGGCCCTGCGAAGGACAAGCCCCTGCAAATGCTCCAGAACATCGTGGTCAAGAGCTAGACTGACTTAGCCCCCATTTATTTTTAATTCTTCTGTCTGCAGTGTTTACATTTTTTGAAGGTCCTGAGAGGATAACACTTGCAGTCTGGCCATAGTACTCACAGCTTCACTCATTTTTATCACCTGCAAGGCCTCGAAAGGCATTTGCGTTTGCAACCCTGCGTGTGCAAGAAAAGAAAGGGCACAGCAGCTGCTGATGGGGGCAGCGGGGCGGGGGTGAGGGGTGGGGAGCAGCAGGAGGAAGAGAAGCAGGGTCTCCCCAGGCTAGGCTCTTCCCCACATCCCTAATGCACGGCAGCACCACTCAATCACAGACACCCAGGTAACCATCTGACTGTTCTACACGCACAAACCTTGTGCCTCCAACCACTACTTAAGGTAAATTCCACTCTGTAGTTACCCCAGGGTATTAACCTCCCCGAAGTGATGATCAATAATATCAATGCGCCCGAAAACCTGCATGAGGAAGCCAGAGAAGGCTTCCTAGGTCAGTGTCCTTACATCTCTGGAACTGGACACTCCAGCCACAATGAACCGGACAGCACTCTCCGGCTTCCCGGTCTTTGCATAGGCTGTTCCCTCTGCCTGGAATTCCCTTCCTCTCCCTCTCTGCCTGCCTAACCCTGCAGGATTCGGCTTCGACTCTGTTCCTCCACGAGACCTCTGACAGCCTGCAGCTGGTCCTGCAGCGACCCGTGCCTGCCCTGATGACCTCTGGAGAGTCCTTCTCTGGCTGGCCCCCCAGTAGACCGCAAGGCAGGGTCTCCCGCAGCCGCAGCGCCTGGCAAGGAAGGCGCGCTCCACAAACGCCTCTCAGGTCAGAACAGGTGCTTCTACCGGCTTATTCCACCGGGACATCCCACTCCCCGGCCTCTCGCTGAGGCCGGTCAGACCAGGGCTGGCTCCTGAGCGAGTCCAGCATTCCCACAGGACAGAGCCCCGTCTCGGCCCCACGCGGAGGCCGCCTGTTTCGCGAAGGTGGAGGGCGGGGACAGGTCGTGGACGCGGGCGCATTCACAGCGCCCAAATCGCTGCTTCCAAACCCGGCCGGGCGGCTGGCCCCGGCCCCCGGCTCCAGGGGGCGCGGCCTGCGGAGACCGCCTGCCCGACCCCGCTTCCCCTCACTCACCGAAGATCTCCCGCGTGAGGCGCTCGGCGCACACGCCGCGACTCAGCTCCCTCCGGCCCACACGCACCTTGAGCTGCAGCGGGGCCGCGTCCGCGAAGGGGCAGCCCCGCTTGGGCATGGCCGCGGCCCGCAGCGGCGCAGCTCCGCGGCCGCGCCTCGCCTGCCCATGATGTCACAGCCGCGCGCCAACCCCTGCGCGGGGCGGGGGCGGGGCTGGTGCGCGGCGCAACGCGGGATAGGCCCGGGAAGAGGGCGGGGAGGGGCTGCTGCGCGGCGCGACGCGGGATAGGCCCGGGGCGGGGGCGGGGCTCGTGCGCCGGGAGGCGGGACTCGGAGACGCGGAAAAGTCCGGGAGAGGTCAAGGGTCGGAGTGGGCGCCCCGGGGGTGGGGAAGCGGGAAGGCGGTGTGGTGCGCACGCGCCGCAGGATGGGCTGGAGGCGACATCGTGGGCGGGACTCGTGTGAGGGGCGGCTCGTGATAGGTCGGAGGCGACATGTGGGAGGGACTCGTACGAGGAGGTGCGGAAGGGAAGGGCGTTTCGGTTGTTTTTAATTTTGCTCCCCAAACAACTCTTGAAACTGGTTATACTTCTCCGTTTAAATCACCAAAAGTTCGCGGATGATTCACTTTTCTGTAATTCTTAATTTGGAGGACTGCCCCGCCCTCACAAGTGGAGAGTGCCGCGTGAACGCACTGGACACACGTCACGGGCCGGGTTCCGGGCCCTGCTGCGTCATGCGGGGCAGGCCTGACGTAATGTCGGGCTCTGACAGAGCCGTGCGGCTCCGGCTCCAGCTCGGCCTCTGCCGGCCGCCTGCCCACCTGACCCTCGTCCTGTCCGCTGCCCCCGGGGTCGTCCAGCTCGTTCCTCTGTCGCCTGGATTTCCGCTGACAAGCCGAGGGCCTCCGTCTTACAGGCCACGCCCCACGCGACGCACCCCTCACGTGACACCACGCCACGTGATGCACATCACAGCCCAGGACCGGCAGGGATGGGGCGGGGCCAGCCTCCGGTCCACCTGCCTCTTCCCGCCAGGCATGGCGGGTCTAGGGAGACCAGGCCGAAAGCGGGGCTTCGGCCAGCGTTTTTCCTGTTGCGTGACCGCATGATCGGGTACTATTCCTGTTAGCGGTCTGCGGTCACTGTGACAAAAAGACGCTTGATTGGTTTTATCCCAGAAACAGATGAAATTCCCAGGAGTATTGTTTTTACTCTTACAGGTCTTGGGAATTTTAAAAGACTTCTTTGCGTTCAGATTTGAAACTGCCTTAGGCTCGTTTAAGACACAGTAGATAGATGCAAAACATTGTGATTAAAAGAGAATCTTGTTAGCTCTTCTATTTCAACCTAATTTTAATTTAAGAAGTATTTGTTGAGGGCCCAGTCAGTGCTGGATTAGTTTTCTAGAGGTGCAGTAACAAAGCACTCAGACTGAGGGCTTAAACAATAGACATTTATTCTCTTACAGTTCTGGAAGTTGGAAGTCCAAGATCAAGGTGTGTGCAGAGCTGGTTTCTCCTTGCCCTGCAGACAGCCGTCTTCTCCCTGTGCTCACGTGGTGGTCCCTCTGTGTGTGTCTGTGTCCTCATCTCCTCTTCTGATAAGGACGCCAGTCAGACTGGATTAAGGCCAACCCATATGGCCTCTTTAAAACTTAATTACCTCCTGGTTCCTCAAAAAGTTGAAAATAGAACTGCAATGTGATCCAGCAATGCCGCTTCTGTGTATACAAAGAATTGAAATCATTATTTTGAAGCGCTATCTGCACCATGTTCCCTGCAGCATTTTTACAATAGTCAAGACATGGAAACAACCTAAGTGTTCATCAGTGGATGAGTGGATAAAGAAAATGTGATATTTGGAATATACATATAATGAAATATTATTCGGCCATAAAAAAGAAGGCCATTCTGCCAGTTGCAATAACGTGAATGAATCTGGAGGACATTTTGCTAACTGAAATAAATCAGAGAAAGAGAAATACAGTACTGTATGATATCACTTATCTGTGGAATCCAAAATCATCAAACTTGGGACTTCCCTGGTGGTCCAGTGCGTAAGACTCTGTGCTCCCAATGCAGGGGACCTGGGTTTCATCCCTGGTTGGGGAACTAGATCCCGCATGCACGCCGCAACTAAGAAGTCCGCATGTGGCAACGAAGATCCCGCATGCCGCAACTAAGACCCAGCGCAGCCTAAATAAATAAATATTAACCCCCCAAAATCATCAAACTCATAGAAACAGAGTAGAATGGTGCTTGCCAGGGGCTGGGCTTGGGGGAAATGGGGAGCTGTTGGTCAAAGGGTACAAACTTCCAGTTATATGGTAGATAAGTTCCAGGGATCTAATGTACAGCTCGGTGACTATAGTTAGCAAGTATTGTGTACGTGAAGGTTACTAAGAGTAGATCTTAACTGTTCTCACCGTACCAACAACAACAACAACAAAATGGTGATTATATGAGGTGAAGGATGTATTATGTAACCTTATTATGGCTTGCAATGTGTATGTGTATGAGATCATCACACTGTACACCTTAATGTTGTAAAAATTAAGAAACAGAAACCTCATTTAAAATGGAGTCAGAGGGAATTCCCTGGCGGTCCAGTAGTTAGGGCTTCGCACTTTCACTGCAGAGGGCCTGGGTTCAATCCCTGGTTGGGGAACTAAGATACTGCAAGCCACATGGTGTGGCCAAAAAAAAAAAAAAAAAAAAGAGTCAGGAGGCCAGAAGAGGGAGCAAGCATGCCCTACTGCACTACATTAATTGCAGACCCAATAGGAAAAGAGTACCTTGCATCTATCCTTGCCCGACAACAGCCCAGCCAATAAGAGTCTGTCACAACTCAGCCAATGAAAGACCACTTACATGTCAAACTCCCAGTTTCCACCAATGGGTTCTTTGCTCAGACTAGCCCCTTCCATCTCCCCCTTCTCAAGAGTTTTCTCTCCTTTGTTCTCCAGACTTGCCTGTGGTTCACCATAGATTACATGTCCTGAATTGCAATTTTTTTGCCGTTCCCAAATAAACCCATTTTGCTGGTCTCTTTTATTGTTTTAGGTCAACAGTATACAATTAAGGTGTACATTATATGCCAATTATATGTTCTATTTCAATTATATCTAAATATATGTCAGTTATACCTCAATAAAGCTTCGGAAAAAATGACCTCTTCAAAGTCCCTACCTCCAAATACAGTCCCATTCGGAGGTACTGGGAGTTGAGGCATCAACACGTGAAGTTTAGGGGAACACAATTCAGCCCATAATAGATACCGAACTTTGTGCTAGGCCCTTAGGGGTGGTGTGGAGCAGAGCCAGCGGGGTCCCTGCCCTCTGGTGGGACAAATGTCACAAAAGGGGAAGGACGGGAGCTGTGGAAGCAGAGTAAGGAGAACTGCCTTGCCCTGGGCTGGGCGATATCCCAGGAAAACCGAACTCATGCAAAGCATTTGCGGAACGGCATAATTTGACCTTAGAAAGTTGGACATTCTGGAAGTGAGTATGTGTCAGATGAGGAAGGAACACGCTTTCTGTTTTCCCACGAGAAGTGCAGCAAACTTCCCCTCCAACAAATGCAGAGTGGGTAAGGCTGGCAGGAAACGTATTCATTAATATGTTTCATCAGAGTTGCCTCGGAGTCCTAAAATTGTGAGTAATTATCATCTGTTATGTAAGATGGTTGTATGGTTACTTTGAGTAACTTGTAGATTGGGGTATAATTTACTTACAGTGTGGTTGTGTGTATTTACGCCCAGTGGAATGCCCAGATGGTAAATGTATACACTTCTGCCAGTTATGATGACCCCGTCGCCCCTCCCCCGCCCCGGGCAGAAGTGACCATTGCTCTGCTTTCACCCCTACGGGGACGCTGCCGTCCTAGAACCTCACAGGCTGGGGCTCATTCTGCACGTGCACCTTTGTGTCTGGCTTTTTCCCTCAGTTCGCTCCGAGACCGGCCACCGTCCTGCACCCCTCAGTGGTCCATTCCTTCTGTTGCTGAGTGTATTCCGTGTGTGGATGGACCACAGTTTGTTTACCTGTCGACTGACACCTGCCAGGTTTTGGCTCTGATGAGGGCAGCTGCTCTGAACATTCTTGTCTAAGGCTTTTTCTGTACATTCGTGGTCATTTGTTGTGGGTCAGTGCCTAGGAGTTGAATGGCTTGATGGTAGGGTAGATGAATGTTAAACTTCTGAGCAAACCAGCAGCTCTCCAAAGTGTTTGGGAAAACACTTTTTTGTTGTTTTTGTTTTTTTTTGCATTTTGGCCGCGCCCCGTGGCATATGGGATCTTAGTTCCCCGACCAGGGGTCAAACCCTTGCTGCCTGCAGTGGAAGCACAGAGTCTTAACTACTGGACCGCCAGGGAAGTCCCTGGAAAAACACGTTTTATCAAACAACGTTATCAAATCACTTACTTGTCTTTTATCCACGTATTGACCTGAGACCACTGTGAGCTCGTCTACACTGGGGCTGTGTTATTGGTGCAAAGAGGAGAGAGCACCTTATTATAATTACTCAGACCCTCACAACATCTGATACTGAGAAAAAGGGGGCTGTCTGTCCTAACCCAACCCAGAGGACAGAGCCTCCCATCCCTGGGCCACATGGGAGTGAGGAAGCTGGTGCCAGGGAAGAATGATTTCCCCTCCAAATTGGTGTCTTTTTACCTTGTATAACACCTGCAGATACTCAGAGACATTGCCTGGGGCTGCCTCCCCAAGATTTTGTCCAGAGATCAAAGGAAAGAACAACTCGTATTCGAGTGGAGGATTTAGCAGCTACTACATAATATAGCGGCTTTTTGCAGCTTTGTAATTTAAATTGCAGGTTGAGCTTGCCAAGCCAGGAGTGCAGCTTTTTATGCAGAACGAAATGATTTCTTTCTTTGGAAAATGCCTACTCTGGTGGATCGCCCAAAGCGTGCATCCCTCTGTCGTAGCAGGATGGTCATCTGGTCAGGAGAAGCACAGTATCCCCGGGGGCAGGGAGGAGAGCTGGGGTCCACCTCCTCTTTCCTTAAGAACTCACCCTGCCTTTGGCCTCTCCTTTCGTCCCTCTTGCTCTGTCGTGGAAGGAAATAATTCTTGGGAAACTCCAAGATCAGTTTCCGCTGGTGCTTCTCACCTGTAGCCCTGCTGCCTGAGGAAGGTGGTCCACACGCATGCCCCTGACATCTTTCAAATTGCTGAAGGCCGTTCTCGGCACTGTTTGGAAAAGTTCGCTAGCAGGTGTGAAGCCATACACCCAATCTGTGGCCCTTTCACCCAACATGCTGTCACATGAGTTTGGGACTCTGTGGTGCAAGCCGGTGACACCGGACCCTGTGGAACCGTCCGGGGCCGGCAGGGTCCATGGGAAGCAAGCCGAGTTGGCAGCGGCCCAATGTCAGTGAACCCAGCTGGCATCCTCAGCTCTGAAAAGTTAGGATTTAGGGCTTCCGTGGTAGCGCAGTGCTTAAGAATCCACCTGCCAACCCAGGAGACACAGGTTCGAGCCCTGGTCCGGAAAGACCCCACATGCCGCGGAGCAACTAAGCCCGTGTGCCACAACTACTGAAGCCCACGCGCCTAGAGCCAGCGCCCCACAACAAGAGAAGCCACCACAATGAGAAGCCCGTGCACCGCAACAAAGAGGAGCCCCCGCTCGCTGCAACTAGAGAAAGCCTGCGTGTAGCAATGAAGACCCAACGCAGCCAAAAATAAATAAATAAATAGTTAAAAAAAAAAAAAAAAGCTAGGATTTAAGCCCGGCAGACTCTAGGTCTCTCCATATGTATAATCCCTTTCCTCTCTGAAATGATACCAAAACACCTGTTATTTTTCTAAACTTACCCCAAAATGTGAAGGGTTAGGGAAGCTACCACTCGGCCTCCGGTTGAGCACAGACTACAGTAGGCTCTTTGAAGCTTCAGCCAGTTGAGAAGTGGCTTCCTAGCCCAGGGGACTCAAGAGGGATGGGGCCAGTGGCTGTTCCACTGAAATGGAGGGGACTGATGGTTGCGGGGAAGGGCTCGGGGCGCTAGGGTGAATCTGTTGAAGTGTTTAGTTCTGGAAAACCTGTTTAATGCCCGTGGTCTCTCTTCCCTGGGCTGGTTGCATTTTGTGGTCTGAGCAAACTCATGGCTTGGCTTCGTGACACAAAAATGTGTGTCAGGGCTTCCCTGGTGGCGCAGTGGTTAAGAATCCGCCTGCCAATGCAGGGGACACGGGTTCGAGCCCTGGTCCGGGAAGATCCCACATGCCGCGGAGCAACTAAGCCCGTGAGCTACAACTACTGAGCCCGCGTGCCACAACTACTGAACCCGCGCGCCTAGAGCCCATGCTCCGCAACAAAAGAAGCCACCGCAATGAGAAGCCTGCGCACCACAACGAAGAGTAGCCCCCGCTCACCGCAACTAGAGGAATCCCGCGCACAGCAACGAAGACCCAACGCAGCCAAAAATAAATAAATAAATAAATAAATTTATTAAAAAACAAAAGAAAATGTGTGTCACCCAGACTGCTGATGCGGCAAAGTGGCGCCTTCCAGAGTTTAAAAGTCAAAACGACGACGACCAAGTCAGAACAAAACATGCACTGCTCACTACCGTTCAGCGGCTGTCGGATTTGTTTATTACTAAATGGCTCCAACCGGGCATACAACCATGTGACAATTCACGTGCCATAAAAGGTCTCTGTTTTGAGCGCTTCGGCTCATTTGAAATAGCGGGATTTTTAAAAATGTACCCAACACTGGTTTTCAGATGTTTCAAGTTGTTGTAGAAATCAGTGGGTGGAGCTGAAGGCTTAAAGCGAAATATAAAAGTACAGAAAATAGTTTTCAAATCTCTTTGTTTACGGCGTTGTTTTTGCTGGCTGGGGAAAGAACACTACTGTGGCTGCTGGCGTGGACGTGGCCTGCCGGGATCAGCTCTGTCTTTGTCTAAAACAGCTGGATCATCGAATCTCTGGATTTGCCAACACCAACCCATTTCACTGAAAGGGAAAGGGGAGGTTCAGCCCAGGGCGCGGCGGGCTGAGGGGGCAGCCAGGGCTCAGGGCACCCACCTGCCACTCCAACGTGGTTCTCCACAAACCGGATATAGCTCTGGGCGTGCGGGGGCAGGTCCTCCCACTTCCTGGCGCCCGTAGTGTCCGCCTTCCACCCAGGCAGCGTCTCATACTCCACCTCCACCTTCTGCAGAGTCTCCTGGTTGGCTGGGGACACGCAGGGCGGGGGTGAACCACGTGCTGCGGACAGTTGCTCGGCCACGGGCCCGGGACCCCCAGCCTGGGGTCCGCTTGCCCCGGGGCTCAGAGGCGGGGAAGGCAAGCCTCCCTGCTTGGTTTACTCAGGGGGTGGGGGTGGTTCTCGGACACTGGCTGTACCCCTTCCAGCCCAGGCGACACGCCACCCTGGACACGGATTCACTACGCGCTCTGCTGCAACGTCCCCAGCGATCATCAGAGGAACTCCAAGGCCCCTGCTTGGAAATTCTCAGGGAATCGAGGGTCCTGAAGTGTCAAGAGGTCCTAAAGGATCTATATCCCCCTCCTCAGGGCAGGGACCCCACCTGGCGGGGACTCCGGGGCTACAGCAGACACCAACCACCCCTTATCGTCAGAAGATGCTGCAAGGAGCCGTCCACTGCAAGGGCCCTGGATGCGCTCCAAGTTCGAATGCTCCCCTGCGGTCACACCACAATCCTGCTGCGCCCTCTCGAAGTTCAGGGTCAGTAGGCCTGGGGCACACTGGCCGAGAGGACGCAGGGGGCTCCCACAGCCGCCGGTGCTGGCGGGTGTACACACGTGCTGGGGGTGGGGCAGTGGAGGGCAGCTCACCCATGGCCACCGGTGAGGGTGGGGTCACGTGACCCCAGTGCAGACGCACAAGTAACTGTGACACCAGGAAAACAGCACTGCCTTTATGCTTTTTAAAAGAAAGGATGCTTCCTTGGTCACAGAAACTCCAGTTAGGACCTTAAAGAGTCTAACCAAAAATGTATCTTTTCTTAGGTCAAAGTCGTCTTCCTATTTGCCCAGGGCTTTGAGCGTCCAGACCTGACGTCGGCTATTTCAGGTGAGTCCCCAGCTCCCGGGAGGTGGGCCTTGACCCCAGGCGCCTGAGGGTCCCCCAGGGTCCCGGAGTCAGGCCGGTCCCTCTGAGTCCCTCTGAGCCCTTCCCAGACCATGGAGGCCTGGCAACTGCCCTGAGGCCCGGCCAGGCCTCCCATCGGGGTGAGAACCTGCCACAGACAGAATCGGGATGAGTCTTCCAGACGTGCACTCACCCCGCGTGTTCAACACATACACCCTGTCCCCTCACCCCAGAAACCACGGGTCACGTCTGTTCCCAGGTCCTGCGAGACAGGCCAAGGACAGGAAAGCCTCCGTGCTCGCACCTGGGAAGTAGGGGATCCGCTTCCCGCTGAGCTTGTACGCGACGCCGACTTTAATCTCGTCCAGGGCGTCCAGGATGTCCAGCTTCGTTAAGGCCAGCCTGTCCAAAACCACAGCGAGAAGCCGAGTAGCGGTCAGCTACGCTGTCATTTCTCCTGTCTGGGCTCCACCCCTCGCTTCTCCTCTACTTGCCAGGAATCGAGAGGAGGATGGAAAAGGCCGCCTATGGCCAGGCTGGAACCCAGCTCCAGCCACCCGGCCCGCCTGGCCCTGAGCACCCCATGGGGACCCCGATCTGGCGGCTTTGTCCTTTCTGCCCTTCTCACGGCCGCGTTGAGGGTCTGGGCATGTGAGCCTTGTGCCCGTCCATGCCCCTCTGACCCGGGAGACCCCGAGCCTGGGCCGAGACCACCGGTGCCCTCGACGTCGTCCACCCCTGAGGGTCTCCCACACCGTCCGCCCGGGGCCAGGGAGCCCGGGCTTCATGCAAGTTTCTCCCCTTCCTTTTCTCATCTTTGCATGGCCAGGCTTCAAGGGCCTCTGGGTGGGTGTCCCTGGGCTTCCCGAGCCCACGTGGGCCACCGTGCGCGGCGCCACTGCCCTGACCTGGGCTGGGCCGTTACCCTCGGGGCCCCGGGAGGCTGCATCTCCCCGTTTTGCACACAAGGACTGCGGGCCGGGGACCTTGGACACCGTGTCCTCGGCCACTTCGTCCCTGTGCCTCCCGCGGACGGACGGCCCACACACACCGAGCGTGGCTGTGGTTAACTCGTGGGCCGTGCGCTGTGACAAGCGTGCACCTCGCACCCTGGCCCGTCTTTCCGGGGAGGGAGCAGCAAGTCCTCCGTTCGCACGAAGCCCCTCATTTCCCAGGGCAAGGTCTGAGCCGCCGGAACCACAACCGTCACCAAGAGCAGCCCGGCTGCCTGGTCGGTCTCGGGGGCCCTGTGGGGGGCCCGCCCTGCCCCCAAGGGGGATGCCGCTTCCAGAGGAGGGGGGCTCCTGCTCCCGGCACCCTCGGGGTCATCATCCTGTCCACAGCCTCGCAGACCGGGGCTCCAGAGCGGGGGGACCTGCGGAGGCCCCCGAGGGGCTGCAAACCCGGCCGGCCGCTCTCCAGGACCGGCGCAGGCTGCGTCCCCACTGCTGCCTCTCTGCGGGGTCTCGCGAGCTTCAAGCGTGGCCTCTCCTGCTGGGGGTTTGTTCTGCCCCCTTCTTAGGAGCCCAGTGTCACTCTGGGGGTTTGGGGGAACTGAAGTGATGGCGTTTGCTGCTGGCACAGCTCGTGGGAGGAGCCCCAGCCCTGTCTGTGCTCAGGAGCAGATGCAGGGCTGGCCACAGGGCCAGCTCCAAGGTGCCCTGCATGGGCCTCCACGTCACCCCACTGTGGCCTCGCCGTGGAGAAGGGTCTCCCTCGGGTGACATCACCCTGCGTGGGGAGACGGTGGCCCTGAGCCCCGATGCCCAGCTTCCCTGCTCCCATGGTGTCTGGGGACTCAGGGACGGACCCCGGGGTGGACGGGCACCCGGGTGGGCTCAGTAGCAGACGTGCCAGGAGTGCCACTTACGCAGTGAATCCGTTGACCATGTGGGCATATCTGAGGATCATCAGGTCCAGCCAGCCACAGCGTCTCTTCCTGCCCGTGGTCACACCCCACTCATGGCCGCGGCTCTGCAGCAGGTCCCCGATTTCCTGCATGGGGACAGAGAGGGCCCCGGTGCCATGGGAAAGGGAGCCGTGCCCGGCCGCCTGGCACTAGCGATCTCCTCTGCCCTCCCCTCCGGCCCTCCTGCAGCCCCTGGCGATCACCCCCTCCGCACGCCTGCTTCCCTGGTCCCTGGCACACCTGCCCCAGCTGAGGCCCCCACAGGTTGGGCCGCGCCGACCAGCGCCTCCTTCTGGGCCTCGTGGGCAGGTGAGGGTGGATTGACCTGGCCCTGCAGCTGAGCCTTGGGCAGGTGTGTGTTTATTTCTCAGGGGTCCCTATCCCTATCCTTGCGCCTCATTCAAGCCCCTTCCCACTCTGGCTCTCAGACATCTGCCCAGGACAAGAGTCTCGGGTGCTCGCCGGCCATGAGGGCACAGGCCAGGTGAGAGGAAGGCCGGCGGTGTCCTGAGCTTCCAGAAACACCCACGAGGCTGGAGAGCAGTCTGCTGGGTGGGGCGGGGGCGGTGCTTCTGGCCCGGCTCTAGCTTGGCTGAGACCAAAACCCAAGAGGGCTCAGGCCCCCAAGGACGAAGGTGGCCTGTGCCCCCGAGGATGGAGCAGAGAGACAGCTCTCGGTGCCCTTCCCGAGCCGAGGGGCTCCACTGTGCACGGCCACGGCCACGGCCACGGCGCGGGACGGGGCTGGAGCGGCAGCCTCCTGCGTCTCGCTAGCCTCCCCAGGCCCCTCCCCCAGGTGCCCACGCGGTCCCGCGGGGCTGGGGACTCACGTTGATCTGCTCGGTGGGGAAGGCGCCGATGCCCACGCGTGTGGTGTAGGCCTTCACCACGCCGTAGACCTCGCCTATGTTCTGGGGGGGGATGCCCAGGCCGGTGCACACACCGCCCACCGTGCAGTTGGATGACGTCACAAAGGGGTAGGTCCCTGCGAGACAGCCAGTTAGGCCACCAGCCTGCAGATCGCCTGGGCCCAGGGGTCCCCCTCGGCAGGGTCTCCAGGGGGACCCTCCCGGGGGCGTGGCCGGCACAGGGCGCAGTGGGTGTGAGCTGTGGGGGAGGGGAGGGTGAGGGTCGCTCGGGTTTGGACGGTGCGTGCCTCCCCTGCCTGCGCCTTGCGGCCTCGGTGCTGGTGTGTCCCTGGGTCAGGGATAGGGTGGACGGAGGCCCACGTGGGGCAGCTGGGGCCCCACCGGTCTCTCTCGCCCTCTCTCCCGCACCTCCAGCCCAGCTTCTCACTTCTCCCCTCTCGGCTGAAGTTAGGGAAACGAGGGCGGTACGTTTCCTGGGCACAGCCGGCAGCGTGGCCATGGAGGGAGGCCGCACCACGCCTGTCTCTGAAAGGCGGGGTTTGTGGGGATGCGGCCGGGGCGTACCGAAGTCAATGTCGAGGAGGGCTGCGTTGGCGCCTTCCACGAGGATTTTCTTGGGGGCGCCGTGGAGCGCCTCGTACATGAAGTAAACGCCGTCTCGGACCATGGGTCGGATCCGCTCAATGAAGCCCTGGGGGAAGGGGGGGGATGCAGGAACTAGGGTGTCCACCCAGCTCTGGCCTCCTCCCCACAGCCTCTCTTTTCCAGCAAATTCCCGCCCAGCGAGGGGCTCGATCTGCAAATATCCCCGCTCGTCCCGCCCTGTCACATTTACAGCCCCAGACAAGGCTGGAGGAGCTGGGGTCCCAGCCCTGGAAACTTCCAGAAGGGCTCTGCGCTGACATCGTCCTGTCTCCCGCCTGCTCCTGCCCCAGACAGACAGCGTTGGCCTCCGTCCCCCAGCACATCTGGGGCAGTTTCCTCAGAGAGGAGGCAAGGGGCCAGGCCAGCAGGTGAGCCCCCGGCCTCCTGAGAAGACCACCGTGAGCACGGCTGGCCAGGGGGTTCCCCTGGGAGGCCCGCAGTCCCCAAGCCCAGGCACCCTGTGATAATGCCCCGCGACAGGTGCACTGCACGAATGTGCACGGGCAGTCGGGTGGGACGCGGACCCTCGGTGGGGTCTGCCCTGATTCCGAGGCACCCAGCTCTACCTTGAGCTTTTTGAGTTGACCTTCAACATCTATTTCCAAAGTGGGGAACATGGACTGGTGCTGATGGGCCAGGTTCTTGAATCTGCAGAAGCGACAATGACTGAGACCCCCGGCCCCCTGGAGCCCTGCGCCCACCTCCCTGGCCAGGCTCCCCTGGGGTCACGGACAGGTCAGGTACCGGGTGGAGAATTCGTCGAAGTCCGACAGGAGGTCACAGATGCGGAGGCCCGTGCGGGCCGCTTTGGACGAGTAGGCCGGTCCAATCCCCTTCCTGGTGGTGCCGATGCTAAAAGACAGGCCACAGGCTGTGAGCTCGGGTCGCCCAGGCCAGCCTGCCTGGGGCCTGGGGGCGGAGCCTGGGAACGCGGGTTCCCCGGCCAGCCCCTCAGGCCTCAGTTTCCAGCCCCATAAATCAAGGTCGAGCTGGGTGACATCTGAGGGTCCCTCCCAGCAGCAGCACCCGGGAGTCTGGGACGGCCATGAGAACCACGGGAAACCTCACGTGGCCAGCTTCCAGGGACCCGGGGCTGCGGTGGTGGCACCCGGGTCTGACTGAGTCCCAGCCCTGACCCTCCCCTACCCCCCTCTGAGGCCCAGTGCCCAGTGGTGCCCTCCCCGGCCCGTCTGCCTTCTGCCCTGGCTTCCCTCTCGCCTGGCACGGAGGCTGCTGCTCCGGGCGTGGAGCCCAGCTGTGCCCAGCCTGTACGCTGTGCCCGCCACAGCCCAGCCAGGCTCAGCACTGCCACCTGCGTGTGGCCAAGCCCCGTGTGTGCGCGTGCGCGTGTGTGAGTGCACGTGCTCCTGTGGGAGCGTGTGCGCACCTGTGTATGAACACGTGCAGCGTGTGAATGTGTGCAGCGCATACACGTGCGCACGTACGCGTGTCTGTGTATGAGCGTGTGTCGCGTGTGAGGGCATGTGGTGCACGCACATTTGTGTGCAGACCTGCGTGCACTGGCGTGTGTGTGTGTGGATGCGTGTGTACGTACGTGTGCACCTGTGGACAAGCGTGTGCAGAGTGAATGTGGGCAGTGCAGGCACGTGTGCACGTGTGTGTGAGAGGCAGTACTCTGGTCTGCTGCATCCCTGCCCCGGCTTTGAGAACCGTCCCCGGCACCTTCTAATAAACGTCTCTGGAGAACCAGTGAACGGCCACCGAGAGCTGGTGGGCGGGACGGGGTGCCGTGACGGAGCTGTGGTCAAGGCTGGCTTGCGATCCCCGCAGGGGCGGGGGGCGCAGCGGGCGACAGACAGCACGGGCACTCCGCGGGGTGGCAGCCGGGGAGGACGGCGCGGCCCCGGCAGAGGCGGCTCGCTTGGGCTTCAGGGCCAGGGAGGCCTGGGGTGAACCGACGGGCACCGTCCTCGGGGGCTTCGGGTGGACGCACGTTCCCCACCCCACGCGCCCCCAGCTCTCCATCCGTGGACTCGAGGGCCACGCGCGGAGCGCACGCACTACTCACTTCTTGCCCTCCTGGGCCTGCCTCTGCACCTCCTGGAGCCCATCCACCGCCTGGTGAAAATCGAACACTGCCGGCCGGGCCGGCGGGGGCACCACGAGCGGGAGAGACAGACGGTTACAGGGCCTCCGGGGACGCACTGGGGTCCCCCGGGCCTCAATCTCCCCATCTGCCAGTGGGGGCAGCGATCCCGACCTGGTACCCCCGGAAGCCCTTGGAGGAGGCCTGGGGGAGCCCCAGGCCATGGTGGGGATGGGGGCGTCACTCGCAGGTGGGCAGGGAGGGCCTGAGACTCACCGAGGTGGGCCCGGTCAGAGATAATGAGCCTCTTCTCCCAGTCCTTCAGGCCTGCGGACACGGCACGTGGTCGGCCGCGGGCCACAAAGTCGCCTCCGGTTAGTGGCGGGCCCTCCCCATGGTGGCCTCTCGGGGGGGGCCGTGGGCCCTCCCCCGGGGACGTCCACCCACGTCCCCACGGGCGAGCCTGTCCCCCTGCGGGGTCTCCGTGCCGGCACCTGCTGGTGCCCGCGTCCCAGGGCCAGGGTCCCACTCGCTCTTCCGTGCCCGCGCTGCGGCCTGAGGCCCAGGCTACGCTTCCTCCACGGCGTTGCAGGGCTGCGGTGTCATCAGCTTGCCTCTGAACAACCACTGGGGTCCCACCTGCCCAGATGCCTGGCTGGTGGCCTCGGTCACTGCCTGCCAGCCTCCTGCCCCTGAACAGCCCCCAGGGACCACATTCCTCCCTGCTCGCATGGTCGGCCCAACGGTCCCCAGCCTCAGCCGGACATCAGGGTCACCTTCCAGGTTCCAGGGCTCCTTCCTGGACAGTGCCACCTGTCCCCAGTGGCACGAAAGCTCCCCTGCGACACTGAGGCTGTGGCCTGAAGCCAGAGTTTGGGGCCTCTGGACTGCCCGCTCCCGGCTTCCTGCACACGCAGAGCCTGCAGGCCCAGGCAGGGCGCCAGCCGTGGAGGCCGCCCCACCTGCCCACCTGCCGCCGCCCTCAGGAGAAACCACATGGCGAGCCACCCGGCAACTTGGCCGCTGGGAACATGCACGTGTCCTGGGCGGGGCGGGTCTGCGGGGACACGGACCTACCTTTCTTCTCATTCTTTTCTGCTTCTTCGAACAAGCCTGGTAAGTGGACAACCACTCCGTTGCCTGCAACACACAGACACAAGACTGAATCGGATCACGGACGCGGGGGACTTATGTTTAAAACAGCACAGGGACTTCCCTGGCTGTCCAGCGGTTAAGACTTCACCTTCCAAAGCAGGGGGTGCGGGTTCAATCCCTGGTCGGGGAGCTAAGATCCCACATGCTTCATGACCAAAAAACCAAAACATAAAACAGAAGCAATACTGTTAGCAAATTCAATAAAGACTTTAAAAGTGGTCCACATTAAAAAAAAAAAATCTAAAAACAAAAACAGGGACTTCCCTGGTGGCCTAATGGTTAAGAATCCGCCTGCCAATGCAGGGGACTCGAGTTCGAGCCCTGGTCCGGGAAGATCCCACATGCCGCGGAGCAACTAAGCCCGTGCACCACAGCTACTGAGCCTGTGCTCTAGAGCCCACGAGCCACAACTACTGAGCCTGTGCTCTAGAGCCCGCAAGTCACAACTACTGAGCCCACGCACCACAACTACCGAGCCTGCGCTCTAGAGCCCGTGCGCCACAACTGCTGAAGCCCGCGTGCCTAGAGCCCTCGCTCCGCGGTGAAGAGTAGCCCCCGCTCGCCGCAACTAGAGGAAGCCCGCGCACAGCAATGAAGACCCAACGCAGCCAAAAATAAATAAATAAGTTAATTTAAAAAATAAAATAAAATAGCCTATTTTTAAAATAAATAAATAAAAACAAAAACAGCATGAAATTCGTGCTCCCATGTTCATTGCAGCATTGTTCAAAATAGCTAAGATGGGGAAGCAACCCAGGCGTCCATCAACAGAAGGATGTGGTTCATCCACATGATGGGATATTATCCAGCCTTAAAAAGGAAGGAAATTCTGACACAGGTGGCAACATGGATGAACCTCGAGGACACTATATAAAGTGAAATAAGCCAGACGCTGAAGGACACATTCTGTATGATCCCCGTGTATGAGGTCCATAGAGAAGTCAAACTCGTGGAGACAGAAAGTAGGATGCTGGGGGCAGGGGCTGGAGGGGGAAAGGGGGAGTGAGTATTTAATGGGGACAGAGTTTCTGTTTAGGGAGATGACACAGTTCTGCAGACAGATGGTGGTGAAGGCTGCACAACAACGTGAATGTACTTAACGCTACCGAACTGTACAGTTAAAAATGGCTAAGGTGGTAAATTTATATTATGTACATTTTATCACAATAAAGAAAAGGGTCAAAGCAAAACAAAAGCCATCATGAAGCATTTACAGAGACAGCAGATCAGTGGTTGTCGGGGGTGGGGTGGGAGGGGGGAGGGGAAACTCCTCAGGGGGAAGAAAATGTTCTAGAACTGAATCGTGATGGATGTACAATCGTACCCTCACAGGGGTGAACTTCACGGTACGTAAATTATACCTCAGTAAAGCTGTTGTGTTTTATTTAAGTGGCATGGAAATGGGAAAGCACGAGGTGCGGAGAAATGCAGCCTCCAGCCGTTCCTGGGACCCAAGCAGGGCCCTGGGGGAGCCACGCTTCCCCATCCACGTAAAACCGAAGTAGGGTCTACAGAGGGCGGAGGTTGAGGCCAGGGGAGGAAGGGGCTCACCAAGGTCACGAGGTCACCGTGGGCCCAGGCTAAAGCCAACGCTGGCCCCTCCCTCTAAGACCAAAACCAGCTGGGCAGGGCCCCCGCTGCCCTCCTGGGAGGAGCCCGTCCCCTGAGCACTGGGACTGGCCGAGGGAGACGGGACGTGGGTCCAGACAGGAGTGACTCAGAGACGGTGCAAGCCACCCCGAGCACAAAAGGTCACCTAAATGCCACGAGTCCTGAAATGGCCACGTGGCAGGGCCTGGGGGAGTGACCCGGGCTGGGGGGGCAGCTGTGTGAGTGTCAGCTCGTTCTGCCCTTGCGAAGGGGCTTCCCGCCGCCGTTGCCGTCTGGCCCGCTGACCGCCGAGCTGAGCCCCTGCCCATGCTCCCCGGTGACCGCCGGCCCCCACCCACCCCCAGCTCCTCGGAGACCGGGCAGAGCGCCCCCTGGCCGAGCGGTGCCTCCTTGGCCTCGTTTCCCTCCCAGAGGGGCCCGGGGCCCAGCAACCGAGGCTGGCGCTGACAAGCTTCCTGCAGCAAAGCCCCAGCCCCTGGGCGTGGGGTCCCGGGTGAGCTGGCGTCCTCGCTGCCCCGTCCTCACCCACTGCTGGGGCCCGGTCTGCACCCACGGAGGAGGCTCTGGGAGACCCTTTCCTCCTGCTCAGCCGGACTGCCCACTGCCCCTGCGGCCCCTCCGCCGCCGTGTCCCTGGGCTCACGCGCAGGGGCAGACCCCCTGCCACCGCCGGGCACACACCTGCCGCGCCACCCCTGCTTCCCGGCTTCCCAGCCAGGGAGAGGGCGGGGCAGATAAGTCACGAGTGTGGGCCTGCCAAGTCGTGGAAAGAGCCAGAAGGAAAAGTACCAGAAGCTGCCAGAGCGTGTCCCACGGTGGGGTGGGCAGCAGAAGGCAATGGGAAGGGGCCGAGGGGAGGCGACCGCAGAGGGGCCCGAGCAGGCCAGGAACAGCTTCCGGCGCAGACCCGGCTCCAGGCACAGACCCGGCTCCAGCCACGCAGCAGGGAGCCAGGCCCGAGCCGCTCGCACGCTCGCTTAAGGACATGCACGAGAGCACACACACACAATACCTGCACGCACACACACGCTCACACTCATGCACCTACGCCCTCAGACTCATACACATGCACACTCGCACGTGCGCTCACTCACACACAGGCACACAGGCCTGTACACACGCGCTGCGGGAGTCTGAGCCCTCAGCGGAGCCTCCTGCACTCTCCCTCCCTCTGGCCCAGGCCGGGTGGGGTCCTGGGCTCTGGGAGGGGCTCTGAGGACAGGTCCCACATCAGAGGCCTCTGCGAGGGCTCCCGCTTGAGGCTGGGACCTGGAACCTCCCGGCCCCTTGAGGCTGGGGCCTGGAACCTCCCGGCCCCTTGAGGCTGGGGCCTGGAACCTCCCGGCCCCTTGAGGCTGGGGCCTGGAACCTCCCGGCCCCTTGAGGCTGGGGCCTGGAACCTCCCGGCCCAGGGTCGAGGCCCCGGCTGAGCAGGTCATTCCCTCCTGGTCGGGAGCACCTGCTCCTCACGCGGGCAGGGCGGGGTGGGGGGGGCGGGGGTCCAGCCCAGCTCTCCGGCGGCGTCCAGGCCTCACAGCGGGCCCTCGGGCTGGATGACGTCCCAGGTCTCTCCTGCTCACACACTCAGGATCCCAGGCAGGGGTGGGGCGGGGCGGGCACTCACCAATGAAGGACATGGCCTTGGTGTTGATGATGCCGCTGGGCAGCAGGTGGAAGTCGTACTCCTTGCCGTCCACCACCACGGTGTGGCCAGCATTGTTGCCCCCCTGGGAACAGAAAACAAACTGGCTCAGCATCCAGGAGCCCGGGGGCTTGGACCCACCCTGGGAAGGCCTGACCGGCAACCGGCCTCACTCCAGGCAGCTCTAAATGCAGGCGCTCAGGAGCCCCCTCTGGGCTGCCCGGGGTGGTGGTCCTGTCCCCCAAGGAGTGTGAGATGCCGTCCATGCTCGGACTTGGGGAGTTTGGTCCAGTGGTCGGCTCTGATGCACGTCTGGGGTGCTGGGTTAGGGCCCTGCTCCTGGGACGGGGTGAAGGGGCCTGGCCAGGGGACTGGGTCCAAGAGAGGGGCTGGCCCACACCCAGGACCGTCACGTGCTGATGCTCCAGGGAGGCTGGCTAGTGCGGACACACTCAGAGCCCTGCCTGCCCTGCCCACGAGTCCCTCTGGGGGTCCGTCCCCTGATGCAGGAATGAGGGGGCCCAACCATCCCGGGGAGCAAACTCAGGCCCCCACGGCCCTTGCTGCCACACAGCCCGAGCTCTGGGGAAGCAGAGGGCGGGCCACGCAGCACAGCCCTTCTGGGGCCGGGTGAGGGGACTGGGTGCTGGCACGGGCCAGCAGGGCCAGGGCCCCTCACCCTCTCAGCAGGCACCCTCCCTGGGGCCTGTGTCTCCCATCTAAGAATAAAGAGGGAAAAACCACTCTGAGGCTGGCGGGGCTGAGTCTGGGGAGGATGGGAAGGCCCCGCCCTTAAGGGACACCGGCCTCCTGTCCCAGTTCCGGCCACTAGCGGACAGCGCGGGCCCCAGCACGTGGGTCGCCAGAGCCAGTGAGCAGGGCCTGGGGAGGGGCACGTTCCGGGTGGCGCCAGAGGCTGTGGGCCTGCCCTGTGGGGCCCGCTCTTCCCCCAGAGCCTTGGAGCCCGGCCCAGCTCCACCTTCCCGGCTGAATCTCCTGCAGAAGCACGTGCTTATCGCTTATCCGCGGAGGCTCTCCACGGCTGGGCCTCCACCCTCCACGCCCCGCTGTCCTCCAGCCTTGTGGCGGGGGCCGTGGCTGCTGGCTGTGAGGGCTTCAGCCCCCCTCCGCAGGGCCCGGCAGGGTGGGGCTCCCCCCATGCGAGGCCTCTCTTTGCCCCGTCCAGGCAGGGCTGAAGGAGGGCGGCCTCCTCCCGCCAGGAGCACCTGCTCCTCAGGCTGGGGATGGATGAAACTCACACGTCTCCCGGCCCCCCCCCCCCCCACCGAAATGGCCCAGGCTGGGGGCGCAGGCGCCAGGAGACCTGGCCAGGGCCTCTTCCTCCTGGACCTCACTGCACCCCCGGGGAATTTAAGCAACGGGGCCAGAGCCCAACCTCACCCACAATACCCCTCTTGCCCTGGCGCTTGGCCACGATCTGTGCCAGACGGCCCCACCACGGCCCAGCTAGAAGCCCCTTCCACGGGGGTCCCCAGACACCCTAGCGTTCCGCTTGTCAAACGCACGCAGGGAGGCCTGTCTGGCCTGACACGGGGGTTGGAGGACTGGGGTGGGTTTGCCTCTAATTGACTCCTGGGGTCACTGCGATCCTGCTGTGCGTCCCCGAGGCCCTGCTGCGCGACGGTGCCAGGTCCCACGGCTCAGCCGCCCCCGAAGGCCGACGACGGCTGAAGGCCAGCCTGCCGCCTCCCCAGGTGCCCCGAGCCAGGTGGTTGGCCTCGGGAACTGAGCGCAGGCTCTGAACAAATGACGGGGGAAGCAGAAGGACAAAGGGCACGACGCGGGGGGGCTGGGGGCCAAGGAGGGGGTGCCCTGCGAGCAAGGGCGGGCAGGCGGTGTCAGGCCACGGGGGGCTCGGATGCAGACCGTGCTGGGGGGTGAACCCGGGGGGCCGCCACGGAGGGAGACAGGGAAGGGACCCCAGAGGGGCTGTGGGAGGGAAGGGAGCTGATGCTGACGAGGTGTGGGGGGCGGGGAGTAGGGCGGTGGGCTCAGCCTTGACCATCTGAGTCACCGTGACTGATGGGCCCCGGGTTTGGGGGTCAACTGTGCCCCCCCCCGAGACCCCGGTCCTCGCTCTGCCCTTGCCTCGGTACACGTGCCGTGAGTCCCCTCACACGAGGTTCTCTGCGGAGTTCACACCCAGGGGCAGGTTTCCCACCGTAGGTGGGGCAGCCCGGGGTGCATGGCCTCCTTTGACAGATGGGGAAACTGAGGTCCCCAGAAGGGAGTTTGCAGCAGAGCCCAGGCTAGACCAGATGGCAGCTTGCAGATGCTCTCCCCGTATGCCAGACGTCCCCCCCTAGCCGCATCCTGCCTGCCTTGGTGGGGGCCCAGACGGCCCGCCTCCCTCCCCTGCTCTCAAGTGCCCAGTGCCAACGCCAGCTGGCCTGAGCACGCGCCACATTTGTTTGGGGTAAACACCAGCGCCTAGGAACAGGCGCAGGCCCCTGTGGGCCTGTGGGCGGCAGATGACCCCCGCCGGCTGCAGGGCCCAGGCACCAGGTCACAGTCCACTCCCAGGGGCGTGAGCCAGCCCTGGACGCTGAGCCCAGGGTCTGCCGACCCGCAGCGCGCACCCCCCAGCAGCTCTGCAGAGGTCCAGGTGACCGTCCCAGAGAGACCCCCGTCTGCCCGCTCCTGGCCGCACGGAGTCAGGGGCTGAGGTCGGGGCAGGGACACCCCACCTGCCCTCCTAAGGCTCCAGCCCTGCAGGCCCGGGGAGAGCTGGGCGGGGGGCCGGCAGTCCATGCGGGGCCTGGTTTGGAAAACCACTTGGAGGGGGAGCCGGTCCAGGTCCCAGGCCCAGCCCGGCTGCCTCTGCAGGGCCTTCGCTCCTGGGTGGTGCTCTGCCTCCCTGTCCCTGGGTGGGCAGGTTCTGGAAGCTCCATGCCCGGGGCCCCGCAAGAGTGAGCTGGAGCTGGCCTCGCCCCTCTCCTGTGCCCCAGGGGGACCCTCAGGGCTCTGCCAGCCTCCAGGTTCTCCCCTCCGTGATGCACCTTCGGGTCAGGCACAGCTCTGAGTCCCCAGGGATGCTGAAGCCACCCCTGTGGCCTGGCCGGTCACTCAGACTCCCTGGTGGATGCTCCTGCCAGGTGCCTCCCTGGCAGCAGGGATCTCAGAGAGGGGGGCTCTCGCGCTCAGGGACGCAGCAACGGGGCCAAGGCCAACCCGCCGGGGAATCTGACCAGCCCTGACCCTGCTTGCCTCTGCAGGTGTCCTTCCAGCCCACCCTCTCTGGGGGCCAGGCAAGAGTGCACAAAGACAGCAGAGAGGTTGAGTGCGGGGCGACGGCGTCTCAGAGGCTGTGAAGCTGCTCCCGCGCCCCCCGGGTGTGGCCGTGGGGGGGGGGGGGCGGAGGCCTCTGGGCAGCGCAGGAGCTGCGGGTTTTATCAGGGGCGCGCACAGCACAGCACGCACAAGGGGCCGGCTCTCCGGCTCGAGACCCTTGTGCACTGCCCCACCCCCACCAGGGCCGGGGTGAAACCACGGAGTGCCCGCGCCCAGGCAGCCGTCAGCTCCTGTGTGTCTGCTCTGCTGGCAGGCTCCTGCCGTTCATTCGTTCACCCACTCATTCACTCATCCCAAACAGAGCTACTCTGTCCCATGAGGCACTGGGGTGAGGCCTGGAGGGAGGAGGGCGTGGGCTCCACGTGGACGTTCCCACAGCCACGAGGGATTGGGCGACCCTGCGGAGACCCTCCCCCTGGAGCCACTGCTGGGGGGCCGGTGTCATCGGAGGGTGTACACGTGGAAGGGGGGCTGCTTCTGGAACACCACCAGGTATTTTCCCCACTCTCCCTCCCCATCGGAGGCTCCTGGACTGGCCTGGGGCTCCAGGTGAGGCATTTCTCAGTCGCCCCCCCCCCCAGGGAGAGTGGACCCAGAGCACCAACAAGCCGCAGGACGCGGCCCCCAACGAGTGAGACCACCGTGCCCATCGCCACAGCTCCCTGGGAACTGACGGTGCTCCCCCAGGGAAACCCGCCCGCGCCCTTGTGCCCAGCCGTCTTACTGCCCTTGGAAGGAGGGGAATCTGAAACCCTGCCCAGTGCACGTGAAGACCTCGGGGTCCTGGGCGGGGGCCCAAAGCCTGACGAAGGCAACTCTGGGAATGGAAGGAGGGCTGGCACCGAGGCCCGACGGCCAGGCCAGGTGTGTGGGCTCTTAGGCTCCTATCTACACCACGGAGGCGGGGGTGGGGGGTGCGGGGGGGTGCGGGGGTGAGGGGGCAGCGGGGGGCGGGGGACGGGGGGGGGCCGGCGGGGGCAACGTCAAACAGCAGGAAGGACGCTCAGCAGACATGGAAAGCCGGAGCCCAGCGGAGGTGCGGGGACTCCCAGGGAGTGAGCGGAGCCCAAGCGGCCGAGAGAGCATGAGATGCCAGCGCGGGGAGGCCGCTAACGGATGGGCTCTGGGGTCTCCGTAGCAGCGCCGTGGCAGGACCTGAACCAGAGAGAGGAAAGGGGGAGGCTGCGTGGCCATCCCTGAGCCCAAGGGGCTGGGCTGGGAATGAGGAGAGAAGGGAGCCAGCCCTGGGGCAGACCGGGGACCCAGGCTGCAGAAGGGCTGCTGGTGGTGAAGGGCAGGGCTGCACACCCTCTATTCAGGGAGAGGGGAGGCTGCCAGGAAACGGGTCCTAGAGTCAAAGAAAACAGCAGGAGGGGCCTAAGGCCTGAGTCTCTGGACCGTAAGGAGGGTCTTGGGGGTCTTGGGGTGCTTGCTGACCACAGGCCCCAAACCCCTGAGATGGGAAGAAATGAGGATGGCAGCTGGGGGCATGGGTGGCTCTGGCCCCAGGCCGCCTCTGGGCAGGCGGAAAGTGAGTCCAGGTGAGCCAGGTGGCCAAAGGCCACCAAAGGGCTTCCCACGTGTGCCAGAGCCAAGACGGAAGACAGGCCTGCTGGTGGCAGAGGGTGAGCAGAGGCAAGACCAGAGCCGGGGACCAGGGCAGCCACCCAGACGCGCCCCAGCCCAGCCCAGCCCACCCACTGCACGCGACTCCACCGCCAGCTGCCCTGGCCCCTCGCTCCCGAGCTCGGACCAGCTCCTGGGGTCAAGGTGCGGTGTGAAGGCTATGACTCCGGGCTTCACGCCTACACGCTCTAAGTAAAAGCAGCCTTCCCAGAGCATGGGCTGGACCCTCCCCGTGCCAGCCCCTGATGCCTAGCGCTGTTGCCATGCGGGTGTGGCACACGTGAGGGCCCATAAGTGCTGCTTATTCCAACTGCTCAACTTCTCTGAGGCTCCGCCTCACCAGCTTGTTTGGAGGCTGGAGAGGAGAAGCCACAGTGGGCTCCCAGCACAGCTGGGAATTATTCCCACATGTTGCAGAGCAGAGGCCTGCAGGTGGAAATGTACTGATGTCAGTTGGAGAATATGGGTGGGGGAGAGGGTGCCTAGGGGGCCCCCCAGGTGGGTGGGGGGTTCCAGCCTGCTCTGCCCTTGGCTGGTCCTGTCCAGCGACGGAAGAGGGCAGGGCCTGGCCTGCTGACCCAGGTGGTAGAGCAGGGAGGGCCTCATTCCAGAACCATCTCCACAGCCAGGACATCGGTGGCTTCAAGATGAGGGCTCTCACGGGTACCTGCAAAGCCCCGAGGTCACTTCGAGGAGGGGAGACGGCCACAGGCGGGTGGGCGAGGCTGACCAGAGCTGGCAGGTCACACGGAGGGCCCTGGGCATCACTGCTGGAGCAGACAGGCCCCAGGAGGGGATGCCCTGAGCTGGGGAGGGAGGGCAGTGGGCATGGACCACGCGCCCGGCCGCAGGGTCCAGGGGAGAGGAGTGGACTTGCTCGCCGTGGCTTAGGGCAGAGAGAGGGTGGGAGACTTGTCACCACCCCAGAAAGCACTTTCCAGGAACCCACTGTCTGCGTCGGGCAGGAGTGGTCCAGATGGCAGCGTCTTCCCCAAGCCCGGCAATGTTGGTCTCCCCTGGGGCGGCCGAGCCCCGAGCCACCTGGCGGGAGCTCAGGAATGAGGCCACAGAGCCAGGGAGGAGGAGCTCAGAGGGCATCCCTTCCTCATTTTTGGCAGCACTCCCACCCGTGGCTGCAAACCCTGGCAGCGCCAATGCACGCACCCCAAAGCTGACCCCTCTGCGCCCCGAGCTGTAAGTCAGCCAATAGCAGCAAGCATGGCACGGGGCCCCAAGGGACTGCCGGTGGCAGTCAGGACAGACGGGGTGCAGAGAGCAGCCCGCAGCCGGCAGAGGCCCCGCCCTGGGCCCTCAGGGGACAGAGCTTGCGTCCGGCCTCCTGGCTGGCACTGCCAGCCCCTGGGTCACCCTGGCCGTAAGTCCGAGGTTCCTCCTTCTCCCCCTTGTGCCTGCTCTGCCTGCCTTCAGGACCTGGCCCGCTGTCCTGCCCTGGCCTCTGCCTCCGCTTGGCTGACCCTCCAGGGCCACCCCTCTCACAGGGGCCTTGCTCGCTCCCACTCTGGGCTCTGGGCGCTCAGCCTCCTCGGCGTGCACTGACCCCTTGTGGTCAGCCAGCCCTGTCCCAGGCCCAGACAGAACCAGGAAGGGAGGGTGTCTCCGTGGCCCTCAAACCACTGGGCAGCTGGGGTCCCCGCCCCCCACACTGCAGGGCCCAGTGTCACACCCACGGCACACCCCACCCCCTGAGGATCCGGTGTCCCCAACTCAGCGACTTGTATTTATAGCTCTGCCCCTGGCCCACTGCCCTGGGGGGTGGGGCTGGTGGGGAAGGCGGGGTCCCTGGGGGAGGCAGTGGGGGAGGGAAATGTGTGCTCCCATGAGTGGCAGGGGGTTGTGAGTGGGTGGTGTGTGCGTGTGAGTGGGCGGGGGTGG
This sequence comes from Balaenoptera ricei, assembly GCF_028023285.1. Classification (NCBI taxonomy): domain Eukaryota; kingdom Metazoa; phylum Chordata; class Mammalia; order Artiodactyla; family Balaenopteridae; genus Balaenoptera; species Balaenoptera ricei. The sequence continues at coordinate 187,294,989 of NC_082640.1, read as the reverse complement.
CGGCTGGGAAGGGTGTCCCGGGAGGGGAGGCGTCCAAGAGGCGTGTCCCGGGAGGGCTGGAGGGCAGGGAGGAGAGGGTCCGTCTGGGTCCGAGGGGAGGGGAGGGGGGCTCGCTGGGGGAGGGACCCGGCGCCCGGCCCGCACCTGGCAGCGGCTGATGATGTCGGCGTCCGTGGCCAGCAGGTCCACCACCTTGCCTTTGCCCTCGTCCCCCCACTGTGCGCCCAGCACCACGGTCACCCGGGAGCCGGTGGTCGCCGCCTCGTGCTGCAGCCGCCCCCGCTTGACGCCGCCTGCGGCGGGGGGCCGGTCGTTGGAGGCTCGGGTCCCCGACATGCTGGCTCGGCTCGTCCGCTGCGCTGGGCCGCCCGAAAGCCCGCTGCACCAGTGCGCCGCGCCATTAAAAGGAACCGGCCGGGGGAGGGGGCCGGGGGGCGGGGCCGGGGGCGGGCTCTCGGGCGCCGTGACGCGCCGCCGTGACCTCCCGGCCGCCGGGTCCCGCCTCCGCAACCACCCGGCAGCCGGGTGGGGCCGCGGGCCCGGCCAGGGGTTGTGGGGCGCAGGGCCCGAGGGCGCGCTCCGGGGTCCCTTCACGCGGCCAGGCCGGGGGAGCCCCGGGAATGCTCTTGGGGGCGATCGCGCTCGCCTTCCCCGAGGCGAGGCCTGGACGCCGCGACCCACCTCTCCCCCCACCCCACCCCGGCCCCGCTAGGTCCAGGACCTCGGCGTTCCAGAAACCGCGGGGGTCCCCTCCAGGGCGGGAGTGCGGTTTGCCAAAGGGGAGCTGCGTCTTTGCGCCCCACTCGGGGTGTTCGGGGTGCGCACCTGCCCCGCGGTGAACCCGGGTTCTCCAGACTGGCGCGGGCGCCCTCTGATGGGCGCAGAGAGAGGACAGAGTGTCTCCTCCACCAACGTCCCCCGTCCTGTCGCGCCCTCCCACATGGGCAGGGGCCCCGGAGTCTGGCACTGGGCACCCTGGTATCACAGGCGGGCTATATCCAGGAGCCCGGCTGCCCTCGGGTCTCAGGGCCCTGAGTCCAAGGAGAAGGGACCGTGCTGTCAGGTCACCTGGTTGGGCACTGGAGCGGCCAGTGTGCTCACCAACCGCGCTGGGCCGGGGTGTCGAAGAGGCCCCACCAGACCTCCTCCCTGCCCCAGGCTGTGCAGGGACTGGGTGCCCAGAGAGGGCGCCCCATGGTCTGCTGGGCTCCTGTGTTCCCAGCTGAGTGAACGCCCGCTCTACCCTGCCACACACACACCCTAAGTGGACTTGGGCTTGGACATGACTGGCCCTACGGGTCGGAGAAGGGGCGAGGGCTGGGCACCTGGGGGTAGGAGTGTCCTGGTAGGCCCCTGCCCCGGGGCTGGGAGCCAGTGCCCCTGGTTCCTTCCCTGGGGGGACTCTCAGTGCAGAGGGGCCTGGAGCCTGTGTGCTGGCCTCTGCCCAGGGCTCAGAGGGCCACTGAGCTCCCTGGGCTCCCGAGCCAGAAGCAGGGGGCCAGATACTCCCCAGCAGCAAGGGAGTGGACCCTGGGCTTGTCACAGACTCCTGGAGAGTTAGTGATTCAAGCCCCGGCACTGCTCTCCTGCTCCTCCGCCCCCCTTCCCCCCGCCCCGCATCCTCCAGCCCCCTGGGCTCCTGGCCAGAGCCCTGGCTCCGACCCTAGGCAGGTCTCGTGGCCCCTCTGTGCCCCAGTCCCTCTTCTCTCACATGGGGACACCAGGGGTTACAGGCAGGGTGTGAGGCCTCTCTGGATGACAGTGATGGAGTGGGGGTGGGCAGCACCCCTCCCCCCCCCGCCCTTCCGTGGGCCGCCAGCCCTGGGAATCGGCTGGAGCAGGGTCAGGAGGGCCGGGTGCCAGGCTCTGAAGCCACCGAGGGCTGAGGAGGCTGAGGATGGGGCGAACCGTGGGCTGGCAAGGGGGGGCTGTGGCCAGGGGGGGGCGGAGTGTTTCAGGGAGTGAGGGCGTGGGAGGCTGGCTGTGTCGACAAGGAAGAGGCGGGATTGTAGCGGGAGGGACCAAAGGAGTTCTGGGAGATTTCTTTGTTGTCTCCGGATGCAGGAGTTGGGCTTTAGGATGGCCACCAGGAGCCCTGGAGAAGGATTTGCTGGAGTCACGTCAAAGGGGGGCGGTGGTGATGCTTCCCTCTGTCCACCACTGGGTGGTGCTGAAGGCCCCAGGCGGGGACTGCTGGCTCTGAGCCCTTCCTGCGGGAGGCCGGGACTCTGGGCCAGCAGGTGTGAGATGGAGGCTCAGGGGGGCCAAGGGGACACCATGGGGGTTCAGACGGGCTCTGCAGGGCCAGACGCTGGCCGGGGCACCAACTCCCCCAAGCCCGGGTCTATAAATAGCCAGCAGGCCTGGGGGGAGTCAGGCTTTTCTATAAACAGCCCTGTCCAGGCCCAGCAGCTGGGGCCCTGCCAATCACATGGCCCAGCCCAAATTAGAACAACCCCCTGCAGAAGCACACAGGCTCGGCTGCCCAGGGTTCCCACTCTCTGGGGCCACACATCAAGGGACCTCACCTCACGTCATACGTGGTGCCCCAGGACACAGGTGCCCCTGGAACTTGAAACAGTGCACCGGCAGGAGTGAAAACGGGTACAGCCGCTTTGGGAAACAGTTTGGCAATTTCTTAAAAAGTTGAACATAAATTTGGCATACAACCCAGCCACTCTCGTTTTAGGAATCTATCCCCGAGAAATGAAAACACACGGGCAGCACACACGTGTTCACGGCGGCGCCGCTCACAAAGCCTCACGGGGAGACCACCCGAACGTCCACAGACAAGTGAACGGGTGAACAAAACGTGGTCTGGCCACAGAACCTTCTTCAGCCACACGAAAGAATGCAGTCCTGACACACTACAGCCCGGCCAAATCTCCAAAACATGCTAAGCCGGTCACAGAAGGCCACTTACTGTCTGATCCCACTTACATGAAATAGCCACGGAAAACCAATCCGTAGCGACAGAAGGCACTTTAGTGGTTGCTGGGGTTGGGGGAAGGGGGAGCTGCCACATCGGGAGTGTGGGGACTTTGGGGGCATGATGGAAATATACTAAAAGCGGACCACGGTGATGATTGCAGCATCTTGTAAATCTGCTGGAAAGGTAGCTGAATCACACACACAGAAGGGGAGGTTTATGTCAGTAAATTACGGCCCTATAGAGCTGTGCTCATCTCACCACTGTCCTGCCCTTGCCCCTATTCTCGGGGCTCTGTGGGAGCAGGCAGGGCCCCTCTGGGAGCAGGCAGGGCCCCTCAGGCCCACCCCTCCCGCGATCGGCCCACCCCTCCCGCGATCCATCCACCTGTCCAGCCATGCACACAGCCAAATACGTGCTAATGCAGCCATACCCCCATCTACCCACCCTCTCGCTCCCCCCGTCTGTCCTTCCCTTCCTCCATCTACGCGTCTGTCCATCATCCATCCGTCCATCCATCCACCCACCCGTCTGTCCATCATCCATCCATCCATCCACCCACCCACATCATCACAGCCATTGTGATCAAACCACATTCACCCCCAGTTTCTGAATACAATGTAGTCACGTGCTGGGCAAGCTTTGCTCTTTATTGGCCAAAGTTCCTCCATCTCAGCAGCACACGGTGGGGGGGTGGGGGGTGGGCGGGGGTGCAGTGCAGGCAGGGGGCCCATGGGGTCAGAGACGAGAGGTGGCAGCCCCTCTGGCCAGATCCGTCCGGTCCCCTAGGCCTGGACCCTGGCCTCCCCTCAGCCCAGCCGGGTCTGGGGGTGGGAGCAGCAGTTCGCAGGGCGGGTCGTGTTGTCGACGAGGGGACCAGGTCCCAGCTGTGGCCACAAGGGCAGACCCCTCCCCACCTCAGGGCTGGAGATGCTAGGATGGGTGTCAGCTCCATGGGGTCCCCCCCTGCTGAGTAGGGGGACGCTGGCCCTCCCATGCACTGCCAGACAGGCTGCCTCTACCCAAAGGCCCTGGGGTCCTCTCACCCACCTACCTATCCCCGACTCGGCCACCACAGAACTGTAGAACCCCATCAACAATCCCATTTCAGTTAAACACGACTGCTTCAGACCAACTGAGTGGGCTGGGGGGATGAGCTGTGGCGCCGGGGCTCCAGCCCCCTCCCCACCCCCGGCTAACCGCAGCTTCAGGGGGAGGGGGTCTGTGAGGGCCTGTCCCCAGAAGCAGCTGGGTGCCAGGTCACAAGCTCAGCGGTGCCCGGGCCCGCAGCCACCTGACCCTGCCCCCTGCAGGCTGTGGGCGGGCGCCGTGGTGCATGCGGTGTGGGGTTGGGGCTGGGCAGCGGCGTTTGGAAAGCAAACCGCGAGGGGCTGGGGGCATTCAGGCGGGCCAGGAAGGCGCCAGGGGGGCCGGGCCCCAGTGCCCATTGGGGTCCCAGCCACAAGCCCCTGCCAGGGCTCCGGGAGACCGCGGCACTGGCTGGGTAAGGCACAGAGTTTTGGTTTCCCGGGGGCCGGTCCCAGCCTGGCCCCGGAGGAGCCCTGCTCGGCAGCACGTCCAGCGGTCCTGCTGCGGGTCCTCTCACTTGGTTCTGGGCCGGGGCCTGAGGCCTGCGGGGAGGGAGAGGAAAGAACTCGGTCAGGAGCAGCCTTGCTGTGGGCAGTGGCAGGGGGCCCGCATCGGGTCCCCAGGCTCCTGCTGCCCCCTGGTGACCCCTGCCCAGTGGGCTGCACCGCGTGTCCCCAGGTCCACTCTGACCGCAGGCCCTTTCTCTGGAGCAGCGAGGCTCACACAGGAAGCAGGTGCCAGCTGACCCCTGGCAAGGTGGCTCGTCCACCTGTCCAGACTGGGTTTCACAAAGCACGTTTCATCACCAGGCGGGCGGGGTCTCCCCGAGTCTCACTCCGTCTACGCTCACAGGTCCCCACTGTCACCAGCTCTCCCTGGAGGTCCCAGTCACTTCCCCGCCGGCCCCTCACGTGGACGTCTCCTGCCGTGTCTTTCTGCAGCTCCGTCCTCAGGGCACCGGGCCCTACACCTATGGCTCCTGCCCCCTGCCGGCCCTGCGCCCACCCAGTGCCCTCCGTGCTCTGTAGTCCGGGGGCCCTCGCCTGGCTGTTCCCCCCAGGTGCCCTGCGCCCACGGCACCCCGGAGCCAGGTGGCGGCCTGGGGCCTGGGGACCAGAGCTCAAAAGAGATGGGCCAGGAAAACGAGTGGGGCGGAAGCAGAGGATCAGAGTCACTCACACTGTGGCTCCAGTCCCAGCCCCACTGCAGGCCCAGGAGGAAGAGTCAGGCGGGCCCAGGCCGGGGCGGGGCGGGCAGAGGAAGCTGGGGTGGCACTGCAGCCAGGAAAGGACCGCAGGAGCCGGCGGAGGCGACCTGGCGCCTCTCCCCCCGCTTCCCGTGGCCACGGGAGCATCGCAGCACAGGACAGAGGACGGGACAGACACCCACACTCGACGCTTGCACGATTGAAAGATGGCAGAAGAGAAGTTTGTGGAAGGCACGACAGAACAGAAATGCTGGTGCAAACTGGGAGCTGTCACCCCGGCCATCACCCACCGGCTGCTTACTAATCAGAGTGAAAACAGTACTTGTGCAGCGGGGCTCTGCCAGAATCACCACCGTAACACGTCTGGGTCGGCGTCAATGCCACCGACACCGGGACAAACAGGCCCCTGAGCCCCTCCTGCAATGCTCTGGGGGAGGACTCACGTCATGGGTGTAGGATTCCTGCCCTAAACGCAGCCTGGACCCAGGTGGGGGACAAACAGGACACCTCCAAAGTGACTTCGTGTCTTCGGTGTTATGCAAAAGGGGCTGGACGTGTGGTCCTGGGCAGGACTTTGTTTCCAGAAAAGCAAAGCAACGACTGCAACAGGGAGACTGGGGCCAGGGGTCACCCCGGCCGGGGCTGCAGGTGAAGATAGCTCGGCGTCCGGGTGTGCGGGAGAACGGCCCTGACCTGGGCGCCCTGGGGACAAACCCCGGCACAAAGTATCCTGATGGCTATAAGCAACTCTCAAATCGGTCCGTAAAGCTGCGGGGGGTGGGGGGAGCAATGCAGCAGATGTCAGCAATTCTCCTATGTTTTCCACATTGTTGTAATTTCAGGGTACAGGGTAGGTGGTGTTCACTGGGACCTCCTTGCAAATTTTCTGTCCAGTTGAAGTTCTTCTCCAAATGAGAAGTTGGGGAGACGAGGAGGGTAGGGGTTCTTCCTCCCGTCCTAATACTGGATGACGGGGCCCACGAGCCTGCAGACTGGGAGCCCCAGGCCTGGCCGGGGGTGGGGTGGGGGGAAACTCGGGGAGTGCAGACCCTGCTCTGGGCGCAGCGACCTCTCACCAGACAGTGGCCACACACGGTCGCTGTCCCAAACCCACAGACTGCACCCTCCAACGTCCCCCACGCCTAGGGCCAGCAGCTGGGGCTGCAAGGACAAATCCTGGCCCTGAGGGACAGGCGGGTGCCCTCGTGACAGCAGAGAGCCCAGCTCAGAACCCCCAGGGGGCAAACCCCCGGAGCGCAGGGTGAAGGCTGAGCCCGGCAGTGAGGATGAACTAGGTCACAGCTGCACTGGACCAACCCCTGCCCTGGGCTCTGGCACCAGCCCGACCTCACTTCGATGCCCTGTCCAAGCCCCGGGCACATCGGGCAGAAGGTGCGTGAGGAACCGAGGGCGACCCCCTACAGAGCTCCCACCCGGGCAGGGCTCTGGGGCCCTGCACCAGATCACGGCCCACAGCACAGGCCGGGACGCCGTGGGACCCAGGCCCGTTACTCTGGTTGCAGCTGTGAGCCTCGTCAAAGACCCTGACTGTCCCACCCCCTCGCGGGGGTCCCAGGCGGTGCCCACAGACCCACTGCCTCCAGGGAGAGGACGCCTGTGCATCTCCACAGGGGCCGGTGGCCTGCCTGTCCCTGGCAGCAGCCGCCAGGGTCTTCCCTGTCCCTCACGGTCTCCCCGGGGACGCGTGTGGCTGGAGCCAGGGCCAGAGGAGGGCCAGGTGCCCTGTGGACAGACTCGGGGGAAGCCAAGGCTGGGGGTCGGGAGCTAGCACGAGGCTCCGGCAGGGCGACCTCAGCCTGCCCGGCCGGGCCGAGGGCCACGCCGTCCCCACCCTCCGGGCCCTGGAGCCCTGCTCCCCGAGGGCACCCCGGCTGGCCCCGTCCACCCCGTCGGCCCGGCGGAGGCTCCGAGGCCGCACCTGCCCCAGCTAGGCGAGGCACGGCTCCCGCCCTTCTCCGAGAGGGAGAGGAAGCCGGGCACCGGGAGGGCCCCACACCGCGGCCCGGGGGACGCCGGCTGGAGGGCTGGGGAGCTGGGTTAGTGCCCAGGAAGGCCGGGCGCGGGCCCTGCCTCTGCCGCCACCGTTAGTGCTGAGCGCCAGGCTGGTACGTACCTTACTGGATCACACAGAGTCTTTTTGTTTTATTATCGTCAGGGTCAAGGTCAACCTCTGCTTCCAAATAAAAGAAACGCGCTCAACAGCTCGCCCCTCACGAGCGACACTGAACTCAGAACCGGGGCCGGGGCCGCGTGGACGCTACGCCGAAAGAGCCGCACCCCAGGCCCCCCGCCGCACCCTGCTGGACGTGGCCTACGTAAGGCAGGGGCCAGTGGGTTAGAGGTGTGGTGGCTGGGAGGGGCCCCCAAGGCTGCCCCTCCCGGTGCAGAGGCGCTGCCACCTCCTCTCTGGCAGGACACGGAGATGCCCCGGGAATCGCCCACGCTGGGGGGAACGGGTGGCAGCGGCCGGCCGCAGGGAGAGCTCCAGGGCCCTGGCGTGTGACGAATGAGCTCCAACCACACGCCAATGCCCCGAGCCCTGCCGACTCGCCCGCCCGGTACCCCTGCTCAGGGTACAAGGAGGAACGGGGGAGCCCCAAGTTACCTTCCTGGCTCCTGGAGGGGCGCTTCTTCCTTCGCTTGCCTGTGCCCTTTGACGTCCGGCCCTGGGCCCTGGGGAGGGTGCCAGACCCTGACGAGTCAGTCACGGCATCCTCGGAGAAGGACCTGTCCAGGGAGGTGTCCAGAGCGGAGTCTGGGGCTGTGCGCTCCTCATCTTCGTCTCCGTCCCCGCCACGGCCTGCAGCAGGGACGCCAGCACCGCGGCTGTGGGCACCTGCGTCCTCCGCGCCCTCGCGTGTGGTGTCAGCCTCGGCCTGGCGGGCGCCTGGAGGGGCCGTGGGTTCCTCGGTGTCTTGGCTCAAACCCATTGCTGTGGAGGGCTTGTCACTGGAGAAGCTGAGGGGCTTCAGGGCCTGAGTGTCTCCCAGCACCAATGGCCAGGCCCCTGCAGAGGGCTGGGGGCCCAGGGGGTCCTCGGTGGCCAGGACATCACTGGCATCCATGTACCAGGAAGAACGCCTCTCCAGGGACCCAGGACCACCCTTCTCTGATGAGTCTCCAGTGGGCTGGGCGCTGCTGGGGGCGGCATCCGCGAGAGCCCAGCCGCGGGGCTCCTTGGCCGCTGCAGCGTCGGGACCAGACTCAGAGGTGGGGAGGCTGGTGCCTCCCACGGGGTCCCTGGTGGCCGCTGTGGACGGAGTACACATCAGCGGAGGGCAGGGGCGCCTCAGTGATCCCGATCCCCAGGGCCTGCCCAAGTCGAATACCACCCACCCTGCAAAGCCCCCTCCCCGGGAAGCTTTTCCTGGTGGCCGAGTGTGGGTTCCCACAGGGCAGGCCCGGGCCTTTATGTCCACGGTCTGTCCACAGTGGGGGAGAGCAGGGGTCGCTGGGCCCCGAGGCGATGGCACATGTCACCCCCGCCCCCAGAGTCCCCAAGGAGTCCAAGGCAGCCTCCTCAAGAGTGGAGAGTCCCACCCCAGGGCCTCATGTCTGCCTCCTCCACCGCCACAGAGCCCCTCTGAGCCCCAGGGCATCTGTCAGCGGGCCCATTGGCCCGACTCTTCTGCCGGCCTGGGGGCTGGACGGACGGCCGTCACACCAGCCGGGGAGCTCTCTTGCAGCAGAGACATGCGGAAGCATCATGGGGGTGAGCTGGCCCTTATCTCAGGGCAGCAGGGGAGAGGAGCGGGCTCTCCTGTGAAATCAAGGAGGGCTTCTCGGAGGAAGGGAGGCGCTGGGCTGCAAGGATGGCATAGCGCGGGGGTGGCGGGAAGCAAATGGTGACGGGGAGGTGGGGGAGGGTCTCACCAGGTGCCTTGCTCCTCGGGGGGTCTGCGGCAGCCGCCCTGCTGGCCACCTCGGTGTCCCCTCGGCCACGGGCCGTCTTGCGCAGCTGGAAGCCCTTCCTGATGTCAGCCAGCAAGGCGTCGATGACACACACCTCTTCCTGCTTCCCGCCTCCCTGCCTGACTGAGAAACCCAGAGACGTGGCTCAGAGGGTCCCTGGAGCCCACCTGGGGACTCACCCCAGAGGAGGGGATGTGGTGCTGCCAGACTTGCAAGGAAGGAGGAGTGGCCACGGCCCAGACCCGGTGCCCTGCCCCCCTGTGGCCTGTCCCTGCTGCCCCAGGCCCGGCCTCACCAGGCTTCCCGTCCTCGCCCCGCAGCCTCCGGGCCTCCTCCTCCTGCGCCAGCTGCTGCCTCCTCCTCTCAGCCCTGGCCGCCTGTTCCTTCTGGTCCTTGTTCTCCTGCGGGACAGCCGTGGCCCGTGACCCCGGCCCTCCATCACCCCCACTCCGCCTGCCCTCCCCGGCAACGGCGGGGCCCACCTTCAGGGCGCGGCCCGTGACCCCCGCCCTCCATCACCCCCACTCCGCCTGCCCTCCCCGGCAACGGCGGGGCCCACCTTCAGGGCGCGGATGAAGAGGTCCCGGAAGGCCTTCATGGTGCTGAGCGTGTCCTCCAGGGACAGCTGCTGGGCGTCCTCACACAGGTAGGCGGCCAGCTCCAGCTGCTTCTGCTTGATGGCCTGGAATACCTCCTCCACCTCCTGGGAGGCTGTGATGCTGGCCTGCGGGCACAGGGGCAGGGTCATGGCCTGGAGGGGCCCACGCAGGGCACCGCCTGCTGTCACAGGGAGATGCCCAGGCTGCAGCCCCAGGGAGGGCGAGGTGGGGCCCATGGCCGCAGGAGGATGGCCACTGGCACAGGCCCTGCAGGCATCGTGGTCTCTGAGCAGGACCGAGGGTCTGAGCACTGCAGCCCCAGGATCAGGGACCAGGAACAGGGGGCCGCCCTCCGGGGGGGGGGGGGTCTCTCACTCTGGCTCTCTCCTCCCCACGCTCACCTGCCCCCCGCCCGACTCGCCAGCCTACCTTACAGACCCCAGGCCTGGCAGACTCCCCAGCGCCGGAGGGGCCCACCTCCCCAGAGACCACCGGGCAGCCGCTCCCAGCCCAGGGCCCCACCCGCCCAGCACTTGCCTGGAGGCGTTGGGAGTACTGCTCCTGCACCTCCGGGATGGAGGAAGACACCTTCCGTTCCATCTCCAGAAGCTTCTTCAGGTTAGTGCTGCACTCCGAGTGGATGATCTCAAGGTTTATCCTGAAGGTGTCAGAGGGCCGGTAAGGTCAGGTGACAGCTGGTGTCCAGGCTTGCTGGGACAGCGGGGGACCCCTGGACTGCTCACCCTCAGGGACAGCGGGGACCCCAGGACTGCACACCCTCAGGGACAGCGGGGACTCCAGACTGCACACCCTCAGGGACAGCGGGGACTCCAGACTGCACATCCTCAGGGACAGTGGGGACCCCAGACTGCACACCCTCAGGGACAGCGGGAACCCCCGGACTGCACAGCCTCAGGGACAGTGGGACCCCCAGACTGCACACCCTCAGGGACAGCAGGGACCCCGGACTGCACAGCCTCAGGGACAGTGGGACCCCGGACTGCATGCCCATTGGCTGCCAGAAACACGTCAAGAGCTTTCAGATGGGCTGAGTGGTGTCGGGATGAAGTGCCCACCCTAGAAGGTGCTGCGCCTGTGGCGTTAGGACAGTAACCCCTGCGGATCAGCCTGTCCTCCTTGCCTGACCCTCCACAAGGCTCAGCAGCCCCAGGACCAGAGGACCTTCCACGGTGGCGTGGTGCCGGGCAGGGCCTGTGCTGGGAGTGTGGACCCTGGAGGCGGACGGCCCGGGCTGCCCTCCCAGAGCTGCACCTGGGCTATGTGACCCCATGGACCCGGCCCTGCTTCCCCAGGCCTCAGTTTCCCTCCTTGTACCATGGGGTGGCACGGCCTCGTCTTGAAGGTTAACCTTGTAAAGAGAGCGTGTTAGGCCAGCCCCTGGCGTGATCGTAGCCAGGTCGCTCCCCGACATCCTAAGTCTCAGTTTCTTCCTTTAGGCCACACGGGCACAGGCCACGGTGGACACGAGGTCTTGCCCAGGGTGAGAGTGAGTGTCTATCAGGCAGCAGATCCTGGGGGCCGGGGTGGCGCCGCAGCGTGTGACCCAGCCTAGTCCAGCCGCCCCACTGGCTGGGGAGCGGGCAGTGGGGGGCAGGGCAGGAGGTACCTACCCTGCCGCTCGGGAGGGCGGCTCCAGGTCCTGGGGCAGCTGCAGGAGGTCCGGGTGGCTCTCCTCCACCTCCTGCAACACGACGTGTCCGGTGAGACCCGCTAAGGCCACCCTGCAACCCCCCACCCTCGGTAGCTGTGGTTCACGGCCCTCGGAAAGCCCTCGGCACCCTGGGCCTCCAAGGCCTCCCCTCGGGCCTGGCCGGATTCCGCCAGTTTCGCTCTCCTTGGGGTCTGGGGAGGGACGGAGGCCAGTTGGAGTGGGTGAGGACTGCGGGGGGTGCAGCGGTGTGAAGGGGAGACCAGGGGCTCGGATGGGAGCCCAGAGGGGCTGCGGGCAGAGCGGGGCGTGGGCGCCATCCTGAAGGCCCCCCAGGCCCGCGGGCACCTGCAGCACGTGGTGCAGCAGCGTGACGCGGCTCTGCTGGGCCTTGGTCTCCGTGAGCTTCAGCAGCGTGCTCATCTTGAAGCCGTCAGCGTCCCCGGTGTGGCTGCCCTGCGAGGGCGGCAAGGGAGCCTCTTGGCCCGGGCCCGGGGCCGGGCGGGGATCGGGGAGCAAGGGCGGGCTGCGTGCTGCCCACTCACGTAGTTGAGGAAGTTCCCGATTTTCAGGATCAGCAGGCAGAAGACGGGCAGCCGGTGGCTGGCGAGCAGGCCTGCGGGATGGCATCCCTTCACTGCCTGCCGCAGACTCCCCGCGAGGCTCCAGGGCACGAGGGAGGGGGTAGGGCAGGGGAACCCTGACCGAAAGCAAGCCTGGAGGCTCGGGAAGCAGGAGCGACAAGGGGGCAGGTGACCACTGCCCGTTCTGGGGGCGAGGACACTGAGGGGAACCTTCTGGAACCTGCAGCCACCCTGGCTCTCAGGTCTGTGGCCAAGACGACAGGGGACATCCCCGCCCGGCGTGCGACCCCAGCGGAACCGAGCCACGCCTCGGTAGTCAGGCCCGTCCGTGTCCCTGCCCGGGACTCCTCGCTCAGGGAAAGCGGTGTGCGTGTGTGTGCACGTACGTGTGTCGGCATGGGCACGCGTGCGTGCGTGCACGGCTCAGGCTTCTGAGCCTGAGGGCGGTGGTCTACAGGGAGGGGAAGGTTGGCACCCCCAGGTGCCTCTGTGGCCCGAGGGGCGCCCTCCAGGGCCTGCCCGCCCCCAGCCTGGTGCCCCACTCACTCTCGCAGGCGGCGAGCAGCAGCTGGGCCTTGGGCCGCACCATGTCCAGCACAACGGCCGTACCCTCACACAGCAGCATGCACTCGACCCGGAGCTGGTAGCTGGGGCGGCAGAGCAGGAGCTCAGGGCCCGGGGGCCCCCACCCACCTGCCCTGGGCCCGCAGGGTCCTCTCGGCACAGAGCTGGTGGGGGGTGGTCCCACGGCCTGGCCCTGTTCAGCACGCACCTTCCCGAGCCAGGCCCCGGGTGGGATTCAGCAGGACTGGGGTGGGCCCAGGAAGGGCGCTCCGGACAAGCCCCCGGCTGCCGAAGATGAGGGCAGTCGCTCCCCTGTGGGGCACCCCTCCCTCCTAGAACAGGGGCCTTCCCGGGGGTCACATAGGGGGCCTGGGTCTGCCTGCTGGAGGCCACACAGCCCTGCCCACTGCCCACCCCCAATGCCGTCGCTGGCCTGGAGGAAGGCCCCGGCCCACAGGGTCCCCTCGAAGGGCCCCACGGTTGGGGGTAGCACCAGTGGTATCTGTACCGCTCTTCATGGAACCCTGGGGACGGGTCTACACAGCCCTGCTCTCTCCTCTGGGTCTGGGCCCAGCTCCCGCCCTCAATCCCCACCCCCGCCCCCGCGGGCAGGCCCTCGGTCCGGGGCTGCCGAGCTCACCAGGGGATGCCCAGCAGGAGTAGGTAGAACTGGTCAGCGCTGGCCAGCCTGGCCCGATCCTCTGTGAAGGAGCGCAGGTTTTCAATCTGCAATAGGAGGCCCACGCGTGCTCACCCAGGAGGCCTGCGGCGGCTCGCTGAGGCGCCCGCTCCCCGGGCGCAGCTCTGGGTGGAGCTGCAGGCCCCTTGGGCGCCCCGACACACACCTCTCGGGCCTACTCACCTCGTGCTTCTCGGGGAGGAGCTTGAGGAGCTGCCTGAGGACCTCCACGTCAAACTTGCTGGTGTCCCCAGCCCGGATCATAGCGGTGAGCTCCTCGTTGGAGCTGGCGGGGTGAGAGGATGGGGGTGGTCACACGAGGCACCCCACTTGGCCTCCTCGGGACCCTGCCAGCCTGGGACGGCCCTTGGCCCACAACACCTCTGCTGGTCATACCCGGGTTGCCTCCCACACCTAGGAGATCGCAGGGGCCAGGGCTGCGGGGCACAGAGAAGGCAAGCCACCTGCCCGGGGTCACACAGTAATGAGGCTGGGGGCTGAATAGAACACTCCCCATCTGCCAGAGCACCCTCTTCCTCCTCCTTCCAGGGGGCTGCTCAGGACACAGGCGGGATGGCTCAACGGTACCCAGTGAGCTCCCGGGCAGGACACCTGCTGCAGGGAAGGACTCAAGGGCTGGGAGCCTGGGCCAGGTCCTCGGCCTGGCTTGGCCACCGCCTGTCTGTGACTTATGGGGTCCCCACCACTCTCTGGGTCTCATTTTCCCCAGGGAGCCTGGACTGGTGGTCTCCAGAGCCCCCAGCTGGGGTCCTCTGTGGCTATTACCCCCACTGTCTCTAGCCCCAGGGATGGGATGTGAACTTCCCAGGGTGGCCTGCAGAGGGCACTGCTGAGCCCAAGATGGGGGGCTGGGTCAGGCGGGGCCTGGTAGTCTGACCGGGGCTGTGCGGGAGGGGCCGGCTCTGCGACACCAGCTGCTCTCAGATCCCCGCAGCTCACCATTTAAACTGCTTCAGGAAGATGTTGAGGCTCAGGCTCTTCTTGGAGTCCAGAAAAGTGATCTGGAAAAGTGATCCGTGACCCGTCAGTACCTGGAGGGCGGCCACGGAGCCCTGTCTAAGCCCCGGCCCCCTCCCTACCTCCTTGGGCTCCTTCCTGGCTGGAGCCACTGCTTGTTCCTTGGGCTTGGCCACGGGGAAGGAGAAGAGCTGCTCGAGGCTGGAGAAGTCAGGCTCCACCACCTCAGCGTCCGGGCTGCTCAGTGACGCCCACATGGAGCTGCGCTCTGCGGGCAAGGGGCCGCCGGTCAGGCTCACACCCACCCCGGGAGTCTGGGGTGCAGCTGGCCCGGGCCTTGGAGGGCTGGCAGGGATGCCCTGCCTGGGGCCCAGCCCAGGGCAAGCATACAGCAGGCACTTAATAAATGCCTGGCAAAGGAAGCCCTCCAGCTGCTGTCATGCCACGTATGTGGGTGTGGCTGCATGGGGGGCCTGCGTCCAGGCTGGCAGGTGACCTGGCCGCCAGCCAGCCTTGGCCTTGACCTTCTCTGAGCCATCAGCACCCTCAGCCCCTGGGCAGCATCAGAGACACACACTGGCCTGCAGCTGTGGGAGGAGAGGGACCTTAGAGGTGACCCCTGACCTGTTCCTGCCCCGGCTGCCCCCCATGGCAGCCGAGCCCCTGCCCTCAGAGGGAAGCCACCTGGGGGCTTGGACTCACCTCGGACCACGGTGGACGGCAGCTTCTGCCAATTCAGCTTCTTCATGCGCAGGGTGGGGGGCTGCACCCGCCGGTGGCTGGGGACCCAGGCGGAGCCTAGGCTGTGGCCCACGTGGGCCACGATGATCTCCTCTGCGCCGCCCGCTGCAGGGGGCCTGGAGGTGACCGGCAGGGGCGGGGGCGGGGGCAGGGGCGGGCACCCCAGGCCTGGGAGTGGAGGTGGGGGGGGTATGGTCCCACTAGGGCCAGGCAGTGGGGGAGGTGGGGGTGAGGGGAACGCGGCCCCCAGGCTTGGCAGGGGCGGGGGTGGAGGAGGTGGTGGGGGTGGGGGCGGGGGCGGGGGACAGGTTGCGGTGCCAGGGAGGGGGGGTGCAGCTGGGGGTGGGGTGGGCTCCAGCTGCTCCGGAGCTGTGGGCTGTGGCGCCATCCTGCCACTCTCGCCCTGGACACTGGCAACGTGCAGGCCAGTGAGGGCTGCCGCTGGCTGCTGGCCCCCGACCCCCACCGTCGGGGCACCGGTGTTCTGGGGGGAGCTGCCCCTTTGACTCTGGCCCAGGTTGACCTGGACGCCCTTGTGGGCCTTGTCCAGGGAGCGCGGGCGGGGCCACCCCTTGATGGACAGGAGCCGCTCGACCATCTCCTCCAGGGTGCACTCCTGGGCTGGGGTGGGGACATCCAGGTCAGGGTAGGGGGCATCCGGAAAGGTGCGGCCCCTCCCTCGGGCAGGGGCGGGTTAAGGACCGAGGCTGGCCCCCTCCCCCCACAGGCTAAGAACCCAGTGTCTGCCCACCAGGCTGGGGTCAGGGAGGGGGACGCGGGCAGGGGCTAAGGGCACGGGGCCCCCTCCCCCGCCCCATCCCACCCACTCACTGTCACTGGCCAGGAGCACGGCCCGGTTCACCAGGCTCTCCAGGGCCTCCCAGAGCAGCTGGCTGGAGCGGACGGTGGGCTCCAGATGCAGGAGGCCCTGCAGCACAGACAGCAGGTGGGCAGACGCTGGGGAGCAGCTCACCTGGGCGGGGTGGGCGAGGAGCAGGGGTCACGGCCATCGCCTCGCCAGGAGTGTCCACCCTGTCACCCCTCTGCGCCCCACGGGGGCCCTGGCGAGGCGCCTGAGTCAGGGTTCCCCGACGGGCACGCTGTGACACCTGGGGTTGGGGCACCGTGTGCGGGCGGTCCGTGCCCTGCGGGACGTTCAGCCGCATCCCTGGTCTCCACCCACTCGAAGCCAGCAGCACCCCTGCTCGGTTGTGACAACCCCAGACGTCTCCAGATGTTTCTGGACGCCCCTGGGGACACTGGCCCCTGGCTGAGAGCTGCTGGGTTCGGTGAAGGGAGGGGCTGAGCTGGACCAGAACCCGGCCCCCCGACTCTGGCTGGCCCCAAAGTCCCCTCGGTACCCCTCACGGTGGCCGGGCGGCTGGGCCCAGGACAGCGCAGCCTAGCCTGTCCTCCTGCGTCCTGGGGCCCTGGCTCTGGCGGGGGACAGCCCAGAGCCGGCCCCAGGCAGCGGGCTCCAGCCTCTGCCTCCCTCCAGCCCCCCAGCCCTCTCAGCTCCAGATGTGGCTCCCCCCGGGCCCAGCAGGGCAGGGTGTGCCCAGGGCAGGACAGGAGGCCACTTCCGAGCCCTGAGCCCACCGGCCCCTCCCCCGAGACAGTTCCGGGAGGGGCTGCCCCGGCCCCGGCCCACCTTGTGGAAGAGGGAGGCGAAGACCTCCTGGTGGCTGTTGATGTCGACGCCCCCGAAGACCCGCAGCAGTTCCTCCTCGTCCTCGGCCTTGGCCTCCCTGAAGGCCTCCAGCTGGATTAGCAGGTCCTCGTCCTCCAGGTCTCTGAGGCGGGAGGGTGGGCGGGGCACGGGCGGGCTCAGTGGGCTGCTCCCCCAGCTTCCCCCCCGGGACAGGCGCGCAGACAACCCCAAGCAGGGCCCGCGGCCTGTAGGTGGCCGCCATGGCCGGGGGCAGCGTGGCCTGTCGGGCCGGCCTCTCCGGTCAGCTCCGCGCCCCTCGGGACGGGAAGCGCGCGTTCTCACACTCGCAGGGAGAGATGGAGGGGCCGTGCTGCGGCGGGCACAGTAGGGAGGGCAGGCCCTCCTCTGGGTGCTGGAGGGCGGCACTAGGGCCGCCCCCGAGGGGTCCACCCGGCCTCTGCGATCAGGTGCGGGGCTCTGGCCTGAGCGGGGGGCTGCGCGTTCACTGAGCCCAGCACAGGCCTGTCCTCAGCCTGGCCAACGAGCCGCACCCTCAGCGCCCAGCAGACCTCTGCCCGAGGCCAGCGCACCACCAGTCGCACCAGCTGGGGCTCCTGCTCCTGGGGTCGCCCCTTGCCCACTTCCCTGGGGGCGGAGGCCCCACCCTGGAGAGTGGTCCTGATAAGGCCTGGGATGGGGTTCTCAGCTACACGGGTTTCTAGATATGCATTTAAATTTGAATTTCAGATAAACGCTGAACGGTATTTAGCACAAGTACGTCCGTGCAATAAGTGGGACACACTTACACTAACAAAGCGATCTGGTGTCTACCTACAATCCAGTTTAAGTGGGCGTCCTGTACCCTACCTGGTAACTTAGTTTCTCGGGGCAGCTCCCGAGACCCTGGGCGGGAAATTCTGCAGAGTGGCCTGTCCAGCAGCGCTAGGGATGGCAAGCTGGGTCCTCCCTGGGACCCGGCCCCAGGAGGGGTGGGCCTGCTGGGGCTACTCTAGGAAGCCCCCTCCCTGCCCATCTGGAGGCGCTGCTTGGGGCCCGGGGGGAGGGGGCCCTGGCTCCGGGGAGCAGAGTGGGGACTCACCGTAGCCGCATCAGAGCGTCCAGCAGCTGCAGCCCTGGGAACGGACAGGCAGGTGAGCCTCACAGGCGCTGCCCGGGCCGCCCACCCCGGGGCCACTCGCATCTTTGACACCTTCACCTCCACCCTTTCCCTGGGCTCACTCCTACCACCCGAAGCACCCGGCCCGTTCCCTCAGGACACCGGGGATACGGGGCTCTCGGGGGAGACCACACTGGACGCACAGTGGTCCCCAGTAAACGGTCACTGGCACAGCCAGCAGGGCTGGAACTGGACGTCAGAGGACCCACCTCCCTCCACTGCCCAGTAGCCTTGCCCAGAGAGCCCTCCAGGGCTAACACCCAGGGGTCCTGAGGCCCTGGGCCCACCGAAGGGAGCAGGTGGGGGCAGGAGGCTTCCCAGGCCCACGCAGAGCCTGTCTCTGGGGCCCTGGAGTGGAGGGCACGGGGCGTCTCCCCGGAAGGGGGCAGCGCGGGCTGGGCGGCCAGGGGCCCAGTGGCGGAGGTCCGGGCAGGGTTACCAATGAACTCGCTGCGCAGCTGGGCGCGGGCACGGACGTCCTCGGGGCCCAGGATGATGGCGTTGACCACGCTGAGCAGGGTGGCCATGTAGGGCACATTGTCGCTGTCCGAGAGCTCGTTCATGATGACGCTGAAGCGGTACTGCTGGCTGCACACCGTCTGCAGGGTGGGCAGGGGTCAGTGCGCCCCCAGGCCCCACCCAGGCGCCAGCCACCCAGCGCTCACCTTGTAATGGTCCAGGGCGTCCAGGGTCAGGGCGTGGCCCTCCGGTGAGTAGACGCACAGGGCCGCTAGCAGCTCCAGCACCTGCTTCTTGACCATCACGTTGGATGTGTCCAGAGCTGCCAAGGGCAGGGGGCCTCTCAGAGGGGCCCACCGACCCCCCAGCCCGGGGTCCTCCTCCTCCCAGTCCCGCCCTTCCCCCGCCTGTGCCCACCGCCCACCCTGGGCTCCCACCCTTTAGCTGCCAAGTGCCTGGCTGGCAGAGGCCAGGGGGCGCTCTGTATTGGCCCACCGCCCACATCAGGCGCTGGCCTCTCCAGACGCGCTGACCGTCCCCAGGGCCATGGGGAGAGGTGTGGGGGCAGGCACGGCTCCAGTCACCCGGGGTCGACTCCCGCTGGCCCTCAGGTCTAAGGGGGGTCTCTGCGGGCTCCGGGCCCAAGGCCAACATTGGCAGCCCTCCCAGGGCTGAGCCCGTGTTTTCTCCAAACTTAGACCAACTGTGTTTACGGCAGACAGGCTGCGATGCCTCCTTGTCCCCATGTACCCCTGCCTCCCACTGCATTCCCGGAGCTGGGAAAGTTTTGGGGGTGTCTCTCGGCCGGCCCTGCTGAGACTAAGGCACAAAGGACTCCACAGACGGCAACAGCCGGGCCTGGGCCGGGCGGTCTCTGGTTCGCTCGCCCGCACGGGCCCTGCCCGCCCCGGAGCCCCACGCATCAGTGGGAGCAGCACAGCCTGGCAGACAAAGAGCACGCAGGGGCCACTGTCCACCAAGGGCCACTTGCGGTCGCGCCCGAGGGTTGAGGACTAAGTCTGGCTGCAGTCCGGGGAGACTTCCTACAAGAGGTGACAGTGAGCCAGAACTTGAAGGGCGGGCAGGACTGAGCAGGGGGTGGAGACTGGGGGCCGGCAGCTGGGGAAGGAAAAGCCCCAGGTGGCCAGAGCAGGGATGGGGGCAGGGAGGGGGCGTGGAGGTGGAGGATGGTGTCACTGGCAGGGGCCGCAGACCTGAAGGGCTGAGGCCTGGCTACGGCCGAGGAGCTCGGAGCCAGGCGGAGTGGAAGCGGGCCCCTCAGGTGCACGTGTGTTTCTGACCCAGGTGACTCCAGCTGCCACGGTGTGGACAGGGGCCCGGAGGCCAGAGACTGGGGAGGGGGCAGGGCCCAAACGAGCACAGGGCTAGGTGGAAAAGCCGGGCAAAGTCACAGAACAGAGGGGGCAACTAGGTGCAGCTGGTAGAAGTTCACGGCTCCAAGGTGACCTGGAGGCTTCAGACTTGGGAAGATGGGAAACTGGTTCCTCCTCCAGGAAGTCCTCCCTGGCTGCCGGGCCAAGCTCTCTCTTCCTGTGCCCCAGCCCTCCCACCGCCTTTCCCAGCCCGGAGCCTCACCCTGGGAGAGCTGGCGCACGTAGGCCTGGTTGCTGAGGATGTACTGGATGCCCTCCTGGGAGTTCATGACGGCGCGCACGCAACTGATGCAGGTGAGCTGCAGCAGGGCGTCGGCGATGCGGGCCACGCCGCGGCCCGACAGGCGCGCCAGGGCCTCGAGCAGGAGGTCCAGGCCGCTCTGCTCCAGGAACTGCACCATCCAGCCGCCGTCGCTGCTCTCCAGCCGCTTGCGCAGCCCCGAGTAGTTGACCACGGAGGGCATCTGCAGGAGCCGGATGCACAGCTCGGGCTCAGCGCTCTCCAGGTTGGCCTCCGTGGGGTCCGAGTCCTGAGGCCCCAGCTTCTCCTTCAGCGCTGCCCACTTGCGCTGCGTGCCCTCCTTCACCGACATCTTGCTGAACTGCGGGGCCAGAGGAGAGGGGTGTCAGCCCGGAGCCCGGCCCCGGGCCCGGAGGGGAGCCACGGCCCAGCTTGGCCCCTGGCTGGTCAGTGGAGGCAACGTCCCCTGCTCCGAGCCTCCACCTGCCAACTGGGGACTCACTGCGTTTCTTGCTGATGCCCAGGCCTGCCCGGGGGACACACTACTGGCAAACCCTCATCCCACCAGGGCTGCCACTGCCCCCTGGCTTCCCCTGTGTCAGGCTCTGCTTACACCCACCCCTGTCTCGATCATCATGGCAACCAAGGAGGCAGCACCGCTGTCCTCGCTGAAGGCACCAGGACCCCAGAAGGCTACACTGGCAGGAATACCACTGACCCAGCGGTGATCAGGCGGCAGAAACGGCGTCTCCAGGGCTCCCCTGTCCCCCAGGGTGCTTCCCCTGCCCAGCGGACAGAATCAGATGCGGACAATAGGGTGGGCGGGGACAACTCCAGACTCTGGTCATTTCTAGCCTGCCCACAGCATCTGGAATGTGCCTGGGGAGGGGGGCTGACTCGAGGGTCATGTCCACCGCCCACCCAATTGTGGGCAAGACCAGGGCCCTGTGGGGAGCAGCCCTGCCAGGCCCCAGTTTCTGTGGGCCTCACTCTGTCAACCTGTGTGCAGTGGAGGACCAGTGTCCCCCAGGCCTGTGGCTCTCGGAGACTGACCCGGATGCAGCTGCAGGAGGTATGATCGCTGCCCAGAGAACATCCCCCGGAGGCCGAGGGTGTGGCCCAGCCCAGAATGACCCCCAGACGTGCCCTCCCCAAACCGGAACAGCGGGACAGGCGGGCTGTGCCTCTGTGTCATCATCACACCCAGCGAGCCCCCTCCCTGGGGCCCCGGGCTGTGACGCTGTCCCCAACCACAGACCCTGGGACCGGCCCCCAGAGGTCAGGGGCAGTCCAGGCTCTTCTGCCACCATGTATGGCTTGGTCTTATATTTAGCGTGTGAGGAGGGCAGCGTGGAGGGAGGCCTCAGGGGCAGGGCACGGCAACACCACTGTGCCTCATGCCCAGGGCCTGGTGCCAGCACTGCCCGCCCCGACCCTTGGCCTCCTACGCCCCCACTTCACAGGAGGGGACACGGAGGCGGCACCCAGGGAAAGCAGATCACGTGCCCATGGCCCCATGGATGGAAACGGCAGAGCTGAGGTTGGACCCCAGAGGGCGGCCTGAGGCCCTCGAGATGCTGGATGGCCAGGGCAGCGTCACCCTAAGGGCTGCCCTGGCAATTTAGCGGGGAGACCCGCGGGGCCGCCTGAGGTCACAGGAGACAGGCTGAAGGGGGCCAAGAGCCCAGGTGCCTGTCCCCGGCGGGGCTTGCGGTCCCCAGCGCTCGCTGCTGTCACTCTCGGAGGTCCTGCTCCCCCTCCGCCTGGGTGAGGGTCTCGGGCATCCTCCCTCGAGCTTCCGGAACCACCCCCCTCGCCCCCGCCTGCCCGGAGCACAGAGAACAGCCAGAGGCCTCCTGGAGTTTCAGCAGCCCCTCCTCTGTCTGCAGTGGGTCCGCACCAGGAGTCCAGCACCCTCCCCCCACCCTTCACCCTCCCCCTGCCCACCTGCCCGGCGGGGCCCATGGGGTCCTTCCGGGAAGCAGCCTGGCTGGGGGGAGAGAGGGCTGACCCGCAAGCGCCCCCAGCTCGGACCCTCCCAGCAGACCCCGGCCGAGCCTGTTTCCTCACCTGGACCAGCGTCGGGCTGCCGGCAGCATCCTGAGGGGTGGGAGGCGAGGGGCCTGCGGGGTGCTCCTCAGCCCTCCCCCAGGGGCCCCCGCGGCCTGGGTCCTGTGCTGGGCCAGGCCGGGTGGAGAACCCGGAGCCCTCCCCATGACTGCACCCTCCCAGGCCCGGCCGCCTCAGACGTCCAGGCACTCACCCAGATTCGCAGGACCTTCCGGCTGCCTCGGCCCATCAATTCTGGGCCCTGCCACCGGCTGCCCCTCACACTCTCCTGGCGTCTCATCGCTGCTGACCACTGAACTGCCCGGTACCAGCCGTGGCCCTGGTCCCTCCCAGGCAGCCTCTCAGTGGAGGGGAGGGGGCCACTCCCACCAGCACCGTGAAGAGCACGGCAGACGGACCTCCGCACACACTGCCACCCGCCGTGGGTGCTGCTGCTTGAGGAGGACCCAGAACCGACCCTCCCTTCCCGCCCCGCCTCCACTGGCCCGAGTCCCTGGCTGCTTGGCACAGGCTGAGTGGACAGAGCGCGAACTCTCCCAGGCCAGCACTCTGGCCTCCAAGTGTCCTCGCCAGCCAAGAGCCCCGGGGTCCCCGGATGCAGAGGCAGCCCATGTCACCAGCACCACCCTTCCTGGTGCTGCCCCGTCCTCCCAGTACACACCCAATTCCCGGGCCCACCGGCTTGCTGTCCTGAAAGACCCCCCACATGGGAGCCCTGGGTCTGCGGGAGGGGAAGCACAGCAGGCGACCAGCCCTGCCCGCCACCGGTCCACGAAGGGTCCTATGCCATGTGCCCTGGCACCGAGCTCTGCCCCAGGCGCCGTGTGGGGCAGCGAAGGTGCGCAGGGCTCGGCTGGCTGCGGCCCAGTGAGCACAGGGCATCCAGCTGGGAGAGCGAGCTTGGCTAGGGACCCAGAGGCTTAGGTGGGGCGGCTTTTCTCCCTCCGTGACGCCCACCAGGCTGCCCAACATCATCCGGGGCCGTCAGGCCCTGGGCCAAGGACATCTTCCTAGAAATGTTCCAACTGCTTTTCAGGATAAAGACTGAATACGTAAATGGACCACGACCAGATCACATATAAACATGGAGCTCTGAGCCACAGCTGCGGCCACCAGCCCTGGACACCCAGCCACCATCACAGGAACCAGCCTGCGCCCTCTGCGCCAGACCTGCAGGAAGTCAGGCCTCTATCTCTAGTGACAGCCCAGGAAGCTCTACAACCGCCCTGTGACATCACCCCACAGCCGGGACTTGATCAGTAACCCATGCCTTCCATTGTTTTTGTCCTCGCTTCCAACTGAGGACCAGCTGGGGAAAACCAGATGTGCCCCCAGCCATCACGTGGGCGCCCCGCGTCTTACGGGCCGTCCAGCTTCCCCAGTCCCACAGCCCCCATCATGACCGAGGCCCCCTTTTTCCTGTAAAGAAGCTTTCTGTACACAGAAAATACTTTAACATGTTAACATATATTACATAATACGTATGCAGACGGGTATGTGCGTATGTAGCGCTCCACGTCTGTAGTAAGCAGCCAGCAGACGACTCCCCGGCTGCAACAGCTTGGAATACACAGCCACAGCCTCTGCCTGCTCCCGCCTGGGGGGTGGCCGAGCACTTCCAAAGGGAGCACCGCAGGAGATCAACCTCTACTGCTCTCAGGAGCACAGGCTGCGGGGATGGGGACGGCCCTTCCTGACAGCACCCGGGGCGCTGCGCGGGAGGGAGCGTGGTGGGAGGCTGGTGCCTCCTTCCCGGGCTCACCGGCTGTGCGCCCAGGGAAGTTACTCTGCCCCTCTGTGCTCCGTCTGTGAAGTGTCTCAGGGGGCTGCAGTGGGTTTCCGTGCAGAAGCTGGACCCGGTGGGCAGAGCCAGCGCGCAGGGCTCTCCCGGCTCTTGTCACCCTGTCCGTGGATGCCTGCCTCTCTGCCCTCGGGCCCTGCTCAGCCCTGGCCCACCGCGAAGCCAGTACAGGCGCCGGGTCTCGGCGGGGCTGCGGGGACCAACCCAGCTTAGTCTCGCCAGGGCGGGGCGGGGCCGGCCTGCTCTGGGCGGGGGCGGGGGCGGGGCCGGCCTGCTCTGGGCGGGGGCGGAGGCGGGGCCCCAAGCTCAGGAAGGTGTTCCCAGTTCTGCAGGCCCCCCCAGATGAGGGGTGTGGCCAGCCTGCCCAGGGCAGGGCCTGCACAGGAATTTGGAATGGCAGACCTTTTTTTGCAGCCAGCACGGCAGACTTAAGAAGAGCACGACCACCTGGGGCTCCCAGGGGTCCAAGTTCAAGTGGCTCAGGCCAGCAACTTGGCAACTGAAGGGTTGGGGTGCTGAAGCACCCCCATCTATCCTCCAAGCAGTCCGCCCCACCCCTGCACCAAAACTCCAGGGGCAGTGACCCTTTGCAGAGGGAGACCCTGAGGCTCTGACATTAGTGGGATGTTGCCCGTGGATCTTTAACGTTCACCTTTTTTCTTCCATTAACGTGGGGTCTCCACTTGGACGGGGTCACGCCTTCCCCTTCGGACGGGAACTCCAGAAGGTAGGGTCTCCTCTGAGCTTTCCTAGGGTCAGCCCACCGATCTGGGTGTCCTGCTCATGGGCACTCGCCCAGCCCACGCAGATGCCACTTCCTCAGACAGCCATCTGGCTCTCCTCCTGCACCTGGCCAGCCTGACACGGTGACGCTGGCACCTCCACCTGGGCACCCTCATGCCTGGGCAGCTGTGCAGACTCTCGGGAAGCCACCGCCCCTGCTTGGCAGTCGTCAAACTGAGTGCGTGCGTATGGCTGGGGTAGGGTCAAAGCTGGCCTCCCAGACCTCCCAGACCAGCCCCTGCAGATGGAGAAACTGAGCCAGAGAGGGCGAGCCGGTCCAGGCAGGCACTGGGCACTGA
Organism: Balaenoptera ricei; assembly: GCF_028023285.1. Classification (NCBI taxonomy): domain Eukaryota; kingdom Metazoa; phylum Chordata; class Mammalia; order Artiodactyla; family Balaenopteridae; genus Balaenoptera; species Balaenoptera ricei. The sequence continues at coordinate 187,270,142 of NC_082640.1, read as the reverse complement.
GCTGTGTCCTGGGCACGGCTGCTGGGAGGCCCTGCACGGGTCCATCGGGCTTTGAGCAGCGTGGTAGGGTGGGGAAGCCCAGACTCCGGGCTAAGCACTTGGCACCTCGTGGAGGTGGGTGAGGCCTTCTGTTCCTCAATCCCTGCAAGGGCAGGCGGAGGGACTCTGGGGCCGGGGCGGGGGCCAGGGCTAAGGAAGGCGCCGGTGAGGGGGACCGGCTGCCTGAGGCTGGGGAGACAGCTTTGGGGTAGCCCTGCCAGCATCAGCAAAGGGGCTGGGGTGCTTCTGGGCCCAGAGCCAGCGAGGGCGGGGGCGGGTGCAAAGAGTTAGCTGTCTTCCCCCGGGGTGGGCGTAAAACGGCAGGAGGGGGGTTCCGGAACTGGGAGGCAGGGGCTGCCACACTGTATTTTTAGCTCCTACAAGAACCCAAATTTTTCCACTGCCTGGCAACTCTTGGATTACATTCCTGGCAGCTCCCTGGAGCTCAGGGGCAGCCCGGGCCCTGCTGGGTAGGAGGGAGAGCTGAGGCTGCCCTGCTATGACCTCGTTACCCCTCCTTTCCAGAATCTTGGCTCCTCTGTGTCATCTTCGCCAGGCCCCGAGCCCTCAGGGTGCCTCAACTCAACTGTGTGGGTCACCTCGTGTGGGCTCATCCCAGGTAGGGGGTCCTGTGCACAGTGGGCCTCGAGGAAGGGACTGGGTGTCCACCCATCGCCTGCCCATCCCTGGGCGTGGAGTGCGCAGGGTCCTCACGGTTCCCTGGCCCGTCTCCCGTCCAAGCAGCCCTCCTGCCCGCGCCACCTGCCGTCTCCAGGATGGGGTGTGAGACCCCTGCCTCCGGAGCCCTCACTGCATCCAGCGGCGGGACAGAGGGGCCCGCTGGGAGGTGGGTGGGCACCAAGACATTCGCGGCAGCACCAAATTAAAACCCAGAGATGACAACCAGGATGCCAGGCGCACTGTGTGGGATGCCGACCACGTGAAATGTGACGTGTCGCGCAAGACACGCGCCGAACACCAAGAGGTGATGCACCCACGGCGAAAGTGGTCATTTTCATAATCATAAAGGGACAGAGCAAGCAAGACGACAGGAGACCAGCAGCATCTCACAGGGAGCTGGGCTTAGAGCAGGTCCACCCCCAGCTCAGGTCACCAGGGGTGAAGGGACGGACCTGGGAGCTGGGTCTCCTGTACGGTTAGCTAGTGGAGAAGGGCCGGGGGCCCAGGCGGCCCACTGTGCCCAAGGATCTGGAGCAGGTTGGAGTCACGACCGACATGGCCTGCTCACACCCTCCTCGTTAGGAGTAGAAGCTGGTGGGAGCCACACAGGGGGGCCCTGGTGCAGGGAACTGACTCCGGTGAACAGGAAACGCCTGCCGGAGGGGGGTGGGTGGTGCCGCCCTACCCCGGGCTCACTGGGAGGAGGGTCCCCGCAGTGCAGCCCTGAGCTGGGCACTGTGGGTGTCTGGGCTTCTGGGAAGGGGCTGGGGGTGAACTGGGAGCCCCATTCCCTGGGGATGGGCCAGCTCGGGTGCAGGGAGAGGACAGGAAGGGTGGAGGCGCCCACACCAGGAAGCCAGGCTTTCGCTTCCACCTGCCCTGCAGGCTCACAGGAACTGGGTCTGTCCTCGCCTCCCGCTGTCACCTGGTTGCTGGGCCTTGGCCTCCCCAGCTGCACACAAGCAGAGCCAAAGGGGAGCTCCCAGAGGGCCGGGCCACCTCTGCCAGTCTCAGGGCTCTGGTCCAGGTTCTGGGGGATCCCAGGCCGGGAGGGAGGGGAGCGGCTCAGGGGCCAACGGTGACAGAGGCCACTGCCGCCTTCTGGAGCTGAGTCAGCTCTGACAACGAACACTTGAGGGAAGTGATGCGTGCAGACCCGCGGTTAGGGAGTGAGCAAGGGCGAGGAACTTGGTGGCCCCGCGGGTGGCAAGGGGGCGTCTGGCCACAGCTTCCACCCGTAGGGCTCCGCTGGGCCGCACGCAGCCCTCAGGCTCGCCACCAGCGTCCCCTCCGCATGGGTTCTCTCCCCCAAGAGCAGACAGAGTTCCAAGCAGCCTCCTCCAGGAAGCCCCGTGTCCCTCCCCCCGGCCCCCTGCTGCCCTCAGGAAAGGCCTCTCCCAGCAGGGAGGAGGACCCTCGGTGTCCAGGGAAGGGAAGGCGTAGGCCAGCTTCAGGCCCTGATCGCCCTGTACTTGTCTAGGCCTCAGGGTCTTGGGGTGGGACATGAAGGCCACCCACCGCCTGCCCCAGGGGGCCCCCACCCCCACCCACCCCCACCCACCCCCGCCTGTCTTGTATCCCCATTCCAGGCTGCCTGCCCAGAGTAGGGAGAACAAAGCAGCAGATTGTGGCGGGGAGGGGCCCAGCCTGCGCAGCCTGGCACTGCCAAGGGCTGCAGCCGGGGCCTGGGGGCAGGGGACCGCTCAGGTTCTAGCTGAGACCAGGCTCTGCTGCTGACCGGCCGTGCCCCTTGGGCAACACACAGGACCTGCTGGGCCCTGGATTCTGTCCTCTCACAGGCATGAGCATGTTGGTGCCACCTCCCCACCCCAGTCTGCCGACAGAGCCACGGATGCCATCTGCAAAGCGGGCCCGTAACTGCCAGGCAGTGCTGTGCCCCGCTGCCTAGCAGTCCACTGTGCGTGACGTCGCCTCGGCCAGGCTGCCGTGGCCGACACCGAGCTGGAACGGAGCGTGCCTCTTCTGCAGCCCCGGCTCAGCATCCCCGGGCCACCCGCCCCGGAGAGCCGGCGCCAGGAGCCCAGCCCTACCGGGCAAGTGGGATCCTGGGCATCGGACACAGATGCTGTGTGCTGTTCCCTGCCAGGCACCGAGGGGCCAGGCCCATCCTGGACTTGGTTTTCTCATCTGCAAAACGGCCAGAATGTCGTCCAGGGACCGTGGGTTGGCTGGGCCAGTACCATCCGCACAGGCGCCGGGCCTGCCTGGCCAGTAAGGCCCCTCCCAGGCGGCTCCCCTCCTCCTCTCAGAGGTGACCTCCTAGGTCCTACCCCTGGGCCTTTGTCCCGGCCGTCCCTCCCATCACTCTGCCACCTTCCACAGGCAGCCCCGACTGCTCTGCCTCCATCTGCACGGCCTGGCCCAGCCCCTGGGCGGATAGGCCGGAAACACCAGGCAGGGGCCACGGATGCCCCCAGAGAGGGCAGCATCCGATCTGGGCACGCGGGGCTGGCGTTCTCAGGCCACTCGCGCCTGTGCGTGTGGGGCGGCGGAGCCAGGCCGGGAACGGGGACAGGCAGCACCCCCTCCCCACCCTGGGGCTGGGTGAAGGGCAGATGTCTGCTTCCCGGCTGCGGCGTGCAGGCGGCAGTGCCGAGCTGTACATACTTGGAGCAGAAATGGGGACGTGGGCTCGGGGACATGGATGGTGGGAGAGGGAGGCTGCACACCGAGGCCACATCCCAGGGCCCCAGAGGACCGGGACCAGGCCGGACGGGGAGACTGAGGCGCTCTCACCCAGCTGCGCAGGGCCCGTGCTGGCGCCCACGCCCACACCCACCAGCACTCGGCGAGGACCAAGGTCAGGCTCAGGGACGGAGAAGCCCCCGCCCCACCAGCTGGGTCTGCTGGGACTGCGTGCACGCGTGTGGGGTGGGGGGACCGGCAGTGTCTGGCACAGCGGGGGGCTGGGGCCGGCTTCTGCTCACACAGCCGAGCGGGGTCTCAGAGGTAACGCAGGGAAACCACGGCCCAGGGCTGTGATGCGGCCCGAGTGGGCCGCCCGGCCCGGCCCCGCCCCCGCCCCCGCCCCGCCCCCGCCCCGCCCCCGCCCCCGCCCCGCCCCACGGCACCCTCTAGCCGCAGTGCTCCCCTTCGATGCTAGGCCTCGGTGGCACCACCTGCAAAACAGGAAGCAGAAACAGCCTGCACCTCCCCAGGCGTGTGCCTCCCACCCATGGAGGGCTGCGCTCAATGGCCCCCGGCCGGCCGGGCCTCCAGCAGCGCTGGCCTTGCCCCCCTTCCCAGGGAGGCCTCCGCCTTCCCGATCGGGTGGGCCCAGGCACGACCTCATGGGAGCCGGTGGTCCTCCAGTCTGCCCTGCCCCTCCCTCCCCCTCCCTTCCCACTGGGCCCAGCTCACAGGATGGGGGGGGCCGGAGGGTGCTCTGGCAGCCCGTGAGCAGGGGCCCCGGCCCAGGGCACCCAGGAGGCGCAGCTGGGAAAGCTGCAGCAGGGGAGGGGGCTGCGATGGGGCAGGAAGGGCAGGCGGAAGAGGAAAGCGGCCTCGGCCCTTTGCCCTTCTGTTTTAGACAGCTCAGGGAGAGGGGCTTTTTCGTCACTCACCCACCCGCGACTGCTTCCGCCCCTCCCGCCCCCGGCCACTGCCAGGAGGGTCCACCGCCCTGATGGGCCGGCGGCTCCGGGCTCCAGGGCAGCTGTCTGTCTGCGCTGGCTGCTCTGCTCTGCACTCACACAGGTGGGCGCCCTGAGGGTGGGCCGGCACCCCCTCCCCGCATTGGGGGCCAGGGGCAGGGGGCGCTGCTTGGCCAGGACAAAGCTCTCCTAACTCCTAGGGCATCAGGCCTGGAACCCAGAGGCTGCTGCACCCACGTGCTTGCTCTTCCCGTGGGAACTGCGGCGGTGATGAGGGGCAGGGGGACAGCCCTGGCCTCCAAGTGCTCCCCGGGGGCCGGCCAGTTCTCCCCCGGCCCCCGGGGCAGCACCTCCCGCGTGCCCAGAGTGGTGGATGCCACGCTCTGGCCACCACAGCGGCGAGGGGAGCATCAGCGCTGACGCACACAGTAGGAGCTTTACAGACATCTCTTGCCAGGAGGGCAGCACTGGTTCTGTCACCCAACCACCCCGTGTCTCAGTCTCCTCTTCCCGTGAAACAGACAAGAATCCCAGGACCCACCCTTACCCAGGGACGGCGTGAGGGTCAGAGATCACGGTGGGAACGTGGCGGGCTAGTTCACTCGGTCCTCCTCTCCTTCATTCATTCAGCCCACAGACCCTCAGGCCGTGGGGGGACTTCGCCTCTGGGTGCCCTCAAAAGCCAGGGGCGCGAGCTCACCTCAGGGAAAGCCCCCCGCCAGGGTCCAGGCCGGGCCAGCTGGTCACACCTGCACCCAGGGCGGCACCCCATCGTCATCCAGTTACCATCTATCCCTCCTGCAGTCCCACAAACCACTAACTTTTCCAACCTGGAAAACAACTGCACTCTGATGAAAGGCAAACGGAATCTATTCAGGGTACAGCTTCCAGGTCCCAAATGTGAAGTGTGTGCAATTAGCTCCGACAGCCTGTCAGCACCTCCACAGAGCGGGGGCCCCCACCTGACGGTTAACTCTTTGCCGCCAAGGAGCGGAGCCTCAACGGACTTACGGCCTGGATGGGTCACGGGACGGGCAGCCCCACCCGGTCACCTGGGTTCACGTCCCCCGGCAGTGCCCCCCTCCCCCGCCTGCCCACCCGCCCCGATGACCTGTCAGCCCCGAGCTGGGGGCCGGGAACTCTTGTGGAAGAGACGGGAGGGTGGGCCTGGGCAGCGGTTGGGACGGGCCTACCGCACCAACCTGGCTCTTTGAGCAGAAAGTTGATGCCGGCCTGCAAAGGGGTGGGGACAGTATGAGGTCTCAGACTCCAGACCTGGAACCAAACGCCCATCCACAGCTGCTACGAGAGAGCTGCGGCGTGCACTACCCAAAGCCCGCCACCCTGGGAAGCACCATGACGGGGTCTGGGGCTTTGTTCTGGGTCCCCAGCTCCTTCACTGCTGGGCGACAGAGGAGGTTCACGCCTGAGCAACTGTCCCCACCCTTCAGGGTGCAGGTGGGGAGACAGAGGCCCAGAGAAGGCCAGAGTCCTGGCCGGTTCCCACTGCCAGAGGGAGAAGGGGGCGGGGCTGGTGGGGAGGAGACTTCCCAACTCCAGCTCCTTCATGGGTGCGCCTGACCTCTGGCCTTGTTCCTGATTCCCAGCTGGGGCAGGGTCATGGCCACCTTAGGTGCTCTGACTCCTGGTGTGTGTGTCCAGCTGGGGTGGGGCACTAAAGCTGCGGTCACAACTGAGGCCGGCCACCACGCAGCCTGGGGCCCTGGGTCACAGAGGCTCAGGAGGCCAGGCAGACAGTCTCCCTTCGTGTCTCCCCAGGAGCAGCCAGGGTTGGTGGAAGCACGGATTCCCTCCTGAGGCTATGGTCACCCTCGGGTTCCTCCCCAGGAAAGGGGCCCAGAAGTGGGACCGGAGGAGCACAGGGCCAGACTGCCAGCCCCATTCTGGAGAAACCCAGAGCAGTGACAGGGGCTTGCTCCCCCAAGGCCTGCCTATGGGGGTGCCAGGGCCCCGTGTGCGCCCACCCGCATCCAGGCGGCTACAGACCCAGCAGCCCAGGCGGGGCCGCAGGCCGCCGCATGCATTGTGGTGCCACCGGGGCGGTGGACGCGAAGTTGAAGTTTATTTCCCCAACTGTGGCTGATTCATAATCTGGATGTAGTAGCCGTGAGGCGGGTAAATTCTGCCGGCATCGGGCAGGGCGGAGGCCCGGCCGACCCTCGGCCCACCACTCGAGGGCAGCGCGCGCTCGGGCGGCGTCTCCGCGCCGGGGCCGGCAGTCCGGGGTGGGGAGCGAGCCGGCGGGGCCGGGGCGCCGCGGGGTCCCCGCCCGGGCGCCGGGATCCCGCCGCCCTGCGCCGCGGGGCTGCTGGCCGCCACCACGGGCGCACGCGCCGCTCCCCCAACCCCACTCCCCGGCCCCAAGCGCCCCCACGGCCCGGACTCAGTTTCCCCGCGGCTCCTGGCCGGCCCAGAGGGCGCGGACTTACCGGGAGGGGACGGCGGCGGAGGGCGGGTATATTAGGCCAGCGCTCGGTCCGCGTCGGGTCAGGAGCCGGGTCAGGAACCGCGGACCGCCGGCGCACAGCGGGGCTCCGCACAGCTCGGGCTCCGGCTCCGCTGGGCGCGCGGGAGGAAGAAGAGGCACCGCCCAGCCCCGCCCGCCGGCGGCCACGTGGGGAGCGGGCGGCGGCCGGGGGCGGAGTCTGCGGTGGGGGTCCCGGGAGAGGCCCCGCCCACTCCTGCCCGGCGGGCTGGGGCGCCGAGGGAATCTCCCCGCGTCTATAAATACCCGGCCCGCCTCCACCGCGGCTCGACCCGTTCCCGGCCCTGCCAGTTTCGCTGTTCGTGGGCCGGGGTGGCGCTGGGGAGTGAGACACACAGAGCGGGGAAGGGGTGGGGGCGTCCTGGGAAACATCTGGAAGTGGTCTCCCCGCCTCAGCCCTCACTGCCCGCCCCCTCCCTGGGCTCCACTGCTCCTCCTCCCCCAACAAACCCCCTGCAGGTCCACCCGCGCTGGCAGCGCTCCAGGTCACCGGCTCACCCACTGAGGCTCCCTGTCAAAGCCCGGCGGCAGGTGGGACCGGCTTCCCACGCTTCGCTCACTGCGCCCTGAGTGGGAGCCCCCCTTGGGCCCGCTGATCGCACGTCCTGACGTCTGAGGCTCCCTCATGGGAGACTGGTCTTCCGGGATGGAGAGTGTCCCGATCAACCGGGCCGGACGGTGTGGACCCCTTCCAGCAGTGCTCCCTGATCCCCAGCAGAGACGGGGTCTGGGTGGTCTCTGGGCAGCCTGGACCCTGCTGGGTGGTGCAGGCAGCAGGCCTGAGGGTCCTGCACGGTCAGGGTGTGACCTCAGGCTCGGGCTTGAACCTCAGGCTCGGGCTTGACGTGCACTGCTGAGCCGCAGTCCCCCATCTGTAAAACATTGACAATTACGTCTAAAGGTTACCAGGTGAGATGAGCACACGTGGTGAAGTGTCTCCACTGTTGGTTTTGTCTTGCCAAATCTCTCCTGAGACCTGCCGTGTCTGGGCCATGGTGGGGGCAGTGTGGGTGGAGAGGGCTCATGACGGGCCGCTCAGGGCAGAGGGAACAGCGCCGGGTCCAGGCGGCTTCACAACCTCGCTCCTGCTTCTCCCTGGGGCCAACCACACGCCCCCTGGCGCCCAGCCTGCCCCTGTCGGGTGGGGATAAGAGCAGCGTGTACAGCCCCTGGAAGTCTCCTTGGCTCGGCCCCAGTGAGGGAGCAGCTTCTGGCAACAGGCCGGTGTGGAACGAAGGCCTCTGAGGGCTGGGCGTGCCCAGGTGAGCCGCCAAGGAGGGCGCGCTGGCTCCTGGACGCCCTCCAGCCAGGGGACGCGTGACCGTGGAGGCCGCTCCCTGACGGGAAGCTGCCCGGACTCTACTGTTCTTGGAATGCGCGAGTCCTTGCTCCGAGGGCCGGCCAGCGCCCCGACTGGCTCCCGGCCCCTCTCCTTGACCCTCCCGTGGAGCAGGTGTGGCTTCTCCTGGAAGCCTTCCTATCCTCCCTGAGCTGGATTTCAGGCCCCTCCATGCCCTCCTGGATCCCAGCAGTTGGCACCTCTGGGGGTGACACCAGTTGCTGACTCACCGCTTCCCGAACCTGGCTCCTGGCTGCAGTTGGCTGTGGTCAGTGGGTGTGTCTGTGGATCCAGTGGATGGAGAAGCACAGGGGAAGAAGGTGGGGAGTGACTTTCCAGCCTTCAGGCTGGGCTGGCGAGGGTGACCCAGCTGGGAGAGCAGCGTCGGGCGGGGCCTCCCGTGCCCTGGACCCCCAGCTCTTACCAGCTGGGGCGGGGAGCAGGCAGAATCCTGAGCCTCTCCCAGCGGCTGAAGCGGGAGGCCTGGCTTTGGCCAGGGATCTACGGCTCGGCCACTGGCAGCCCTTCTGTGGCGCACTCAGGGATGAGGACCCCTCCCTGACGGAAGAGAGGGAAGCTCTCTTGCCCCCAGAGCTGGTTCCTGCCCAGGGCTTTCTCCCTTGTGCTCCAGCCTGGGGCAGGTGGGCACAGTCCCGACTCTCCCGGTCTGGCGGGTGTCCTGGATGGCACCAATGGTAGAGGCCCTACCCAAGGGTCAGGTCCGTTCACCGCACCCGGCCCCCTCCAGCATACACCCACAGTGGCACTCGTGCAGGCCTGAGACTGACCCGCAAAGAGCCCGCACCCACGGCACCGTGCCTGGGCCTGTGGAGAGCCTGGCACTGCCTCCTGCTGGGATGCAGAAAACAGAGCTTGGGATGAGGGGGCAGAACAGGCTTTGGGCGCTGACACGTGAGCTCTGGGAGCAGCCGGGCGGGCACGGGAATTTCTCAGAGACAGGTCTTCCAGCCCTATGTTTGATGCCAGGATAGACCTGAGTGTAGTGAGCGGGCACTTGTGGGCCAAGAGGGGAGCCTGGGGCCCACCCGGGGACCCCAAGCAGCCGCCTGGCCTTGGGTTTCATTTCCTGTGTCAGTTCAGCACCAAAAATGCTTTTTACCATTTGCCTTTTGAAATGTTTTTCCTTTTTTATCCTGTTGGGGTGCCCTGATGTGACCCCTGATACTGCTACAGAATAAAGTCAGCAGAAGTGTGCCCCCCATCCATTCACCCACCCACCTACCTACCCACCTACCCACCTACCTACCTAACCACCCATCTACCTATTCACCCGTCCACCTACCCATCTACCACCCATCCATCCATCTACCCATCCATCCACCTACCCACCCACCCATCCACTCACCCACCATCCACCCATTACACCCACCCACCCACCCATCCATCCATCTTCCCATCCTTCCTTCCACCCACCCACCCACCCACGCACCCACTCACTCACTCATCCATCCATCCACTCATCCACTGCAGGACTAGGTCTACCTGGTGAGTAAGACCTGGGGTACCTAGCTCTGCTACAGAGCAGCTATGGCACCTCGGGCAACCGTTCTGCCCCTGTGCTTGTTGACAGGAACCTGACCACTCTGGCCACCTCCAGAAAGGTGGGCTGTAATGCGGCAGCAGCTGCAGGCTCCGGTCCTGGGCCCCGCTCCTCTCAGCACCCCTGCCTCTCCTTCAGCGCCTTTCCTCTGTAGCCTGGCAGCTTTGGCCACTGTAGCCTCAACACCCCCTCGTGGCAGAAGGTGACATCAGTCAGGGCCCATCCCTGGTCTGGGGAGGGGAGGTGGGACTCGGGACCAGATTCTCAGAAGGGACAGTGGGCGGGCCGGTCAGTCAGAGGCTCGGGTGGGTCAGTAACCTCTAGCCTCTTCCTCTGAGTAGCGGTCACACGCTCAGGAGATCTCATCATTTGCAGATCTGTATTTGGGAACTTGCCTACTTGCTAAAATCTATTTGTGACCCTAAAATCACTACTTGTTTTGCAGTCTTTTGCTGACATGTGTAGACCGGCAAAAACTCTGAGTCCCCAGCTGAGGTCGGACGAGGTGATGCTCTGTGCCTTCTCGTTTAATCGCCTGCTGCAAACACGGCCAATTTAGTGTTCAGTTTTCCACATTTTTGTGCTTTTTCGGGAGGAGATTTCCCTGTCTAAAGGGGCCCCCAGCACAGCCCTGAAGTGCGTCCAGTGGCCCTTAGCACAGGGAGGTTGGCTGTGCCTCACAGAGAAAACGCCTGTGTCTGAGGACCACACCGTCCACGTGAGCTACAGGGCAGCCGCCGCGGGTTCAACGCTCGTGAACCAACAATACAATCGTACCAAATACGGTGTCTTTAAACAGGAATGCAAGAATATGTAGAACAAGATTATGTATCAACTGGCTGAAAGAATGTGGCCCGAGGCTGGTGGGACCCTGACCCTTGGGCTCCGCCTGGGGTGATGGCTCAGTTCTCCAATATTCAGTGTTTGTGGCGACTCTACAGACCAGAACCGCTGCGTCCTGGGGCTGGCCGAGACGGTGTGTGGCTTCCGCATCGGGGCAAGAGGCCCATGGGCTCCCGCACGGACTCCCCCGCGTCTGCAGGCCCGTCCAGCCAAGGAAGCCACGATGCAGAGGGGCGGAGGTGTCGGCAGAGCTGGCCGACCTCCGGGCTCCTGGTCTCTCTGTCCGTAGCCACCTCCCCTCTGGTGCCTCTCTGAGCAGCTGGGCCAGTGGTCCTGCAGTCCCCTAGGGCAGTGGGTGGCCATCCCTGGGGAGTGCCGGGGCCATGCCCAGAGATGCAGCCTGCAGAGCAGAGAGGGGAGGGCCTGGGGCCTCTGCTGACCCACCAAGACTTGGACTGTCCCTCGCCTCCTGGACTCCCTTCGTTGCCTCAGTTACCCAGTGAAGGTCTAGCTGGGACAGTGGTTTTCTCCTTGGTTCTGCAGAGATAACCCAGTGTGACGGGGGCACACAGCAGCTCAGCGCTGACTTCTTTATATGGGGGAGGGGGGAAGCATCTTTAACTCAGGATAAAGGTTCTGCAGGGAAAGAGGCAAGAAACCACTGGGCCGTGCAGCCCTGGCTCTGGGAGTGCTGCAGAGGGAGGCTGCCGGCGGGCACACCCGCTGGAATCCCAGGGGCCTCCTTAGGGCTTCGACGGTGAGGAGGTGCCTGAGACCCACCCTGCCCCAAACCCAGTGTCTCCGTCCACGTAGCAGTTTTCGACTCACCTTGCCCTTGGCCTTGAAGCTGCACACTCAGAAGGCGGGTCTCCCTTCTCCCCTCTAAAGAGGCAGGGCTCTGAGGGGCAGAGGTGACTTGGGAAGGGAGGGGACAGGGCATTTAGGCTGAAGAATTGGGTCCCCCCTGGTGTTTGCTGAGAGATGGAAATCAAGGCTGGAATCCTTGCTGCTGGTTTTGGCCACTGGGCTGTGTTTCTCAGAGGCACAGCGCCAAGCCTGAGCCTCCCAGGTCTTGGAGGTTTTGTCCTGGCGCACCTGCCTCACTGCGTCCCACCCCTCCGGGCTCCGGCCTCCAGGCCCCCCCACGCGGCAGTCCCCTGCTTCTCCCAGGATAACCGGCTCCATTCGGCTCCCAGCCATCCTTGAATTAGGCTCCCAGCCTCTCCTGTGTGGAAAAGAACCCGCTGGCATCTGAGCTTTCCCGGGGAGGAAGAGTTCACAGATTTCAGGCGGGGATGGAGGAAGGGGCTCCTGTGGCCCCCCACCCCCCAGCGGCGGGGCTCCACTCCCTCAGCCCCCAGGACAGGGCTCTGCCCCAGCCCCTCCCGCCCCCACCCCCTAGCTGTCTGCTGCTCAGCACCTTCCTGACCCCATCACAACTCTCCTTTTCTCCTCCAGCCCGGTGGGGAGGTTTAAGGGTTAAAAATAACCCCCAAACCAAAACCCGAATACGGTTCTTCCGCATACACCGGTCTGGCTTGCCAATTCCTAGCCCAAGACCTCGCGGTCTTTCCCGTCCCTCTGCACAGGCCGTGGGCTCTGCACGGGCTGCCGCCCACTGCCCGGGCACTTCCCCTGGCCCCGCACAAGGACCCCCTCCACGGGGACGCCCCACCTCTCCACGCCCTTCCGGCCCCAGGAAGAATCACTGCGTTCCCCTCTCTCCCAGGAAGCTTTGACCTCTGCTCCCCTTGCACAGGCCCGTGTGGGCGTCATCCGTGTCCCTGATTGGATTGTGAGTTCCAGGCGGGGCGGGGCTGAGAGTCAGGGTGCCGGCGGCCCTGGAGTGCCCGGTGTGTGGGCATGTGGGAGGTACGAGTGAGCTCCAGCCCCTACCCCACCGCCAGCTCCGCCCGCCCTGTCTCTGCGGCGTGCCTCAGAATGGGCCCCGGACGGGCCCCACTCCGCGGTGCAGCTCAGGACCCCGCCAGGGTCTCCGTGCCCTGCGCGTCCTGCAGCCTCCCGGGGCTCGGCACCCCGCCCCTCCCCAGCGAGGCCCTCTGTGGCCGTCCCAGGCGGCGTCACCGTTTCCTTTCATCCATCAGTACCTTAATTACCTTGGCCATATTTTTTTTTCTTGAAATTAACTAGAAATCAAGTTCTAATTTGAGGAGCGGCGCGGGGACTCAGCACCGCCTCTAGCGGGTGGTAACTGCACTGCGGTTAGGGACGGCGGATTGCTCCTTGAGCGCCCTGGGGTGGGAGGCTCCGTGGGCGCGCACGTCGGGGCGCGCGGGGTGCCGGGTGCTAAGCCGGGGCCCCTCCACAATGAGTCCTACCCGACCCTCCCCAGGCCACGCGAGCCCAGCTGGGGCGCAACCAGCACCGCATCTGGTGCCACGAAGGCGAGGGACAAGCTTTCTCTTGATGGCTCTCAAGGGATTTTCTTTTCTTTCTTTTTAAATTGGATCAGTTTCCTTATTGAACACTGAATACATTCTTAAGATCCAGAGTCACCAGCCGGTAAGGGGCGGAGGAGAGGCAGCGAGATGCCCCCTGCCTGCTTTAGCTTTTGGGAGGCCCTAACCCCGGCGCTATTTCTTCCCGCGACGCGTCTGTGGATCCCCCCCCCCCACCTGCTGCCCTCCCACCCCGCACCCCCCAAGGCACAGCTCCGTTTCCTCATTTGCTCCTGTGCCCAGCACGGGGCCTGGCTCGGAGGGCGCTGGGTGATGGGCGGGTAGCTGGGTATGGGTTGGGGGGCATGTGGCCGATGAGCCCAGAGAGCTCCTCCCTGGGAGACCCCACCTCACTGTCTCTGGCTCCTCTTCCACAGGCTGGGCTGTCGCTAGTCCGGCCCCACCTCCCGCCCAGGGTGGGCTTTGTGTGTATGTACGTTTTCCCCGGGAGAGGCCTCCAGGGCTCTGGGAAGGGGCAACGGTGTGGTTGGTTCAGTCCTGGCCAAGGGTCCTTGCTGATGCCAGCTAACAGAGCCTGGGCGCTTCAGCCCCCGCCCGCCCGCCCCACCACCTCGTGTTGGCAAAGAAGTGGCCACGCCCTTCTCCTGAAGCCGCTGCCTCAGGCCTGCATCACCTGGAACAGCAGCTGAGGGGGGAGGGGCGAGTTGGGGGAGGGGCAGGCTCCGCCTAGGTTGGGGGCGTGCAGAGGCCCTGGGGGAATGGGTGCAGCCTCGCCACTGCCCAGCAGGGCCATGTGCGCCGCCCACAGGCCAAATTCCAGAGCTCTGAGCCTGTCGTGGCCCGTGTAGGGAGGACCCTGCTGGAGGCCAGGTACACCCCGTGGGCAGTGTGGCCCAGTGGTCCAGCCCAGGGATCCTGTAGCCAGACAGCCTGGGCCCAGATCCTGTTTCTGCTGCTTGGAGCTGGGGGTCCCCCGCCTGGGGCTACGGAGGCTTGAATGGGGTCCTCTGAGCGGTCCCCCTACCGTCTGCGCATGGAGCTGAGCGTCATGAGGTGTGGGTGGGAGATGGGGCTGAGCTGCCGGCAGCCCTTCAGTGACCTGGCCGAAGTCCAGGGGTGGTGGTGCTGGGCCACTTTGTTGGGGGCAGGGAAAGTTCCTTCGGACACACCAGGAGGAGGGAGGGGCAAGAATCAGTGCGAATATTACGCAGGGCAAGGAGAGTAGGTTTTACTCTGAGATCGGGGAAGAAGTCAAAGGGGTTTAAGCAGGGGTGGGCGTGGGGCACCCTGACTTATGGCGTGAAAGATCCCCCTGGCGTAGGGACAGACGGTGGGGGGCAGGGCCAGGCGAGGCTGTGACGCAGGGGCCGCACTGGCAGGTCTGGTGGGGGTTAGACATGAGTGCGCATGTGGGAGCCTGTTGAGAGGTCAGTTTTCCGGGGTGGCGGGGGCGAGGAACGGACGCAGGTGCCCAGTGGTGAAGGCCGCCAGGCCCTTGGTATTCACTGAGGATGAAGTAAGCTTAGGCCTATGGGGACAGCTGGCAATTTACAAAGGTTGGGGACACTTGGGAGCCTGTCTCGACTACGGTGCTGCCTTCCCCCGGGGCCTCAGTCCCCGCTCACCCCGTGACCGCCTAGAGAAAGGCCAGAAACCCCTGCAGGGGTGGCAGGCTCTCCCACAGCCCTTGGCAGGTCCTGGACTTAAAACCATCAGAGCGACAGAAACACACCAGGCCCGGGACCCTGGGAGCTGGGTTTCCCTCTGGCTTTCTCTGAGTGGCTCAGTGTGGCCTGGATTCGTGGTTCACCTCATTGGTGGATGCGGGCCAGTACCCAGGGCCCCAGAACGTGCAGTGGGCAGCCAGGTGGGCAGATGAGACGAGGAGGCCCAGCCCTGCCCTGGAAGGGCCCTGAGCTGGCGGGGGTCCCAGTCGTGGCCCAGAGGTTTCCGGGCTCCCACCCAAGAGTGTCTTTGGGGGCTTCCAGGGGGAGGACTTGGTGGGGGGAGGGGGACGCTGTCCCGCGCTCAGAGCAGTTAATGTCCCAAGGGGATTCCTGGGTGACGTCTGCTCCCCTCTGACCCACATTCTCCCGGGAGGAGGCCAGCCTGCCTGCTTCCGCGTGGACCCCTGCAGGTCAGACTTCTTGCATCTGGAGACTTCTCTAGTCCTTGCTTGGGACTCCCTGCCGGCCCTCCCCTCCCCCTCCCCTCAGCCCTCCGCTGGGCCGGGGCAGTGTCCCTGAGTACCGGAGCTCAGCCCAGGCACCTGGTCCAGTCCAGGCCCCTCCACTGCCCCACTCCCCAAGCTTCCCCCCGCCTCAGACACCTAGGGGGGCCCGGAACACGCCGGTCTCCCTACTGCCTGGGCGTAGGGTGCTGGTGCCAGAGGGTGAGGGGGGCGGGAGAGGCCTCCGCAGGGTCAGCCCAGGTTGGGGGGACACGCAGCTCTTCCCTGCCCCCGGGCCTGGGGTGGGGGCCCTGGCAGAGATTTTCCAGCTCCTCCGCCCTGCGGCCCCCAGGTGGAGTCTGGAGGGGGCCTGGGAGCCCCTGGGCCCCTGCTGGGGTGGGGGAGGGCAGGCTGCAGGCTGCTGTGTGGGGCTGAGAAGGCAGCTGCATCTGAGTCATGCTCCGGAAAATGAGAGGCTGCTTCCACCACCATCTGGCTCCTCAGGAGGAGGAGGAGGAGATGCGGCGTGGGGGGGTGGGGCGGAGAGGAGAGGGCAGGGGGCAGGGCTGCAGGGGGAGGGGGAGGGGGCCGCACCTGGACCCTTCTTCCCTGTCTGTCCCTGGGGAGGACTGGGGGGAGGTGGAGGCTCTTTCCCAAAGCAGCTCTGCCTCAACCCCCAGAGGGACCCCGCAAGTCAACAGGGAGGGGCGTCTGATGCTCAGCATAGCAAACCCAGGCCACACCAGGCGCTCCCGTGAAGGGTCTTTTCAGGGACTCCCTCACCCCAGTTCAGGGACCCCAGAGCCTGCAGGGCTCTCCTGAGCACAGCCCGGTGCAGGGCGCCAAGTGCCCTGCCCCCACCCCTGACCAGATGTCCCGCGTCCCCCAGGCTGGGAAGCCTTGGCTCAGAGCCTTTGAGCAGCCCCAAGCCTCCCACTCAACACATCCCTGGGACCACTGCCCTGGCAGCTCTGCAGGTGGGGGCTGGGTGTGAGTGGGGTGGCTCTGCAGCCCCTCCTCTGGCCTCTGTGGCAGCCCCTCCCCCTGGGGCTGGGTGGGTGGAGGGGATGGCCTTTCTGACTGGGGCACCCCCTTAGGCCGCACTGCCTTCCCACCCTCCGGGAATTATGACAGATTCCCCTTGTCATGTTACGTGCAGATGGGGCAGCTGAGGCCTGAGAGGGGAAGGGGCTCCTGGACCCCTGGTCTCACTGCAGGTCTCTCCGCAGCTGCAAAAACAGGAGCTGGGCTGGATCAGTGGGTTCTAAGGTGTGGAGCATTAGGCGTATCTTAGCAGTGAAACCTGTCCCGTGAGAGCTTACCTAGATGCTAACGCCTGAGAGCTGAACTTCAGCCTGCCCTGTGCTGTGCGCCCCCTCGAGCAGACATGGGTGCGGCACCCCTTCCTAGATGCATTCACCTTTCTGAGCTTCGGGTTTCCTGTCTGAAATGGGACTGGCAGGGCAGAGGATGTTCATTACGGTCCTTGCTGCGCCTGACGCGGGTCACAGTCAGCAGCAAGCCACCAGATGGGAATGGTGTCCGCGACCCCAAAGGCCGGGAGAGGCGCTGCTGGGCTGGGCCCCGTCCTGGGGAGGGGCAGCGCCGGGGCCTGTTGTGGTCCGTGTCCAGGGATGCGGAAGTGGTCAAGAGCCTTTTGGTTGCCAGGGTCAGAGCCCCAACCTGGTGGAGGAGAGAAAGAGGAGTTGACGGACGGGAGTCACAAGGGCAGGGGTGCGCGGGTCAGGAGCGCCTCTCCATCCATCCCCTGGCTCAGCTTTGCCCCGCCAGCGTTGTCCTCCCCCAGGCTGGTGCCACGTCCTCCTGTAGCTGCCGCCCACTAGTCCTTGCCTGGGGCCCTTGGAGGAAGAATCCTGGGGATGGACAGTCTGGGGTGGGCTGGGGGGAGGGGAGACAAGGTGCTGTGAATGGGAGGCCTTTTCTCCAGTGCCTGGGTTTACGGGGGGCAGCTCTCCAAAAGAGGGGAGGCGTAGCTGGTTAGCAAGACGCACCTGGCGCGGGTCCTTCCCGACAGGTGGAGGTGGGTCTCTCTGGAAAGACTCGGTTCCCGACCCCGAGGCGGGAGAGGTGTATCCTCCCGGACACCAGGACTGAGGGGGCCTCTGGAGGGCTGCCGGGCGACACAGGCGGGCTTGGCCATGGCCATGGGCGTGGTCGGCCGTCTGGGAGCAGCTCCTTGGTCCTGGTCACCTTTGTGTGAAGGTTGAGGCTGGGAAGTCAGGGATCTCAGCAGGGCTTTGAAGCCGGCCGGCAAGTCATGTTACCCACCTCCCCGCGTCAGGAACACGCAGCCTATGCCCTGGCACACTGTCTTCTTCTTGTCTGGGGCACGACAGAGCCTTCCCATTTACACATACAGAAGCTGAAAAGGACGGTGCCAGAGATAGTGAGATGTGTTAGAGCTAAGGGTCTGCCCATCAGCAAGCACTTCCTTTGCTCCTGTCCTGGCTCTGTCATGAGATACCTAAGGCTGATTAGTGTTAAAACCTTTACAGAATCCAACACCCATCCATCTATCCATCCATCTATTCTTCTATCTATTCATCCATCCATCCACCCACCATCCATCCATCTACCGAACATTTATTGAAAGCCTGCCATGTGCTGGGCATAGGGTTAGTACTGGTGATACCAGGTGAGCAAAAGCATAGCATCACCCTTGAGTAGTGTTGCCAGCTACTGTAAAGAGAAATACAGGACACCCACCTGTCTTTCAGGCTGGGAGAATCTGGCTCCAGGTATTCCTGACTTTCTGGTCTTGGGGCCCCGCCCGGCACTGAGTGCTCCGTGCCCCTGGGGTCGGATGCTGTCTCTGTGTGGTCACAGGGCCCTCAGGAGGCCTGCTGCCCCTCAACCCCCCCCCCCCCCCCCCCCGGCCCTGGCCCACCTCTCCATTCCCTCCTGGCCCTGTTTCTCTGCCCTTCACACCTGCTCGCTGGCCACCCCCAGGGCAGCAGGTGGTGAATTGGGCTGGGCTTGGGTGTTTGCCTCATCTTGTGCTGCTGGTCTATAATCTCCTTGCAGGAAAGTCCAAGTCTGTTTGTTGTTTCATCCCCTATTCACGCCTGGCGACAACAGCAGCAGCAGCTGTGCCTCACGGGCCTCTCCTACCCTATGGGTGCTTTGAAAAATGATCTAATATAATTCTTACAAAAACCTATGAACTTGGTAATATTATTATCTACATTTTAAAGTTGTAAATAGAGAGGTTAAGAAACCTCCTCAAGTTTACCCAGCTAGGAGTGGCTAAACCAGGGGCACAAAAGAGCAGTTTTATCATCTTGAAAAATGCTTATTATTAAAATATCTATTAATGCAAAAAATGACGGAAAAGGAAGTCTGTAAAAGTCAGTTGAAATCCCATCACTAAGAGGTAACCATCGTTCAATTGCCCCACCCTAACCCAGACATCTTGCTTCACAAATACATAGAGGGAAGAGGGTTGGAAATAGCTGAAAAGCAGCTTGAGCTAATACTATAGTGCTTTACTCTAAAATAAAATGTCAAACTTTATTTGGATTTAAATGGAAGGAGTTGCTGAATTTCAAATATATATTTTATGACAACAAAAGAGACTGGTTCCTAAAAGATCTGCATGTTTTCCATAGTCATGCTTTAAAATCTGGGCGTCCTTATGTTTACGTAACCACGAAATTGACAGCGATCCAGAGGTACTGAGCCCCTAGGAACACGCGGGGAGGCACCTCCCGGGCTTCTGCCCACACCCACTCCTCCCTCTACTTCCGTGTGTAATAGACGCACAGGAAAGTGCTCCCACGTAAGCAGGGCTCGATGAATTTTCACACGCCCTGAACTCACCCGTAACCACTTGCAGATCAAGGGGACCATCCCAGCCCCCCTCAAAGCGCCCCTCAGCCCTCCTCCCGTCAGCACCCCGCCCGGGCAGGGCCATGAGTTACTGGGTTTGGTTGCTTTCTCTTTACTGGACTCAGAACCAGGTGTGGGAGGGTCGCTCTCGGCCCCCTTGCCGAATGCCATTTTCCCCGTGCATGGCCCCGGATTTGTCCACCTGTCCTGTTTTAAGGCTGATGGGCACTGCAGGGGTTCCAGCTTTGGCCTCTTTTGTTGCTCTGAACACTCAAGCACCTGTCTTTAGTCCGGACCCTTCTGCTGGGTAAATCTTAGGTGTGTGTCTGTGTAGGTGCAGTTTTCCTAAGTGGCCACACCGGCTTTTACTGTCACCAGTGATCACGAGTTCTGCTTACTCCACATCCTTGCCCATACAGTAAGTCCCCTCCATATGAACCTTCAAGTTGAGAACTTTCAAAGATGCAAACGTGCCCCAGTATGCCCGCTGTGGTGCTGTACTACTGTACTTTTCAAGGTACTCTACTGTAAGATTAAAAATGTTTTTGTTATTTTTTGTTTGTTTTTTAGGTATTATTTGTGTGAAAAGTATTATAAGCCTATTGCAGTACAGTACTATATAGCCGATTGTGTTAGTTGGGTACCCAGGCTAACTTTGTTGGACTTACGAACAAATTGGACTTACGAATGCGCTCTCGGAAAGGAACTTGTTTGTATGTAGGGGACTTACTGTAACTGGAAGTTTTCATCTATATCACGTTGACCACTCTGCAGGTTTGTGATATTCCATTGTGATTTTAATTTGCATTTCCATGACGGTTAATGAAATTGGGTCACTTTTTATATGTTTACTGATCTCTTGACCCTCCTCTTCTGTGAAGTGTCCGTTCAGGTCTTTTCACCTATTTTTCTATGGAGTTGTCTGTCCTTTACTTGTTGCTTTGTACATGTTCTTTATATATGTATATGTTCTGGACATTAAGTCTTTGGTGGTTTGCTGCACATGTATTGCAAATATCCCCCACCTTTATTGTTATGCATGTAGCTTTACTTATATTTTTAAATTCTATAAGGTATTATGAGGGACTTCCCTGGTGGTGCAGTGGTTAAGAATCTGCCTGCCAATGCAGGGGACACGGGTTCGAGCCCTGCTCCGGGAAGATCCCACATGCCACAGAGCAACTAAGCCCGTGGCCCACAACTACTGAGCCTGCACTCTAGAACCCACGAGCCACAACTACTGAGACAGCATGCCACGACTACTGAAGCCCACGCACCTACAGCCCATACTCCACAACAAGAGAAGCCACCGCAATGAGAAGCTCGTGCACCTCAACAACACTTGCTGCAACTGGAGAAAAGCCCGCGCGCAGCAACGAAAACCCAACGCAGCCAAATAAATAAATAAATAAACAAATGTATTTTTAAAAAAAGACATTATGAGTATTGTTTTGCAGTCTATAGTCATTTCAATTTGCCCACAAATTTTATCCTTTTTGGTATTCTTTATTTTTTCCTACATTTTCATATTTACATCTGGGATCCTTTTCCTTTTGCCTAAGTAAATTTCCTTTAATATTCCTTTTTTTTTTTTTTTTTTTTTAATATTATTTTTTTTTAATTTTTAATTTTATTTGTTTATTTATTTATGGCTGTGTTGGGTCTTCGTTTCTGTGCGAGGGCTTTCTCTAATTGCGGCAAGTGGGGGCCACTCTTCATCGCGGTGCGCGGGCCTCTCGCTATCGCGGCCTCTCTTGTTGCGGAGCACAGGCTCCAGACGCGCAGGCTCAGTAATTGTGGCTCACAGGCCTATTTGCTCCGCGGCATGTGGGATCTTCCCAGACCAAGGCTCGAACCCATGTCCCCTGCATTGGCAGGCAGATTCTCAACCACTGCGCCACCAGGGAAGCCCTAATATTCCTTTTAATGCAGATCTGGCAAAGATGAATAGTTTTAGTTTTTGTTTCTCTGAAGTCTTCTTTTAAAAAAAAATCTTCTCAGGTTTTTTTTTTTTTTTTAATATTTAGTTATTTATTTATTTGGCTGCGCCAGGTCTTAGTTGCGGCACGTGGACTCCTTAGTTGTGGAATACAAACTCTTAGTTGCAGCATGTGGAATCTAGTTCCCTGACCAGGGATTGAACCCGGACCCCCTGCTTTGGGAGCGTGGAGTCTTAACCACTGTGCCACCAGGGAAGTTTCTGTTTCCCTGAAGTCTTGGTTTCATTTTCATCTTGGAAGGATATTTTTGAAGGGTGCAGAATTTTAGGTTGGCTGTTTTCTTTCCTTTCAGCACCTTAATGATATATTCCTTTGTCTCCTTCCATCAGTTCTTTTTCTTGAGTCTCAGTCACACTGTCCTGCTTCTTTGCATGTGTATTGGTTTTATGGTTTCCTCCCCTGCGCATTGTTTTAGGGACTCTGGATTCTGCTGTGTTCTCTTTAGGATTATTAATTTTTTTGTTTGTTCTATTCCGTGGTTAACTCAACTGAACTCAAACCGTACACACCGCCTTCCCTGTGGTGGTTGGTGGGTAAGATCTCTGTTCTGTTCGCAGAGCTGTTTGGAATCCGTCCTGTGCAAGCACAGCTCACAGACCAGCCAGAGGTTTGAGATGAGTTTATTATGGAGTATTTGGGGCTTCCTGTCTGTGGCTCTCTCTCTCTCTTTTTTTTAAAAATTAATTAATTAATTAATTAATTTATTTTTGGCTGCGTTGGGTCTTTGTTGCCGAGCGTGGGAGAGCAGGGGCTACTCTTTGTTGCGGTGCACGGGCTTCTTGTTGCAGAGCACGGGCTCTAGGCGTGCAGGCTTCAGTAGTTGTGGCACATGGGTTCAGTAGTTGTGGCTCGCGGGCCCTCGAGCGCAGGCTCAGTAGTTGTGTCATATGGGCTTAGTTGCTCTGTGGCATGTGGGATCTCCCCAGACCAGGGCTCGAACCCGTGTCCCCTGCATTGGCAGGCGGACTCTTAACCACTGCGCCACCAGGGAAGTCCTGTGGCTCTCTCTTTTCTGGGATTTCCCCTCACTTTCTAGCTGCTCTGGTCACCCCAAACTCTGTCCTCTGGTTCTTCACGTCAGTAAGACCGCACGTTCCATCATGGTTTTAGCTACCCTGTGCGGCCCAGACGGGGCTGCCCTCGGAACATGGGAACCCCAGCTGTTCCCTTCTCCCCTGTGTCCATCCCCTACAGCCTCTGTCTGGTCCTGGCTGCTCTCCGGTGCTGTCAGACAGTTGTCTTTGTATCCAGCAATCGTAGTTGTTACCTGTGCAAGAGTTGGCCCAGTTGGAGCCACCTGGCCATTACTGGGAGCAAACCCTCAGGCAGTTACAGGGCTGGAGGAGGGCAGATCCCACAGCCGGATCAGGAATGACCTGGGGCTGGAAGGGGCTTGTCTGGTTTGGGGACCGGTCTCTTCAGAGACTCACCTGAGAGCTTGCAGGTCAGCCTCCGGCCGAATACAGCACCACGATCTTACAAATGTTTTGTAGTGGGGGTGGGAGGCCAGCGGTGTGTTTAAGGCCCCTGAATTCTCTAATTTGGCCACTTTTGCTCCTGGGACTGTGCAAAACTTTGCTGATTCCTCTTCTCTGCAGCTGCTGGGGCCAAGCCCAGTCCTCGGCCCAGCACCCAGACCGACAAGTGTCCCCAGGGGACAAGACGGCTGTGACCATCTGCCTATCTGGACAGTTCTCCCGTCCCCAGAGTTTCAGGTCCTTAAGTCCTCAGGGCGCCACAGTTCTCTGACCTCTGCAGCAGGATTTTTGTAATGTGTCCGGCCGCTCTCAGTGGCTGTCTTCAGGACTGATGGCCTTCCATGTGGGATCCACCCTTTCCTCCTCAGAAGTGGATGTCCAATAATTATTTTTACACTTGTTACTTCCGTTCTGGTCTGCTTCCTGTCATTTAGCCTCAAATCCAAAGTGGAGTGTTTCCGATGCTCCCTCTAGGCTCAGCCTCCTTCGGTTTGTAAAGATCAAATGAGAGATCAGACCAAAAAAAAAAAAAAAAACAACAACACAAAAAAACCCTGTCCAAACCTCTGCTTTCCAGTTGGTATTTAACCAAAAAAAGAAACCTTTAAAATGCAAGTGCTGGGACTTCCCTGGTGGCACAGTGGTTCTCCCAATGCAGGGGGCCCAGGTTCAATCCCTGCTCAGGGAACTAGATCCCACATGCATGCCACAACTTAGGAGCCTGCCTGCCTCAACTAAGACCCAGCGCAACTAACTAAATAAATATATATATATTTAAATGATCCTTTTTTAAAATTAATTAATTAATTAATTAATTAATTAATTTGGCTGTCTTGGGTCTTCATTTCTGTGCAAGGGCTTTCTCCAGTTGTGGCAAGTGGGGGCCACTCTTCATCGCGGTGCGCGGGCCTCTCACTATCACGGCCTCTCTTGTTGCGGAGCACAGGCTCCAGACGCGCAGGCTCAGCAGTTGTGGCTCACGGGCCCAGTCGCTCCGCGGCATGTGGGATCCTCCCAGACCAGGGCTCGAACCCGTGTCCCCTGCACTGGCAGGCAGACTCCCAACCACTGCGCCACCAGGGAAGCCCCAATAAATATTTTAAAATAGATTTATTTATTTATTTATTTTTGGCTGCATTGGGTCTTTGTTGCTGCGCACGGGCTTTCTCTAGTTGCTGCAAGCAGGGGCTACTCTTCGTTGAGGTGTGCGGGCTTCTCATTGCGGTGGCTTCTCTTGTTGCAGAGCACGGGCTCTAGGTGTGCGGGCTTCAGTAGTTGTAGCACATGGGCTCCGTAGTTGTGGTTCACAGGCTCTAGAGCGCAGGCTCAGTAGTTGTGGCACACGGGCTTAGTTGCTCCGCGACATGTGGGATCTTCCCGGAACCAGGGCTTGAACCCGTGTCCCCTGCATTGGTAGGCGGACTCTTAACCATTGCTTCATCAGGGAAGTCCCAATAAAATAAATATTAAAAAAAAAAAAACGCGAGTGCCTTTTGTCCCAGCAATACCAATCCTGGGACTTTATCTCAAGGCAAGAATTTAGAATGTGCTCAGAGATCAAGCTGCCAGGATGTTTACGGCAGTACTACTTCGGATGTTGAAAGAAAAACTGTAGAACAATAGGTAACTTGTTGAAAAAAAATTTTGGTTTATGCAGAGTGTGAAGTCGTGTAGTCGTTAAAAGTATGGTGGCAGATGTAGTGGAAACACGCTGGGGCTTTACTATTGATAGACGTTTGCAGGATCCAAGTCCGTGTGTGGTCTGAAGGCTTTGTGGCACGTCGCCACGGGGTTGAAGGAGGGGTGTCTGGCGGGGCCCACGCACCTCCTCTCACAGCCGTGGACTCAGGGTGCAGTTATTTAGTATCTTCTGGTTGTCTGTGTTTTCTGAGTTTTTGAATAATGACTGTTTTTTGATTCTGTGTTTTTGAAGTGTGAGTTACATACAGTAGAATGTGTAGACCCAAAGTGTGCAGTTTGATGAAGTATGAGAATAAATAGCCCGTGTAACCCTCACCCAGAACAAGGAATGTTTCCACCTCCTCAGAATCCCCGGTGCCTCGTTCTGGCCTAAGGTGAACTGTGGGTAAACACGGCTCAGAGAAGCCGTGTTTGCAGCCGGGTCCTCAGGGAGGCGTGTCCACATCATCCCCGCCTCTGGGCCCTGCGGCCGGGCCTGGGGAGCGGGAGGGGCTCTGCAGCGGGAGGGGCCCGCCCGGCCCGAGGCTACCCCCCTTCGGCTCCCGTGTCAGCTTGGGGTCACCTGGCCAGAGGGACAGAAGACCTTTGCACCAGAGGCATCTTCTGCCCTGCAGTGGAGGCGGGAGGGGAGAAAGGCTGCATTCCTGGGGGGGGCGGGGCACTTCCTTCTGAGCTGCCGGCCAAGTGTCAGCTGCTCCCAGGACCCAGCTGGGGCTGCATGGCTTCCGGGCTGGCGGTGGCACCTCTAACCGGCCTCACGGCCTGTGGCAGGCAGGGTGGGCCGACTCGGGGGAGAGGAGCTTAGTCTGGGGGCGAGCGCAGTGCCGGGTCCCGGGGGCTGCTGCTGGCCTCAGGGACGTGTCTGCCAAAACCTCACGGACTGCGTGGCTTAGTCCACAGCCGTTTATTCCTCTGGGAAGGCCTCTTTCCTTGGGTGGCAGGCGGCCGCCTTCTCACCGCGCACACGGGGGAGAGATTTCGAGCTTGGTGTTTGCTCCTCTTATGAGGACACCAGCCCTGTGGAATTGGGACCCACCCTTCCGACCTCATAGGCCCCATCTCCAAATACAGTCACACTGGGGGCGGGGCTTCACCAGTGAAGTTGGGGGGCACACGATTCAGCCCACAACACTCAGGCACCGGGCCAGGGCCCGCGGGGTGGGCGGCCCTGCTCCCCTGCCCTGGTGGTGGGGGTTCCTGCAGGGGAGTCCTGAGCTCCTTCTCACCTCCCTCCCCAGGTGTCCCCAGGTGCGACCCACGCAGTTCTGCCAGCTCAGTCCTTCCAAGCCCAGGCTTCTCTCCTGCACAGCCCCCGAGTAGTGCTGGCCTCGGAGGCGGGGCCTGATTCTGGGGGAAGCCCGGAACCGGGCCTGTGTGCCAGCCGCTGGAGAATCTGAGAGCGAACGCACCTGCCTGCAGCAGGATTGCTGCTGTGGTCACGCTGAGAAGTGAAAACGCCTTCTGTTAAGCACTTGGGCTCTTATTTATTTATTGAGGCTAATGAGTACCTTGGCCCCTCCCTGCCCTGGATTCCCTCGCAGATCTCCCCATTAATCCCACTGTGGAAAATGCCCAGCGACGGGAGCAGGAGGAGGGTGTGAAGGTTGTGAGTGCATGTGTATGTGTGTGTGTGTGTGTGTCTGTGCACATGTGTGTGTTGGGAGGGGGTGGTCCCAGCCCCCCTGGGCATTAGACCCCCTCAGCGGGCCCCCTTCTCTCTCCCCATGCCCTGCCCCAGGGTGGGGGGGAATGACCTCATCCACGCTATCCTGTCCGGGCAGGTCTCTCTTTAACCAGCCACAGGTGCCTGCTCTGCAGAGGCTAAGACATCGTCACCTGGCGAAGCTTCATACAGCACAAGAGGGGGAGCGGGGATTTGGGGGTCCACAGTCTTCCCATGCAGGTCCCCCCTGGGGCCTGTCTTCCCCATCCTGTCTGGATTCGTGGTTTGTATGGGCTCCTCCCCAATCAACCCCGGGAAACCACAGAGGGCAGGCAATGATGGCTCTGTGGAACCGTAAAAACCCAGCAAGACCCCAGGGAAACCCCTGAGATGGAGGTCGTCTTCAATGGGGTGGACGCGGTAGGGGGCAGCCACGGCCAGGCTGCCGGGTGGGTGTGGCAGGTGCACCTACACATGCTGGTGGGAGGGATTGATGAGCACTTGGGTGGGGGGTGGGGGAAGGCCAGGCGCTGATGGAGGGCTTCCTGGAAGAACAGGTACGGGGGGAGTATGATTCTGACATCAATTCCCTTGTGAGTTTCTTCCCCACACCAAACAACTTCTCCACACCAGCCAGGTGTCCTACAATTCAACTCGATTCTGACAAGACCTGGAAACAGTGTCAGATCCTACAGGTTAAAGCTCAGCCCCACAGGACTGCCCCCTCCCCCCACTTCAGACCCCAGTCTTGAGTCCAGGTTGTGACCGACTGGCTAGACCAGAGGTTCCCACGACCCCCTCCTTGGGTTCCATTAATTTGCTAGAGCTGCTCATAGAACTCAGGGAAACAGTTTACTCACTAGATCACCAGTTTGTTATAAAAGGATATAACTCAGGAAGAGCCAGGTGCACGAGATGCCTGGGGCAAGGCGTGGGGAAAGTACGAGGAGCTCCAGGCTCCCTCCGAATGAGCCCCTCTCCCCGATTCTCCACGGGTTCACCAGCCAGGAAGCCCTCCGAACCTTTTCCTCCGAACCTTTTCCTCCGAACCACAGGGTGGTCTCATGGAGGCTTCTTGCATGGGTGCAATTGATTAAAACATTGGCCACTGATTGTTGGCTCCACCTCCAGCCCCTCTCTCCTCCCCAGAGGTCGGGTGGGTGGGACCGACAGTTCCACCCCTGTCATCACGTGATTGATTCTCCTGGCAACCAGTCCCCACCCTCAGGTGTTTCCAAGGTCACCTCATTCACACAACAGAAGACACCTTGACCACTCTCTTCACTTAGGAAATGCTGAGGGTTTTAGGAGCTCTAAAAATGCCAGAAATGGGGATTAAGATTAAATATGTATATCTTTCTATTGTAAATCACGGCATCACAGGGAGGCACATCACTTGTCCTCCTTGGGCTCTGGGAATTACAAGCAGCGGGTGCAGCCCTGCAGAACCAGAACCAGAACACGAGTTCTCACCAGGAAGGGACGCCAGCAACCCAGCAACATCTGCGGTGTCAGGCACTATGATTGGAACAGGTGGACCAAGAGTGTGACATAAGCATAAGATTAAAGTGGAGCGAATGGGATAGATCTACTCAAGTGGATAAAGGAGGAGAGCAACGATACGAAGCGAGCAGCAAATTGAGAAAGAAAGAACCTCGCGGAAATATTGGGTTTCACAACCGTGATTGTGGAAATAAATCACACGACAGATAAGACAAATAGCGGGATGGATACAGCTGAACCCACGGGCGGGCTGTAGGGCCAAGAAAGCATCCGAGGGGCAGCAGGAAACCATGGCGAGATGAGATTGAAAGTATACAAGAAAAGCTGAGGGACACAGAGGACAGAGTGGAGACGCCAACCCTGGGACATAGGAGTTCTGGGCTGGGAGGTGGGGGGAGCATTTGAAAACGCAAAGAGGAGACCTTTTCAGAATCTGTGTTGGGAGAATTCACGGGCTCAGACGTGGATGGGAGAGGTAGGGGGCGTCCAGGCATGTCTTTGTTTCCAAATATTGGAGACAAAAAGAAAATTCTAGATGTTTCCAAAAAAAAAGAGAAGAAGATTCCCCACCAGAGAGCACAAATCAGGCTGATACCCAGGGTCTCAGCAACAATTCTGGATGCGAGAAGTGGAACAGTTGGACCCGGGAGCCTGTAGTCAAACCACACCCAAACTCGAGGGGGAAAGAAAATATTCTCAGGCCACAAAGCCGCAGGAAGTTTGCGCCAAAGAGGCCCGCAGGGAAAACCTGTTTGGAGGAAGTACTCAGCGGGGAGTGAAAGGAATCCGGGAGGACGTCCCTCCTCCCCCACAAGGCATGTGGGAAGGAGGGGGATCCCACGCCTTGGTTCAGAATATGGTCCTCCGAGAAAGTTCAGGACTAAAGGAAAAGGAGCCGTGTATTCACAGCACTCGGGTGTAAACTACACCGAGTGCCTGAGTGGGAACGCATTGGGGACGGAATTCGGGATGTCCGTGAACTCCGACGGGAAGAGTCCCATCCTTACTTTCCAGACCCCTCACCTAAACTGAGTGCCCGCCTGTGAAGGCAGGAGGAGCCCCCGAAATGCCCTGTCATCGTCCGGCCGCCATAGGGGCTCAGCAGCACTTTGGCTGATGTTTCGGCACTGATGGTCATGAGACTGGCTTCTGGATCTCCCCTAATACCTTAGCGGGAAGGCTCCTTTATTACCCTGTAAGAAATTACACTTTGTGTTATTTTGGTAACTGTATTTCAGTGTAGGTGGTTTCCTTTGCAACTCGATGTGTTTTATTTTATGCATTTACAAATCGAGTTCTGGGAAGGGGATCTGCAGGCTTCCCCAGAGGGGCCGTGGAAAAGGCTAACACCCGCCCCCGCCACCGGGGGTTGGCTAATGCACTTGCACAGCCTCGGCAAGTCACGGCACTGCTCTATGCCTCAGTTTCCCCATCTGTAAAACAGGGACGATAAAGGTCCCAATTTACAGAGTTGCTGGGAGGATAGGTGAGTCATGGCACATCCCATGTCCCATACGCGACCACACTTACGGCTGCTTCAGGACCGCTGGGTCCAACAGGAAATTGGACATTCTTAGGATTAAATAATGTTTGCACCACGTGCCAAGATTTGCAAGACCCAGCTGTGCAGTCCTTAGAAAGAAGCTTATAAAAAACAATAGGTTCCAAACTAGAAGAGGGCTGTGCACAATACTGTCATTTCAGATGATAAATCTGAAAACCTAGACGGAAGCGGGTAAACTCCTTGAAAAATGTGAAATACTAAAATTGGCATGAGAGGAAATAGAGAGCTTAAATACTAATAAGTACTGAGGAAATGGAAACGGTAGTCAGACTCACACCCCCCTGCCCCCGCCAAAACACCCACCTAGCCCCAGTTGGTTTTACAGGGGATTCTACCAAACTTTAAAGGATCAGTTAATTCCTTTCCTGGACAAATTGTTTCAGAAAAGAGAAGACAAAAGAACCACAAGCAAGGTGGCCCAGCTTGTGTCATGAGGCTAGAATCAACCTTGAGTCTAAAACCAGGTAAATGTATGAAAAGATAATCTGTCCATCTCCTCTGTGAACTTAAGCTGAAAGTCCTGCATAACCTACTAGCTGAGTAGGGCTGGGTGGCTGGCTGCCCTTGTCCTGCCCACTCCAGCCTCTGGCCTTGGCCTTGGCCTGGCAGCCTGGCTGGAAAGCCTGTCTGTGGACTGAGGACCCTCCAACTTCTCACCAGCTCAGCCAAGGGGGAGCCCTGGTTGGAGCTGGGGGTTGGGGGCAGGGGGGAAAGGCCTGGCTCCCCATTTCCTTCTTTCTTTCTTGTTCTGGCTTTTGGAGGGAATGGGTCTAAAAGATTCTGTACTAAATGTACTTAAAAAATAACCTGTTTGGGACTTCCCTGGTGGTCAGTGGTTAAGACTCTGCAGTTCCACTGATGGGGTCATGGGTTTGATCCCTGGTCGGGGAACTAAGATCCCACAAGCTGCGCTGCAAGGCCAAAAAAGAAAAAAAAAATAGCCTGTTTATTTTAGAATAGTTTTAGATTTACAGAAAAGGTGCAGAAATAGTACAGGATTCCTGTCTACCCTGTACGAATGCCGCTAATGTTCACATCTCACGTTAGGGAGACCTTTGTCACGACCACTGAACCAACATCCATGCGTTACTTTTTAAAAAATAATTAATTAATTAATTAATTAATTAATTAATTTTTGGCTGCATTGATTGGGTCTTCGTGGCTGCGCATGGGCTTTCTCTAGCTGCGGTGAGCGAGGGCTACTCTTCATTGCAGGGCGCGGTCTTCTCATTGCGGCGGCTTCTCCTGTTGCAGAGCACAGGCTCTAGGTGCACAGGCTTCAGTAGTTGTGGCACATGGGCTCAGTAGTTGTGGCTCGCGGGCTCTAGAGCGCAGGCTCAGTAGTTGTGGCGCATGGGCTTAGCTGCTCCGCGGCATGTGCAATCTTCCCGGACCAGGGCTCGAACCTGTGTCCCCTGCATTGGCAGGCGGATTCTTAACCACTGCACCACCAGGGAAGTCCTCGATGGGTTACTATTAACTAAAGTCTGCTTTATTCAGATTTCCTTAGTTTATACGAATGTCTTCTTCCATCCAGGATCCCATGCAGACCCCACATTCCACTGGTCATCGTGTGGTCTTAGGGTTCTTTGCGTGGAGACAGTTCTTACACTTGCCCTTGCTGTGGGTGGTTTCGAGGAGAACTGGGCAGGTATTCTGTAGAATGTCCCTCAGCTGGGGTTTGTCTGATGTTTTCCTCATGGTTACACTGGAGTCACAGGTTTGGGGAAGAAGAGCACAGAGGGGACGTGCTGTTTCCATCACTTCTTTTCAAGAGGACTCAGTGTTACCATGACGTGTCATGCTGGACGTTCATCCTGATCACCTGGCTGAGGTGTGCTTGCCAGGTGTCTCCGCTGCTGAGTGACTCTTTCCCCACTTGGCACACTGTCCTCTGGAAGGAGGTCACCCTGCGGCCCACACCTGAGGGCTGGGGAGCCACCCTCCACCTCCCTGAGCATCTGCATAAACTATCTGGAATTCTTCTGCAGGTGTTAGCCAGCTCAGGGTCAGCTGCTCGTCACTCAAGGATCCAAAACTGAGAGACAAGTGTTGGGTAAAAGGAAAGACAGATTTACTGAGGAAGCTGGCAATCCTGGGGAGAAGGTGGACTCACGTCCCAAAGAACCAAGTCCCCCCGCCCCCGGGTTTTACTTGGAGATTATACAGGGAAAAGAGGAAAGGGCTACATGCTGGGGAGGGGGTAATCTTCTATTTTTAGAGATGATTGTCTCCATTATGTGGCTTTAAGTAGCCGTCACGTCTCAGTTGTGATTGGAACGTTATCTGAGCCTTAAATTTCTGGTCCCCTGGTCCTTCTGGTTCCAGGGGTCTATGTGCTTATGGGCAGCATGCAGTTAACTTCTTCCACCTGGTGGGGGTCTCAGTATCTGCAAAACAGCTCAAAGGACATGGCTCAGAATAGTACCTATTGCCCTTGAGAAGGAACTAAAGGTCCTTGACTTTGCTTAATGGCCAAATTGTTATTATTTTGTCTTGTTTGCTTTCCTTTCTTTCTGTATTTTCTCATTTCTTTGATTAAATTTGTTCTTTGGAACTTGGGGAAAGCCTAGGAGGCTAAAGTTTTTCTACAAGCAAGAAGCAGGCAGAGGGGCTTCCTTGGTGGTGCAGTCGTTAAGAATCCGCCTGCCAGTGCAGGGGACATGGGTTCGAGCCCTGGTCCAGGAAGATCCCACATGCCGCAGAACAACTAAGCCCGTGCACCACAACTACTGAGCCTGCGCTCTAGAGCCCGCGAGCCGCAACTACTGAGCCCGCGTGTGCACCTACAGCCCATGCTCCGCAACAAGAGAAGCGACTGCAATGAGAAGGAGCCTCTGCACCGCAACGAAGAGTAGCCCCCACTCGCCTCAACTAGAGAAAGCCCGCGCACAGCAACGAAGACCCAATGCAGCCAAAAAAAAAAAAAAAAATTTATTAAAAAAAAAAAGAAGCAGGCAGAGGGCTTTGCGGGAGTGGGTGGGCCTGTCCTGGGAAGGCCCCATAAGGTACTGCTTGGTTACACAGGGAGATTTCTCTCTTTTCTTCTATTATTTATTTAATCATGTGTTTATATGGCTATGTCCTTTGAATACTTATTTTATACTTTGGATTAAAATCCAGTGCTATTTATTTTATTGCTCAAGTTGTTCCGGCCTCGGCCATTGAGCCCTTTGGGTGGCTCCTGTGTCTTTGACATGCTTATCTGTTGACACTTTCTTACTTTCTGGCACGACAAGAAACTGCAGGTTTTCTGGAATTTTCTCTGGCCCAGCCCTAGAATCAGCCATTTCTCCAGGGACCCCTGGTTCCTCTTATTAGAGAATCCTATTAGAAACCAAGATCTGGGCCCTAGGCGTGCTGGTTGCTACTGGGGTGTTGCTGCTTCTTGGCCCTCTCAGCTGACAGAGCCAGGGAATACGCGTGTGTACTAACTCGTGTACATAAATGCATGTCTGCACGTGTGTCCATATGTGCCCGCCTGCATCCCTATTAAGCTACATGTGAGTTCCTACAGACGTCTCCACCTCAAATCCATCACCATGTGGGTCGTTCTGAGCTCCTCCTCGTGCCCACCTGAAAATTCCCACCCATCAGTGAGACACTGGCCCCCACCGATCTCCCATTTACTTCATCGTTACACTCCAGAGTACATGGTGAGTGGTTTGAGAATTGTACCCCCGTGGGAAACAACCGTGCTCATGTACTTTTTTATATTAAGTTTTACAGGCTTTAGTTTTCCGGTTTCCACTCATTCCCAAAGTTACTTAGGTTAGCATCTGTCTCTTCCACGGGCTTCCAAGAGGTTGTTTCATACATTTGCAATAACGGTTAGATTCCCTTGTCACTGTCTGCCTCCCATCCCAGGGCACCTGACCTCTTAAATGACTTGAAACTTGCATACATTAAGGTTTGCTCTTCTGCTGTCTAGTTCTATGGATGGTGAAAATCATAGTGCCCTGTATCTACCATTCAGTGCTGCACAGAATAGGCCCTAGAACATGCCCTGTGCTTCTTCTGGTCAACCTCCCCCTCCCCAGGCCTCAGCAACCAGCTCTCTGTTTACCTAAATACACTCTTGTCGTGGGTTTTCAGTGAATTTATCAAGTTGTGAATGTTTCCTTTGCCTCTATTCCTAATTTGCTGAGAGACTTTAAAAAAAGTCACAGATAGGTGTTAAATCAGGTGACTTCTCTTTATCACCTGAGAGAATTATATGCTTTTTGTCTTGTAATCTATTCATATGGGATTTGCATTGATTGGTTTCTTATGTTGAACCTTCCTTGAAATCCTGGGAGACCTTAGATCTCTCAGAGTCTCAGCAGGAAAGAGAGTTGCATTTAGATTCGGTTAATTGCAGGAGGCCTTAGTCAAGGGGCGGGTGTGGGGGACCCCCAGGGCTCCCAGCGTGATGGGGGAGAGAGGTCTCTGGAACCTGAGAGGAGAGTGTGTGGAGAGTGGGACACCTGGAGAGGAGCCCTGACAGCCCCAAGGTGCCAGCTGGGCTGGGGATGGCAGGTGGGGCTGTGGAGTTCCCTGGGGGGGTGTGGGGGGTGGGCCAGCAGGCTCAGTGGGGTCCCTCGAAGGGGGACTGTGACCTCAGGGCAGCTCACGAGGTCCCAGGTTTCGATTCACTGTGGGGTAAATGGGGAGGAACCCCGCCCCCCTCAAGGAGAAGGGAGGATGGCCTGGGTGCCCTGCCTGACCCTGTGGGCTGGGTAGACCCTGGTGAGGAACCCAGGGAGCTGTGGAGGACCCGCTGCCAGTCGGCTGCGCAGCCTGTGATCTGGCTGAGACGTGGGTGCTTCGGAGTCTGGACCAGCCAGGGGCCCCGCCAGAATCCGGACCGCCTGTGTGGAGTGCTGGAGGGGCTGGGCAGCTCTGCCACATGGGCCACTGCGGACCCTGTCGGGCACCCCGCCACTCCGCCCAGATGCGGGGGGGGGTGGAGCCTGCCCCAGCTCCCCACCCCCCCTCCAAGAAGCCCTCCAAGAAGCCCTTCCCCTTCTGGGATCAGCTCACCTCTCCCTGAACGACCTCTGATTCAGCATAAACCAGAAAATAAGATTCCAGAAACCAAACTATGAGAAAATGGGACGTTTTCACATTCAGTTCCTTAATTTCCCCTTTAGAGAGCAGGAAGGGAACTCACCCGGCTCAGCCCGATGGCAGGGTCCCGAGCCCTCCCAGGAAGGAGCCGCCTCAGTAAGGCCCCCTGGCTTCGTACAGACAGGATGACCTCACAACTCAACCTCCAAACCAGGATACTTTTGACAGAGAAACGGGGCATCCCAGTGATGGCACCAGGACACAGGGATGACCGGGTCTCTGGCCGCCCTCTGCAGAGTAACCGGTCCTGCTGCGGGCTGACCGGCTACAGGCAAAGTGCATCTGTTACTGCGGAACAAAGTGCCCTCAAACTCAAGCAACAGTGACCGCTTCTCTGATTCACAGATCTGCAGTGAGCAGGGTCGCCTCAACTCTGTCCACATGGCAACGGCCAGGGTGGCTCAGGTGGCAGCTAGGGGATCCACTCCTGGTGGTTCACTCACACGTGAGCAAGGGTCCGCTGGTCCAAGAGCGGGCCTCCCTGCGGAACATGGGGAGGGGCTTCCAAGTCACACAGCATCACTTCTGCTGTTGCCAAGGCCTGCCCAGATTCAAGGGGAGGGGACTCTCCTTCCGGACAAGGTGCTAGGAGGACACATGGGGTGGGAGACAGTGTGCGGCCACTTTTGGGAGGCGCAGCCTGACCCGTGGGGATGGAGGCGGGCCCGGCACCTTACGGAGAGCAGCCGGATCCCTGTGGGGGCCGCCGCCTCTCAGCAGCGCCTGAGTGAGCCAGGAAGATGCTTCTTTCCTAAATACGGATTTGGGGCTGCACCTCCCTGCCCCGGCCGTTCCTTGAGGAGTCATTTGGGGGTTTTCTGCAGGCTGTAGACCGGTTCCGCTCCCTCCTTTGTGGGTGCCGGCCCACACGGTCGTGGTTCCCCTCTGTCCCCTGCTCGGGCGGCCACAGCAGAATGCCAGAGGCTGGGCTTACACGGCAGAAATGAACTCTTACAGTCCCGGAGGCTGGAAGCCCAAGGTCAAGGTGCCGGCGAGGTTGGTTTCTCCTCTCTCCCTCCCTCGGTGTCCTCACAAGGTCTTCCCTCTGCACATGTGCCCTGGTGTCTTTCCCTTTTTGTGAGGTCACTGTCCTAGTGGATTAGGGCCCGACTCCTATGACCTCATTTAACCATCATGACCTCCTAAAGACACTATCTCCAAATAGAGTCACCCTGGGGGTTAGGACTCCCGCATGTGGATTTTGGGGGACACAGTTCCATCCACAACATCCTCTCATTCCCTGGCTGCAGCATCTGAGTCCCTGTGTCAACTCCCTGTCCTGACTCTAAACATCTGAGTGCCCAGGGCGTGGTCCTGGGCCGCTTCTCTTGTCTCTGTCCCTTTGCATGTGGGGGGTTGCATCCTGCCCGTCTGTGAAGACTGCCTGCCTGCTGCTGACCCCAGGGGTCCCTCCACCCTGGGTCCCTCTCCTGAGCTCTGCCAGGCCTCCACCCTCCCTCCGCTCTCCCCATGTAAGTCCGAAGGGACGCACAGCTTGCCGAGGCCAGAAGAGAGCCCGTGACCCTCTCTCCGCCCCTTCCCCTTCCCCCTGCAGCCTTTTCCATCCCAATAAATCACCCCAACGCTTTGCTGGAGCTCCAAACCGGGCCTCGATCCTGACCCTCACACGTGGAGGGGCTTGTCTGCTCCCTGAATCTCTCTCACATCCACGGCTGCCGCCACCACCCGGGTCCACGGCCCCTCCTTCTAGTTGGGCTCCTGCAGGTTCACCATGAGGGATCTAGTTAGTGCTCCTTTATCCTGCTCAAGATTATTGGGCTTCTTGAAACCGAGGCTTCAATAGTTGATCAGCTCTGGAAAATCCCCCGCCACAGCCCCTTGCCTGTTGCTTCTCCGCATTATGCATATGTTTGCCTTTCGGAGAAGCAATCAGAAGTGCGGCGCCTTCACGTTCTCCCTTCTATGCCTCCTCCTCTCTCTGCTGGATCCTGGGCGGCCTTCTCGGACTGTCCACCGGTTCACCATTCCCTCTGCATCTACATCAGATCTGCTGTTAAACCGATCAATCAAGTTTCAGATTTCAATGACGATGCATAAGTTTAGAGTCTATAAAAGTCTTTTAAAAAATCTGTCTGATAATTTTTGGTAGTCTCGTGTACCTTGCTCATGTTTGCAATTCCCTTTAATTTTTTTAAAGTTTTCAGTTTTATCAAATTTACACACCTACATAGATCCAAGAGTCAGTGGGGTTCTACACAGCTGTTTTTTAAAAGTTCTAACTTCTACCAACTTTATACATACACATAGTGTAAGAAGTCAAGGACTTCTCTGGTGGTGCAGTGGTTAAGAATCCTCCTGCCGTCTGGAGCCTGTGCTACTCAACAAGAGAGGCCGCGATAATGAGATGCCCGCGCACCGCGACGAAGAGTGGCCCCCACTTGCCTCAGTTAGAGAAAGCCCTCGCACAGAAACGAAGACCCAACACAGCCATAAATAAATAAATAAATAAACCCAAAGTTAAAAAAAAAAAAAAAAAGAATCCGCCTGCCAATGCAGGGGACATGGGTTTGAGCCCTGTTCCAGGAAGACGCCACGTGCCGCGGAGCAACTAAGCCCATGCGCCACAACTACTGAGCCTACCGTGAGCCACAACTGAGCCCACGTGCCACAACTACTGAAGCCTGCGTGCCTGGAGCTTGTGCTTCGCAACAAGAGAAGCCACCGCAATGAGAATCCCACGCACCGCAACGAAGAGTAGCCCCCGCTTGCCGCAACTAGAGAAAGCCCGCGCGCAGCAACGGACCCAACACAGCCTAAAAAAGAAGACGTCAATGTGGTTTATAAGCATTTTATTTCCTTAATTTTTTTTTTTCCCAAGACAACAGTCCATTACCACTCTAGCCTGGATTCCTGGCTCATAGGGGGTGCTTGTTGCCCTAAGGCATGGAAACGTTCTAGCGTCCTGGACTTGCGGAAGGATGTGTTAGGAGTGGCGTAGGATTTAGCTCTCCCCAAACCCCACAAACCCACAAATCCACCAGGACAGCGAAACCAAAGTGCACGGACACCATCTGCAAGAAGCCAGGTGTCAGTGCATCCCTCTGTTGGTGGCAGGAAAACCCCGCCAGCAGCGTGGAGACCTGTGGCCTTGGAGCAGGAGGAAGCCAGGGGAAGCAGCTGGGCATTCGGCGGGCCTGAGAAACCAAGTCCCAGGGAGAACTTCCTCAAATGCTCAGGAGCCAGCATGGAAGCAGCAGCGAATGCCGGTGGGTGGGGTGCGTTCCTTAGGGGACCAGCAGAGTCGGGCCGGCCCATGAGCTCTCAGAGGAGAGAGCGCTGGGAATAGACCCAAACTGGGAAGCACAGGGAAGTAGGAAGAAGTCCAGGCCGAGGAAGGGCAGGAACGTCGGAGCTGCCGCCGCGGGTGGAGCACTTCCCAACATCAGCACCAGGGGGAGCTCGAGGGTCGTGAGCTGGAAATACGTCTGAACCACATCTGGTTCCAAAGCACAGGGAACCCGGTTAATATGAAAGTGAGCCACAGAAATGGCTTGTCGTCAGATCCTGACCCTGCACAGAGATACTCCAGGAAAAGAAAGGGCCAGGCGTAGCATAACATCCCCACAGACGAGGACAGACACGAGAAGAGATGCCCACACAGCCGACTCTATGGGTTTCCTTTGCTGCATGAGGAACCACCCACCAGACGGTGGTCATGACAACACACCCAGCCACCGTCTGTCATGCTTGCTGTGGGCTGGCCCTTAGGGGCTCATTTGGGAAGCTCGGGCTTGGGGTCCCCCGTGTGGCCAATGTTTGCCTGGGTCGCCGTCATCGGAAGGCTGGACTGGGGCTCAAGACCTCCTTCCAAGGCAACTGGTTCACTGGGGGCAAGTCAGGTTCACTGTGTGGACCCCTCCACGGCATGGTCGAGTGTCCTCACAGCAAGGCGGCTGGCCTCCCCCAGGGCGAGTGCACTGAGAAACCAAGCGGGGGGAGGCTGCAGTCCCTTTGTGACCTGTGACCAGGAGTCAACACTGTAATGTCCCCCGGTGTTACTGATCACACGAGCCCACCTGATTTTAATGTGGGCGGGGACTACACTTGAACAAGGACGCTGGGATCCGAGGATTAACGAGCCATCTTGGACGAAAACGCAACCTAATACTTCAAAACAAACTTAAAGATGGTAAGAAAATGATACAATATATGAAAAAAGTAGAAATCAGTATTAGAAAAACTTAGAAAAGAATAAGCAATAAAAAGAAAACTATTTTGGGAAACTAAGATTAAACCAGAGGGAACACAAGTGTGGATAAACATAAAAGAAAACACTTTGAGAAAGATAAAAAGAAACGAAGAAAGACATGAAAAGCATTCACGAGAAAGCGGAAAATACAGAAAACAGGCAAAGAAGGTCCAATAGAAATTTCTCCAAGAAAGGCTGTATGAATTTCTCCATCAAGCACATGAACACATGCTCAACAACAGCGAAATGCAAATCAAAGCTGCAGTGAGATACTGCGTCATACCCAGTAGGATGGTTAAGATAAAAAGACAGGCAACAGCAAGTGTCGGCGAGGATGTGGAGAAGGTGGAGCCCTTGTGCACTGTCGGTGGTGGGGAGGTGAAAGGGGGCAGCCTCCAGGAAGACAGCTCAGCAGGTCCTTGGGATGTTAGCGTTTCCATACGATCGGCGTTTCTACTCTTAGATATCCACCAAAGAGGACTGGAATCTACGTCCACACAAAAACTGGTACGTGAATGTTCATAGTAGCATTATTCATAGTAGCCCCAAAGTGGAAACAGCCCAAATACTCATCAACTGATAAACAAAATATGGTATATTTATACAATGGAATATTATCGTGCTGTAAAAAGGAATGAAGTACTGACACCTGCTACAACATGATGAACCTTAAAAAACCATTCTGCGTGAAAGAGGCCAGTCACGGAAGGCCACATATTGTATAATTCCATTTATACAAAATGTCAGAATAGGGAGATCTATAGAGACAGAAAGTATTTTTCCAGAGGCTGGGACTGCTGATAGGTATGTGGTTTCTTTTTTGGGGTGATAAAAATGACCTAAGATTAGATTATGGTGATGGTTTGGTTGCACAACTTTGCAAATGGACTAAAAACCACTGAACTGTACATTTTAAATGGGTGAATTTCATGACGTAAATTATATCTCAATCAAGGCGTTTAGAAAAGAAAGAACAGGAGCCAACGTACATATACAAGGAATTCCTGGAAAAACAAAAACAAAAATCAAAAGCATTGGAAGAGAGCAGATATTAAAAATTAAAATCAAACATGATTCATCTAGCATAAAAAGATCTGAAATTTATATATTGAAAGGACACATTCCATACTGAGGGATATTGACCCAGAATGACCAACCCTGAAACATATTTTTGTAAAATTATTGGATATTAAAGAAAAAAATCCTGTGGACAGCCAGGCAAAATGCCTGTCGTCTATCAGGGGAAGAAAATCAGATTGTCTGCGACTTTTCAAAAGCAATGGTATATGTAGGAAGAAAATGCAGCGATATATTTAGGACACTAAAGGGGGGACAAGGGAGCTGGGGTTTTCATGTTTGGCCGAATAACTTGCACATACAGTGGCTGTTGACAGACTGCCATCAACACGCAAGAGTTTAGGGATATTGTCCCCACCGTCTCTTCGTTAGAATCCACTAAGAGACACATCAGACAACTGAACGGCCGGGAGACACGGACACAGATAGATGTTTACCAGTGGGACTGAGCCTGGAGTAGTGACAAGAAATATGTTATACGTGTTCAACGATAATTTCCAAAGACGAGGAAAGTTACAAGCCTCACGCAGATGTAAAGATGAGCACTTGTTCCAAACTCCTCGAATTGTTTACGTCACGTACGCGCAGGGTTTTTGCGTAGGTATCAGGGGCGCCTCAATAGGCTTTAGCAACAAACAAGCCGGCACCTGGTGAAGAGCTTCCTTAGCTCCTAAAGAAGGAGCAGGCAGATGCCGGGTGGAAGCACGATCCAGAACAGATGCGTTTATGAGAAGATCAGGAATATCAAGGCGGCTGGGCGGCCCTCCAGGGACGGAAATCCTCTGCGCGTGTGGGGAAGAGTGATTTCTCTTGCTGTCAGGTGTCCACAGGCTGGGAAGCGCTGACCTGAGGCTGCGAGCATCCCCGTGCCCAGACTGTGGTCCCAGAAGACCCTTTCCCACTGGAGCCGCCGGGGCCTCTTGGAGGGAGGAAGGGCCGACTCCAGACCCGAGAGTACGAGAAACACATGCTCGCGAGGAGCAGCCCCGCCGCCGAGAGGCAGCCTCGCAGCTGCCGCCCGGCCCTGCCCAGCGTGAGGGCGGGGCCCCCGTGCCCTGCCCAGCGTGAGGGCGGGGCCCCCGTGCCCTGTCCACCCCCTTCCCGCAAGGCAGCCTCACGTTCGCGGCCTGTGGCCTTTATCTATTTCCAGGATAATTGGGCTCAGTCAGCAGGACCTGGGGTGGGGGGACCAGACGAGAGGCCACGAGCCTCTGGGCGTCTGTCCTTTGTCCCCGGCTCCCCTCCCCGACTCTGGCCCTCAGGCCGCTGTCCCTGACGGCTCTGTGGTCTCAGCGGGCCGGGCACTGAGCTGTGCCTCTCTCTGTCCACCTCCAGGTCACCCTCCCCCAGTGAAAGGCCAGAATGTCCCGCCAGGGGCGCCCCGGTCTGAGGTCATGGGACCCCCGCGCCTGTGCCAGGACCCTGGGCTGTCAGGGTCCCCTGTCTGTAGGACACATGTGTCTGCAAATCGCCCATGTGGTAGTTTCCACTTGGAGGATCTGGGGCTCTAAGGCCTTAAAATATCTAAGGAACTAAGGAAATCCTGGAAAACGCCCATCCGGGCGAAGGAGCTGCAGTCTGTGTGGGCAGACGGCCCTGCCTCAGCTGCAGGGACCCGCAGAGCCACGGGCTGTGAGGACTGACCAGAGGCCTTCTCAGGCTCCTGTGCGCACCATGAGACACGGTGCAACACAACACAGGTCAGGACAGCGCAGGGCAACGCAACACAGGGCGACATGGGGCAACACAGCACAACACAGGGCAACACGGGACAGCACAACACAGGGCAACACAGCACAACACAGGGCAACACGGGGCAACACAGCACAACACAGGGCAACATGGGACAACACAACACAGGGCGACACGGGGCAACACAACACAACACGGGACAGGACAGCACAGGGCAACGAACACAGGGCGACACGGGGCAACACAGCACAACACGGGACAGGACAGCACCCTGGTCTCCTCCGTCGGGGGAGGTGGAGAGCTTCCGGCAGCCCCTCCTCCTCCTGGGCCCCCAGGTCACCTGAGCCAGCCCCATGGGGTCTGACCCCCTCAAGGGTGAGCCGCTCCGTGGGGGCCCAGGATGTGGAGTGGAGGGGAGGGTGAGTGGTCCAGCAAGGCGGCCTGAGAGGAGGGACCCGGCGGAGCCCGGCTGCCCCAGGCCTGCAGGGACTCCCTCATGAGCTCAGCTCCCAGGACCAAAGTATTCCCCCCCCCCCGCCCACTCCCCCGGCTCCAGGGCCGAGCGGCGGCTTCCACCACTTCAGGGAGGCTAAGCCGTTCACCGGGGCCCCGAACCCGCTCGGACGTGTGGGTAGAAACATGGGGACACATGAGGGCGTGTGTATGTGTGTGAAGCCACACGTGACGTGGGTCAGTCTGTTGGAACCTGTGACTCTGTAAGGCCGGCCTCCAGCTTCCCCAAGCCTGCGAGCCTGCCTTCTTTTCCATCTTCAGACAGGAGGACAAGGCTGGGAGGGGGCGGCCGGGAATCCAGGCTTCGGCTGCCCACAGGGGCCCCCTTCTCACCCGAGGGGACTCAGTGAGGACCGGCCGGCCTGGTGTCCATCCGCTCCCCCAGACCTGGCCCTGGCCGGCCGGGCCCTTCCCCTCGGGCCTCTGGGACTTTCCTCCCTGATGGGGGAGGGGGGCCCTAGCCCCCGCCAGTCCCGAGGCCTGGGCTGGCCCCTTCCAGGGCCCCAAGTTCCCGAGCTGCTTCCAGAGCAGTGGGCAGGGCAGGCGTGGGGCTGCGGGGGACCCACCTCCCAGACAGGCCCCGGGACTCCCGGGAGGGACGTGCGCTCAAGGGCCCCACTGGACGGCAGTCCCAAGGGACGCCGACGGTCAGGGCCCTGGGAGCTGCTGGGGCAAGGAGGCTTCTCTCTGGCTGGAACGGGTCTCGGGGGTTCCGGGCAGGACCCTCCCAGCAGCGTCCCTCTGCGGCCCCTCTGTCTGCTCAGCTCTGCCACATGCCCAGAGCGGGAGCTCGTCCCTCCTGACTGCATGCTGTCCCTCTCCTCTTGCCCGAGTGACCTCTGCCCTCGTCACCCATCCCAGGCCCCAAGTCGGTCCCTGGGCCTCAGGCTAACGCCAGTCCTGCCCACCTGGGAGTGCCCAGAGACCCCCTGGCCCCATGTCAGCTGTCAGGTCCGGTTTCCACCCGGGGCCCTTCTAAGGAGTGGCCGCAGCCCTGACAGAAGCCCTTCTCAACCGACCAGTCCCCCGACCGGCCAGGAAGGAGGGACCTTGCGCCCACTTTGCACAGAACCGGCTCAGGGCCTGGGGAAGTCCTAGGGTGAGACCCCCAGGCCCCCAAGCGAGGCCCC
This sequence comes from Balaenoptera ricei, assembly GCF_028023285.1. Lineage (NCBI taxonomy): Eukaryota > Metazoa > Chordata > Mammalia > Artiodactyla > Balaenopteridae > Balaenoptera > Balaenoptera ricei. Next base: position 187,227,480 of record NC_082640.1, on the reverse strand, counting down.
GTGCTCCCAGGGCTGGGGCTCGTCCTGCTCGGGGAGCTCCAGGCAGGGGCTGTGTGTGGGGCCTCCCCTGGTCGGGGGTGGCCCACAGCCCCTGGGACTGAGCTTAGTGACAGGGGAGCCCGCTGCGCTGGTGTACTGGCCACCCTGCTGGCTGGGCCCAGGCTGGAAGAGGGCAGCGCAGTGTCCCGAGCACCGAGGCTGGAAGAGAGAAATGCCGTGTCCCGAGCACCTGCTACATGATGGACACTTCAGCACACGACCTGTTTGCCCCCCAGGCAGAAGCCATCAACTCCCTGCTCTGCAGAGGGGGAAACTGAGGCCTGGGAGGTGACGTGGTCCAGGCGGAGCTGGGCTGTGATGCAGAAGGTGGGGAGTGAGGGCCATGGGCCAGACCGGCCCTTGGGCCCTTGGGGCGGGGGCGCCTTGCCCTGAACTGAGGGGCCCCTGGGGTTCAAGATCCTAGCCGGGGCTCCTCTTTCAGGGCTTCATGGCTGAGGCCTCATCTGCCAGCCTGGGGTGGACGGGGCAGAGGGGACTCAGGACATGCCCCGGCGGGCCTGGGGGCACACTCCGCCCTACACTGAGCCACTGTTACCACATGCAGACCTGAGACGGTGGGTCAGGGGCTAGGCCACGACCATGTGGGGTCACCCGGCTCCTAGCTGACCACGCCAGGGCTCAGCCCAGGCGACTGCCCCCCTCCCCCACTCCGGGAAGCCCTGTCATTCCCTGAAGGGGTACAGGACCCGCTCCCTGGAACTCAGGGGCAGGTGCTTTGCAGAGAGGGCTGCGTGCCCCCTGCCCCTCCCAGGACCTCTGTCGGTCCCTGTTCCAGCAGGAGGTCCTGGGGGTCTTTCTGGGGGAGGTGGTCCACCCCGCTCGGGGGACCCCACACCCAGCCAGAGCTCCAGGGCACTGTGATGTCGCCAGTCCCCCTGGACCCAGCTGCTCTGCCCCAGAGCGGGGCCATGAGAGGAGGGGGCTGGCCAGGCCTCCAGCCAAGCCCCTCAGCCAGGAGAAGGGGAGACCAGGGCGCAGCCCCGGGGCTCAGGGCTTCCAACCCACTCCAGCCCCGGGCAGGTACACGTAGGGCAGGTACGTGGAGCTCCCTGCTGCTGAGGCCTCGCCCCTCCCTCACCCCAGGCAACTGCAAGGACCACCCAAACCTGCCACCGGACCCCTCCCCAGGCAGGCGTACTCAAGCCCTCTGCTACCGGTCCTGGTCCGTTTGGGGCCTGGCGCGCCCTCTGGTGGCAAGATGCAGCATCACATTTCTTGTCTTCGCTGAAAGGAGGTTCCAAATGGGGGGAGGCGGCGGGGGTGGTCTCCAAATCCGGGTTTGTCTACGTGAGTGACACCAGCACCGGGTGGCAGATGGCTCTGCAAGCAGCTGACCACGAAAGTCACTTTTGATAATGCATCTCTAGGTAATTTTTGGAATTGCTGTAACAAAACTCCTTTTGTTCCTGTATACCTACTCATGGGAAAAAAGTTGCTTAGTGCTAACATCTTTATTTTTTAATCTATTTTATTTTTATTATTTATTTTATTTTTGGCTGCGTTGGGTCTCTGTTGCTGCGCATGGGCTCTCTCTAGTTGCAGTGAGCGGGGGCTACTCTTCGTTGCAGTGCACAGTCTTCTCATTGCAGTGGCTTCTCTTGTTGCAGAGCATGTGCTCTAAGCACGTGGACTTCAGTAGTTGTGGCACGTGGGCTCAGTAGTTGTGGTTCGCGGGCTCTAGAGCGCAGGCTCAGTAGATGTGGCTCACGGGCTTAGCTGCTCCATGGCATGTGGGATCTTCCCGGACCAGGGCTTGAACCCATGTCCTCTGCATTGACAGGTGGATTCTTAACCACTGCACCACCAGGGAAGCCTCCCTTCCTTATTTTTAACGCAGATGAGCACAAAATACATTATATTAGGATAAAATTCAGAGGGCAAAGTGGAATGAAACTACAGGTAAATTAGAAAAATATTTATGCCTATTAAAGAATTGCCTTTTTAAAAATCATTGATGATGGTGGGTTTTAAATCACCATATTTAGATTTTGTTGGATATATTTAAAAGACCAATCCAACACTTATTTTCAAAATGTCAATGCACCTATATGTGCAACATCATGGATGAATCTCAAAAACATGCTGAGTAAAGGAAGCCTTACACACAAGAGCTTCTTAAAGGAAAGCACAGTTTCATTCTTTCTTGCCTTCTATCAGAATTCCTTAAGGCTATCCATTGTCCTTAGGGAGCTGCTTTGGTTGCATTCACGTTTTTTGACATGTAGTGCCCTCATTATCAAATTTATCAAGAGTCTGTAATGGGATGTTTCATTTTCTCTTTAACTCAGAAGACTGTGTGCATCTCATCTTACATTAGTGATGGCAGCTGACATTTACTGAGTGCCCTCTGTGTGCCACATTTACCAAGTGCTTCATCATGTTCAATCTTTGGAACACAGAAATGTGCAGGTGACAGAGTGGCCCTCCTTCTGCAGATGAAGAAGCAGAATCATCTAGCCTGTAAGTGGCAGAACAGGTTGGGTGTACTCTGCTTTGCCAAGCTGACAAGAGGTCATAACTTTAAAAACATCATCTGATGTTAGTTCTGTGTTTTACTACATGTGTTCAGGGGGCGCTGCCTGCGTGATTTCCGATCTTAGGAATCTATTGAGATTTTCTGGGAGTTCTCACACATGCTCTCTTTTTGTTTGTTTGTTTGGCATTTGAAAGGAATGCACTTTCTTTCATTGTGGAATGTAAAGTCCTGTATATCTAATTTATGGTGGTTAATTGTTCTATTAATATTCTCTTCTCCTTTACTCATTCTTTTGATCTGGCAATTGCTGCTCGAGGTGTGTTGGTCTCCCACTGTGACTGTCATTTAGGCAAATTCTCCCTGGGTTTCTAACAGCTTTTCTCCATATGTTTTGGAGCAAAAGGTTAATAACTGTGATGTGGTCTCAGTGGATGTGTCAGTCTGGCCCAGCTGGGGGCTCCGCCGTGGTCTCTGCCAAGCCTAGCATCCAATTTCTAAATTTAATTTCCTACAAGACTGTGTAGGATTTTGCTCCTTAAGGATTTTAGAAAACAAAACAACCATCCCAGCTTCTTATACCAGTTAAAATAGATTTGAAGACCGGGAAGCAATAAAGCACAGAGTGATGCCTGAGCTGGATTTGCAGGGAGGTTCTCTTGCTCTGAGACCTTCTGTCTTCTGGTCCTGGCTGGGAGCTACTTGTCTGGTAGAGAGAAGGTTCAGGTCTCATAAATAATTGGCTGGGACTTCTTGGCCTCAGTTCCCAGATCCCATGGAAGCTGGGACTTTTGATTTGATGACTTCATTGCTCACTGCTGCCTAGGTAGCGTGTGTGTCCCCACTGGGACTGCACGGGCGGCTGTGAAGTGTCCCTGGGAGGCCCGCTGTGGGCTGGGCTTGGGGGCCTCACGGACGGGGCCGTGCTTGCCATTGGAGGTGCTGACATCATGACAGGGGCAGAGATCAGCCATGGCTGTGATGCACAGCTTTGCCTCCCTGTCATGGTCACAGGCACAGGATTGAGATACCAGCAACTCAGAGCCCACACCGTGTCCAGGGATGGATGGTGGGCTGGCTACCTGTGATGGCTCATTTCATGTGTCACCTTGACTGGGCCACAGGGGGCCCAGCTCTTTGGTCTAACAGTATTCTGAGTGTGTCTGTGAGGGCATTTCTGGATGTGATTAACATTTGAATCAGATTGAACTCCGCAGTGGGGGTGGGCCTCACCCAAACAGTTGAAGGACTGACTGGCATAAAAGGCCGAGTAAGAGGGAACTTCTCTAGCCTGACTGTCTTCCAGCTGTGACATCAGTCTCCTGCCTTTGGACTCAGACTGGAACTTACACGATTGGCTTGCCCTGGGTCTCCAGATTGTTGGCTGCAGAGCTGGGGATTTGTCAGCCTTTGTAATTGCACAAGCCAGTTTCTTATAATAAATCTCTCTCTCCATATAGATATAGATGTAGACACAGATATAGATATAGATACAGATATAGACATAGACACACACACCCTATTGGTTATTGGGTCTGCTTCCCTGGAGAACCCTGACTAATGTACTACTTATATTCTAGACTTCTGAACCCCTCAGTTTATCCTCATGTTCTGAGATGCTTGGACTGTTTTCCTGTGTGCAGACCCTGCCCCCTTGGGAGGCATGGAGGAAATGTGTGGCTGTTGGAGCTGGGCAGGTGGTGATATGTGTGTGTGCAGCGTCTGTGCATCTGCAAGGCACGGCTGCCTGGTCACAAGGGCCACAGGGGGCTTACCCTCTCCTTGGAGGCCAACCCATCCTCCAGGGCTCACCAACAGGGTCTAAATAGAAAACCTTCTTTATTCCATTTAGTACTTTTACCTTGAAGTCAACTTAGTTGGACACTGACATTGTCACAAATTCTGCATTCTTTTTTTTTTCTTTAATTTTTGCTGGAGTAGAGCTGATGTACAATGTTGTGTTAGTTTCAGGTGTACAGCAAAGTGAATCAGTTATACATATACATATATCCACTCTATTAGATTCTTTCCCATATAGGTCATCACAGAGTATTGAGTAGAGTTCCCTGTGCTATACAATAGGTCCTTATGAGTTATCTCTTTTATATATTGTAGCGTGTATATGTCAGTCCCAATCTCCCAATTTATCCCTCCCCCCCTTACCCCCTGCTAACCATAAGTTTATTTCCTTTCTTTCTTTTTTTTTTTTTAAGCTCACCTGTTATCTCTTTGTCCATCCTTATATAGTCAACCTGTGGCATTTTGTTTTTGGTGCATCTGCTGTAAACAACACAGCTGGATTTAAAACAACTCGATTTGAGAGGCTGTGTCTTGTCAGGAGAGTTTGCCACGTTTACGTTTATTGGGCTGAGTGTACGTCTGGCCTCGGGGTCCTGCCGTCTTGCTCTGTGCTTGTGGTGTGTCCTGCCCTCTCACTACAGGACACGTCGGAGAGCGCCCCCTGGGGGCCTCAATCCTCGTAGCCGTCTTTTAGCTGAAGCTTATTCCTCCCAGGCTCAGAGGAATGAAGTTAAGTCCCCAAGGTCACAGAGCATGGAGCAGCGGGGTTGGAATAGACACCAGGCCTGCTGGAAGTTTTACATTTCATTTGCATTTTATTAGTGGTCAGCCTTAAATTTTTTTTTGCCGAACTGCACAGCATGCAGGATCTTATTTCTCTGACCAGGGATTGAACCCAGGTCCTCAGCAGTGGAAGTGCGAAGTCCTAACCACTGGACCACCAGGGAATTCCCTTAAATTTTTAAAATGAAAACATCGAAGGGTGTTTTCCACTCACATTGCATTTTAATCATGTCTATTTCCTCCCTTTGAACAGGACACAATGCTTGACACCCATTTAGTCCTTTCTTTTTCACCCTCATCTCTTGTTTGGTTGATGTCTTCCAGAATTTTAGCTTCTAGCTGTTATTAATGCCTTTTACCTTAAATATCTACTATTTTTAGGAATCTTTTTTTTAATAATCACGTTAAACATGATGACTGCACTGCTGATAATTATCAAGAATAATTTTCTGTTTTATGGTTTCTTTGCTCATCATCATTCCTTGATTTAAATTTCCCCTCTTTCTTGAGTTTACTTTTCCATTTTGCCCGTGTGGGTACATGAGCGCTCTGCTCTTCCAGAGGGGGCTTCAGTAATTTACTGGTCTTTGCATCTCTGGGAATATTATTCCCCACCCCCCGATATTTGAATCATAATTGGCCGGGGTGTTGAGGTCTAGGAAACAAATATTTTCCTTTGATAGATGTTTTCCTTTGGAAGACGGTGCTTCATTATCTATTGGCCTTTGGGGTTGCAAAGGAGCCGTCGTCTGCCCACCTGGTGTGCGCTGCTCACCAGGTAATCTGTTTATTCACATCGACAGCTTTTCTTTTTCATCCCTGGAGTTCAGAATTTTCACCTGTGTGTATTTCCTTTATTTTTATTTATAAAATTAATTAATTAATTAATTTATGTTTGGCTGCGTTGGGTCTTCATTGCTGCGCACGGGCTTTCTGTAGTTGCGGCGAGCGGGGGCTACTCTTCGTTTTGGTGCGCGGGCTTCTCATTGCGGTGGCTTCTCTTGTTGCGGAGCACGGGCTCTAGGCACGCAGGCTTCAGTAGTTGTGACGCACGGGCTTAGTTGCTCCGCGGCATGTGGGATCCTCCCGGACAAGGGCTCGAACCCGTGTCCCCTGCCTTGGCAGGCGCATTCTTAACCGCTGCGCCACCAGGGAAGCCCCTGGGTGTGTTTCCTTTAAAGAAAAAAGTAATTCCATAAGTCAGGCAGAGAAAGACAAACATCATATGATATAGCTTTACTGGAATCTAAAAGAAATGATGCAAATGACCTTATTTACAAAACAGAAACAGACTCACAGAGAAAGAAACTTATGGTTACCACGGGGGAAGTGTGGGGGGAGGGATAGAATGGGAGTTTGGGACTGACATGTACAGACTGCTATATGTAAAATAGATAACCAACGAGGATCTGCTGTATAGCACAGGGAACTCTGTTCAATACTCTGTAATAATCTAAATGGGAAAAGAATTTGAAGAATAGATACATGTGTAGGTGTAACTGAATCACTCTGCCAGGTCTGAGGGTTTTGTTTCCTCCTCCCTCTCTGCCATCTTCAGCATGTAGACTTGTTGCCTCTTGATGACAAGTTGGCTGCCAGAGCTTCCAGCCATCAGGTTCACAAACGCTGTTTAAAAGTAGGAAGCAGGGGACACCAGTGTGGTATGAGTTTCCACACGAGCCTTTCTTCTTTTGTAAGAGAGAAATCTTTCCCAGAGACCCCTCAGCAGATCCCCAATTGCACGTCATGTGACAACACTCGTTTCAAAGGAGACTGGGAAAATGAAATGTTGACTTTTTCAGGCCACAGGGTGGGAGTCGGGCAAAGGGGCAAGAGCCAGTGACTGTCAGGAACAATAGATGCCCCTTGTCGTTTGCTGTCTCATGTCCAGACAGGCTTCTGTGACCGCATTTCCCAGGTTCCTCACTCAGGGCTCAGTGTCATCTGAGCTGCCAGTCTTCCGTGGAACTTCACGTCTAACCCCAGGAACTCTCCGATGCCCTTCCCTGGCAGCCCGTTTGGTTCTGTGGAGTCTTATGAACTCTTTGAACTTTCCTTCTGTTTCCTGCGTTATCTCTATCTCCTTGTGAGTTGATCTGTTTATAATTAAAAAAAATATTTATTTATTTATTATTTTGGCTGTGCCAGGTCTTAGCTGTTGCACGCGGGATCTTTAGTTGCGGCATGCGGCCTCTTAGTTGCGGCATGTGGGATCGAGTTCCCCGACCAGGGATCGAACCCGGGCCCCCTGCATTGGGAGCGTGGAGTCTTACCCACTGGACAACTGGGAAGTCCTGATCTGTTTATAATTTTTTAAAAATTTTAATTAAAAAAATTTTTATGGAGTATAGTTGATTTACAGTGTTGTGTTAGTTTCTGCTGTACGGCAAAGTGAATCAGTTATACATATACATATATCCACTCTTTTAGATTCTTTTCCCATATAGGCCATTACAGAGTACTGAGTAGAGCTCCCTGTGCTATGCGGTAGGTCCTTGTTAGTTATCTATGTTATATATAGTAGTGTGTATGTGTCTGTCCCAATCTCCCAATTTATCCCTCCCACACCCCTTACCCTTGGTAACCATAAGTTTGTTTTCTACATCTGTAACTCTATTTCTGTTTTGTAGATAAGTTCATTTGTACCCTTTTTTTAGATTCCACATATAAGTGATATCATAAATTTGTCTTTCTCTGTCTGACTTACTTAACTCAGTATGTGAACCTCTAGGTCCATCCATGTTGCTGCAAAAGGCATTATTTCCTTCTTTTTTATGGCTGAATAATATTCCATTGTATGTATGTACCACATCTTCTTTATCCATTCCTCTGTCAGTGGAGATCTGCTTACAATTTTAGTGCTTCTCTTGCACTTTGTTGCTTTTCCTCAATTAGCTGGGGGTTCTTAGCTTTATGTTTATATTTGTAAGTAAAGGACTAGATTGATCATTATGTATCACTAACGGTACACCCGGCGGGTAACGAGTGTGGTTGTTAGCGGGGTCTTTTCTGTCTCCCCAGAGCCGAGATCCTTGCCAGATACTCACTGTGTGGGCTGTGGGGTCACCGTTTGTACAGCACGGGAGCCTTTGGACCTGAGGTGTGACCTTGCTCACCTGCGCTTGGCTCTCGCCAGCCCATGGCCTCCTTCAGCCAAATATCCAGGTCTCACTGGACTCAGCCAGTGAACATGTCGGGGAGGACAGAGGGCTCCGGCCTCACCTGGGACTTCAGGGAAGTCTTGTTGGAGGAAGTGACTCAGCCCTAAGATCCAAGCAAGTGAAACCTAGGTAAAAGGAAGGGAAGACTGTTCCAGGTGGGGAACAGCAAGTCAGGACGCTCTGAGGCCTGAGAATAGCTGGCATTGAGGAGCTGCCCGGGGGTGTGGAGAGGTCAGTGGGGGCCAGGGTAGGCAGGGCAGGGTGGGCAAGAAGACGGTTTTGAAGCAGGGTGGTGCCGGGGACAAACTGACATTTAGGAAGACCCCTCTGGCTGCCTGTGTAGCAGGAGGGGGCAGGTGTGGAACAAGGAGCATCCAGGGGAGAGCGGATGCTGGGGGGGGCCAGGCACGTGGCAGCAGGAGCCAGGCCGGGCGGGGTGAGCCGGCGCTGAGCAGAGCGCAGGCCGTGGTGCTGAGCCCCGGGGACAGCGGCCTCCAGCCCCACCTGAGAGAGGGGGCTGCGCGGGCGGGCTCTGCTGGCGCCCCCAGCTCAGAAACCTCCGCGGGGGCGGCTTCCCCAGCCTTCTCCTCCTCCCAGGCATTGGTGGGGCCCGGGGGAAGGGCGGCAGGTGGAGGGATGGGGCGAGCACAGGAGCCAGGGCGGGTGGGGCGCTGGGCTCGTCCTGCCCTCCCCTGGAAATCCACGGACCCCCCTTCCCTGGGGGAGAGGAGGGCGGCAGGGCACAAAGACCAGGCCACAGGGACCCCACCCTTGGTAAGAGTCGCTTAGAAGGGCCTGGCATCCCATAGATGGAAGCGGGTCCCCCAGGCACAGTGACCCCAGAGGTGTTTCTGGGTCGGAGGAGGGAGGGCCAGGGCTGCCAGGCTCGCAGGGTGGGGCGGGGCTGCCTCAGTAGGAATGGGGGGCAGAGGTCCTGGGCTCCTCCCCCAGTCCCTGCAGGACAGTCAGCAGGCAGCTTGACCCGGGTCGCGGAGAGAAGCCCGGGCAGGGGCGGCTGCCTCAGGTCGCGCGGTCAGGGCCGGGTCGCGGACTCCCGGCCGCTGGTGGGGTCGCCCCTAGTGGGCGTGCGGTCTGCCTCTCCCTAGGCCGCGAGCCCCTCGTCTCCATCGCGTCCTCGCTGGAGGTCGTGCCGGCACTGGCCACGCGAGGGCGCCCGAGCTCCACCCACAGTCCCCGCGCCGGAGGGAGGTGGGCAGTGGGTGCGGCCTCCGGGACCCCTACTCACTCGGCTTCCAATAGGAAAACCCGGTCCTCTCCGGGCGCCCAGATCAGCTGGGGCTGGGAGCAGCCCACCCACACCAGGCGGGGCGGGGGTCGCCGGGCGACGGAGGGGGGGATTGTTGGGCTGGGCCAGGTCGTAGGCCCTGGCACCCCCAGCCAGCGGATGAGGATGGGGAGGAGGGAGGGGGCCGGGCGCTGCTTCCTCCGAGCAGGCCTGGAGGGCTTCCTGAGGGAGGCGGCACCTCTGGCAGCAGCCCGCGTGGGGATGTGGGCTCCCGCGGGCCGCGGGTGGTGCGGTGCTTAGGAGAGACGGCCCGTGGGCAGCCTTGTGGTCAGAGCTCACCCCACCCGTGGAGAGGTGTCCATCTCGTGGACTCCTCAGCCCTGGAGGCCACGGCCGCGTCCCCCTCCCCCTCCCGCGAGAAAGCCCCTCCCCCAGGAGCCCCAGGAGTTGGGGGGCAGGTCCCACCCGCTTCCCTGGGGCAGAGTTGAGGTTCTCGGTGAATAATGGATGTTGCACAAACAGAGGTATTACCGCGCGGCTCAGAGTGGGGGAGGGACGCATCCCTTGTTAATATTTATTCAACCCACAGCCCCGTCATTCAAGAACCTCATAAATATTAATTCCCAATTAAACATTTATATGAAGGAGATTGTTTCTCCTCCCCCTCAAAAAACCTGTTTGAAGCTGGGGCTGCTGGTGGCCGGGGGAAGTGGGGTCTCCGTGGGGGAAGGGAGTGGGGGGGGTCTGGCCGTGGAGCGACTCCCCTCTGTGCCTGGGCCCCAGCCAGCAACTGGCCAGCGCCCCCTCCCCACGCCAAGCCCCGCAGAGGGGCCGCTGCTGACACCTGCAGGGCCCCCGTGGTCAGGGCTCCCGTGCCGGCTGCCAGGTCCGTGTCCTGAGTGATGTACCCGCGAGATCAGTCGTGGGCACCTCATGAGGTTTATTTGGCGGAGGGGGTGGGTGAGGGTCTAGCAGAAGAGGGCAAGCGGGCCGCCCTTCGGGCCCAGGCTGGCGATGGTCTGGAGCTGTCCCTGCAGGCTCCAGGGGGCAGTGGCAGGGTCTCCTCCTCGGTGGGTTTTGGGTGTTGATATGGAGGTCTGGTACCTGGTGGTCCTCAGTGCCCTGCTCTGTCGGCCTGTACACAGTACCTGCCTCATCCCCACAGCTCCTGTCCAGCCCCCGCTCAGAGCTCGCACTCCGAGAACGCTTGAATAAGTTGGGACTGTGTACAAAGGCTGGGGTGGGCGGGCGGGGGGGTGGTGTATGTGTGTGTTTACTCACAAGTGCCATCTGCACGGCTCTCTGCGTGCGGCTCCAGGGGCAGACCCCAGACTCCACTTACTGTGGTGGCGTCCTGCAACTTCCTGCCTTTTGTAACCCTCGGGGTGGGGACCCTCCTGGGGACCCTCCCGTCTGCCCTTCTGCACGGCTGGCCGTCTGAAATGGCGATGCAGGGGACTCCCAGCAATGCAGCCCCGCCAAGCATGTTGCTCTGATGCCCAGAGCACCGTGGGGCTCCCCGTGGGCTGCCCGCGGGCAGTTGTTCCCCACGTGGGCCGGTGCCCATGGGCCCCTCACACTCGCCCTTAGGTCCACGCCTGCGATCCATCTGGAGCCAGCTTTTTATAAAGACCAACCTTCTCTCCCCAGCGATGAGCCATGTCCCCAGCACGTGTCACCTGGTCGTGGGTCACTGGTCCCCGTTGGAGCCTACGTGTCCCCAGGCCTGTTCAGGGTGACTGTGCTCCTTTGGCAGAGCTGGCCTGTCACTTATGTTATCATAGTGACCATGGCTTTGGGGTTGTCTCCATTCTTGGGGAGCGGGTGCTTTCTCTTTGCTCTTTTCCAGCTCACGTCCCCATTTTGGGCCTTTATTCCTCCGCGGGCAGATTTAGGAGGGGTTTCCTAAAAAAAAGCCTGCTGGGATTTGGATTTGCACAACATTGATCTAGACACTAACTTGGAGACAGTTGTCAGCTGTGCTGTCCTGACGGAGGCACTTTCTCCATCTGTCACTCATCCGTGTCCTTCTGCGGAGTCCCAAGGAGCTCACTCGCACGTCTGCTCTTTGGTACTTAATTCCTGGCTTCGGCTGCTGTTGTGAGTGGTGTCTTATTTTCTGCTTATTATTGCTGGTGTGGAGCCTTACTACGATTTCTGTAGGTTTATCTTGTGACCCATTAGTTCCAGTGGTTCTTGTGTTGATTTGGTTACACTTTCTACAAAGACAGTCACATTATCCACGAGTCACAAGGGTCTTATCTCTTCCTTTCCAATCTTCACACCTCTGACTTCATTTTTTTGTCCCGCACGTTTCCTGGGACTTTCAAGATTATGTTCAACAGAGTGGTGACTGGGGACATTCTTGATTTACTTCTGATCTTGAAGAGATTATGTCTTAGATTTCTCTTTTAAGTCTGATATCTCCTGAGGGTTTTTGGAAGATAGGTTTTATCAAGTTAAGGATGTCCTCTTGTATTTGAAGCCTTCCGGGAGTTTTTAGAAATTATAAATAGGTGTTGAACTTTGTACAGACCTTTTCTGTGTCTGTGGAGATAATTCATGTGGCTTTTTCGTCCTTTGGTCCTTTCAGGAGACAGCTCATGTAAGGGCGAGCTGTCCAGACTCTGCTGGACTAGGGGCTGGTACTATTTTTAAGCACATCTGGTGGAATGGCATTGGTCACAAGGAGCACCGTTATTGTGTGGACCTCTAGGAAAGAAAAAGTGCCGCCTGTACAACGAGGAACCAGTGCTTATCATGTAGAAGCTCGATTTTATATTCACCCAGGCACTCTTCTGGACTTCCCTAATCGTGGGGTTTATCACAGCTCTCGCTCATGCACGCGTAGAAAGAGTAAGAGTGAAAGGGGTGGGTTCAGGTGGCCCCGGACGTCCTCGTGCACAGGGGTGGCTCCTCTGGATCACTTCCCACTGAGTGACTGGGTCCTTGTTTTCCGCACAGAACGGTCCCCGGTCCTTCGGGAGTGGGGGGCGACACTGCGTTCCTGGGGAGATGCACTCCGTCCTGCCGGCTTTCCTGCCAGCTGCTGACAGCGCCTGGAGGTTTGACGCCGGTGCTTCTGTGATCTTTCCAGAACCCGTCGGGGAAGGCGGTCAGACAGCGGCCAGGACTCACGCTCCTTCCCCAGATGGCCCTTCCGTGCTTTGCTCACAGACCACCAGGCCATGCCGGCCACTGTGGCCGCATCACGCTGCTGCCCCTGCCCGGTTGGGAAGCCCCTCGCTGGGGACGCTGGCTGTCCTGTGTCCTGACCCGCCCACCCTTCCCTGGCCCGGGCACTGAGCTCGGTTCTGCACGGACCCCTGCAGGTGGCACAGGCCACACGGTGAAGGGGCGTCCCCAGCAACACCGCCCCGTGAGCAGCCTCTGGGCCACCCCACTTCTGACCAACTGGCCACACCCCCCCGTTCCCATGGGGAGGGGAGTGCGGCCGAGCTGGGAGTGGCCCAGGGCCACTGGGTGGGCGGCCCTGTAGGACGCTGCCCCGGCTGGGCTTCCTGCCCCCTCAGCTGGGTCATCCCACAGGCCTGCCTGCGTGTTCACACACGTGACCCCAGGTGTGACCTCTGGCCCTGTGCAGGGCAGAGAAGTGGGGTGGCAGGTGGGGTGCAGGGTCGGCCCGGCTAGGCTGCCAGGCTGTGCCCCCGAAGCTGGTCACCCAGCAGACGCAGGGAGGGGGAGTGAGTGGTCTGAGGGGCTTGACCAGGGCCCGCTGCACCTCTTGTCTTTTCTGGGGGGGAGATGGGACCGGTCTCTGCCGTGTTGAGCTGGCTCTCATGGGGAGGGATGGGATGATCCCTTAGACTGCGGCTCAGGGCCTGTTATGGGCTGAATGTTTGTGTCCCCCCAATTCAGATGTTGAGGCCCTAACCCCCAATGTGATGCTGTTAGGAGGTGGGGCATCTGGGAGGTGATTAGGGTGAGATGAGGTCATGAGGGTGGGGCCCTCACGACGGGGCTGGTGCCCTTTTAGAGGAGGAGACAGAGACGTACCCGCACCTTGACCTTGGACATCCAGCCTCCAGGACTAGGGGGCACAGGTGTCCTGGAGGCATTTAAGCCCTGTCTGGTGTCTTGCTGTGGCCACCTGAGCTAAGACATAACCCTTCTTCTTGTTCCCGGTGCCCCTCCGTCCTCCTCTCTCCAACCACCCCCTCAACATGTTGGATTGGCCTCCAGGGAACAGTCACCTCTGTCACAGGGAGGACAGGCCACGAACTCCCTCACCTCTTCTGCTGCTTCTACTGTTCCTCTGACTGGGGCCCCGGTTTCTCCCAGGGCACAGCCCTCACCCCCCAGCCTGGGGGACCCCGGTCTCCCCCAGGGCACAGCCCTCACCCCCCAGCCAGGGGGACCCCGGTCTCCCCCAGGGCACAGCCCTCACCCCCCAGCCTGGGGGACCCCGGTCTCCCCCAGGGCACAGCCCTCACCCCCCAGCCAGGGGCCCCGGTCTCCCCCAGGGCACAGCCCTCACCCCCCAGCCAGGGACCCCGGTCTCCCCCAGGGCACAGCCCTCACCCCCCCAGCCAGGGGCCCCGGTCTCCCCCAGGGCGCAGCCCTCACCCCCCAGCTGGGGACCCTGGTCTCCCCCAGCGCACAGCCCTCACCCTGGCCTCCCTCCTTCCTAGGCTGTGTGCAGTGTGGGCTCTGGGCTCTGAGGCCTGGGAGCCTCCCGCAGGTTGCCATCAGCTTTCTACCTGCAAAGTCGCCAAGTCTCACCTGCAAAGCAGGAAAATACTAGACCCTGTGCCCAGGGTGGGAGGGGAGGGAACGTGGAAAGTCCTGGAAAGGCTGCGCCTGCTGTGAGTCCTCGTTGGGTCAGGGGCGGTGAGGGAGCCCCGTGTATCGCAGGCCTGGCACCCGGGGCCCTGAGCCCCACCAGCGGGATGGCAGGAAGGGCCTGGTGGAAGCCCAGGCGTGCAGAGCGGCTGGCCGCCCTGAGCTGGACCACCGGTGCCTGGGGCTGCCTGGGTGTCCCCGTGCTCTGCAAGGGGCCCAGCACATGGTGGGCGTCAGGGGCAGCTGGGTACGGGAACGGGAATGGGGGAGCGAGGGCTGGGGGAGGGGCGGGAGGACGGAGGGAGGGGCAGGGTGGCGGCACTCCATGGGCCGCTCAGTGTCCTTGCCTCTCTGGACAGGCCCTCTGCCACTGCCTCCTCTTTACTCAGGGGCCTGTCACCCGTGGACCCTTCCGGTGCTGCTTCTCTGAGAGAGGGAGGGGCGTTTCGGGGTCAAGGTCAGGGGTCGTGACGGCGCAGCTCAGGTCATTGTTCAGGCCACATCCCAGACAAGGGTAGTCCTACGTGGCAGCTGGCTGTGCGGGCAAGGAGGCAGAATCCCCTGGACCCCTAGACTGGTCAGTTCCCAGGCCCCCGGGCCCAGCAGAGCTGCTGCCCATCGCCGGGGCGGGCGTGAGGACAGGCCACACGGCTAGCCCTGGGTGACGCTGCCCGCTGGTTGCTCTGGGGGGGCTCTTCCGGCCAGAGCTGACCCCTAGCGCCACCCCCTCCCTCCAGGGGTTTGCTGAAAATCAGCGTTGGCGCCAGCCTGGTTCATTATTCACTGATTTAAATGAGATAGCAAAGGCTTTTTATTGATTTGCATATAAAAGTTACGAAGCCCAATTAATCCCGGACTCGAGCAGATTAGTGGGCCATAAAACCACCGGCGGCCGGCGATCTTCCGGGAGCTTCAGGCCGGCAGCCGGGCTGGGAATAAAGGTCAGCGGGAAAGACGGATGGATGCGGCTGGAGATGCGGGCTCCGAACGACGGGCGCTTTCCCGCCGCCATCACTCCTCGCGGGCATCTGAAGTGCGCTCGTGTGCAGATAGCATTAATTTAGTCGTAAATTAAAGGCAGTAGCTCAGAGAGGAGCCCGTGTGAACCATTAAGTTCAAAGCACCGTGTGAAATATCTGCGTCTAGGCCGTCGGGTGGGCGGGGGAGACACTGGGGTGGGGCCTCCACAAGGGCGTGAGTGGCAGGCGTGGGCTCAGTTCTCCTCCCACCCAGCCCATGTGGACCTGGGACCTGCTGCCTCGGCCGTCGGTGCCCCTGCGGGAGAAGCCCAGCTCAGAAGTATCCGGCACCCCTCCTCCCCATGCCCTCCCAGCTGATCTCGGGCTCGAATCCCGGGCTGCTGCAGGCGGTGTGTCGGGCTCCCTTGGGGCTGCAAGCTGGCCCTGGTGGGTCTGCTCAGCAGGCGGGACGTGCCTTGTCCTGCTCCCCGGCCAGTGGGTGCTGGGTGGCCGAGCGCCACCTCCGGGGCCAGGCTGGCACCACACGGAGGCACCGGGAGACAGGCTGCTGGGACTGAACTGTGTCCCCCCAAGGTCCTATTTGAAGCCTAACCCCCCGTGTGGCTGTATTTTTAAAAAATATTTATTTATTTATTTATTTAGTCTGAGCCGGGTCTTAGTTGCGGCGTGTGGGATCTAGTTCCCTGACCAGGGATCGACTCCAAGCCCCCTGCATTGGGAGCGCAGAGTCTTAGCCACTGCGCCACCAGGGAAGTCCCCAGGGTGGCTGTATGTGGAGACATAAAATAATTAAGGTTAAATGAGGTCCTAAGGATGCTGCCTTGGCCCACTGATGCAGGGCTTGGTCCACTGATGCTACCTTGGTCCATGGTCAGCGGCTCAGTCAAGGTCCTGGGTGGCGCTGGAGAGAACCCAGGGTCCTGGCCAGGACCGGCAGGATTGTGTGGGACAGAGATGTAGGGAGGGTTCTGCCCGCCTGCAGGGCCCAGCTGCTCACATTCATGTGGCCCTGGGTGGACATGGCCCCGGTCCTCCGTGGGTGGTCTCTGAGCTGGCCTGCTCATCTGTCTCCACCGCCTGGCCTGCTGTGGAGACCTAGGGCTGGGGGCGGCCTGGGGCTGGGGTCTTGGTCAGCAGGCAGACAGCTGGGTCTGCAGCCACCCTGCCGCCCACAGAGCCCAACGGACAACCAACAGCAGTGATTTTTCCCCGGATGGCACATGGATGTTCTCTCATACAGGTGTTTAATCAATGCCACTGGGAGGGAAAATGGATTGGGCTGAATTTGTTAAAAACCAGGTGGAGGACTTCAGTGATGGGAGAGTGACAGCAGGTGCACGGCTGGCCACGCTGATGGGGTGAGAGCCAAGGCTGGGGTTCTGGTCAAGTCGGTGTCCGCTGCCCAAGCAGGAGGCCACGTGCAGGGATAAAAGATGCCAGAGACCCAGTGCCCCCCTTGACCATATCCTCGGCTCCCTTTTTCAACTGAGTTATACGTCTTTTTCCTTTTCAAATCAGTGTTTATAGGAGTTGTTTATATCTTCTGGGTTCTAATAATTCATTACTCACATGCATGGCAACAGTTTTCTCCAAGTCTGTGTTTGCTTTTCACTCTGTTTGTGGAATGCTTTTGGCATTCAGAGTTTCACATTCAAGCTGGACAAACTTATTATTATGTTCCTTATTGTCTGTTTATGTTCTGCCTTGTTTAAGAAATCATTTGCTTCACCAGTATCCTAAGCATACTCTCTCTGTTTTCCTCTAAAAGTTTTATGGTTTGCCTTTTCACATTTCGGTCGGATTTTAATCCCCCTGGAATTCAGTGTGTACGTAGTGTAAGACAGACACTGAATTGTATCCTTTCTGTGTGGAACGTCAATGTTCCTGGTGCCATTTGTTTTATTTTTATTTTTTGGCTGTGCCACACGGCACGGGGGATCTTAGTTCCCCGACCAGGGATCGAACCCGTGCCCCCTGCAGTGGAAGCACTGAGTCCTAACCACTGGACTGCCAGGGAAGTCCCCCAGTGCCATTTGTGAAGCAAGCCTACCTTTATGCCAACACTACAGTGAGGTAGCCGAGAGCCGCATGTACTATTTAAATTTAAACTTATTGTCATTAAATAAAATTTAAAATTCAGTTTCTCAGACCCGTTGGTGATATTTCAAATGCTCAGTAGTCACACGAACTGATAATTATAAAAATGCATAAGGATAGGAAAGATGTAAAGACACAATTCCGTCGTGTAATCGCGTGAACGTACGTGGGCAACTGCACTAATCAGAGGTCATCCTTCTTAAGTGTGGAAGATTTACAAAAATTGGCTACATTTCAAAAATACCAACAAGTGGGTCCTGCAGGCCACATTCTCTGCTCAAACAGTAGTCAACTTAGAAATCAATAGCAAAGGGTATTAGCAAAACCCACAGTTTCAAAATGAAAAAACACTTCTAAATAATCCAGCTTCAAAGAGGAGCTCATAAGGGAAATGGGAACATGTTTAGATCTCAACAGTAATTACTTATCAAAACTTGTGGGGCGAAGTGGGGGAAAGGCCATTTGTTTTGTGCACCTTTGTGTAAATCCAGCGTTTGGTTTCTTGTTTCTCTTTATTGATTCTTTGTTCTCTGTTCTATTGATTTCTGTTCCTGCTTTTGTGGTTTCCTTTCGTCTACTTTCTTCAGTTTATTCTAGTATTTTTCTACTTCTTGAATTGGATTCTTAACTCATGAATTTGTATTATTTATTCTATTATAATATTTGCAATTTTAGGTTACAAATTTTCCCTTAATTATTGCTTTGGCTGCACCTCATTAGATTATGCTGCTTAATTGTGCTTGTCACTTCTTTCCTATTCTTACTCGTTTTTATTATTTTTAGTTACCGGGGAGTTATATTAAAATCTCCTACTTTAATTGTCAATTTTCCATTGTACTACTGTAAATTTTTGATTTATACATATTTGAGTCTATGTTCACCATTCTATAGTAATTTTTAAAATCATTACTGATGATTTTTTTCCCTTAAAATCTGTTTTGTCTGATATTAATGTAGCTCTATAAACTTCAAGGATATAAAATAGTATTTGCTATATTTATTTGTTTCTTCCTTTTTGCAGTGAAAACTTTCTGTGTTCTTATATTTTATGAGTTTCTCTTATGACAGTATCGAGCTGGATTTGATTTAGTCACATCTCCATTTTAACTTGCAAATTCAGTTCATTTATATTTATTGTCATATTTGGATTTATTTCTATAATTTTATTTTGTGATTTCCATTTGTCTGTGATTTTTCTTTGTTCTTTCCCTCTCTTTTTCTACTTTCTACTGGATTAATTTTTCTTTATTATTTTTTCTTCCCTGACATGGTGTGGACTTTTTAGATTCTATTTAGATTCTATTTATAAAAACATGTACACTTGGCTTAACAAAGTCTAAATTCAATCCAAATCTCTACAATCCACTAGAACATTAAAAGGACCTTAGGATGTTTCAATTCCTATCATATGATTCTGTTTTACATGTTATTCTGAACTATTTTAGCTTCATCTTATTTTTATATCACAAAATCTGCCATTGTTATTATTTAATAATAATTAATCTTGTTCAGATTTGTTTACATATTTTATCTTTTCCCCCCATCATTGTTTCTTAAATCTCACTCCTTCTTCTGTTTTTTTTTTTTTTCTCTTTGAAGAATATCCTTTAATAGTTTTTTCAGTGAGGGAATGCAAATGTTAAATTTTTGTTTGTTGAAAAGTTTATCTATATGGTTCCCAATCCTGACTGGTAATCTAGCTGGGTATAAAATTCTAAGTTGACAGATATCTTCTCTCAGCATTGTCAAGACATTTTCTGGCTTTCTTCTGGCTGCTGTTGCTGCTGTTGAGAAATAATGTTGTCAGTTTAATTATGGCTTTGTTGTAGGTTATCTGTTGTTAGGAACTGAGCTGTGTCCGCCCCCCCCCCCCCGCCCCCCCGCCACCATTCATGTATTGAAGCCCCAATCCCCAGGACCTCAGATTGTAACCGTATCTGCAGATAAGGGCTTTAAAGAGGTGACAAAGTTAAAATGAGCCCATTAGGATGGGGCCCTAATCCAACATGACTGGCATCCTTAAAAGAAAAGGAAGAGATACCAGGCGTGTGTGTGTGTGCACGTGTGGGGACACAGCAAGAAGGCAGTCACCTTCAAGCCAAGGAGAGAGGCCTCAGGAAAAACCATACCTGAGACACCTTGTTCTGGGACTTCCAGCCTCCAGGATTGTGAGAAAATAAATTTGTTTTATTTTTAAACATCTTTATTGGAGTATAATTGCTTTACAATGGTGTGTTCATTTCTGCTTTATAACAAAGTGAATCAGCTATACATATACATATATCCCCATATCTCCTCCCTCTTGTGTCTCCCTCCCACCCTCCCTATCCCACCCCTCTAAGTTTCTGTTTTTTTAAGCCACCTAGTTTGTGATATTTTTTTTATGACAACCCTAGCAAACTATAATACATCTCCTTTCCTCTCTGTTTGCTTTTAATATATTTTCTTTATCATGATGTTCTGCAGTTATACTGTGATATAATTAGGTGTATAATTACTTTAAAAATTCTGCCTAGAACTGTTGAGTCATGGATCTGAGAATCCATCTTTCATCAATTCTGGAAACTTCTCAGCCACTATCTGTGCAGAAAAGAGTTCACACAGAGGGGCTGAGACTGCTCTCCTTAGAAAGTCCTGCTTGCAAGAATGACCCTTGGCTGACCTCTGGGAACTTGGATTTCGGGAGAGTTCCTGCCACTTCCAGAAAAATTATTTGTGCAAACAGTATGGTTTATGTTGAACCACAGATGGGTAGAGGCTGCCCACATGAGCAGCTCCCAATAAAACCCCGGGCATTGGGGCTCTGATGAGCTTCCCTGGCAGACATTTCACTCATGTCACGATCAGCTGCTGGAAGAATTAAGTGTGTCCTGTGTGACTCCACTGGGAGCGGACTCTTGGGAGCCTGGTCTCCTCAGACGTCACCCCGTGTGCCTCTTCCCTTTGATGCTCTTGCTTTGTGTTCTCTGACTGGAGGACATCGCAGCCGTGAGCGCCATTCCTTTTGAAGCTGCCCAGCCCTTCATTGTGTGAGTGCATCATGGTTTATTCAGCAGCTCTTCTGTGCCTGCATGTGGGTATAGAGGCTGCTTCTGACATTTTGCAACTACAAACAAGGCTGCAGTAGATAACCCTGGGCCCTTGATTTACAGGGTGCATCCCTAAAAGTGGATGGCTGGGTCACAAGGTAAGAGCATGTATCGTTCTGTGAGACACTGCCTATCCTCTCCAAAGCGTTTGTTCCAGTTTGCATTCTCATCAGCATGTATCAGGGGGCCTCCTTCTCCACAGCCTCACTGGCAGAATGAGTTGTCATCCTTTCTGGTTCCATCAGTGTGAAATTGTACCCCGGTGTCGGTTTTTTCTTATTGTGGTAAAATAAACATTTACAACTGTGATCACTTTTAAGCGTACAGTTCTGTGGCATTGACTACACTCACATTGTTGTACAACCATCCCCACCATCATCTCCAGAACTTTTCAACTCCCCAGACAGAAACTCTGTCCCCATTAAACACTCCCTCTCCATCCCTTCACCCAGCCCCTGGCACCCACCATCCTACTTTCTGTCCCTGAATCTGACTATCTAGGGACCTCCTATGAGTGGAATCATACAGAATTGTCCTTTGGTGACTGGTTTATTTCACTCAGTATGATATCTTCAAGGTTCACCCATGTTGTAGCCTGTGTCAGAATTTCATTCTTTATTTATTTATTTATTGGCTGTGTTGGGTCTTCGTTTCTGTGCGAGGGCTTTCTCTAGTTGCGGCAAGTGGGGGCCACTCTTCATCGCGGTGCGCAGGCCTTTCATTATTGCGGCCTCTCTTGTTGCGGAGCACAGGCTCCAGACGCGCAGGCTCAGTAATTGTGGCTCACGGGCCTAGTTGCTCCGCGGCATGTGGGATCTTCCCAGACCAGGGCTCGAACCCGTGTCCCCTGCATTGGCAGGCAGATTCTCAACCACTGCGCCACCAGGGAAGCCCCTTCATTCCTTTTTGAGGCTTGGGTTTTTTTTTTTTTAATTTTAAAATTTATTTATTTATTTATTTTTGGCTGCGCTGGGTCTTCGCTTCTGCGCGAGGGCCCCCTCCAGCTGCGGCAAGCAGGGGCCACTCTTCATCGGAGTGCGCAGGCCTCTCACTATCGCGGCCTCTCTTGTTGCGGAGCACAGGCTCCAGACGCGCAGGCTCAGTAGCTGTGGCCCACGGGCCCAGTTGCTCCGTGGCATGTGAGATCCCCCCAGACCAGGACTCGAACCTGTGTCCCCTGCACTGGCAGGCAGGCTCTCAACCACTGTGCCACCAGGGAAGCCCTGAGGCTTGGGGTCTTAATTTGCATTCTTTAGTTATGTGTGAGGTTGAATATCATTTCATATGTTTAAGGACCATTTTTACATCTTATGGGGGAATTTTCTGTTCATGTTTTTTCTCCGTTTCTGTCTAGTGGGTTTTTGTTTTTCCTCCCCCCTTCAATAGTTAAGAACTTTTTAAAAAAACAGTTTATTTTATTTTTCGCTGTTCGTTGCTGCATGTGGGCTTTCTCTAGTTGTGGCGAGCAGGGGTTACTCTTTGTTGTGGTGCACGGGCTTCTTGTTGCGGTAGCTTCTCTTGTTGCAGAGCACAGGATCTAGGTGCGTGGGCTTCAGTAGTTGTAGCACGCAGGCTCAGTAGTTGTGGCTCGTGGGCTCTAGGGCACAGGCTCAGTAGTTGTGGCGCATGGGCTTAGTTGCTCCACGGCATGTGGGATCTTCCTGGACCAGGGCTTGAACCCGTGCCCCCTGCATTGGCAGGCGGATTCTTAACCACTGCGCCACCAGGGAACTTAATATATTAGGAATATTAACCCTTTATCTATGATATGTGTTGTAAATACTTCTTCCTAGTTTGTCAGTTATCTTTTGACTTTGCTTATAGTGCTTTTTCTATGCAAAATTTTTGTTTAGTCAAATTCTCCAGTCTTTTCTTTTATTGCCTTTGGATGTTGAGTCATAGTTAGAAGTTGTTTCCCTCTGTCAAAGTTAATGGCATTCACGCTTAGTTCCTTTGGCACTGGTATGGTTGGAGTTTAATGTTGTGTATGGTGTGAGGCATGGATCTAATTTATCTTTTTCCAAGTGGCTACACTGTTGTCCCAGCACCGTTTATAAAAAAAAATAGTTTCTTTTAAAAGAAACTACTAAACTTCCAGAGTGACTGTACTGTTTTATATTCCCATCAGCAATGTCTGTATGAGTGATCCAGTTTTGCTGTAACATCAGCAGCATTTGGTGTTATCAAATTTTTTATTTTAGTCATTTTGATAGGTATGGTTTTAATTTTCATTTTCCTAATTACTAATTATACTGAACATCTTTTCATATGCTTATTTGCCATCTGTATATCTTCTTTGATGAGATGTCCACTTATGTCACATTTTTGCCTATTTTCTAATTGGATTATTATTTTTTTTCCTGTTTCGTTTGAGAGTTCTTTATAAATTCTAGACACAAGCCCTTAGTCAAATATGTGGATTGTCAATATTTTCTTCTGGTCTGTAATATTTCTTATTCTCTTAACATGGTTTTGCAGAAAAAAAGATTTAAATTTTGATGAGGTCCATTTTATCCATTTTAGAGACAGTTTCTTTTAAAACTAAGAATGCACTCATGGGGCTTCCCTAGTGGCACAGTGGTTAAGAATCTGCCTGCCAACGCAGGGGACACGGGTTCGAGCCCTGGTCCGGGAAGATCCCACATGCCGCAGAGCAACTAAGCCCGTGCGCCACAACTACTGAGCCTGCCCTCTAGAGCCCACGAGCCACAACTACTGAAGCCCGCACGCCTATTGCCCATGCTCCGCAACAAGAGAAGCCACCGCAATGATCAGCCCGTGCACCGCAACGAAGAATAGCCCCCACTTGCTGCAACTAGAGAAAAGCCCGTGCGCAGCAACAAAGACCCAACACAGCCAAAAATAAATAAAAATAAATAAATTTATATATTTAAAAAAAAGGATGCACTCATGACCCAACAATTTGCACTCTCTGGCATTTATATCAGAGAAATAAAAACTATGTTCATGCACCTGTCCATGAATGCGTACAGCAGCTCTGTTGGTACTATCCCCAAGTTAGGAACAACCCCTGTGCCCTTCAGTGGTTGAATGTTTAAAAAACTGATACATTCACACTCAGCAAGAGAAAGGAACAAACTATTGATGCACTGGGAATTGTACTCAGTGAAAGGAGCCAATCTCTGAAGGTTGCCTGTTGTGTGAGCCCATTTGTATAACATTCTTGGGGTAATGCAGTTAGAGATGGAGGACAGATTAGCAGCTGTCAGAAGTTCGGGTTTGGGGGCAGAGAGGTTAGGGGGCTGTAGAAGGGTGGCACGAGGCAGCCCTGTGGATGCCTTCTGCAATTTGCTTGTGGTGGTGGGTGGGCATGTGCAGGGAACATGCTAGGAAGTGTATAAAGCTGTCATACACACACACACACACACACACACACACACACACACATCATGCATGTGTAACTGGGGCAGTCTGAATGGGCCTTGTGGACTGTACCAATGCCAGTTTCATAGCGTGGACATGGTGCAGTTATATAAGATGCCAACATTGGCAGAAGTGGGTTGATGGCTGCACGGGACCTCCTTGTACATTTCTTTACAACTTCTTGTGAATCTATAATTATTTCAAAATAAAATGTTAAAAAAATACATACAGACAACAGACACACACAGAGTCCATCTTTGCCCCTATGATTTGAGCTGCCATCTTTATCACATACTAAATTTTTGTCTATGCATATGTTTATTTCTAGACTTTCTCTTCCATTCCCCAAGTCTGTTCATCTACTCATGGGCCAGTGCCCACTCTGTAGCTATAGCAGCTTTATAGTATGTTTTAAGATCTGGTAGAGAGTGCTGCCTTATAGTTTTCTTTCCCCGCCAGTGTTTTCTTGGCTCTATTTGCATATTTTTTTTTCCATACAAACTTCGATATTAACTTGTCTAGCTCCATAAAAAACCTTGTTTGCATTTTATAGTGATTCCATAAAATTTATAAATTTACTGAAAGGGAACTGACATCTTTATGATGAGTCATTTTATTCAAGAACAGGAGATGTCTTTCCAGTAGCTTAAGTCTTTCATGAGCATTTTAAAGTTTTCTTCATATAGGTTTTGCACTTTTTTGTTAAGTTTTTTCCTACATACTTAATCTTTGTTGCTGTTGTAATTGGGGTTCTCTGTACCAATATGTCCTCTAACTGGTTAGTGTTTTGTGTATATGAAGGCTATTGGTTTCTGTATGTTAATTTTACATACTGCTACCTTATTGAATTATTTTATTGTCTGAGTTAGTTTTATCATTGGTTCCTTATGAGTGTTCAGAAAATACTAGCTTATCATTTATAAATAGAGATAGTTTAAATTCTTTTCTAATTCTTATGCTTCTATTTAATTTCCCTTGTCTAATTGCATTGGCTAATACCTCCAGTACAATAATGAGTAGTAGCAGAGATACTAGACATCCTTGCTTTATTCCTAATCTTAGAGGAAAGTCTTCTTAATATTGAACCAACTCTGTATTCCTGGAATAAATTCCACTTGGTTATGGTACATTATTTTCTTTATGTGGTATTGAGTTCTGTTTGCTACTACTTTACTTAGTGCTTTTGCATCACTATTTATACTGGTTTACCATTTTTTTAATACTGTATTTATAAGATTTAAGTATATCACTAAAAGGATGTACATGTTTTCCTTCTTTTTCAATGATCTGTGACAATTTATGAAACATTGGAACTATTTGGTCTTTGGAAATTTGGTAGAAATTGCCTGTGAAACCATCTAGGCCTGATGCTTTTTTTTTTTTAATTTTAAAAAATTTAATTAATTAATTAATTAATTAATTTATGGCTGCGTTGGGTCTTCGTTGCTGTGCATGGGCTTTCTCTAGTTGTGGCGAGCAGGGACTACTCTTTGTTGCAGTGTGTGGGCTTCTCATTGTGGTGGCTTCTCTTGTTGTGGAGCATGGGCTCTAGGCACGTGGGCTTCAGTAGTTGTGGCTCGAGGGCTCTAGAGTGCAGGCTCAGTAGTTGTGGCGCACGGGCTTAGTTGCTCCATGGCATGTGGGATCTTCCTGGACCAGGGCTCAAATCTGTGTCCCCTGCATTGGCAGGCGGTTTCTTTCACCACTGCACCACCAGGGAAGTCCTGTGAGATGATTGTTGATTGCAATATTTCTACTTTATGAAACTTACTGATTTTTCGTGACCTCATCTATCACCAATTTTTGTGACTGTTCCATGAGTGCCTGAGAAGGTGCATTTGGGGTTCTCCACAGGCTTACTCTCTGTGTGTGTGTGTGTGTGTGTGCGTGTGAATGTAAGATCTATGAGGCCGTCTGTAACCTGTGGCCGCATGGAGGTGTGTCCCTCAGGCGTTCCCGCCGGAAAGAACCTGTGGGGAGGGCAGCTGGCAGGCGGTCTCCGGCTCAGACTCACGGATGGCTGTGTGTCTGAGCCACAGCCACGTCCTGCCCCCCACCCCCCGGGTGTCCCGACAACGGCAGTGCCAGGTGGGGCCCTGGGACCTGCCAGGGCTGCCCCACGTGGGCTCCACTAATGTGCAGGCTTGGCTTCCAAGTGGCTCAGGGATTGGTGGAATCTCCCAGGTGTGTCTCCCAGTCTGAGCCTCTTCCTGTCCGATCCTGTGGACCACCCCCCTTCATCTTTTACGAACGCCACCCCTTGACAAGCCTCCTGCGTTCCTGCCTCACCTCCCATCTGCTTCCTGGAGGACCTGCGCTGACACCCTCCTTCTTTCCCTGTCCCCCGGGTCCGTCTCATCCTGAGGGGACATGGTGAACCCCCTGTTCTTGTGTCTCTAAGACTCCTTGAATTCCTGAGCTTTCCCTTCACGCAGGTGGCCGCTGTGTTATTTGCTGCATAACTGTTCTGTTTTTGTTGGGAATTGTGTCTTTTTGCATCAAAAGTCCTTCTTTGTCATGTTGAATGCTTTCCGTCCTGACGTCCACTTTGTCCACCTATTTCCTTACAGCTTCTGCGTGCCTACCGCACCTTCTTAGGTGTGTCCCTCCTGTAGGGCATATAGTAGGCTGTAGCTTGTGAGCCAGATTGAATATTTTTCTTTTAATAGCGCGTCAAGTCCATTAACGTTTATTAATATGACTCACAGGTTTGGTGTCAGCTGTTATATTTTATAATTATGTGTGCATTATAATGTTTGCTATGTGATGTGTGTTCTTTGCTCTTTTTGTTGTTGTTGTTTTTGTAAGGGTTTGTACCTTTTTCTCATGATTACCTCTGTATTTGTACTTTTTAAGTGCCCTTTAAGTTTCCTTATTTACGCTCTCGCTGTTGGTTTGTCAGTTTTTGATGGTAACTCACTCCGCCCTGCTGTCCGTGCAACGCTGATGAGTGCATTCTCTTTTCCTCTTTTTCTTTCTCTCCTCCTACTTCGCAAAGGGGCATTATTCCTATTGTGACACAACACATAATATTAGTGAATTAGTTTTTCACCCTCCTCACCACCCCCAACATTAGTCCTTTTGCTGAAGTTTTCTGAGTCATCCTTTGGGTTGGATGAAGTTAATCATCTAGAAGATTCCTCAAGAAGGGCTCCTGGTTCAGAATTTCACAAGTTCTTGTATGTTTGAAACTGTTTTCTGTGGCCTTGATACTCGAAGAACACGTTGATACATTTTTGTATCTAAACTTATTTATTTCATCCTGAACGTAGGTAAGCACGAGATCTCTGGGTTAGAGGAAGACCAGGGATTTGCTTACAGAATATCTCTGCTTCGGTTCCCTGTGAACGGTCCCCACTCCAGGCAGCAGGTGAGAGCAGGATGGACCCTGCTTGTGCAAAAGCTAGTTTTGCCCACTGGAGAGGGACCCAAAATTATGAATCTTGCAGCTTCTATAGGAACTGCTATACAGATTACCCCCTCCCCAGCCCAGCACCCACCTCCCTAGGAGCCAGAGAAATGAGTCTTCTCTTTCTAACGCAGAGAACAGAAGGGAAGGTCCCTAGTTTACCACCCTTTGGGATGTAATGGAATGTCTCTCAGTTTTATCCCATTTTGAAATCTAAAGACACAGAAAAGGGAGATAGACCTGGAATCCTCTCTCCTGGGTATGTCACCATCTGAAACTTCAAGGCTGGTCTGCCTTCCAGGCACCCTTTAACCCAAGTTACCAGTACTTCTGGCTCAGAAAGGCACAGCGTTGCGGAAACACAAAAATATTTTTCTCTACAGATACGAACTCCTTGGTTCAGACTTTCGTTGGTATTTTGGGAAGGTTGGCCCATTGCTGCTTTGCTTCGCTGTTAGTTCTGAAGCCAAGAGAGTTCTTTTGCTCTTGTGAGTTATTTTTGCTTTTTCTTAGAGGTGTAATAGTTCCTCTAGGAAATGTCTCAGAGTCGATCCTTTCAGGTTAATTATCCCAGATATCCACGGGGATGGGCTTTCACTGTGAGGATTCCAGTCTTCTGTTTCTGGACCATTTTCTTGGGCTGTGGTTGTAAATATTATTCCCGCCCACTGTCTCGTTTTCCTCCTTAGGGGCTGCAATTACGTGTTAGAATTCCTTCTTTGCTTGTTTTCCTCATCCATCCCTTTCTCCCCGGCCCCTTTTCACTTCTTTCATTATCTCATTTTCAGGCTCTTAGTTGCCTTCCTCTTTTCCTCTGATGCCTTTGTAAATTCAAATCTATTCTTTCTCGGGCATCTTGAATTTAGTCTTTACTTCGTGGATGATTTTGCCTGTTCCTTCCTTTTCTTTTCTGATTTCCACCAGCCTTTTCATTTCTTCTCGCTTTTGTCCATTTGTGTTCTTAGAGTTTGAATTTCTGACTCAAGGTGAGTTTCTGTATCCCCAAATGCTTTTGCAAGTATATTTAATTCAGTTTGGAGTGCTGCCTCTCAGTATTTTAATGCTTCATTTGTTTTTTTCGAGGAAGGGTTTTTTTTTTTTTTAATCAGCTGAAGTGTGTCAATGTTCATGTTCTGATTTTTGTAGTAACTTAGAATAGAGGTAATTTTTATCTGTTCATTTTGTGGATTTTGGTGGTTGACAAGATTCTTGGTTCAATGGCCCCTCTTCCATCTGTGCAGCAAAGAGCAAAGTCCAGGTTCCTTAATGGATTTATATTTGGTGGTGGTGGGAGTGGGACAAGTTGTGTTTCCTCTAAAGTTTTGGTTCAGTCTTTCTAACAGGACCTGAAATCTCCTTCTTTTACTCCTTTCTGCCTTTGCCTCGTGACGCCTAAAGGGCACGGCTCCCTTCTGCTTTGCTTTTTGCTTCTCCTGACACCTTGCCTTTCAGAGGTCTCCCTTTAATTGGATGTGCTTTTAAGTCCCGTGTCTGCAGTCAGTGCTCTGGTGTATCGGAGGCGTGTTCAGTGTGCGCACACGTGGGGCCACCCGTGCAGACTGCGGGACCAGCCCTCGCCTTCATCTCCCCTCCCCGTAGTCATACTGGGCTGCTCTCACTCACTGCAAAGTGTGGGAAGCTGCCTGCTGGCATCTCTGGTTCTTTCTTCTTTTCTTTTTGCACTTACGGTTGTTTTGAAGTCGGGGCATCCCTGTCTTCTGGTTATGCTGAGGGCATGGCTTCCGTGTAGTTTTATTTGTTCTTGTTCTGCACTGATTCTGGAGGCTCTACAGGGTAATGCAGACCCAGGCAGCATCTCTGCTCTTTGGTTGCCCCAAGTCCTCTTCGGATAGCTTTAGCGTACATTTCTTTTCTTTTCTTTTTTTTTTAAATTAATTAATTTATTTTTGGCTGCATTGGGTCTTCATTGCTGTGCACGGGCTTTCTCTAGTTGTGGTGAGCAGGGGCTACTCTTCGTTGTGGTGCGCAGGCTTCTCATTGCGGTGGCTTCTCTTGTGGCAGAGCACGGGCTCTAGGCGCGCGGGCTTCAGTAGTTGTGGCACGTGGGCTCAGTAGTTGTGGCTCGCGGGCTCTAGAGCGCAGGCTCAGTAGTTGTGGCACACGGGCTTAGTTGCTCCGCGGCATGTGGGATCTTCCCGGACCAGGGCTCGAACCTGTGTCCCCTGCGTTGGCAGGCAGGTTCCTAACCACTGCGCCACCAGGGAAGCCCTAGTGTACATTTCTTTATGAGAATGATTTAAAGATCCCTCTCATGTGTTTAAGACTCAGTTGATTTTATTTTCTGTCATGATTCCTCTTGCTTGAAAATTTCTTTCTACTGACTTGTGGGCCCTTCTCTTATTGATTTTTAGAAAGTCTTTACGTATTAGGAAAATTGCGACATGTCTTGCAAAAACTTGTCCCAGGTTCCTAGATTTTCTGTTGGTTTTGCTGATGGAGCGATGTTGTCAGCTCTGAGTGCAGGGTGAGCCGCTAGGCCTTTACGTTCACTCGGGGACCGGAGATCTGAGAACAGGACCTGCATGTGTGGAAGGCAGGATTCAGGGATGAGGAGCCTGGGGCAGAGGCGCTGGGGAGGGGGGGGAAGGAGGCAGCAGAGAGGGACCCAGGACCGCAGAGGAAGAGAGCAGGAGAGTGTGTGGTGGGGGTCCTGCAGCTCCATGAGAGGAGGGAAGGGTGGTGACAAATGGAGACGTGAGTGCATTAGAGGCGCAGCTGCGCAGAGTGGGGGACCATTTGCTTAGATACTGCTTGCAAAAAGCAATTAGTGGTTCATTTACGTGCAGCGAAGTAGCAATTTGCACTTTTTTTCAGGAACAATTTCTTTGCCTCTGTGCACAAATTCGATGTGTTACCATTGGCCTTTGATAGTAGGGCATGGCAGTTTTTTATTTTGGTTCTTCTCTTGGTTTCCTGCGCTACAAAAATTTTCTTTTAAAAAAGGAAGTGCCAAATTAAGGGCGGAAGTTCTCCAAACTTGCCCTCCCTGCACTGGTCCCTTTACCCCCCTTCCCCCCCACCGCCCCACCCCAGCTAGTTGTTCTCCAACTGGAGACTGTTTCCACATTCCGTCTGTGGCCACAGACTTGTAACAATAGTGAGTGGGGACATCTGGCCTGTGGGTGGGAGACAGAGCCGTCCCTGGGTGTGGGGCACCCCAGGAATCAAACAGGATCTGCTCGGGGCACGGAAAGGCCCCTCTGTTCCCTGAAGGCTTCCCTCCACCCTGTACAAACCGTTTTCTAGACCTCTTAAAAAAATCGATGCCTGTATGTAAATGTAGCCTTCTCACGTGGGCAGTGATTGGCCACACTTGCATCCCCGTCTCTCCACCTTTGGTCAGGCTCAGTGACCAAGGGTCTGCCTAAACCAGGGTCAATGGCTGTGGGATCTTGGTTCAAAGAGACAGGGCATGTCCTGGGGTCCAGTGACCCTGGGAGGGGTGTGGAGCACCCATGCCCAGTCTGTACCCAATAACCCCAATCAGGCATGGCCCGCCCTCCCCACTCTTACTGGAGATTGAAGTTAAATCTCAGCCAAAGCTTTAGCCTTCTCTTTGTAGAAGAAAAAAAATTGCACTGGACACTTTAAAAAATGGCAAGGGAGACTTTATTCAAGACTGTTGCCACAGGAGAGAGAAACTGGGCTCAACTCTGAATACCCAGGGACAGGTGGGCAGGGTGAGGGAACGGATGGAAAATTACCAAGAGGGACGTGGGAAGTATCAAGGGTGGGGCAAGAGGAGCTTGGCTGGGTATCAGGGGTGGGGGATTCTTTTTTGTTTTAAATAAATTTATTTATTTATTTTTATTTTTGGCTGTGTTGGTTCCTCATTGCTGCACGCGGGCTTTCTCTAGTTGTGGCGAGCGGGGGCTACTCTTCATTGTGGTGTGCGGGCTTCTCATTGTGGTGACTTCTCTTGTTGCGGAGCACAGGCTCTAGGCGCGCGGGCTTCAGTAGTTGCAGCACGCGGGCTCAGTATTTGTGGCTCGCGGGCTCTAGAGCGCAGGCTCAGTAGTTGTGGTGCACAGGCTTAGTTGCTCCGTGACATGTGGGATCTTCCTGGACCAGGGATCCAGCTTGTGTCCCCTGCATTGGCAGGTGGATTCTTAACCACTGTGCCACTAGGGAAGTCCCAGTGGTGAGGGGTTCTTGATCAACTGGACTCAGCAGACCAAGGACGAGGCTCATTTGCAAAGAGGGTTCAGAGGAGACTGAAGTTTGGTCACGAGGAGCCCTTGTCACCCCCAAGGGTTGTGGCAAACAGTGCAGCAGGTGCATCATGGGGAGGCACCACTGCTAAGGTGAACTCACCATCAGGCATCACCCAGTTTCTGAGAGATGTGAACCTCCACGAGGACAAAGGGCAGCAGAGTTAATTGAGCCAGCAGGGCAGACCTGAAGCAAGTAAGATTGGGATCCTGAGAAATGAGACAGGCAGGTATTTCAGAGAAACCATGAGAGGCTTGGGATTTAAAAAGTCATTAGGAGGACGTCCCTGGTGGCGCCGTGGTTAAGAATCCGCCTGCCAATGCAGGGAACACAGGTTCGAGCCCTGGTCCAGGAAGATCCCACATGCTGTGGAGCAACTAAGCTTGCAGGCCACAACTACTGAGCCTGAGCTCTAGAGCCCATGAGCCACAGTTACTGAGCCCATGTGCCACAACTACTGAAGCCTATGCACCTAGAGCCTGTGCTCCGCAACAAGAGAAGCCACCACAATGAGAAGCCCACGCACCACAACAAAGAGTAGCCCCTGCTCACTGAAACTAGAGGAAACCTTCGCGCAGCAACGAAGACCCAGGGCAGCCAATAAATAATTAAATAAAGTCATTAGGAACAAACCAAAGATGTGTCTGTGGATGAGCTGAGTGGAGACTGGAGGTGCTGTGGCAGAGGCAGTGGGCTGGGAGAGGGGCCGAGGGTTCTACTAGAATGGGGGCAAAGGGACAGAGTCGGGACAGAATCGGGATGCATGGGACAAGCTGAGACGTGGAGGGCAGGTCTGGAAGCCCCTGTACCCATCTGCAAGGATTCCAGGGGACAATCAGGGGAGGGTGGGGGTGGGCACTTTTCCAGAGGTAAACTGACCTCACCAAAACAGACCACCAGATGCTAAGCAGGACAAATGCAAACAGAAATCCCCAAACTGGCTTCTGGACACATCAAAGTGCAATGTGGATCGTTGATGAGACAAAGGAAAAATCCTGAAGGCTTCCAGGTTGCGGGGGTGTGTGGAGGAGGAGGTAGGGGACTTTACTGAAAAAGAACAGGGACCAGATTGACACCTGTCTTCTCAGTGTTGGAAACAACAAGACAGCAAAATCTTCCCAGTTCTGAGGCAAACCCCTGGATAATTCGTTATTTATGTGTGAATAAAAAAGACATTTAGGGACTTCCCTGGCCGTCCAGTTCTTACGATGCCATGCTTCCAATGCAGAGGATACGGGTTCGATCCCTGGTCGAGGAACCAAGATCCCGCATGCCGCACGGTGTGGCCAAAAAAAAAAAAAAAAAAAAAGACATCTAGCTCCCACAGTCCATCACTCTCTGAAAGAATTGCTAGAAGATGTGTTTTAGCAAGAAGAAAGGGGACCCAGGTGCTGCTGGCGATGGTTATTGTTATCGTTAGCTCACTGCTAAGTGCTGCACGTGCATTACCTAATTTAGTCCTCACAGCAATGCTATGGGTCAGGTGCTGCTATTCACATTTCACAGGTGAGGATGGAGGTGCAAAAATGCTAGCACACTGTGAACTTCAAATAGGTATTGACTATACAAAATGTTAGCAATCTGAAACTAAAAGTCCATGTGGGATCAACAGGAAAGGTTGGGGGTGATGTGAGGTGTGGAGAGCAGTAAAATTATGCTATAGGTCTTGTCTTGGTTTGAGGTATCTAGTCTTGGACCACTGCCAGAAAAACATAAGCTGAAATCTATAGGCAATCAAGAGAGGATTGGAAATAGAATGTAAATATTTCAAAGCCAGTTGAGGAAAAAATGGAATAAGAGAAAACTTTTCTCTAAAATAAGGTAAGACAGGGGAAAAACAAATAAAATAGAAAATATAAAGTAAGATTTTATTTTGCCACAAATCACAATAAATGTCAATGGGTTAAACAAACGTGTTAAAAGATAGAGACTCTCAGATAGACTAGAAACAAATAACAAAAAAGGCTGAAAAAAAACTATCAAAAGTGCCAACAAAAGGTAAGTAATCCTAGCAATATTTACATCATACAAAATAAAATTCAGGGCAAAATATTTAAAAGAGGCTGAGGAGGGTATTTCTAATTGGCAAATAGAAAAACTCATAAAGAATACATGAGAGCCATCAACTGCAGTATGATGAAACATAGGCAAAGCAAAAAGGAATTTATAAATCCAGAATCCTGGTGGAAGATCTTGCCCTTCCAGCTCTGTGTCCTCCAGAGGTGGTGGTGGTGTCTGATGGGGGTGTTCCTTCCAGAGTCTTCCATTTACAATTCTCCCACTTTAAAGAGCTCTCAGGTGTGCCTTGACCCTGTTTGAATTTCTTGACTCTCCCACCTGGGCCCCACCCAGCTCTCCTGGATATTTCTGGACCCCAGTCAGATCAATGGCTTCCTCTGGCCCAGCATGGCCTATGGCTTGGGCACCTACAGTACCTACGCCTCATTTAGTTAGAAGTCTGTCCCCCATCCTCCAGTCTGGGGGCCCTGGAGGGGGGACCAGTGCTTGGCTCAAGGCCGTAATGGAGCAGGTGCCCAGGAACAGTCCACGTAGGGGGAGGGAGGGACCCCTAAGTCAATGTCATCCTGAGAACAGCTCCGGGTAGTGGCCCTGCCCCTGCACACACCTGGCCTGGGGTGGGGAGATATTGCCCCAGTTTGCAAATGAAGATGCAAAGGCTGCAGGCCAGGGATGAGGCTGGAGGGAGACTGGGCTTGCCTTCTCCACGCCACTCTCCTGACCAGAGGCAGTGCACAGGCTCTGCCCTGAGGACGCTGGTGGGAGCTGGCGCCAGTTGTCAGGCCCTGAACGAAGCCACTGCATTTAACTCAGGGGTGACTGCCTTGAACTCCCACAGTGTTCCTTCAGTTGCCAGTAGCATGAGATACCTGTGGGCCAAAGCGGGACAGACGGATGTGAACATGGGCAGCTGGCAGTCTGCGTCCTCCCTGAGGGACAGTGGGCTGGCCTGCAGCCTCTCCTTCTGGGTGCGCATATCTCACACATGTATCCAACACATAGCCAGACTTTTTAGGTACAAAAATGCATAACACTGTGCACATTACTTTGCAACTGGCTTTTTTTCTATTTTTTTTAAAATTGATTATTTAAAAAAAATTTATTTATTTTTGGATGCGTTGGGTCTTTGTTGCTGCGTGCAGGCTTTCTCTAGTTGTGGCAAGCAGGGGCTACTCTTCGTCGTGGTGCACGGGCTTCTCATTGCAGTGGCTTCTCTTGTTGTGGAGCACAGGCTCTAGGCGTGTGGGCTTCGGCAGTTGTGGCTCGTGGGCTCTAGAGCGCAGGCTCAGTAGTTGTGGCGCACGGGCTTTGTTGCTCTGCAGCATGTGGGATCTTCCCAGACCAGGGCTCGAACCCGTATCCCCTGCATTGGCAGGTGGATTCTTAACCACTGCACCACCAGGGAAGCCCCCTGCAATTGACTTTTTTTTTTCTTGCATTTAGATTTTTAAATTTAACTCTGTGACGGTTGAAACCACGTGGAAATTTGAACCACAGCCCCATCTGGATGTGGTGTCTCTGCCAGAGCAGAGTAATGTGCCCCCTGGTACAGGGCATCTGGCCACTGATCTGGTGAATATATTCCTTTCCATCCCCACCAGAGATGGTTGCATTCATGTGGGAGGAACAGCAGTGTTCATTACAGTCTTGCCCCAGGGCTGCGTCAACTCTCCTGTCTTCTGTCATCACGTAGCCGAAGGGCCTGAACCATCTGGACAAACTTCACACTCTCGCGAGGTCCACTGTGTCAGTGACCACGTTATCTGTCAGAAGGAGCAGGCAGTGGCAAGTGTGCTGGAGGCCTCGGGAAGACGCCTGAGCTGTGCAGGACTCAGGGCCCACCGCATCAGTATCCTTTTAGGGTTTCAGTGGTCTACAGCATGCTGGAGCGTCCTCTGTGAAGCAAGGAACAGACCACCGCATCCGGCACCTGCCACCACGGATGAGGAGGAGGGACATGCTCAGAGGCCCCTTTGGGTCTGAAGCTCACAAATCCCGCACCTGGGGGCCCTGTTCTGACTCATTTACTGAGCCACATGGAAGGCCACCACCTTTGACTGGGTCCCGGAGCAGGAAAGACCCTGTAGAAATTCTAAGCTGGGTACAAGTGGCCCCTGTGCTTGGGCCGTACAAATGGGCAGGTCTCATGCCTATAGTACTAGAGGTATTGATGGGGGGAAAGGATGATATGTGGCGTTTATAAGCCCCAGTAGGTTCCTCAATGTAGACCCTAAGGTTCTGGAGCGAGGGCCCACCATCCACACGGGAGAACTGAGTACCATTTATGCAACAGCTCCTGACGTGCCACTGGCCCTGGTGGAGACAGAGGGCCTAACCGTGGGGCATCAGCTGACCACACAGCCAGGACTGACCGGCATGCGCTGGATTCTATCTGACCCACTACATCACAAGGTCATGCCCGCCCAGAGGCAGCCCACCAGAACACGGAAACTGGTATATTTCAATCAGGAGTAGTCACGGTGAAAGTCACAGGTGAGCTGCCCAGGCGGGGTTCTGTTGGCAACTACCTGGGGACTCGCAAGAGGAAGGTTTGTGGGACAAACTATAGCTCCACCTCTGAGTCTGGCCCTGAAGGAGAGGTGAGGGGAAACCTTCGGGTGAGCAGAGCTTTAGAGAAGCTCGGGATCTATACATAGCACGCAGGGCTGGGCTGCTCAAGGTGTGGACTGCGGTGAATGCCGTGGTCAGGGGCTCACACCCCCTTCAGCACAGACGGACCTGCCAGTGGACCACAACTGTGGCTCTCTCTAGACATTGCTCTCCGCCATGGGAAGCTGCCTCACCCAACACAGTTCATTCCTGCCAGGGCCGCATCCCTTGTCTTGGTCTCCATGGCTCAGCTTGGGACACGTCTACCAACGCTCAG
This sequence comes from Balaenoptera ricei, assembly GCF_028023285.1. Classification (NCBI taxonomy): domain Eukaryota; kingdom Metazoa; phylum Chordata; class Mammalia; order Artiodactyla; family Balaenopteridae; genus Balaenoptera; species Balaenoptera ricei. The sequence goes on along the minus strand of NC_082640.1, from coordinate 187,191,056 downwards.
AGCTTCCTGTGGGATTGGCTGAGGCCTCCGTTACAGCTGCATCACAGGCCGACGTCCCCCTTCGCCCAGTTCTGCTGCCTTGCTTCTTCGCGCCATGTGTTGCTGCGTGTAGATTTCAGAGTCTCAGAGTCTGTTTCCCAGGGAACTGACCTAAGATACTAGTTTAGAGAACAGCTACTGAATTTTGTATGTTTATCTTGTGTCCAATTATCTTACAAAATTCTCCTGTAAATTCTAGTAATTTTTAAAATAGAGTATCTTGAGTGTTCTGGGTATATAATCATATTATCCTCCAATAAATATAATCTTGCCTCTTTGTTTCCATAGATATACTGCTTATTTTATTCTCTTGACTTGTTTCATTAGGTAGAATTTCCAAACAATCGTCGTAATAGTTGTGACAATGAGAATTCTCATCTTGTTTCTGATTTGAGTGGGTGCAGATTTTTAATGTTTATAGGCAGTTTTAAAAAATCATATTCAGGTACATTTCTTCTTATTTTACATAGACTTAAAAAAAAAGAATGGATATTCAATTGTGTGAATGACTTTTAGGTATCTCTTGACAAAAAACTTTGTGGTTTTCTCCTTTATTTGTTGGTGTAATAAACTATTGATAAATTTCCTAAAGCTAAGCTGTTCTTACGTTTTTAATAAATTCTGCTTGTTCATATTTTCTTGTTTTCTTAATACATTGGGTTGTATTCAATACACCAATATTTTCTTTGAAAATTTTTACATCAATATTTGTAAATGAAATCCCCTGTTACTTTCTTTCCTTCACTATTCTAATAGGATTTTAGCATTAGTGTAATGCTGACTTTTACCACATGAATTTTGGAGTTTTCCAGATTTTCTATAGATTGAAATTATTTTAAGAACAAGGGACTTCCATGACTTTTGAAGGGTAAGTAGAACTCATCTCTAAAAATGCTGGTGTCTTGTGCCTTTTAAAACGGTAGATATCTAGGGGGGCGGAGTCAGGATGGCAGTGTGGGCAGATGCAGAGTTAGCGTCTCCCCACAACAAGGGCGCCTGCCGGCAGCTGCTGGGGGACTGTGACCCCCAAGGAGACGGGAGGAACCCCAGAGTGAACCAGTAGGACGGACGTCGGGGGACCGAGGTGGGAGGAGAAGTGGAGTCCAGACGGGATCGGCGCCCCTGAGGCGGGGGAGATCAGGAGAGGCAGGCGGGAGGGGCTCTCCAGGAGGAGCAAGAGAGGCAAGGAGGACGATCGCCTGGCCCACTCGGCTGGGGAGGCTGCTGAGCTCCCAAGCTGCTTCCCCCTCTCCAAAGCCCCATCCAGGCCGCCTGGGTCCTGGGGGCGTAGGAGGGAGGCCGGGGGATCAGGAGAGGCAGGCGGGAGGGGCCATCCAGGAGGAGCGGGAGAGGAGAGGAGGGCGACTGCCCCGCCCACTCGGGCCTGGGAAGCCTACTGGGCTCCCAGGTGAGGTCCCTGCCCTCTGAGACCAGGGGTGGGGGCACACCGGGGCCCCTTCTGTTCCTTAAGCCTAAGCCCCACCTCCCACAGCCCCCAGGGCCTTTTCCAGCCCAGTGGGTCCTGAGAATTGGCCCCGCCCACCGCCCAAACCTCGCCCCTGCTTAGGCCCTGCTTTCCACAGCCAAAGCCTTCCCCCTCAGCTCTTTTTTTTTGTCTTTTCCCTCCTCCTCTTGTTTACTATTGTGGTACTGATGTACCTTCCAGTTGTTGATTCATCTATATTTTTATTTTTACATTCTTTCTAACATATCTGTTACTTTCCTAGTCTAATTTTAATTTTTACTTTGTTATTGTTCTCTCTGTTTTTTTTTTTTTTTTTGCCACCCCACACGGCTTGCGGGATCTTGATTCGGGAGCCTGGGGTCAGGCGGAAGCTCCTACGGTGGGAGCTCCGAGTCCGAACCACTGGACTAACAGAGAACCTCAGACCCCAGGGAATATTCGTTGGAGTGAGGTCTCACAGAGTTCCTCATCTCAACACCAAGACCCAGCTCTATCCAATAGCTTACAAATTCCAGTGTTGGAAGCCTCAGGCCAAACAACCAGTAAAACAGGAACACAATCCCACTAAAAAAAAAAAAAGAGATGGCAAAAAAATATGTCGCAGATGAAGGAGCAAGGTAAAAACCTACAAGACCAAATAAATGAAGAGGAAATAGGCAATCTACCTGAAAAATAATTCAGAGTAATGATAGTAAAGATGATCCAGAATCTCAGAAATAGAATGGAAGCACGGATTGAGAAAATACAAGAAATGTTTAACAAAGATCTAGAAGAACTAAAGAACAAGCAGAGATGAACAATACAATAACTGAAATGAAAAATACACTAGAAGGAATCAATAACAGAATAACAGAGGCAGAAGAATGAATAAGTGAGCTGGAAGACAAAATGGTGGAAATAACTGCTGAGGAGCAGAATAAAGAAAAAAGAACAAAAAGAATTGAAGACAATCTTAGAGACCTCTGGGACAACACTAAACACACCAACATTCGAATTTTAGGGGTCCCAGAAGAAGAAGAGAAAAAGAAACGGTCTGAGAAAATATTTGAAGAGCTTATAGTTTAAAACTTCCCTAACATGGGAAAGGAAATAGTCACCCAAGTCCAGGAAGCACAGAGAATCCCATACAGGATAAATCCTAGGAAAAACACACCAAGACACATATTAATCAAACTAACAAAAATTAAATTCAAAGAAAAAATGTTAAAAGCAGCAAGGGAAAAACAAAAAATAACGTACAAAGGAATCCCCATAAGGTTATCAGCTGATTTTTCAGTGGAAACTCTGCAGGCCAGAAGGGAGTGGCAGGATATACTTAAAGTGATGAAAGAGAAAAACCTACAACCAAGATTACTCTACCCAGCAAGGATCTCATTCAGATTTGATGTAGAAGTCAAAAGCTTTTCAGACAAACAAAGCTAAGAGAATTCAGCACCACCAAACCAGCTCTACAACAAATGCTAAAGAAACTTCTCTAAGCGGGAAACACAAGAGAAGAAAAAGACCCACAAAGACAAACCCAAAACAATTAAGAAAATGGTAATAGGAACATATATATCAATAATAACCTTGAATGTAAATGGATTAAATGCCTCAACCAAAACACACAGACTGGCTGAATGGATACAGAAACCAGACCCATATATATGCTGTCTACAAGAGACCCACTTCAGACTTAGGGAAACTTACAGATTGAAAGTGAAAGGATGGAAAAAGATATTTCATGCAAATGGAAATCAAAAGAAAGCTGGAGTAGCGATACTCGTATCAGATAAAATAGACTTTAAAATAAAGACTGTTACAAGAGATAAGGAGGGACACTACATAATGATCAAAGGATCAATCCAAGAAAAAGATATAACAATTGTAAATGTTTATGCACCCAACATAGGAGCACCTCAATACATAAGGCAAATGCTAACAACCATGAAAGGAGAAATTGACAGTAACACAATAATAGTAGGGGACTTTAACACCCCACTTACACCAATGGACAGATCATCCAAACAGAAAATAAATAAGGAAACACAAGCTTTAAATGACACAGTAGACCAGAATAGATCTAATTGATATTTATAGAACATTCCACCCAAAAGTGGCAGAATACACTTTCTTCTCAAGTGCACATGGAACATTCTCCAGGATAGACCACATCTTGGGTCACAAATCAAGCCTCAGAAAATTTAAGAAAATTGAAATCATATCAAGCATCTTTTCTGACCACAACGCTATGAGATTGGAAATCAATTACCGGAAAAAAACTGTAAAAAACACAAATACATGGAGGCTAAACAGTGCGCTTCTAAATAACCAAGAGATCACTGAAGAAATCAAAGGAGAAATAAAAAAATACATAGAAACAAATGACAATGAAAACACGACGACCCAAAACCTATGGGACACAGCAAAAGCAGTTCTAAGAGGGAAGTTTATAGCAATTCAATCTCACCTCAAGAAACAAGAAAAACCTCAAATAAACAATCTAACCCTACACTTAAAGCAACTAGAGAAAGAAGAACAAAGAAAACCCAAAGTCAGTAGAAGGAAAGAAATCATAAAGATCAGAGCAGAAATAAATGAAATAGAAATGAAGAAAACAATAGCAATGATCAATAAAACTAAAAGCTGGTTCTTTGAGAAGATAAACAAAATTGATAAACCTTTAGCCAGACTCATCAAGAAAAAAAGGGAGAGGATGCAAATCAATAAAATTAGAAATGAAAAAGGAGAAATCACAACTGACACTGCAGAAATAAAAAGGATTATAAGAGACTACTACAAACAACTATATGCCAATAAAATGGACCACCACGAAGAAATGGACAAATTCTTGGAAAGTTACAATTTTCCAAGACTGAACCAGGAAGAATTAGAAAATATAAACAGACTTATCACAAGTGATGAAATTGAAACTGTAATTAAAAATCTTCCAACAAACAAAAGTCCAGGACCAGACGGCTTCACAGGTGAATTCTATCAAAAATTTAGAGAAGGGCTAACACTGATCTTTCTCAAACTCTTCCAAAAAATTACAGAGGGAGAAACACTCCCAAATTCATTCTACAAAGCCACCATCACCCTGATACTAAAACCAGAAAAAGATAATTATAAAAAAAGAGAAAATTATAGACCAATATCACTGATGAACATAGATGCAAAAATCTTGAACAAAATACTAGCAAACAGAATCCAACAGCACTGAAAAGAATCATACACCATGATCAAGTGGGATTTATCCCAGGGATGCAAGGATCCTTCAATATATGCAAATCAATCAATGTGATACACCATATTAACAAATTGAAAAATAAAAACTATATGATCATCTCAATAGATGCAGAAAAAGCTTTTGACAATATTCAACACCCATTTATGATAAAAACTCTCCAGAAAGTGGGCATAGAGGGAACCTACCTCAACATGATAAAGGCCATATATGACAAACCCACAGAAAACATCATTCTCAATGGTGAAAAACTGAAAGCATTTCCTCTAAGATCAGGAACAAGACAAGGATGTCCACTCTCACCACTATTATTCAACAGAGTTTTGGAAGTCCTAGCCATGGCAATCAGAGAAGAAAAAGAAATAAAAGGAATACAAATTGGAAAAGAAGAAGTAAAACTGTCACTATTTGCCAATGACATGATACTATACATAGAAAATCCTAAAGATGCCACCAGAAAACTACTAGAGCTAATCAATGAATTTGGTAAGGTTGCAGGATACAAAATTAATGCACAGAAATCTCTGGCATTCCTATACACCAACAATGAAAAATCAGAAAGAGAAATTAAGGAAATACTCCCATTTACCATTGCAACAAAAAGAATAAAATACCTAGGAATAAAGCTGCCTAAGGAGGCAAAAGACCTGTACTCAGAAAACGATAAGACACTGATGAAAGAAATCAAAGATGACATAAACAGATGGAGAAATATACCGTGATCTTGGATCAGAAGAATCAATATTGTGAAAATGATTATACTACCCAAAGCAATCTACAGATTCAATGCAATCCCTATCAAACTACCAATGGCATTCTTCACAGAATTAGAACAAAAAATCTTATAATTTGTATGGAAACATGGAAGACCCCAAGTAGCCAAAGCAATCTTGAGAAAGAAAAACAGAGTTGGAGGAATCGGGCTCCCCGACTTCAAACTATACCACAAAGCTACAGTAATCAAGACAGTATGGTACTGGCACAAAAACAGAAATATAGGTAAATGGTACAGGATAGAAAGCCCAGAGATAAACCCATGCACATTTGGGCACCTAATTTATGGCAAAGGAGGCAAGAACATACAATGGAGAAAAGACAGCCTCTTCAATAAGTGGTGCTGGGAAAACTGGACAGCTACATGTAAAAAAATGAAATTAGAACACTACCTAACACCATACAGAAAAATAAACTCCAAATGGATTAAAGACTTAAATGTAAGACCAGACAGTATAAAACTTTTAGAGGAAAACATAGGAAAAACACTCTTTGACATAAACCACAGCAAGATCTTTTTTGACCCACCTTCTAGAGTAACAGAAATAAAAACAAAAATAAACAAATGGAACTTAATTAAACTTAAAAGTTTTTGCACAGCAAAGGAAACCATAAACAAGACAAAAAGGCAACCCTAAGAATGGGAGAAAATATTTGCAAATGAGACAACAGACAAAAGATTAATCTCCAAAAAATACAAACAGCTCATGGAGCTCAATATCAAAAAAACAAACAATCCAATTAAAAAATGGATGGAAGACCTAAATAGACATTTCACCAAGGAAGACATACAAATGGCCAAGAGGCACATGAAAAGATGCTCAACATCACTAATTATTAGAGAACAACAATGAGGTATCACCTCATGCCAGTCAGAATGGCCATTATCAAAAAAACTAGAAACAATAAATGATGGAAAGGGTGTGGTGAAAAGGGAACCCTCCTGCACTGTTGTTGGGAATGTAAATTGGTAAAACCGCTATGGAAAACAGTATGGATGTTCCTTAAAAAACTAAAAATAGAACTACCATACGACCCAGAAATCCCACTACTGGGCATATACCCTGAGAAAACCATAATTCAAAAAGAGACATGCACCACAATGTTCATTGCAACACTATTTACAATAGCCAGGACATGGAACCAACCTAAATGTCCATCGACAGATGAATGGATAAAGAAGATGTGGCACATATATCCAATAGAATATTACTCAGCCATAATAAGAAACAAAATTGAGTTATTTGTAGTGAGGTGGATGGACATAGAGTCCGTCATACAGAGTGAAGTAAGTCAGAAAGAGAAAAACAAATACCATATGCTAACGCATATATATGGAATCTAAAAAAAAAAAAAAAGATACTGATGAACCTAGTTGCAGGGCAGGACTAAAGATGTAGACATAGAGAATGGACTTGAGGACATGGGGTGGGAGGGGGAAGCTGGGGCGAAGGGAGAGTAGCATCGACATATATACACTACGAAATGTAAAATAGTTGGCTGGTGGGAAGCAGCCGCATAGCACAGGGAGATCGGCTCGGTGCTCTGCGATGACCTAGAGGGGTGGGATAGGGAGGATGGGAGGGAGGCTGAAGTGTGAGGAGATATGGGGACATGTGTATGCATATGGCTGATTCACTTTGTTGTGCAACAGAAACTAACACGGTATTGTGAAGCAATTACAGTCCAATAAAGATCTCTTAAAAAATGGTAGATGTTTAATAATCTTTCCAATTTATTCTGTAGTTCTCCCTTTGAGCCACTTGCCTCTCAATTGTCATGGTCTCTTTTGTTTTGGCCTAACCCTTAAAGTGTAAGACCCCCAGATGTGTTCAAATTAGTCAGTCCACTGGATAATGATTGGATGGGATTTCAACTCTTGTCCAAGTTGGGGGAGTGTGGCACTGAATTTCCTGAGCAGGCTCCCTTTGGTTGAATGGGGGAACTCAACAGTAGCAGAAACCCCATGTGTATTCTCTAAGGGAAGGGTTGCTGTCCCAGACCCATGGCTGGTCTTCAATGTGTGCTTTAAAGTGACTGCAAAGTGAATGTGCAATGCACAGAAGACAAATTACAAATAGTACCAGCATAGGAAAGGATGCTCAACCTCACGATGATAAGGGAAACCCAAGGTTACACATCAGTGAAGACTAACAGAATTTAAAAACAACTGATTTTCTCAGTTTTGGAGAGGGTGTCTGCAGCATGGATAAGAAGGTAAGTTGGTACAACATTTTAAGAGACCAGTTTGGCAATTTCTGTCAACTCTTAAAATGTGCATACCCCATGACCCAGCAATTCCTCTCCTAAGAACTTCTCTTTTAGGAAATACCTGTACAAGTGCGCAAGCATGTGTGTACAAGGAAGCTCACTCAACAGTATTTGAACTAGCAAAAATGGAAGACATTGACCAGCTACCCAAAGAGGGATGGTTATGCAAATTGTGGAATCTTCATGATTATGGACTTTTACACAGTTATTAAGAAGAATGAAGTAGATCTCTATGTGTGGGCAGGGAATAATGTCCATGACATACTGCTGAATGAAGGAATCAACCTGCAGAATGGTGTGTATAGTATGAAGTACTTGTGTAAATTGTGGGTGTGTGTGTTTATGTGCTTAGCAAAATGTCTAGAAAAGTTGAAGTCAGACTGTGAAGAGTGGTCACCCCAGTCATGTGGCCGGGTGGGGGTGGGGAGGACAAGAAGGGGACATTGTCTTTTTATTTTATACATATCTATGTGGCTTGACTCTTAAAATGAGCATATATTACTTTGGCAATAAAACAAAAAGGTTTTTTTAGTGCTTGCAACAAAAATGCTGATGTAATTTTAAACCACTTGGCAGTTTCTTTTAGAAGGAGGCTTCCTCACTCTAGGAATAGGACTAAATGTGACTTAGTCTTAAAGGGAACTAGAAAAGGCATTAATTCCATTAATTAATGCATCAGCAGATTCCATCTCGGGAAAGGCTGTCTTAATGAGGTGCCTGGGGCATCCATTATTTATCTTACAAATACCAACTCAGGGCTCTGCTTGTGTCAGGCAGTGTGAAAGATGTCCCTTCTGAGGGTGCTGTGCTGGAGAAGCACAAACAGCTAACAGACCCACTCTGTCCTCTCGGCACCCATCTCTCCGTGGGCGACCCCTGTGCCATTTCCTCGACCCCAGATCCTCCCCTCTCCGGCCCATTTCCCATATACTTGGTGCACTCCAGGACCCCCGAAAAAGAGTCATTCCAGTCCGGACTGCAAACCTCGCTCCCACCCCTCATTATGGGCATCTTGGATCCGTCCCTGTGAATCCCTCCCTCCTAGCCTCCTTTCCTTAACGCCAATGGGGCAACTGGGGACCTGGGAACCATCCTATGTGAGGCCCACACAGGTAGCTCCTGGTACCAGAGTCGGGTCTCGGTAAGCCGACATAGCAATCTTCCCATTCCCACTCCTGGTTTCCATTCCGCTTCTGCATCGGTACACCCATTCTCCAGCGTGGCCCACACCCACCCACTGTCCCCTTCGCCCCCTTTCCGCGCCGCGAGCCCGCCGGGAGCTGTCCGTGGTGCTGACCGCAGGCGCGGCCCGCGCTCGGCCGCTGCGCACGCGTCCCGGGCGGGGCGCGCAGGACCCCGCCGGCGCCGCCACTGCGCAGCCTCCCGCGCGGATCCGGCCTGGGTGCGCGCGGCGCCGGGAGACTCCCGCGGCCTCGCCTGCCGGCCTGCGCCCCTCGTCCCGCGCCGCCAGCCAGCCCCGCGGCCTCCTCCGGCCGCTCCCTCGGCCCGCCTGGCCCCGCCATGGCGCTCAACAATTTCCTCTTCGCGCAGTGCGCCTGCTACTTCCTGGCCTTCCTGTTCAGCTTCGTGGTGGTGGTGCCGCTGTCCGAGAATGGCCACGACTTCCGCGGCCGCTGCCTGCTCTTCACCGAGGGCATGTGGCTGAGCGCCAACCTGACGGTGCAGGAGCGCGAGCGCTTCACCGTGCAGGAGTGGGGCCCGCCGGCCGCCTGCCGCTTCGCCCTGCTGGCCAGCCTCCTCTCGCTGTTGCTCGCCGCGGCGCACGCCTGGCGCACGCTCTTCTTCCTCTGCAAGGGACACGAGGGGTAAGTGGGGCCCTCGCAGCTGCCCTGCACCAAGAGACGCAGCCCTTACCCCTGGCACGGCCCCCCTCCCGTGCCCGCAGCGCCCCAGGCTCTCCCCTGACAAGAAGGAGCGTGAGTCCCTGCATCTCCCCATGGTCTCAGAGGCCCGAAAATATCAACCATCGGCCCTCACCACTTCCAGGGAAACTGCCCTTTGTCTGCACGCAGAACCGAGGGACCGTGGCGTTCTCCGTACCAGGCCAGTGCTTCCCTCTCCAAGTGCGCATCACCATGCACAGCCCGGGGTGCAAATGTTGCATCGTCATCTCGGAGCCGATTTGGGCCTCCCTCTCTGGCCCAGCGGGGCCCACACCCGTCAGCACCGCGGACAGCTCCCAGCCGGGTTTGGGCCTGCTCCCAGCTCCGGGTGGACTGGGAGGGACCAGGCAGGCAGGCAGGGGGCAGACCAGGCTAACAGGGGATCCTCCCCTCGTTCCCATCCTCCTGGGAGGGAAAGCCGGAGGGAAGGCCCTCGAGGCCCACCGCTACCGCACACACCTTGGCTGGGGGATGCGGGAGAGGGAGCGGCAGGTCTGTGAGGTCCCGCTAGCCTCCCTTCCCCTGGCCTCCATTCTCCTCTTCACCTTCTCCTGTCCTGGCTCTATTTTGTGAGAGAGCGGGATGTGGGTCCCTGGGCTGGGGTTCTCAGCCGGTAACACTCCCTGGGCCTCTACCCCTGTGGGACCCTGTGTGGCCCGCCCCACCCACGCCCAGGCTGTGGATCCCTGCGCCCTGGAGCGGCCAGGTCTCCTGCAGAGGTCCCGGGAGGCCACTCCTGCCTGTTGCCTGCCCTCACATCTACGTGGGAAGTCCACGCCTTCTCCCAAACTCTGCCCCCACCCTCACCCCCATCCATCATCTGTTGGCAGTTTTTAGTGGCTTTTCACTTCTTTCGGGGAGGTGGGGCCTTGAGGTTGTGAGTGGGCAGGGACTCCTGAGAGCTCTCAGCTTGGCTTTGGCATGGAGAGAGGGGCTGGAGAGAGGAAGGGGGGCTGCAGGTTGAAGAGGAAAGGGACAGCTGAGGCTGGGGGGAGAGGGGTGAAATCCCAGTAACCCATGTGTATGAGTCTCCAGGGGCTGCTGTAACAAAGCACCACAAACTGGGGCTTAAGACAATTTATTCTCTTACACTTCTGGAGGCCAGAAGCCCAAAATTAAGGTGTTGTCAAGATTGGTTTCTTCTGGGGGGTTAATATTTCCAGGCCTCTTCCTAGCTCCTGGCGGCCGCTGCAACCCCTGATGTCCCTTGGCTTAGGCCTTTATCACTCCAATCTCTGTCTCCCTCTCCACCTGGCCTCTTCTCTCTCTCTTTCCTTCTTCTTATAAGGATACTAGTCATTGGATTTAGGGCCCACCCTAAATCCAGGATGACCTCATCCTGAGATCTTTAGCTTAATGACACCCACAAAGACCCTATTTCCAAATAAGGTCACATTCACAGGTACTGGGGGTGCAGATGTGGGCATACGTTGTCAGGGGATGCAATTCAACCCAGTGCACTAAAGTTCTGCATTTGGGGTCTGCAGAAGCCATGTGTCAGCCCAGGGCGTCCTCCAGGTGCTGTGTGCGGGGTGGGGGCTCTTCCCAGGGTGAGCCCAGGCCAGTCCCAGGGGGGCGCCTGCTCTGCTCCTCCTTCCCTCCACCCGCACGATGGCTGGTGTCCCGAGGAGGCTTTGAGACACCATCTGCACCTGCGGTGCCAAGCCCATGTGGTACCCAGTCAGAGTCTCCAGTGCAGGCTGGGGCTGGAGAAGCATCTCTGATTACGAGACAGGGTCTGAGGAAGAGGATGGGCGGTCAGCAGGCGGGGTAGGTCGAGGTCCCTTCAGTCTGGGAAGCTGAGGGCAGTGGGCACAGGCCAGGTGGGGGCCACAGCTTGGCCATCAGCTCACGCCCATGGTTCCAGCTTGTCCCTACAAGACAGGTGACCTCAAGGCATTCAGGGTGTACCTGGCGAGGACACGCAAGCAGCTCTCTAGGTGGGGCCCAGCCCCCCGTGGCTCTGAGTGGCGGGAGGTTTCAGAGGCACCACCAGAGGCTGGGAGCAGAGCAATGGGAGCCCAGGGCCTGCAAGTAAGGAAACCTGGTCACGCAGGACTGCCTGTTTCACACAAGTTGGGCAGCAAACCTAGGAACCTAGGGACAGCTTCTGTCCTTTGTCATCTCATAGAAGGTGTCCATCAGCTCTATGAAACCATCCCCATCCCCATTTTAAAGACAGAAAACTGAGGCTTGGGAGTGTACATGCCTCCCTGTGCTCTTTCACTGTGCCCGTCCCCTGAGGACAGAGGGAGCCTGTGCTCCCATGGAGGTGGCCTGGTTGGAGGAACATTTAGGGTCCTCTGTCCCTTTGCATCAGTCCTAGGGGCTCATCTGTCCTACCACCAATGGCCTCGACCATGGCAGCCAAGGCTGGGCCAGGCTTCTCTTCTCCAGGGACATCTGTTGCAGAATGTCCTTCTCAGCCATCAGGAATTCCGGCCCAAGGCCACGTGGTGTGCCACTGCCCGCTCGCACCCTGTCCACCACACAAGCCAGTTGGCAGTTGGTCAGCTGTGATGACATCTGTCACAAGTGTCATCCTTTCTTCTTGGTTCGGGTTGTAGGCGCAGGTCAAAGCTCTTGTGGATGTCCAGGCCATGGCTATGCACCTGAGGGGACCCTGGGCTGGCTGAACCCAAAGCGCACACGTACCTTGTTCACCTCTGTGTGCTCAGGGCTGAGCATGGGGCATGGTGCCCAGGAGTCACCAAATTAGTGATTGTTGAGTGAATGACAGAAAGATTCCTGCCCCCTGAGGTTTGCCGCTTCACAGCCACTCACGGGTCCTGATGCCTTTGCAGATTCACAATCTGACCCAGGGGTCAGCGCTCTGGGCTCGCTGTGTCAGCCAGGTCTGGACCTGTGGGAAGACTGGGTCTGCCTCATCCAGCCACGGGCAGGACGGTCACCTGAGGGCAGCCAATTCCGGCACGGTTGTTGGTCAAGCTGCATAGACCAGACGAGCAGGTGCTGGGTGGGTAAAGGGACTCGGGACAGCCAGGAGGCCAGGAAGGGCAGGTGGAGAGAGCAGTGTGATGGACCGTGGCTCTCAGGGGTGTTGATGGCCACTGGACATCCGGCCCATGAAGGACACCACTGCCCTCCTTAGACTTGGGTTTTTAGAGGGCCCTGCCTGCTTAGGGTTTAGTGTGCACCCTAATTCTCCTAAGAGTCCAACTTCAGACCGAGACCCAGGGTGGAACCCTACACTTTGATCTGTGTGAGGGGCTCACGGCTGCGTCTCGAGCTAGTGGTCAGACGCGGTGTCCGTGGTGCCAGCTCCCTCCTCGTGCAGTGTGTGTCTCTGTGCAGATTGGGGACCCCGATGGCTTGTGCCCAGGGGTGTGACGGGTAAGGGGTCGGGGCAGCTTTTTGTACAGGGGGTGTCATCCTGCTTGCTGGCTGGGGGAAGGAGTGAGTGGTCAGCGGCACCTGTGGCTCCTGGGGCATTGCTGTTTCAGGCCCCTGGCTGAGCTGAGGGTGAGTCCTGGGCCTGGGGGCCGGGCAGCTTTGCCGGTCCAGGTGGCAGTGGTTTGTGATTGACGGGTGGGGAGCGCTGGGTTAAAACAACCCATCTGCCTGCCCACACGTGTCCCTCAGCCTGCAAATCGCTCCCAGGGCTTCCCAGGATAGCTGTCACCATGGAGACGGCACTTCCAGGCAGGGCACCCTGAGAGGTAGCGGGAGAAAGATGAAGTTAACCCTGTGAGTGCTGGGCTCCCGTTCCTGACCGCTGCCCCGGCCCGTCCTTGGGAGGAGGGGGTGGGAGTCGTGTTGTGAACTCTGGGGGGGCCGGGGCCAAGTGAGGCTCTCACGCACCCGATTCTTCAAAAATCTGTAAAGCCAGAGCAGATACCAAGGAAATGACCAGAAACCGATGGGGAGGGTAAGAGGAGGCCGCTGGCTGGCAGGACCCCAGCACGGGCCCTTCCCGTGGGGTCTCGTGGGGTGGAGACCCCAAATCTGTGCCCATTTAATAGGGATGCGGCTGGAGTGTCGGTGGTTTCTGGCTCTCAGAGACTGTGCTGTAGATCGCCCTCAGAGGTGGGAAGGGGCAGCTTTCCGACGGGTCGGCTGTGTCTCAGGCCCACTGTGCCAGGGGTTCCATGAGGGCACTTCCGTCCACACAGGGGGTGAAGAGCCCTCCTGGGCCTCTAGAATTCGGTACAGAATGGGGGGGTTGTGGCCCCTCCCCAACGAAAAGGAACAGGATTTGCCGCCGGCTGGTTGGCCCGCTGGCCTGCCCTCCGCACCCTGGCCATCCCTCCTCCCAGGAGCCCCGCTGGGGACAGGGTTCCTGGGGGGACGGCAGAGGCCTGTCAGCAGGTGGAGGGCACCTAGGGAACCGCCGTCCCAGTGAGCTGGACTTCTGTGCCAAGAGCGGCCTTCTCCTTTGCTCTGCCTGTGGAAGCTCGTCCCTGGCCTCCCTGGGACCACCGTGTTCTCCTTGGCTGGAGCCAAGTGTCCATCCAAGATGGAGATGCCAGGGGCGTAGGCTCTGGGTAACCTCTGCTTTCCTCGGAAAACCAGCTCCTGGGAAGGGGGGCTCCAGTGGGCTGGGCCTTCCCCAACCCCCGAGCCCCACCCAGCCCCATGCTGCCCCACAGGGGGCACAGCTGGCCGTGAGCCCGTCTCCAAATCTGGTTCCCAAGGGTGACTCAGCAGCTTCTCCATCCCTGCTTCCTGCACCCCATCTCCTGTGGCAACACAGGCCCCAGCCCGAGGGCTCCAGGTGTGCCCCTGGCTTGGGGGTCAGAGGGCAGTGAGCCCAACCCGGCCTGGATGATGGGCTGAGGTCTGTCCTGGGGGAATGCGAGCTCATGAGTGGCCCCGCAGCTACGTGCCCTTCACCCACATAAGCTCCCTCGGTTCCCACCATAACCCGATGTTACAGAGCAGAAATCGAGGCCCCCAGAGTGCCTTGCAGAGTGAAGGTCACACAGCTGGCAAAGGGCAGACCGGGCTTGACATCACCTCTGCTTGGTGACAGCTTCGGAGGGGGATGGGCTATAACGTACCTCTCTTCATAACTATAGGCCCCTGACCCCTAATTTGAGCTCTCAGGGCCAGATGGATTTTGCAGTTCAGAATTGCGTCCATCAGGGTCCCAGGTGGAGATTGATGACCGCCCAAGTGAGGAGAACCTGAGGACTAAGTTGTGGGCCAGGTGTGGACCCTGTCACCACCCCCGGCCGAGGGGCTGGGCAGGGTTACGTGGATGAGGCCGCCAAGAGGGACAACCTTTGGTGGAGGGACACCGCCAGCCTGGGGCTGCCCCCAGGAGGGACCTGGGGATGAACACCCCCCCACCCCCACTGTCACGTCCCCCCTGGGACCCCACTGGCTGGATGCAGCCAGGAGCCAGGGAGAGGGTGGCCCGCTCCGGTCGGCCCCCGCAGTGGAGGGTGGAGGGGGCGTGACCTGAAGAGCAGCAGCCCACGATGGTCCCGTCCGGGCAGGGATTTCGGTGCCACCCTCAGAGGGCGAGACACAGCAGGGCGGGCAGCTTGAGACTCAAGCACAGTGAACACACAGCCTTGACCCTGAGCTGGGCAAGGACCGTGGACGCCCGGTGCGTGCAGGTGAGCTTGCGCTGCCCGGACCAGTCTTTGGAGAACTGGGGATGGGGGGCCGTGGCGGGCGTGGAGCTTCCTGCGCACGGCTCTCACCTTCGTCCCCTTGGCCTGGATCCTGGGTGTGGAGGCCCCACGTGTATGCGGGAGCGTGAGTGCAAACATGGGGCCAGGCCCGCTGTCCCTGCCCTTGCAGCTGTGATTGTTGGGGTCTCAGGAGCATCCTCGCCCCTCCTCTGACGCTCTTGTCGGGGTGGCTCAAGCCCTCCCAGCCTTGGTACTCAGCAGGGCGGCCCTGGATGGGGCCTGTCGACAGCAGCGCTGCGGGATCTTTCCCTGGAGATGCGGACGGTCCCGGCTGTGACAAAGCAGCCTGGTCATTCGTGCTGTGAGTTGGGCACTGGTGACCTCGGTTTACCGTCTGCCCGTTTTTCTGAGGCAGCTCCTGGGCCGGGGCTGCGGCATCCGTGCTGCGTTGTCCTTGGGGCCCAGCACAGCGGGGGTGGAGGCCCAGAAACGTCCGGCGGGTGGATAAACAAAAGAAAGAAACAACAGACGCAGGAGCCGTGCATCCATCGCTGCTTGGCCTCGGCTGATAGTCACCATGTCCGGTGACAATAACTTTGATGTTTTCTTGGCTGAAACCCCAGCTGACACCTTGTTTAGTGAATGTTCCCCGTGAAGCCAGATTTGATCAATCATTTCCCCCAGATTCAATGTACTGCAAGCACTGATGTTCACATCAAACCTGCAGCAGGTTAGATGTAGGTCTAGGCTGCGGCCCCACGTGAGGGCGTTTCCTCTGCCCACGCCACCCCTGCCACGGGCCAGCCCTGTGCCCCCTGCCCCTTGCGGCATCAGCTCAGCTGCCTGCTCTCCTGCAGGACTCTGAATCTCCAGGGGGTGGTTTGGAGATGGTGGGACGGTGGATGCTTCCAGGCCGGCAGGAGAGTCTGGTGGGTGGGGGTTCCCACACGTCCCTCCCCCCACCCGCCGTGCCATCAGAGGGCAAACATCGCCGCCCTCTGAAAGCACCCCAGTGGGGGCCGTGCTCCCATGGACCCTGGAGAGGCCCTGGCCCCGTGGGGCAGTGCAGCCTGGCCCTGAGCGAGCTCTGCCCTCTCGGCCCTGCCTCCTGGGTCCCCCAGGTGCCCGCTCTGGTCACCCCATGGCCTTTCAGGTTTCAGTGGAGAAATCAGAGCAGGGTCACAGACCCCTATGCAGGTGCAGGCCAGCCGCATTGATGACTGTGTGGGTAAATGGGCTTGGTGGGTGCCCGCGAGGGTGATCCACCTTGAAAGGCTGTCTGGCCTTTTCAGCATGGGTGCTGGTTCTGACGCTTCGGAACCAGGCGGCCTTGGGTTTGAATGGTGGCCGTGACTCCGCTATAAGATGGTCCCCACTCCCGGGCTTTGGGGGGACGGGCTGGGCAGCTCTGGCCGGCGCGTGGGCCTGTGGGGTGAGGAACGCTGCCGGAGGGGAAGCGACCTCTGGTGACCCCACTTGGCCCTACCCCGTCATCTGGGGCCCAGACCCCAGCTGGGACCCCGAGGGCGGGGGGCTGCCTTCCCGCTGCCGCCTGGCCCTGCAGCGGTGCTGTGGAGACCGGGGGTGGCGCAGTGACCCCCTCCCGCCCTCGCTGCAGCTCCTTCCTCTACGCCTTCCTGAACCTGCTGGTCAGCGCCTTCGTGGTCTTCCTGGTCTTCATCGCCAGCACCATCGTGAGCGTGGGCTTCACCATGTGGTGTGACTCTGTCACGGAGAAGGGCACCGTGCCCCACAGGTGCGCCCTGGGCCCCGCCCGCCGCTCCTGGGATGACGTCTTCCTGCACGAACCCCGCCCTGAGCCCGCAGCTTTGCTCATCCCACCCGTTCCCCCGCCTGTGCACACCTGGCCGCCCCTGCCCTGGGGCCCGTACCCCCTTCCCAGTTCAGGGAGCCCACAGCGGCTTCACGCAAGAGCAGGGGCCCCACAAACCCTGGGGGTGGATCGGGGTATGGGGGGGATGGAGGCCCAGGAGGTCGGAGGTTCCGGCTTCCCCGTCATTGCTGGCACGTGGTTGGGTGATGGGGCCCCACAGGGTGGGCTCCAGGTCCCGGAAGGCCCCAGAGAGCCGACCCTGTGCTGCCGTTGGGGGCAGAGGCCTGGGCCCAGGTGTGGTAATAAGGAGGGTGTGGAATATGAGGGTGGAGGGGGTGGGGACGGTGAGGGACGGGAGTGGAAGTTTCTGGTCGGAGGGCGTCGGGGACGGAGGCCTTCGGGGCTGGGACGGAGGCTCTGGGCCCTGAGGCAGGGGCCATCTCTGGCTTGGGGGCGGCCCAAGGTGGAGCATGGTGACTGCCTGACCCCCGACAAAGGGCTGCCCGCTGCCCAGCCCTAAGGGGCATCGTCCAGTGCCCCAGGCCATTCCCCTGGAAAGGCAGGGACCCTTGGGTTACCTCTTCCAGAGACTCCAGATTCTTTCTTTAAGAAAAATCAGATCTGGAACCTTAAAGTATAGAATGGACAGAAGATCCGAAGTGGGCGGGGCAGGGGGCATCTACCTGCCATTCCTGCACCTTCACCTCGGGGGTCCCCGGGGTGCCTCTGCAGCAGCTTGGGGCACGCAACAGAGGGAAGTTCAAGCACCCTGGGTGGGTGGCTCTTTTGGGGTCCACACCAGGGCAGCCCCTCTGTGGGCTGGGGTCTTGCCCATGCTGAGCTGCGCCCTGCCCGATGGGCCCCCGTCCACCTGCTTCCTGACCGCCCCCCCCCCGCCCCGCCCCCCCAGAGCCCTCGGAGCATGGGCAGGCCCCTGGGTGTGGCCTTGGGCTTCTCTAGAAAGACTTTCTTTACCCTCACAAACTCCACTTCCAGCCCTCCAGCCCCTTGCAGCGCGCGCCGGGGCCTCTGGGCCTCCCTCTGCCAGGCACCTCGCTCCCGTTAACGTGTGCTGACACCTCGGATGGTACGGGCCCCTGAGCCCAGGCCGCATTCACCCCAGGCTTCTGAGGCTGGCCTGGCCCAGCCTGTCTACAGACGAGGAGCTTGTGGGGGTCACTAGCACTTTGTAGTCTGCCCTGCTAGTTCCCGCTGGTTACATTGGCCTGTGCTGCCAGCCCCAGGAGGTGAAGGGTGAGCGGGTCAGCTGGCCGGGGCTGCCCCCGTGGATGCCCGTGGCCCTCCAGCCGGGCTACTGTGCAGCTCAGTCCGGGGACCGAGGGGCCAGAAGCAGCAGCCCAGCAGCCCTGCTTCTGAGGCCCCTGGCTCTGCGGGGGCCGAGGCTGGGGTCTCCAGGAGAGTGACGGGCAGCGCTGGTGGCCCCCACTGTCCAGCGCCACATGGGGGCCGGGTCTGCAGGTTCCCTGCCCCACCCGTGGGGCCCCACCCCGCCTGTCTGCCCCACCTTGGGGACAGCCGCTCGCCGTTTGGGGGTGATGCCCTGCTGCCCCCCGTGCTTGGTCCCCCAGCGGTCCCCATCCACCCTGCGTCTTGCCGTTGTAGCTGCGAGGAGCTCCAGGACGTCGACTTGGAACTGAACGCGGACAACTCTGCCTTCTACGATCAGCTCGCGGTCGCCCAGGTGGGTGGCGCTGCCCAGGCGGACGGCAGGCGTGCATTGCTGGGCAGGGGGCGATCGCCCAGGTGGGTGGCGCTGCCCAGGCGGACGGCAGGCGTGCATTGCTGGGCAGGGGGCCGTTCACTGCTGAACATTCACTGAGTGCACAGCGAACCCATCCCCTCACCCCACCCGGGGCAGGAAGCACACTCGTAGCTAAGGACGGTGCCAGGCAGAGGAGATGGAGTTGAGTGAGCCCTGTGCTGGGGGAGCAGTCGGGAAGGCTTCCCAGCGGACGGCTGGATCTTGGAGACTGAGAGGATGCCTGCAGGGGGTGCGGAGGGGGGGGCTGTGGGGCGTCCGAGGAGGAGGGAACAGCGTGAGCTAACTGCAGAGGCGGGGAGGCCTGGGGAGTGAGGGCGTGGCTCTGTGCCCGGTGGTGCTGGGAAGGAAGCCGGGCGTCATCCTGGGTCTGCAGTGCCGGGGCCGGGAGTCTGGATTCTGGTCCTGGCACCAAGTGGGCCCTCAGATAGACGCCTGAGGGCTCACAGTGAGTCCCCAGAGAGGGATGCCGAGGCAGTGTCTGAGGAAGGGTGTCCCAGGAGGGGATCCGCCCCTGCATTTGGAGGAGCCCCCCAGCCACTGTTGGGGAGACCCTTCTCCTCCAGCCCTGCCCTTGTATCAGCTTCGTCCCCTGCCCTCCAGGAGACCACAGGGCAACTCCGGGGACCCTGTCTGCTGGAACACAGGCATGTCGGGACATGTGGTCAGAGAGGGCCTGTCCCTCAAAATCTGCATCTGACCCTGACGATGACCTTGATGGCAGGGATGACGGGGCCCCCTGGGCAGGGGGTGGATCCTTTCAACACAGGGCAGGGCTCACCAGCCTTCAGGTCCACCTCTGGACCCGCATTGGCCAGTGGCTGGTCTGAGGACTCTTTCTATGGCGAGGAGCCCTATAGTGGGTGCTGGACGTCGTGTGGGTCCCGCTGAAACGAGCGGAGCCTGCCGGAGACACCTTCACGCAAATTTAGTGGGAAATGCTCCAGCCTGAGTTTATGGAATTTATGCCGATCAGATCAAGGAAGGTACAGGCTAAGTCTGATGACAAACACCCTCAATTGAGTCAGTTTAATTGCAGCTCGAGGCTGGTTCTGATTAAACTGTTTCCCCTTCAACTGTTTGGAAACAGCAGATAAAGGTCAATTTGTTCCGGCGATTGGAAGAGGCTCCATTACGGATGAAACGAGCTCCCTTGGAGCCGAGCGGCCCCAGCTCCTCCCGGGCCCTGTCTGGGCGTGAGGGTGGGCAGAGTTCCCAAAGCGTTTGCACAGCTTGGGGGCCGGGAGGGCCGCCAGATGCCGGGGGTGACGTCCCCGTCCTGTCCTGTCCCCGCAGCACCTCGTTCCTTCCCCAGCGGGTCCGTCCTTTTCCCGGGGGGCGGGTGGTGGCCACTGGGTCTGGCTGGCCCCCTCACCCCGCCCTCTGCCCCCACAGTTCGGCCTCTGGGCCTCGTGGCTGGCCTGGCTGGCCATCACCATCCTGGCCTTCCTGAAAGTCTACCACAACTACCGCCAGGAGGACCTGCTGGACAAACTGGTCCACGAGAAGGAGCTGCTGCTGGCCAGGCCGGCCCCCCATGCCACCTTCCAGGGCGAGAAGAGCGCTGTCATCTAGACCCGGCCCCGGACGCCCCGTCCAGGGCACATGGCCTGCCCTGGGGCCGCGGCCGGGGCTGTGCCCGGCCCCCCGCGACTTGCATGCCTCCCCTCGGCACTGCGTGTACTGAGCGACCCCCTCACCAGGCGCCCCGTTCCCAGCCTGAGCGGCATGGCAGCCGACGGGGGTGGGAGGGCCTCCCCCAGGTGCCACACGGGGGCAACGGGCCTGTCCCCGTGTCAGCCTGGAGGGACGCCCTCCGGCCAGCGGGCTGGCTGTGGTCCCCCTGCTCCCCGGGCCTCGGCTGGATGCCATCTGCGTGATTTCCTGCAAGGTTCCGTGGCAGCAGCCCGAGTCCCCAGTGTGACCCCACCGGCCCGCGATGGTCACACTTGTCACTTGCTCCTGAGCCGCGTGTGGACAAGAATCCCACCACCTGCGAGAAAGAGCCGAGTGTGGGACGGAGCTGCCCTCTGGCCCCGGGTGGTCCCCACCCAGGGCTGAGTCCCCTCTGCTGTGGCTCCAGAGCCCCTGGGGCCAGACTAGTCTCAGCGCTAGAAGCACAGGCACGGGGGGCTGGACCTGGGGTCAGGTGGTGGCTTCGCGGGCGTCCTGGAGACTTGCCCGGGGAGGCCCCGGGGGCCCCCGTGCGGGCTGGGCTTGTGGTTGGTGGGCGGAGACAGGGACTCCAGATGTGGAGGTGCCATTTCGCAGGGGAGCGGGGGCCAGGTGCCACTGCGAGTGTCTGTGTGCATGTGAGGCACGTGAGGGTGTGCGTGTGTGTGTGATGTGGGTGCATATGTGGTCAGAGTGTGTGCATGTGTGTGAGTGTGCACATGGGCCTGCATGGCGAGGTGTGAGCGTGTGTGAATGTGGGTGTGAGTGTGCAGGTGAGCGTGCCCATGCACAGGTGTGTGGGAGCGTGCAGGTGTGGGTGGAGACCAGAGCGGGCAGCTGTCTGCAACCCCGTCCCCGGGTGCCCCCAGGGCCCCTTGCACCCCAGAGGAGGGGGCTGCCTTCCCAACTCAGGAGGCCCCGAGGGCATGGTCCTGCCCCCTCGGCAGCAGGTGGTGGAGCTGGGAGGGGAGCTGGGACCCTGGAGCTCTGCGACAAGCCACCAGGGGCTGCTTGGCTGTGGACGCCCCTCCTCTCGGGGCTCCCCGGCTTCCGCACCCTGTCCTCCGTGTCCTGTCCGGGATTGGGGTGCCCGAGGTGTAAGCACGCCCCGCCCCTCCCCTGAGCTTAGTAAATAGTTTCCTGGTCTGGCCTGCGTGCTAGTTTGCCCCCCACCCTCCAGGGGAAGGTGAGCCCCCAGCTCCCCATGTCCATGGCTCTCACCACCGGTGGATGGTTCAGTCTCCCAAAAAGCGGGGGAACAGGGCGTCCAGAGGCCACGGATCTGGGCCTGGGTCAAGGTGCCAGGTGTGGCGGGCAGCCCGGGCCCGGGAAGCGAGGCTGCAGGTCACTTGTCATGACGCTGCTCAGCTGGCACCTTTCGGGAGTGGGGGCTTGGGACCAGGGTGACTGAGGTTTCTGGCATCTCAGATGCTCTGGCCCCGGGCCTGGCTGAGAGTTTTGGGAAGAGCAGCAGGGTCCTTGGGGAGGTGTTTTGACAGAACCTGAGGCCCCCAAGGGGATGCACCCACCCTAGTCCACTGGCCGTGGGGACCCTGTCCGGCCCCGGAGAGCTCCTGGTCTCCAGCAGAAGGTGGGGTGGCTCTGCCTTGTCCCCCATCAGGTAGCAGCCGTCTGGGCCCTGGAGGGAGGAGCAGGGCCAGGATGTGGGCTTCCGGAGCCCGAGGGTCTGCTGCGGATTTGACGCCTGTGGATGGCCTGGAGCTGATCTGAGCAGCCCCTTGGTCAGGCGAGCAGAGACCTGCGTGCGCTTACAGGGCCACCTGCAGAGCGGGACTGCCGCTGACACACTGGCTGGCTGCACCGGCACCCCAGACATCCCCACCCCGGGGGCTTCTGGGAAAGGCACAGCTGGCCCCGGGGAGGGGGTACTGGGACAGGAGCCGCGCGCCCTTGCAGTGGGCAGGGGACGGACCCTCCGGGGCCGGACAGGAGGGGTGGCCGTGCCTCTGAGGCTCCTGAGGTGGGTGCACCCGATCGCTTCCATGATGCCTTGCTTCTCCCCGCTGCTGTTTGATAATGGACATCCTGTTTTACTTCTACTTCTGGCTTAACTGAAAGTAAAGATTCTTAAACTTAACTGTATCCATCTATTTCTCAAGTCAAAATAGAAACAAAAATACCTGAGCCTCTAAAGTGGGCAAGGAGGAATCATCTCTTTGCCCGTCTTTTCTCCATCTCCAGTTTGCCTTGTTTCCATTGTTGTATCTGCTTTCGATTGAAGACTTAAAGCACTGCACTCCGTGTTTGCTCCTGGAGTTCCCGGAACTTCCTAGCAACTGGGAGTTGGTCCCCCTCCCCCACAGCGGCTGTACCCTCACATCCGCACATTTTCTCATGGGTTCCGTTCTCACTGCTTCCCGTCGAGACTTCACGGGTGTGAGGATGGATTTCAAATTTTGGAATTCTTGGGGTTGTCGGGTGCACCTTGAGCAACATTTTTCCGAAGACAGTGGGGGTCACGGTCTCTCGGACCCTCCAGGGCTGAACATGTCTTTGCAACAGCGAACAGCCCTTAGCTGAGCGCAGCGGGGCCGCGAGGAGGGGAGCGCCACAGCCCAGCCCCTCTGGGCGGCTCCCCCCGCCCCCCAGTACCTGCCCCAGGGCTCTGGCGCTGGGCTTAACCTGCTTGTCTTCTTCAGGGGGCAGGGTGAGACGAGGCTGGGGGGGGGTGGGCTGGTGTGTGTGGGGTGTGTGATGCTGGAGGGTCCCCGAGGGCCAGGGCCCGGAGCCCCGCCGTGGACCCCACTAGGACACTGCTCCTGGAGGTGGGCCCCTCTTGGCTGGGCTCCCCACTCGGGGCTCCCCGAGTCCTGAAGCCCGAAGGGACCCCGGAGGCTGCCGCCCCGGCCCCTGAGGCCAGAGGGGACGGCTTGCCCACCTCTGCCTCAGCCGCTGGAGTGACTCCCACCGCAAATCGGTCCCCATTTCCCTCCTTTGGGTAAAAGTCCCCAGACTGAAAGAGGTGCAGTGTGTTTTAATAGAGAATCCGTGTCTCCCCACGTAAGCCGTGGAACAGATGCTTAGAGAAGGCCCGTGGGAGGGACAGCACAGCACCGGCGGCTGCGTAGACGCTCGTCTGAAGGCTATGGGGGTGCAGCTTCTCCCCTAGCGGTGCCTCCCGGTGTCTGACCCTGGGCCTCCCTGCTTTGTTCAGGGCCCCGCTCCATGCAGCGTCTGAGGGGACCCTGGGGTCCGTCATCACGTGGCCTCCTTGGCCTGGCAACGGGGACGAAGGCTCGGCGTCTACAAAGTCACGGGACTCCCAGGCCGCGCGGCGCCAGCTGGGACCCGGGCGCAGACGGCTGTGTCCTGAGGGTGGTGGGGTCCTCTTGGCCCCCCGATGTCCTCTCTGCGCCGGCCACACCCCCAGGCCGACGGCTAGGGAGGAGCCGGGGCAAGAGGGGATCCCCAGGCCTTGGGCCCAGTGCAGGCGTCAGACAAGCTGGGGGCTCCGGGGCGCTGCCCTGCACGTGACTGCAGGAGGGAGTACCCCCCGCCCCGCAGCCCGAGCCTCTCCCAGAGGGGTTTCGGGGTCTGGGCTGCAGGCCCCAAGCAGCAAAAGTCCAGTTTTACCTCCTCCTAGGACTCCCACAGACATAGGGAGGGTGTCCCCGTCCTCAAGGGGCTACACACGGCCACATCCGGGCCAGGCCCAAGGTCACCAAGAGTTCCCACCGGGGTGAGGGAGGGGCCCAAGGGGTAGCCTGGGGGCTGGAACCTGTGGGACCCTGAGTTTCAGTGGTGGAATTCTTGTTCTCCTAAAGCCTCACAGGGCACCCCAACATGTGAAATAGGAGGGGCTGCCTGCTTGGAGCTGGGGGGCCGCCTGCTGCATCCGAGGCCGCAGCACCCCACGTCTGATCTCAAGCCGTGGGCCCCCCTTTCCCAGTCACCCTGCCTGCAGCATCCCCGCTGAGTCCAGGGCTCAGGGCTGTCTGGAAGCCCCCAGCCCGACCTGGGGCTCTCCCTCTGCAGTGTTGCCCCCCGGGCCCAGGGGAGGTGAGTGTCGGCCGTCAGAGCTGCAGGAGGTGGCGCCAGCAGGCCAGGGCCGCGAGCCGCAGGCGCAGGAGGAGGACCAGGAGCCGGGCCCGGAGCTCCTCCAGGGCCAGCGCCACGGGCTCGGCCCGGCTGCAGCACAGCCCCAGCGCCAGCAGCAGCAGGACGCACGCCGTCAGCCGCAGGATCAGGGCGCCGTCGCGGGGCCTGCGCCGGCCGGGCGCTGGGGCCGAGGGGGGACTGGTGAGCCCGGCCCGCGGGCCTGAGCCCCGGCCCCAGTGAGGACCCTTGGGCGCCCGCCTCCCTGCAGGGCTGGTGGGGAGGCTGCGGTGGGCGGGCATGGCTCACCCGGAGGCTGGCACCTCGGTGCTGCCCGTCGGGTGGGCCCCTGCGGCGAGGGTCTCCCCGGCCCTATCTGGGCCTGCGATCTCCTTGCAACAGGGCCTCCCGTAGGCCCTGCCCTCGCACCCTCCCTGGGGAAGGAGTGAGGGGGGCAGAAGGTACCCGAGGGGTGCTGCCGCCGACCCGTGACTGTCAGGGACCCCATGGCCCTGCCGGGGTGGGGAGCCCGGCTGGAGCAGTGGGGGGTCTGGTGGTGGCCTGGAGCTGGGGCTGTGCTGGGCAAGCGTGTGGGCTGGGGCTTTGAGGGATGAGGGCCGAGGGCTCAGAACTTACCCCTGGCCGTGGCGGAGGGCTCCCTCCTGCAGGCGATGTCTGGGGAGGAGAGTGAGAGTGGGTTCGGGCGGAGCGGGGGGGCACCCCGCTCGGAGGGCACGCTGCCTCTGCCAGCCAGGAGCCCCCGGGGCCCCTCATCTCACCCGCCCACCCTAAGGACCCCGAGACGGGCTGGGTCAGCTAGAGCTACCCCTCTTCACAGATGGAGACTCGGGCCCCCGCAGGTCCTGACCCGGCCGGCTGTCCATACCCCCTGGCCGGTCAGGCTGCCCGGCGCCACCCAGGGCTCTGCCGCAGCCTCACTGATTCAGATTCTGGCTTCCAGGTGCTGGCGCTGCTCTCAGAGCCTTCCGGGGGCCCTGCGGGGGCGTGGGGTGTGGGGCCCCTGCAGCAGCCCAGGAGGAGGAGACTGCAGGGGTCCTGGGGGGGCAGCAGGGGCTGGCACTTTGGAGAGGCAGGCAGGACCCCCCCGCCTCCTGTCCGTTCCGCTTGCTCACTGGGGGACCCCAGACCAGCCCCGGACCGTCTGGGCCCTGACTCCCCGCCTGAGAGTGTCTGCTTCTGGGGCTGCTGGGAAGCTCTGGGGGTTGGGGGCCGGACCGGGGAGGGCGGGGCGGGTGAGGACCCCTGTGGGAGGCCTGGACCCGACGTTTACGATGGGCCTTCAAGGGAGACACTGACACATGTCGGGGGAGTGAGTTTTATCCGCAACTCGGCGGGACTCAGGGAGCACCTCCCTTGGGGGGGGTCTGTGGAAGCAGAATCAAAGATGCTCCCACGATCCCCCCAGGTCCTCACCTTTGTGTGGTCCCCTCTGCTTAGTGTGGGGGGCTTGTGACTTGCTTCTACCAACAGAACATGGCAAAGGGGCAGGGGTTCTGCAGCTGTGATGGAAGTCCCCACGGTGGACCGAGTCAATCAAAGGGAGATTGTCTTGGGTGGGCCTGACCTAATCAGGCAAGCTCTTTATAAAAGAGGGTCTGGAGGTCAGAGAGAGACTCTGCTGCTGGCCTTGAAGGTACAGCTGCAAGGACACGAATTCTGCAAATAACCCTGTGAGTTTGGAGTAGGGTCCCGAGCCTCAGGTGAGGCCCAGCCTTGGCTGACACCCTGATGCCTGCCTTGTGCCACCCTGAGCAGAGGACCAGCTTTGCTGCGCCCAGAACCCTGACCCACGGGACCACTGAGATAATCAGCGTGGGTTGCTTGAAGCTGCTATGTTTGTGGTGATTTGATACGAGGCATAGCTAGCTGATACAAGGGCAGTGTCCCACGGGAAGGGCTGGAGAAGGAGTGAGGTAGACTGGGGTGGAGAGGGCAGGGGGTGGGGAGAATTTGGGAGGTGGGCAGTGAAGGCTGAGGGGCGGTGGGAAACTTCAGAGCGTTGGAAGGAAGAGCGGGTGGGCTCTGGGAACGCCTACCCACTGGCCTTCCTTCAGGAAGACACTAATGACTTGGGCAGCTCTGGTTATATTTTTCCTGCCGGTTGCTGTTTCCTTGACCATCACTCTGTTCAGACCGAGCCCAGGGGCCTGGGTTTTATTGGGGTTACACCTGTGAGCACAGGGCAGTGACTGTGGTCCCTGCGGACAGCCCTCTGTGAGATGTTGGGTGATGTCCCTGCACCCCGCCTGGCCCGCTCGCCTCTTACAGTGGACGGCCACCTCCAGGGGCTCGCGGAACCGCACGCGCCTCGTGGTCCTCCGTGGCTCGGCCCCATGGCTGCGGCGCTCCTGCGGGCTTCGTCTCAGGATAGAGGGGGGGCCCTTCCTGTCGCCCTCCTGGGGGGTGGGAAGCAGAGGGAGGCAGGCAGGAGTGAGCCCCTCCCGCCCGGCCCCCCGAGGCTGGAGACAGGCAGCCCCTGCGGCGTCCCTGCCGTCTCCTCTGGGTTTATGCAGCAGGGACCAGACAGGGGCGTGGAGACCCTCTGCGGACCTGCCCCGGCCCCAGCCTGGCCGTCTGACCCCCTAGGCCTGCTGCCAAGTGGTGAGGGCTGGGACAAAGCCACTGGGACTGGTCATGACTGGATGGCCGTGTTAGCGGGGACGGGTGCGGTCCGTGATCACGCAGGCCTGTGTCTCCCGCCCAGGCTCTGCCCCCACCCATCCCGACGGGGTCCGGCACCACTTCTCCGTGTCAGTAACGGTGACGCGGTCGCGGCTGGCATCCCCCGAGGACTGACTGCCTTCGCGTGTGAGCTGTACACACGGAACCTCCCTGCGCCCCGGGGGCTCTGCCTGGTGGCCTCCTCTGTCCAGGGGAGGCCCTGCCTGAGCTCAGCGCCCTGTCGTTGCCCAGCAGCGCCACCCGGAGCCCGCGTGGGGCAGCTCTCGCCACCCACTGGGCCTCGCTCACTTACCTGTGGACGAGGGGAGGGGTCTGAGCAGGAGGCCACTGGCACGGGGCGGGGGGCAGAGCCTGGACACAGCCCGCCCAGGGGCCGCCCTCCCACCCACTGTGTGTTTGGAAGGTGGAGCCAGGAGTCAGCAGCCCTCTCCGACCTGTGTTCCCATCTATCAAATGGTGACAGCAGGCTGTTCTGCGCGGGCACCCTGTGATCCGGGGCGTTTGTGAGATGGCTCCCTGCTGGGGGGCCACCGGCTGCGTGAGCCCGCTGCCGGCCTTCCGGGCTGAGGCGGTCCTGCTGGGGCGGGAGACCCACCCGGTCCCGGGGTTTGGCCCAGCTCATGGCTGTCGCGTTCCCTCGGCTGGGACACCTATGTTTGTGGCCTGCCCTGGCCAGCAACGAGCTCAGAGCCTAGCTCAGGACTCAGGGCCTGAAGTCGGGGCCCCACCTGCTCCTTGGGGAGACCCCCTTACACTCCTTCCCTCTCCTGCTGCTGCCGACTCTCCCTTGTCCTGGACCCAGGCCTGACCTGGCTGCGTCCTGTCACCTCGCTGTCCTGCTGTCTCCACCCTCCCCCACTCCGACACCCTCCTCCCTGTGCCGCCAGGAGAAGCACCAGACTTGCTGCTGCCCTGCTCCCGAGTCCTCCATGGCCCCCACCTCCTCTGCCTCTGCCGGCCCTTCCCAGCCCCTGGGACTCTGCTCTGACCCATCCTCCAGGCCCCTTGTATGCTCTACCCCCACCTTCAGCCCTGGTCAGATGCTGTGCACTCGTGGTCATCCTGTGCCCCAGCCTGGGGACCTCTAACCCTCTCTGCCAGCCCCCCTCCAGCCCCCCAACCCAGCGATTTCCCTCCCGGGGATCCTGGGGCTGAGGCCAGCTCGGGGAAGGGGCAGGGACCATATTTCCCTCTGCTTCTCCGCCTCCCTGCCTCCAGCTGAGGCCCCCCCGCCGGACCAGCGCCCACCCAGGGCCCTGCCGCACCCTCCCCGCCCTGAGCGTGGGTGAGCCTGGAGCCGCGTCCTCATTCTTTCTGGTCTGATGCCGCGTCTCTGGCAGGGAGTCGGGGCTCAGGGCGTGTGCTGCCGTCTTCATTTACTGGAACATGGTCCTAAGATAAGCAAAGACATTATTTATTGCACACGGAACACTCCTCATAGGAATAAAATAAAAGGAGGAGAGGTTCTTCCCAGGAAGCTGGGCTGGCTTCCCTCTTCCCATCAGCCTGGCCCACAGGCAGGCACTGCTTTCCTTTGAGGTGCTCCGGGTGCAGAGGAATCCTGCCTGCTCAAAACCGAGATCGTCAGCAGCTTCCCCTGCTGCCAATCTTCCTAATTATCAGCTTTAATGGCTGCGTAATATTCCACAAGGCTGATTCCATCATTTACAGCCACCCTCCTCTGTTATTGGGGATGTTTGGGAGGTTTGCATTTTATTATTGTCACTTGCAGTTTCTTTAGGTCACTTGCAATTTTCTGAGGCCATAGATAAGACTGCAATAAACATCACTGCTGCCTCCTTCTCGGGGACGCTCCAGGCGTGAATGATGGGGTCCAGGGCTGGGCTTTGTCAGGGCTTCATGGGGGCTAGGAAAGGCTTCTCCAGGGGTTCGTGGGGGCTGGAGCTGGTGGGCCCGCCCCTCAGTCCTGCCCAGACTCTCTCTGTCTCTCCCTCCCCCCGGATTTTGGATTGCTCATGTACTAGGTGTAAGGTGGTACCTGCCCTGTCTCGTCAGTGAGCCTCTGATTGCAGCGTTTCCCATCTCTCCTCACTAATTGCAGCCCTTCTGGTGTGAATTTTCTTTCACATCCTTTGAACGGTCCTTGACTTTTGAGACCTCCCCCTATCCTGCTCCCACCGGGCCTGTGCAGGTGAAGCCCGGCAGGCATTTAGCCTCAGTCCTTTGAGGACCCTGTGGGGTGATGGGCCCCCCTCACCTCCTTGTACATGTGGGGCAACGTGGACACCAGGGGCTGTTGCCAGGTCCTCTCTGCCCCCCTCCCCCTGGATGATGAGACGGGGCGGGGTGGCACAGGAGCCATCTCCCCTCCTATCCCCAGCCCCACGCTCTGCCAGGGGCCTCTGGTCTGGGTCCTTGGCGGCCGTTACTGCTCCCTTCCTGTGCGGTCAAATGTTTGCACTTTATGAGGAGTGTTCTGCCTTCCATCCACCCTCCAAGGACCCTGCCCCCAGGGGCTGAGATGGAGCTGAGTGAGGGGCACCTTCAGACGAGCTCCTTCAGGGCCTCCCCAAAGGGGAGCTGCAAGGGGGGCCGGTTTGGGGGAGGGCTTTCTCCGCCTGGGAGATAACAGGCCAGCCATTCAGTTATTTAAAAAAGGAGCAATCTTCTCCTCTGTCAGCATCAAGCTTTTTATTGCAAATAGGGTCAGGGGGGAGCCGGCCAGCCTGGGGAGGAGGGGCGGGGAGGGAGGCCTTATCTGAAGGACCGGGTCTCACAAAGGGTGGCCTGGGGGCCCAGCTTCAGCCCCGGGGGGGAGGAGGGCGGGGTGTGTGTCTGTGACAGTGTCACTGCCAGCGGGCCCAGCTGTCGAGCCCCTGCTGTGCCCAAGGCCCTCCCCCCAGGCCGGGGGCGGTGGGACAATGTGTGAGTGTGTGCACAGCTGTGTGAGCACTTGTGTGTGAGTGTGCACGTGTGGGTGTCCATAGATGTACGTGTGTGCACGCTTGTGTGCGTGCTGTGTTCACACATGTGCGAGTGTGTGTGTGAATGTGCCTGTGTGCATGTGTGTACCTGCAACTGGGTGTGCACGTGTGTGTACATGCGTGTGTGCGCGTGCAGCGTGGTGTGTGTCCCTGGCAGCTCTGTGCTTCCAGCGCAGGCAGCCTCACTCGGCTCCGTCCTGTGCCTCCCGTGACCTTGTGTGACCTTGGCAAGTCTCTTAACCGCCCGGTGCCTCAGTTTGCTCGGCTGAAAATGGAAACAGCAGTAGCAGCTTCCCCCGTGGCTCCGGTGGGGCTGAGTGAGGCAGCTCACGTCAGGGCCCAGAGGCGACCTGGGGACCCGCCTGTGCTCGCGGCCATCAGCCGTGGTCATCACTCAGGGAGAGGGTGTGACCACCTGGCACGGAGCCTGCGTACACGGTGAGAGCCTCCTGTGGGATGTCGCCTCTCCCACGCCTCTCAGGAGCCCTGGGCCCTCTCCGGCCTGTGCCTTTGCCTGGGCCTTTCTCTGCTCCCAGGTGGTCCCCCGAGCCCAGCGTCCTCACCCCGCCCGGCAGCCTGGCTCAGGCTCCAGCTTCCCGTTAAAGTGTTATCCCTGCCACCCCCCTCCCCAGAGGAAGCGGGGCCTCTGCAGACCCCCAGGACTGGCCTGAGCCCTGGGTTCTGCCCTTTTGTCTCAGGAGCCTTGGTCAAGCGGAGGGACGGCCCCAGGCCTCAGTTTCCCCACCAGGAAAACGGAGGAGTAGCGTGTGGCTCTGGTTGGCTCAGCAGGTAAAGCCGCTCCGGGTACCACCTCTCGCCTGCCCCCCAGGCCTCCTCCAGCGCCAGCAGGGGCCCCTCCACCCCGGGCTGGATGGCGAGGACAGGGCCCCATGTGGGAGCGGGAGGCCTTGGGCTCTGGCAGGGACAGCGTGTAATACGAGTGCCCTGGCTCTCAGGCTGCCTCGTGACAGATGGGTGATAAAGGGTGGAAAATAGCTCTGGGCCTGGGCCTGCAGAGTGTCACACCCCCCACACCCCCCCCCCCCCCCCCCCCCGCTCTGCCCCGTCCCCTGCCTGGGGAGGGCACGCCCCCTGAGGGTGGGGCTTCCCAGAACACCGCCTGGAGAGGAGGGGAGCCTGTCCTTCCCGGGGTGGGGACCTGCCCTGGGCCTCCCCCAGAGCTCCTGCTCCAGCCCTGCGGGCCCTGGAGGGTGCCGAGCGGGGTCCCCAGGCTTCCGCCCGCGTTCCAGGAGAAGGGGGTCTGGCCAGGACGACACGCCCACAAGACCCCCACTCTGACAGTCTGCGCGGTTTGGGCGAGCACCCTCCCTCCCGCCCTACCTGATGCGCCTTTGGGAGACAGTGACAACATCCACAGGGGTCCCTCCAGCCCAGCTCTGCACCCCATCCCCCCACCCCGCCTGCTCCCCCGGCCTCCAGGGGCTGCTGCCTGGGCTGGGCCGGCTCCACTTGGTTCACTGCCTCGAGCAATGCTGAGTCCTGGGTCCCGGCCGCCTGTCCCGCTGCCCACACCTGCCCCACCGCTTGTGACACCGCTCACTGGCCTTCCGCCTCCTGTGGGCCAGGCTGTCGCGGCCCTGGGTCTGTCCCCCGCTCCCTCCCCCGCGGCCTGCTGGCACACCTCTGTCCTCATTGAGGGACCTCTGAGACCCCCGGCGCGGTGCCGGCCCTGCACAGGGAGGGCCCCTCCTTGGCTCTGACCCCACGCCTGGCACCGGCTCAGCACCCGCACCTGCTCCATCGCCCCTCGAACCCTCCCTGCGCCTGTCCGCCCGTGGGGACCTCAGGGCGCAGGGGACAGACAAGCTTGCCGAGTCGCACAGCCCTCAGGAGCCCCGGGCTCGGGGCAGCAGCGCCACGGCCGGGCCCCTCCCGCTGTCCTGTCGCGGGGGACACCGCCTCCGGGGCTGGCGCAGGCAGAGGACCACGCCAGGACCTCGCCGGGGAGGCTGAGCTCATGCGCACCAACTCACACACCACATGCACATACACACACCACACACAGACACACACACACACACCACACATATGCACACACACATCACACATGCACACAACACACACCACACACATACACACATACCTACACAGACACACACACTCATACGCACACACCATACACACATCTCACACACACAACCCACATGTACACACATCACATGCAAACACACACACTCGTACACATATGCACATCCCACACACACGTTTATACACACAGGCTCACACACACACACACGCGCGCGCGCGCACACTGCTCGGCCCACCTGGGCTCCTGCAGCTGTCGCAGCCCTGCGTGAGCTCGCCCACCTGACGGCCTATAATCCTCTGGCGATCAGAGCCTCCAGCACAGTGGGAACCGGAGCCGCTCACAGGCCAGCCGAGAAGTTTCCATTCCAGCCACGGGGCAGTGGCCTCAGCGGTCCTCTGGGCTGTCCTACCCTGAGGCGTCCTGGTGGCAGTTTGACCCCCTGCCCAGAGCAGCTTGGCTGAATTAAGGGGCCTGAGGCCACGAGCTGCGCGTTTCCTCAGCGGGAAAACGAGACGGGAGGCTGTGGCCACCCCCATGCTGGCCTTCCCTCGGGAGGGCGGGGAACAGAGTGAGGGCTGGCTGGCTAGCGGCTGCTCCCAGCCCAGAGCTCCCAGCCTGGCAGCTTCCCAGATCACACCATTTCTGAATTAAGCCAGGGGAGGACTCCCGGGGAGGCCCCGTGGGGCTGGCCTTGCTCACTAGGCCTGCCCGGCGCCCGCTGGCCCTGCCCGGCGCGGGGATCCAGAGAGTGGGAACTGGCCCGGTGGTCCCGAGGCCCCTTCCACACTGAGATGCGAGGCCCACACCTCTCTAGGGCACATTCAGGACATGGGGTGGCAGCAGGACCGGGTGATGGCTGTGTGCCTGCTGGGTGCGTGGGGACAGCCAGCCTCGGCCTCGGGAGCCCCAGGTGACAGGGCAGGTGGACCCCCACTCGGACACCGGCCACATCAACCCACGTTCCCACCCCCAGCTTCTGCCCACCGTCCAGAGTGCTGTCAAGATGGAGAGCTAGGCCTCCCGGGGTACCTGCACACAGCAAGTGCCAAATAAATGGTGCGTCCTGAGCCCCACGCGCACGGTGGGCCAGGATATGGATTCCCTCTGATAGAGTCAGCTCAGAAAAGAGCCGTGTCTCTGGGGATGCCCAAAAGCCATGGCCTGGGCTCAAGTGACCCCAGTAACGCATCTGTTCCCTCTGGGCTCGGCCCACAGCAGGGCCCCTGAGGGCCTCTGGGGAAGGCTTGCTGGCGTCGGTGCCCGACCCTGCCGCCTGTGCCGCGGCCCGTGCGAAATGCCCAGAGCCCGAGAACCCTGGCTCCCGGGCCTCGGAAGGCTTGGGTCCTCGTGGGGTGGCGCGTGGAGGGACCCACAGTCCAGCTTCGCCTGCACATGGCCTCAGGCAGGAGCGCGGGTGAAGGGCCGGTGGGGCCTTCATGTCAGGCCTGGCCGCGGGGGAGGGGCTCAGAGCACCAGTGGCCTGGGACACGGCTGAGTGCGCCGGCCACCCACCCTGTACACACCAAACACGAGGTTCAGAGGGGCCGGGGCTTCTGACGTCACCCACTGCCTGGTTTGCCTGGGACTGTACTCGAATGAGCGCTGAGAGCGCGCGGCCCGGGTGGGTGGGATGGGCGGCCCCCCAGCCCCCGTCCAGGGCCACAGTGCGCGCTGCCCGGCCTCAGTCCACTGCCGCGCGCCCGCCTGCAGCAGGGTCTCTGCCCGCATCCATTCTGGGGAATCTCTCCGCTCCGGCTGCCTCATGCCCTGATGCGGAGTGAGCATCCCCTGTGCCCCTGAGTGGCTCTCACCTGGCTCCCTCCTGGGTCTGTGAGGGGTGGTGCCAGCTGGGCGCTGTGGCGTCCCCCAGTGGGCACCGTGCCGCATAACCCTGGCCTGGTCTCGCTGGCGGTGCCCCTCCTGCGCCCTGGAGAGGCGGGTGCTGGGCTGCTCAGGTGAACGGGGCCGCGACTGCCCGGCCTCCTGCTGCCCTGGTCTGGAGCTGCGGCCTGCCTGCCTGTGGGGCCAATCTGTGGCCGGCCTGTGTCCCCGCCCCAGGCCCCTCTGCCAGGTGGCAGAGCTCGGCCAGCTGGCAGAGGCTGAGCTATAATTACCTCTCCTCTTTGGCAGAAATAGCAGCGACCCCGAGGACAGGCCACTGGCCCCAGAGCAGGAGAGGAGGTGGCCATTTCCCAGGCCCTGAGAACACAGGCCCGGCCTGCAGAAAAGACGAGGGGGCAGCGCCCCACCTGCCCTCCAGACCCGTACGTGTCTTCCCAGGCCGGTTCTGGAGGCGTGCAGCTCTTGGAAGACCCAAGGGCCGGCATCAGAGGAAGAGTGTTGGGTGGGGGGAAGGCAGAGGGTGGGGTGATGTGGGGGCCTGGCGGGGTGCAGGCTGTAGGAGGGTGGGGTGATGTGGGGGCCTGGCGGGGTGCAGCCTGTAGGAGGGTGGGGTGATGTGGGGGCCTGGCGGGGTGCAGGCTGTAGGGGGATGGGGTGACACCAGAGTCCAGCCCCCGACTGACCCTGCCCCAGGGTGGAGCCCCGAAACAGAGAGGGGCCGGCCCTGACCCCTGCTCCTGCGGCCTCGTGCGTCCTGCCTTGGGGTCCCAGGAGGAAAAGGCAAAGCACAGGTCCCAGGCTGCCGGTTAAGGGCACAACGGCTGAGTCCCGACATTGCCTCAGAGCTAGTAAATTACCCGAGCAAACTGCTACGCGGGCAGCGGGACAGGGCGTCCTCAGGGACAGCCGGCGCCGGCCGTTCCCTCCTCTCTGGTCAGCAAGAGGGGACATAAACGTCCGCCCTGGAGCCCCAGCCTGAGCAGTGCAGCACCTCCTGCGGTGGGACAGGCCCCAGGCCCCTGTGGACAGGAAGCTGACAGAGGTGGCCTCGGGGCAAGGGCTCAGGGCGAGGGGGTCTCGTGTGACTCTAGGACCCCCTCCGCCCAGCCCGCCTCCAGAAAACGGCTCAGAAACTCCGTCCCTCGGCCGCCCTGCCCACCCGCAGTTTTTGTAAATGAAAGTGAGTAGGGCTTTACTGGAACACAGCCACGCAGCCTTGCTTTCTGTCCACGGCTGCCTTCGCCCTGTGAGGGCAAAGTTGAGCACGGCCACGGAGCCTAAAGCATCTGCCATCTGGCCCGTTACTAGGAGAGTTTGCTGCCCGGCCCTAGCGTGGACACGGCAGCGGGGGGAGCGCCAGCCCAGAGCCCCTCGCCAGCTTCTGCACAGAACATGCACAGCTCGTGGGGTCCAGGCCACTGTGGCCACGTGTAGCCCTCAGGGGACCCTGGGACACTGAGAGGCAGTCACCCTCTGTCACACTGCCCCTCGCAGCCCCGGTCCAACCCAGGCACACGGCGGGGGGGGCGGTTCCTACGGCTGTACCTCCTCCACACCCAGCAGAGAGGCACAGGGGTCAGGGCTCTCTCCACGTCCCTCGGGCAGCCCCTTGATCGGTGGAAACCGTACAAGCCCATCAGGGATCTGCCCGCACCCCCCGGGCCTGCAGCCACCAGCACCAGCCTCTCTCAGACCCAGTTCCATCAGGGCTGCCACACGTGCCAGGACATCAGGAGCTGGCTGGAGGACAAAGAGGGTGCCGAGACTGGGCCAGGCCCACCCCTCATGGCTGTGTGACTTTGGGCAAGTTACCTCCCCTCTCTGAGCTGCACTTTGCTCATCTACAAGTCTGGGCAGCTCAGCACCTGCCAGGCAATAGGACGCAATAGAGAGCTGAATGCCCCCAGCTCCCAGCGCAGGACAGACCCTGGGAAATGCTGGCTCCTCGCCCCTGCTGCCCCCTCTGCCCCGCCTGCTGGGGCAATGTTGGGACTCAGCCGTTGTGCCCTTAACCGGCAGCCTGGGACCTGTGCTTTGCCTTTTCCTCCTGGGACCCCAAGGCAGGACGCACGAGGCCGCAGGAGCAGGGGTCAGGGCCGGCCCCTCTCTGTTTCGGGGCTCCACCCTGAGGCAGGGTCAGTCGGGGGCTGGACTCTGGTGTCACCCCATCCCCCTACAGCCTGCACCCCGCCAGGCCCCCACATCACCCCACCCTCTGCCTCCCCCCCACCCAACACTCTGCCTCTGATGCCGGCCCTTGGGTTTTCTAAGAGCTGCACTGACTCAAAGGCTCAGCCGCACTAGCTCAGCTCAGGCGGGCACCGTCCCTCCCTCCCCCTCTCCCCCTCCCTCCCTCCATCCCCCTCCCTCCCTCCCCCCTCCCTCCCTTCCTCCCTCCTCCCCCTCCCTCCCTCCGTCCCTCCCTCCTCCTGCCCCCCCCCCCCCCACAGGTCTGCATTGCACACCTGCCCTGTGCCAGGCCCTGGGGCCCTGTGTCCTAGTAGCACAGCCATTGCTCAGCAGGAGGCGGCTCTGTGGTCCCAACAACAGCTGTGAAACCCAAGAAGAGAGAGGGCTGGGGGGAGGGCTGTATTACTCGGGGATCTCCAGAGAAACGGGCCAACAGGACGTGTATAGAGACAGTGACTGCAGGGTCTGGCTCTCATGGTTGGGTGCGGAGGCTGAGGGGTCCCACGATCCGCTGGCAGCAAGCTGGGGACCAGGAGAGCCAGCGGTGGCTCCGGTCCACGTCCAAAGGCAGGAGACCGCTGTCCGAGCTGGAGACCGTCGGGCCAGGAGAGTGGATTCTGCATCACTCACTTCTGCTCTGTTGAGGCCTCCAGGACTGGACGAGGCCCACCCGCAAGGGGAGAGCACCTGCTTGACTCAGACCACCCGTTCAGATGTTACTCTCAACCAGAGACACCCAGAAGAAAGTCCCACCAAACACCTGTGGCACCCGTGGCCCAGCCAAGCTGACACACAAAACGAGCCTTCCCAGGCCTGGTCTCCGTGCAGAGGCCGGAGGTCGGGGAGGGTGACTCGGGAGCCTCATGGTGACCCTCCACGTTGTCTTCACCCCACTCGCCCCCCAGTACTGGCCCCGACTCCCAGGCCCCCCTCCTGGGACTGAGGTCTTGCCTGAATGCAGAAAGCCCTGCAGGGTCAGGTGGGAACAGGGGTGGGAGAGCCCAGATGGCGTCCCTCCTGCACCTGCAACAGAACTTCAGGGACGGTGTGAGCTGCTGGGACCAGGTGCCCAGACCACGTCCTTGCCCATCAGGGCCAGCCCTGGGCCCCTCGGCTGGGCAGGGCCGCGTCTTACCGACAGTCTTCTCAGCAGTGGACGGTCAGCTGCTCCACGCCTTCTGGAAGACACTGGGGGGGTGCTTGGTGGAGGGTTCCCAGGCAGGTGAGGAGCGGCGGGAAGTCAGGCAGGGGGGCTCCTGCGGAGCCCTGTAGGCCACTGCACGGGCCTCGGCACCCACGGGATGGGGCAGAGGATGGATGTGACCTGAGGGGTTTAATTGGGCCCTTCGGTTGCCTTCCCCTGGGGGAAGGACTGGGGGGAGGGTGAGAGGGTGGGTGTGGGACTCACTGAGGGGTCAGGTGTGGGTGTGTGAGGGTCAAGGGTGCTACAAGGCTGCTGGCCTGGGGAAGACGGTGTAGGTGCCGCCAGTGGCCGCTGTCACAAATGACTGCAAACAGTGACTTTACACAATCCAAATGTAGTCTCGGCAGTGCTGGAGGCCAGAAGTGGGAAATGCGCTGAGCTCAGGGTGTGGGCAGGGCTGGCCTGTCTGGAGGCTCCAGGGACCATCGTTTCCTTGGCTTTTCCTGCCTCTGGAGGCCCCACCTTCCCCAGCCCGTGGTCCCTGCCTCGGGCTTCAGAGCCAGCACTGTCTGGTCCAGTCACCTCACCTCACATCACTCCAACCTCCTGCCCCCGACCTTCAACCAATAAGGACCCTGTGACTACATTGTCCCGCCCCCTCAATCCAGGATCATCTCCCCATTTTAAAGTCATGCAACTTTAATTCTATCTGCAACCTAATTCCCCTTGGCCATGTGACCTAACATAGTCACAGATTCAGGGGGTTCGTATGTGGACATCTTTTGGGGGCATTATTCTGCCCACCACAGATGGCAGGGGTGCAGGTTTTGGGGGTACCATGGGGATTAAATATGAGAGCCAGTTAATTTGAGATGTTTGAGGGGCTTCCAAGTCGGGGCGGGGGGAGTTGGATGTACGTATCTGGTTCCAGGTGTCTCCAGATGGGAGATATGAATTTGGGGTCACCCTCTTGCTAGCTTGAAAAATGGTTCCCCAAGACATGTCCACATCACATTTCTGGAACCTGTGGATGTTAACTTACTTGGTGCCATCACCTGTGTTCCCATAAGGGGGAGATTTGACGCAGAAGAGGAAGCAGTGATGTGACCACAGGTGCAGAGCTTGGAGGGATGGGGCCACAAGGCACAGACACTGGCAGCCATCAGAGGCTGAGAGAGGCTGCAGGGACCCTTCCCCTGAGCCCCTGGAGGCAGCGCGATCCTGCCAACGCCCTGATTTAGGATCCCTCAGAACGCCGAGAGAATAAGTTTCTGTTGTTTTCTGTTGCTTAAGTCATAGGGTTTACGGCTTTTTGTTATGGCATCTATGGGAAATGAACCAGCCATCTTAGAGATGACATAGAAAGCTTTGGGCCTGAAGGAGTGACCCAGGGGTGCCCAGGGACAGAGGCGCATCGTGAGGTCCGAGCATGAGCCTTGGACCCAGGTCAGGCTGGCGTGGTGGGGAGAAGCCAGGCAGGGAGGTGGAGCAGGGGGCCTGTGGGGTGGTACAGCCCAGGGTGGCGGGGGGCAGGGAGGAAGGGGGCGCTCTCAGGGCCACCGCCAGGGCAGGAGGGACGAGGAGAGGAAATTCACCACTGGGCCTGGCTGTGAGGAGGTCACAGGTGGACTTGGTGGGCTTGAGGGTGGGGACTCAGGAGAGGGGGAGGGAGGGGAAGGGGGGAAAGGAGAGGGCAGACTTTGGGTCGGAGGGGCTGATGTACCATCTGGGTGGATCCAGGACAGGAGACTGGGGTGGGGTCCACAGGTGCAGGCCGCCCTTCTTGGGGGAAGGAAGAGGTGGGGAGAATTTCCACCAGTAGTGAGGTAGTGAGCCCTCCATCACTGGAGGCAAGAAAAGATGATTCCTGCCTTCGGGGCCTCTCAAGGGCTCCACACGACCCCAGGATCACGTGTGCCGTGGGGACGTGCAGAGGGAGGGAGAGCTCGACGGTTCAGCGGGTTGGGGTCTGGCCCTTGTGTGCGCCAGGAGAGACGCTTCCCTTCTGGTTGGGATGCAGGTTGAGGGT
Organism: Balaenoptera ricei; assembly: GCF_028023285.1. Classification (NCBI taxonomy): domain Eukaryota; kingdom Metazoa; phylum Chordata; class Mammalia; order Artiodactyla; family Balaenopteridae; genus Balaenoptera; species Balaenoptera ricei. Next base: position 187,151,527 of record NC_082640.1, on the reverse strand, counting down.
CCCGCCTGAGGTCACAGCCCTGGGGGTGCAGCATCAATGCCCTTAACTGGGGAGCCCACAGCTTGTCATTCTCAGCCTGAAGCACGGACCCTCTGGCAGTTAGGGCCGTGTCTGCTCACCCTGCCACCCAGCCAAGGCCCCACTTCACAAGAGGGGGGGGGGCCTGGGCAGCGTCCCCGCAGAGCCTGGCGGGGACCTGGGTCACCGTGTGGCTGGGCTGCTCCTGTCGGAAGCAGCGGACGTGGGCCCCCTGGTCTTCAGCAGTCGCGGTAACGGGAACCGCTGGGCCCCATTGTGCACTAACAGAAGCGGCCCCTTTTCCCTTCTCCTAAATTATTCATGACCTCCAGGAAGCCGTAGAAGTCGTCAGCTCTCTACAGGAGCCATAATTACAATGATAAATTTTATTTGTAAAGCCGGTCCCTCCCGAGAGCCAGCTGCCTGGGGGGGCCGTACATAAGCCGTAACCGAGGCAGGGGCCGCGGGAAGCTGCCCGTCACAGCTGTTTTTCCAGCAGGGCCTGGGCGGCTGGAGCAGCGGGGAGGGTTGCGGGAGTGGGGGTAGCTCAGCCTGCTGGCCTGACCTGCTGAGGGGGTCTGCTTGGCCTTTAATGGGGCGATCAGGTCACCCTGGCTTGGGCTCCCTGGTTAGAGCCGTCCGTGGTGGCCAATCTCCCGTTTTGTGGGTGCCACTCCCATTCTTGGGCTCGGGGACCTGCCTCTGGCCGGCCCCAGGGCTGAGCGTTCATACCCGTCTCACACACCCCAGGTTCACACTCCAGGATTGTGCATCCATGTGCACGCGTGCCGCGCGCACACACACGTGTGGGCACATGCTCTGTCCACAAAGGTGAGGTGTGTTCGTTGGGCCAGGATGTGTGCCAGACCCCCGCATGGCTCAGAGCCTCTCGGACCCCGCCATGGATGGAGCCCCATGGATGGGCCCTCGTGTTGGCCCGACCAGAACACAGATTTTGGGGGGAAGTGCCCACACGAGGCCCCGAGGGGGCAGCTCATAGAGTCGGGGTTTGAACCAGGGCCACTGGGGCTGTCCTGGCACCTGTGTCACGTGGCCGCCTAGAGCTGTAGGCACAGAACGTTAGAAAGAGCTTGCCACTGGAGGCAGAAGGCAGGGCCCCCAGCTCCGCCATCCCTGACTGCGTGACTTTGGGCCGGTGCCTGCCCAGCTGAGAGCCGCTGGCCCCTCTCCCGTAGGAATCCTCACCCTGGGGCTGCTGCAGGCTCTGGAGGGATCTGAGCGCCACACTCTGAAAGTAGCAGGCAGGCACGTGGCGCTGGTCCACATTGGGGCAGACCCAGCAGCGGCTCAGCAGCCCGGGACCTGGATGCCCACAGGTTTGCGTGGCCCAGGTGTGCTTGTCATGGGGTGTTGTCCGCCCTGGGCTGTGCCTGAAGCCTTCAGCCTCAGGGCGGGGAAGGCTTATCCTTCGGACCCTCTGCCTTATGCAGAGAGAAGCCTCCCCAAGTTGGCTGGCCCGAAAAGGCAGGAAGAGTCAGTCTGTAGGTCTCTAGAGAAACCATGTGCTGGAAGGAGACATAGCCAGACCTTTAGAGAGCTGAGGGATAAAGAGTCTGGGCTGGCGTTGATATCAGGGGACCCAGGTCCCGTCAGGATTCGAGGGAGAGCTTATGGAGGCCAGGAGACAAATGGACCAGCTCGAGCCCACCTCACAGTGGGTCCAGTGATCTGCAGACCGGGCTTGCTGCCTTTGCCCCAGCCCCTGCTTCACGCTTGTGCTGTGTGCCCTCAGCAGCTGCAGAGCCCTCTCATTGCTCCCCTGACCTGTGGGGTAAGAGCCATGATGATAACAAAAACCAAACCCAACTAACCAACCAACCAACCAACACCCTGCCCAAGAGAGTCATTCCACGCATCCTGAGTGCTTGACGGAAATGGAAACCATCCCCGAAGACTCCAAGGATACACGGTTGGTGGTCCCACCATGTCCCCAAGGATACATGGTTGGTGGTCCCACCATGTCCCCCTCAGCTCACCTGTGTGGCCCCAGCAAAAGCCAAGTAGATGATGGTAGGAAATGGTGGGTCACCCCAAACCTGAGCCTGCGTCAGCCCAAGCGGAAGCTGCTCTGCCTGGCGCGGTCCCTGGAACGGCGCAGGTCACCCACGTCTGCAGGGGCTGCACCAGCTGCTCCAGATACCTCGTCCTCGTTCCCCGTCCGTGAAGAGGAGCCGGGCTCGTTGGCCTTTCCCTGCGCAGGACAGCAGTACACGCAGCCTTGCTTCCGGGCTTCGTCCCCCTCTGGCTCTCCTGTTTCGATCCAGTCTGCCGGGACTCCCTGCCCCTCCCTAATCTGCAGAAAATCATGTGGCTCCACCATGCCCAAGGTGTCGTGCTAACCGGACCTGGTGGGCAAGACGGTCCACACCAACATCATGCTTTCAACTCACACCGGGGGCCTCCGGAAGCGGGGGCCTTCTCTTTGATTTGCTAACGATGGAGGAAAACTCCAGCCCTGGTCCCAGGAGCTGACTGTGTTCGCCAGTGATGCGAAGGGACTTTCCTGGTGGCGCAGTGGTTAAGAATCCGCCTGCTAATGCAGGGGACATGGGTTCGATCCCTTGTCCGGGAAGATCCCACATGCCGCAGAGCAACTAAGCCCGTGCACCACAACTACTGAGCCTGTGCTCTAGAGCCCACGAGCCACAGCTACTGAGCCCGTAAGCCACAACTACTGAGCCTGCGCTCTAGAGCCCACGAGCCACAACTACTGAGCCCATGTGCCACAACTACTGAAGCCCACACGCCACTACTACTGAGCCTGTGCGCCACAACTACTGAGCCTGCGCTCTAGAGCCTGCGTGCCACAACTACTGAAGCCCGCGCGCCTAGAGCCCGTGCTCTGCAGCAAGAGAAGCCACCGCAATGAGAAGCCCGCGCACCACAACGAAGAGTAGCCCCCGCTCGCCGCAACTAGAGAAAGCCCATGCGCAGCAACGAAGACCCAACGCGGCCAAAAATAATAAATAAATAAATAAATAAATTTAAAAAAAAAAGAAAAATCACCGTTTTTTAAAAAAAAAGTGTGGTGCGAAAACTAACGGCTGATGTGGCGAGGGAGGGGTAGATGACAGGGCTGGGGAACCTTCCAGTGGCCAGGGCTGCGAGCACGGCCCCAGTGTCCCCTGTGTGGGGACAGGTGGCCAGAGGCGCCTGGCGATGGAAATGACGGTCCTGACCCACAGAGCTGTGTGGGGAGTGGTCCAGCAGCCCAGGAGCCCTCTGACACTGTGCCCCCCATACGGCTAGCCTCCTCCCGCCCGCCCCGTGAGCAAAGACTGCTGCCTGTCCTACCTGCCATCCGCTGTGCCCACTGGGGTGTCGCTCCAGGACCTTTGCCTCCGACGTGTAGGTTTCCCTGCCCAAAAAGTCACTGGGGTCTCTGTCCTGACTCTGGGCTCTTTCTTCGGTCTCGAGGCTGGTCTAGAGGGTTACAGGGCTGCAGGGCGGGGCCCTACAGGCCGCTGACCGTGGTGGGGTCTGCAGAGCGGAGGACACGGCCTCCCGGGGACAGCGAGCGTGCCGGCTCCTTCGGCGACACCCCCGCGGTGGTCCACTCGCTGGGTCTCCCGTCACCCGAGCGCCCACGGCTGCGGAGTTTCCCGACTCCAAAGTGGGGCGCCAGAGGTTGACTGCAGCCACGCGCCGGGCATCACGGTGTCGTCGGGTTACTGGGCGCCACCTGGCTTGGCTGCGAGTGTCCACACACGCTCGGGTAGCACAGGCATCGCTTCAGGAAGGTCCAGGCCGTGGCGACTGAACCGGGGAGGGGTGCACGCTCACACTGCAGAATAGCTGCCCGCCCTCTGGGTCCCCGGAACAAAAGCGGGGCGGCCGAGGGTGCCCGACGCCGCCTCCCGGAAGCCTGCTCATGCTGCAGCGTTGACCGACTCAGCCCAGAGCACAGGGACGTTTCCAGCCTCCCGGGTGAGTCCTGCGTGAGCACGCCGCAGCCGTGCTCAACCCCGGCACACGCGTGTTCGTGCCCGCAGCACCTAGGGTGTCCTCTGAGGTTGCTTCTCCCCCTGCTGCCCTTCGGCCCCTGTTGTTCTTTCGGCCTGACTCCTGCCCAGCTGCCTCCACCCCATGTGCAATGTCACCTCGCCGGGGAGGAGATGTGCGCGAGTGTGTGCCTGTGTCTGGCAGGAGTGTGGGTGGGCGTGTGTGCGCGTGTGTGTGTACAGCCAGGTGGAGCAGAAAGGGCGTGTTTGAGCCGCAGGAGCCTTGCCTGGCCCCACACAGGGCAGACAGGCTTTGGTCTCCAATTTACAAACAAGTTTGTTTCTGGGATCCCTGGACAGCGGCCATGCGCAGTTGTTCACGTTGTGCATGCAACAAGGAGCCAACTTATATTTACTGGAGGAGGGGCAGAGGTGCCAAAGGGACCAGTGCCAGCCCTGCCCATCTTCCTGGATATGGAGGGCATGAGAGATTTGGGTAGTCGAAGGTCACACTTGGGCTCTCAGAGGCCTTGTGCTCTCCCTACTCGGCTCACACACGGCCCTCCCACCTCAACCCACCCTGTACCCTCTGCAGCCCTCCCTCGTATGGCCCACTGCTCCCCTCACACAGACCTGTCCCTGCTACTCCCACTGTCTCTGACCTCAGCTGCCCTCCATCCACACGTGTCTGAGGAGACCCAGCACGTGCTTGGGGACCACGCAGGATGGAGCAGTGGTGGGCCCTGTGTCTACCTCCGTGGGACAGACACACGGTGGCCTCTGGGCCTGTTCTTTTAAGACTCAGCTTTATCTCCACGGCCCTGTGGCCTCCCCGTCCCCCAGACGTCACCCTCCCTCTGTTCTGGGCCCACTGTCAGCACATCTGCCCTCCTCCCGTGGCCCTGCCCTGTGAGAGGGCCCTGTAGTCACTCCTCTGTGTTCCCGCACCTCCCCCGATGCCTAGAACAGGGCCAGGTGGCCGTTATGGGTCTGGAAAACGATGGCAGGAAGTGCTCTACTCAGCAGGACTGTCCCCTGCTGTCCCTCGGCGCCCACTGGGTGGTTGGTCATTCCCATGCTTGCTGGCTCACCCTTGGGGATCATGCTCACACACGTACACATGCAGAGCACATGCACACATGCACGTGCACACACACACACATACACAGGCATGCACACACATACACAGACACACATGCACGTGCACACGCACACACATACACAGGCACGCACACACATACACAGACACACACATACACAGGCACATGTACACAGGCACACTCACAGGCACACATGCACACCCACACGAACGCATGCACACACGCACACACACACATGACATGGGCTCAGGCGTGGCTGGAACAAGACCTCTGGGAGGGAGGGGCCCTCGGTCCCCCGGGGGCAGGAGGCCAGGTAGCTGGCCTGGGGACATGGCCACTGATACTTGGCTGGCAGGAGACAGGGAGCCCAGCTGAGCCCCGAGCTCTGCCCCCCGGGCCCTGTGGGGTTCATGCTCTGTATCTGGGGGCGTGGTGGCTCACCTGTGCGCCATCTGAGCCGCAGACCCTGCGGCAGACTGTGCAGCTGAGGGAGGTTAATTAAGTGCTAGACTTTCTATTACCCGGATGGTGGAATATTCCATAAAATCACGCTAAAGGGGACCCGAGTGCTCTGGCCGCGCAGGGTTGGCTATAAACACTGGGAGCCCTGCCCACGTGGCGGACGAGCCCGGCTGCGAAGTCGGGGAGGGGGAGTTTATTGCACACCGTCTGATGGAATAATGGAGTCATCACGATAAAATACCTTTTCAGAGCATTAGAATCAGAGGTGAATTGATTCCGTGGTAAAACAGTCTTATTTTCCTTTCTGGGGCTTATTTAGAGCTCGTGTGCCGCCTTCCCTGTAGAGCAGTGTTCGCAAAGCCGCACTGTTTCAGGTGCAGCCCTGCCCCACCCCCGGCAGGTAGGGGTGGCTGGCGTGGGCGCGGGACGCCCCTCAGGCCCGCAGGCACCTCCCTGCTGGACGTGCTGGAGGGGCCGAGGGCTGGAGGGTCCGCGGGGGCTGGCGGCGCGACTGTCTGCTCATCCACTCGGCACATTTGTGCCCGGGCTGACCCCGTGCCAGGCCCCGGGCGAGCAGCGAGCGGAGGCCAGGCAGGGTCCAGGTAGCTGAGGTGTGGGCTGGGAGACAATAGGGACCCCCCTGCCCAAGTGGGCCCAGGGGATGGCAGGAGGGCGGGTCAGGGGTCCTGGGAGGCAACGGCGGGAGTTGGGACTGAGTTTCTGAAGTCGGAAGAGGCCGCAAGTGGGGAGGCCGGTGCTGGGGGGGCGGGAGCTCGGACAAACCTTAGGACAGAGGCAGCCTGTGGTGGGGGGGCCCGCGGGCGGGAGCAGCTGGGCAGGAAGGGCTGGAGGGACTCCGGGCTGGGGCCGAGGGCCTGGGAGAGGCGGCGGGAAGGCCCTCTTTCTCCCGTCGCGGGACCCCGGCCCGTGACCGCCCGAGTGGCCCGTGGAGGCTGTGCCTCAGTGCCTCCCCCAGCAGAGGCCCAGCTCCCCGCTTCCAAGAAACAGTGTACCCCATTCCATGAGCCAGGGACACCCAGACTGAAGGCAGAGGAGGCCTCCTGTGGCCTCATGCAGCCCGGCCATCCGGCTGGGAATCTCGGGAAAGCAGGGCTCTGGTTCTGGAGGTCTGGGCAGCCCAGAGTCTGCACCGCCAGAACGTACGTGGTGCTGCTGGTGGTGCCGGATCAGACAGTGGAATGGAACACTCTGGCCAAGGCAGCTGGCTGAGCCGCTGACCCCTAGGGCTGCCGGGGGGGGACCTGGGTGGCTGCAGTGCCCCCTCCCCCAGAGCCACCTGCCATGGCCCTGGGGTGCAGGGTCACCAGGTCCCGTCCATACCTGGCGAGTGAAGCCTGGCGAGCCCTGACTCTGGCCGACCCCTCCTCCTGCAGACGAGGACATCACGCCCAGTTGGGTAAAGGCCCCGAGGACACAGTGAGGCAGGGCCTCCCACCCACAGGACCCAAGTGCACGTTAGGGGCCGGGGTCCAAGCGGGGGCCGGGGCGGGTGGTCTAGGGTGTCAGCACGGGTGCTCTTCGGCGTTTACCTGGGGGAAATCTGCACTCTGCCCGCTGAGTTATGCTTCCGTATTGGCTCTGAGGGAGACCAGCCGCGTGGGCCCTGGCATCAGAGGATCATGCATTTTAATCTGGGCCGTGTCCCGGGAGGGCGCGAGGATTTAGGAGCCGGTGTGATGGATTTCTCGCATCGTATCAGCAGGCCCTCTCGCCTCTTCCAAGGGGGTGTTCCTCGGCCCCACATCCTGCCACCCCGCCATCCCGGGGGGATTTTAGAAGTGGGAATATTTGGACTCCAGGCAACTTGGGGAGAATGCAGGAAACAGAACCAGGGAGGTAGGTTGAGCGCTGTGTGCCCCTCGCTGGAGTCGGGGGCGTGGGCCTCCCCTGACCAGCCGCCCCGTTCCCTCCTCAGGCCCAGAGGCCCCTCCCTGCCCTGCAGCCTGCGGCAGGGGCCCCCCCTGCGTACCTGAGGCCCAGGTGCCCTGGCTGCTCACCACCGATCCCACCTCGGGGCCTTTCATGCCTCCTCCCGGCCCAGGCCCCCACCCCCCAGCTCTTGTCCAAAGTTGCCTTGGTGGGACCCCTGGGGGGGTCTGGCCCTGCCACGTCCCCTGCGTCCCTGCAGGCCCCTCTCTGGAGCTTGCATCTTGACGAGTCTCGCTTGGCAGGTGCTCCAGGGGGCAAGGCCCTTGGCCCGTTGCTGTGCACCCCGGCCCCGTAGCCCTGGCTCCGAGGAGGGTCTGCGGTGCGTGTGGGCTGCTGAAGAGTTGTGTGAATAAATGACTTTGGGTGGGTGCGTGTGGGCTGCTGAAGGGCTGCGTGAATAAACGACTTCGTGTGGGAGCCCGTCTGCCTGCAGTTGGAGCTAAAGAAAAGGCAACGGAGGAGGGGGAGGCCCTCACAGCGCAGTTAATTCACTGTTTCTCCCTGTGAACAATCACTGGCCTCCTGCAGTCCTGGCCCCCATGCAGCCCGGCGGCAGACTTTCCAACGGGCACAGAAGAAGCCGAGACGGGCCCCTCAATAAGAAAGGTGGGCTTAGGGTCACCCTGGGTCATCCTCTGCCCCTCTGACTTGGAAGCCCGGCCCCTCCCCGGAACTCACCTTCAGCCCATCCTGAACGGAGAGGCAGGTCGTCCTCTTTCGGATCCTAGGTGGACGAGCGTGTTCCGAGACACGGCCGTTTGGACGGATCTCCTTCTGCCGAGGTCAGGGGTTCACAGGCGACTCAGAGGGAGAGAATGGGACTGTGCTCTCCACTGGGCATCCCTGGAGCCCGAGGCCTCCCAGGCAGTGCCCACCTGTGCACACCTGCTTTCACACCCCTCCCACACCTGCCAGGATGCCTGGCCCAGGCCCCACTGTCGCTGTCACACGGATCCCTGTGCGGGTGGGTGGCCCCGGGCGGGGGCCCAGGGAGGGAAGGCTGCCAATTCTGCGCCGTGGGTCAGCCAGCGGGGCCCGATGTGGGCTGGGGTGCGCGCCTGGTGCCCCGCCTGCCTGGCCTCCCCTGGGGAAGGAGAGGGTGCTGCTAGCCGTGGTGGACCCTGCTGCGCCTTCATGCTTGTCCCCGTCCGCAGCGCTGGCCTCCCACCCTCCGGAGAGGCTGGTGAAGGACGTCCGTGTGGGCACCGGGCAGAGCCTGCAGCCTGAGTAGGGAAGGGGCAGAAAGGCAAGCGTCCCCCTCGGAGACAGACGTGGCCAGCGTTTCCCAGGCCTCCGGCCAGGAGGGGCACACGGGGGCCAGGTCCCCTGCGCCCTGCATTGCGTGGTGACAGACCCTCCCGTCTCTCCCCAGGCTGAACGGCACCTCCGGGGGACAAGCTTCCGCTGACCTGTGGGGCGAGAGGTGGTCGGCGGCCCGCATGAGGGGATCCCCACAGCCATGGGGAGCTGGACCCCCTTGGACGTGACTAGGAAGCTCCGGTGACTGTGGGCGCCTCACCCAAGCCCAGCGACTGCCCCCAGCCTGGCAGTTGCAGCTTCAGCTGGGGGGCCTGGGGCTCCAGGGACAAGCAAGCACTCAGGTCACACTCAGGAGCGTTGTCGAGCTGGACTCCAGCCCAGAGAGCCTGACCACTCCGGGGCCCCAGACAGGGAAGCTGGGGCCTGAGATGGGGTGACCCGTAGGTCCCACTGAGTGATGCGCTGGGTCCAGGTCTCGAGCTCTGCACACTCACTGTGGCCCTGGCCTGAGGAATCGTGCAGTGTCCTGGGCGCACGGTGGTCGCACAGGCTCTCAGGGTGGGACCTGCAGCAGGACCTGGCAACCAGCTGCTGGGGGCCTCAGACGCCCGGTCCTGCTAAAGGGTCTGCCCGGCTTTGCCCTGTGCTGGCCGGGCAGGCGCAGTTGCGAGTTATCCAGGTAAAGCTGAAGGGGATGGTGGAGCGGGGGCCACTTGGGCCTGGACACCGTTGTGCACGCCAACGACACGGTCCCCAACCTCCCAGGAGCTCGCCCTCGCTGCCCCAGGGATTGTGTGGAAAATACTGGGTGTTAATAAATAACTTTGGGGTCACAAAACACCGTCTTTATCACTATGATGGGCAACAAAAGCAATGAGGCGGAGGGGCCAGCCGCCGGGTGTGAAATGGCTCGTAAACGGCCCTGCCGATGGTGTAGCGCTGGGCGCCAGACGCCGAGGTTTAAGACCCACGCTGATTAGAATTTTTTATAAGTTTTTTTTACATGAGTAATAACAGCTCTTTCGAGACAATAACACGGCACAAGAAGGATTTTAAAGATCCTTAGGAATGAGAATTTGATTAGCAATCAGGACGGGGCCCCTCTCCGCCTGGGGCAGCTCTAATTTCATGCATTTATGTTCTTTTTATTGTCTTTCCCTCGGGAGACAGAGCTCCTTCTGATGAGCAAAACTCCTTTTCCAGACCAAGGGCATCCGTCCCCAGCCAGGACCGGGGCTGGAGCTGCCTGGACACCGGGCTGTGCTCGGGGAGTCCGGGCCGGTCCAGCTGGCCGTCCGGCAGGTGAGGCGGAGGAGGGGCAGGCTGGCGGGTGGCCGCGGGTGTGGGCCGACCGGCCACCAGGTGGCGGTGGAGGACGGACCAGGAGGCCAGGCGCGTCCCCGCTGGTCACGGGGGTGAGGCAGGGGTTAGCAGGACGGGGCCCCACCCGGAGGGGGCCCTTCCACGCCACCCTAAGGCCCAGCCGACTAGATATCTGGGGAACCAATGAGGGCAGTGCATTTCCCAAAGGCAGGGCCCGCCAGGGGTGCAGTTTCCAGCTGGGTGAGGACAGCCCACACCCCCAGGCCCCGACAGTGTGCCTGGGGCCTGAGACGCCCCGGGGAGTCACAGCCTGGTCGGGGGGCATGCCCTTCTCAGGACCACCGTGCTCCTCGGCTGGCCCAGCTCGGGGGACCCCAGGAGCTCTCTGCTCACACCTGAAGAGCCTGACCCGGCCGTGCCCGAGGGAGTGGGGTGCACGCAGGGGCCTGGCCATTGGCTCTCGGGGATCACATCCACGCACATCTTTCTTGGCCGTGTGGGGAGCCAGACTGCATCCTGGGAGACGGTCTGGGCTCCCTCCTCACCGTCACACCCTGGGCATCACGGTGGGTGCTGGGTCATGGGGCCGCCGACCGCCCTGGGACCCCTGTCCAGCCCTCCCGAGAGCGTTGACAATGGGTGGGAAGTGTTGGCTTCTCCTGTTTCCCCTGCCCGAACAGGAAGAATAGGAAGGTGGTGAGTGGCCCGGGGGACCCCTCTGAGAATAGGCTCCTCGGGGGCCGGGGGCCGGCAGCAGGGCTCTGGGAGTCTGCGCTGAGCAAGCGGGTGAGGGTTGCAGTGGTGGGGCAGGCGTGGAGGGGCTCCTGCTTCCCCTGCTGGGGTGGCGGCAGCCTGGGAAAATGTCCCAAGGGGGTGTTTAATTCTCTCTTGCCCCTCCAGGCCGTGGCACAAGGAGACGCCCCGGACACAGCTCCTTTGCGGCCCCTTCTGTGCTCGGGGCCTGATCCCGCCATCAGCACTTGATCCCCTCGGGGAAAGCCTCCTCGTGGTAAGCAAGCAGACCCAGAGGGAGGAAACCATCCGTCCAGACCCCATAGGAGGGGCCCCGTGCTGGTAGGCTGCAAGCCAGTGGTGTCTGGGCTGTGCGGTGGGCCTCAGTGGAGCGGGGAAGTCCTGACCGGCCGCCAGGCTCCGGCAGCTCACCTCCCTCCGTAGGCTCTCCCGGGTGACGGGCCGCCGCGCCCCCGGACCTGCCTCAATTCATTTTCTCGCGCTCCACCCGTGATCCTGCACGACCACGCTCGCCGTGCGTGAGTGTGGGGAGTTCTGAAAAATTACCTGCCACCGGCGCTTATTTAAATCCCGGGGTGATTTATGAGTGTGGACGGTTTTAAGGCCACCGCCGAGCAGGTAGTTAGCCAGACTGCTGAACTGACAGTTTCCAAAGTGAGTGCAAAGGCAGGCCAGGCCGCCCAGCTCTGAGGGCCGTGCTCCCCGCGCCCGCCCAGCGCCTCGCCCAGGGGACACTTACCGTGTCTTTGGCAGCCCTTGCAGAGAAAGCCCGGGGTGTCCCGTCTGACCGCAGGCTGCTCTGGGAGGGCATGGGGGGCTAGCGGGCCTCGGGGTGCGTGGCCGGCGCAGGGTGGGCCGCGGGTGCCCCAGGAAGGGTGGGGAGCCGAGGAGCGACCCTAAGGTCCCTGTCAGGCTGGAGAGCTGGGGTGGGTGGGGGAGGAAGGGGGCTGGGGTGAAGAGGTGCCCCAGGGAAGCTGGGAGCGAAGTCTTCTCCACCTGCCTTTGGGTGTGGCCCAGGACAGGGCTAGGGACAGGTGGCTGGGTGGGGCGGGGGGAGGGCTGCAGGTCCAGAGTCAGGCCCCCGCACCCAGGACTAGGCATGTCCTGAGCCGGGGCAAGGAGGTGAGGTAGGGGCTGGAGACCTCACCCTGCCGGAGGGAGCAGTGCCCCTGCACCTGGGAACAGCCCCGCCTCCCTCCCTGCGCTCCTGCTTCACGGCGAGGCTGGACGTTGGGACACGGATATGGAATCTGCTGCGTTTTAACCCGTCGGTGCCCGGTTAAGACGTGGCAGACCTCACCGTGGGCCACAGTGCACCCACCACACGAGCTCGGGGGCTGGGCCACGGCACAGGGAGGGAAGAGAGGTGTGCGAGGTTGGGCCCTACTACGGTGAAGACAGGCCGTGGGCTGCTGGGAGGGGGGACGTGGGGCCGGGGAGGGGCCGCCCTGCACCCCTGCACCCCTGCACCCCTGCGCCTGCATGAACCAGCCTCGCTTGCCCGGCCCAGCTCGTCCTTGTCCCAGCCCTGAGGGCAGCCCCGTCCAGCCTGGCCGCCAGCTCGCGGGGACACCCTGATCGAGTCCCCCTTCCTCACTTGGCCACAGGTCCTCCATGAGGAGTGGACCCTGCGGGTCGGGTCCCTGCCCTGGAGCCACGAGGTGGTGTCGCGGCCAGGGCTTCTGCGCGGCCGCGTGCATGAGTGAGTGTGCACGTGTGTGTGTGCGCGCGCTCCTGTGTACTCGGTGTGCCTGCACGTGTAGGCATGTGTACGCGTGTGTCGGAGGTGTGTGCGCACATGTGCGTGGGCGTGTACACACACGTGTGCGTGTGCGCTGGGGAGCAGGGCCCGCTTTCAGAGCTCCCCAAGTCCAGGGGGAAGCGTGGGGTCCAGCGGTCGACAGCAGCTGCCCTGTCCTTTTTGGTCCCCTTCATGTGGGCTTCACTGGATATTGGGAGTTGATGTCCAGCGCCGTCTAACCCACAGGAGCTCGCGGGGCGGGGCAGGGGAGGCAGAGCAGGGGCTTGAGGGACCGGGCCGGCGGCGGCCTGGGTCCTGGAGCAGGTGCCCCGGGTCTCTGCCTCGCCCCCCATCAAGCGCGGGCTGGGCTGGCGGCAGCTGAGGTGCCTGCAGCTCTGAGGTCCAGTGATTCTGAGATTTTCGAGGGAGGGCACTGGACCGGAGACCCCACCCCAGCAAGGGACGGCGCTCCTTCCGAGACCTGCCCGGCTGCCGGAGCTCCGGCCTGGTTGTGCGTCCCTTACGCCCGGTCACTCGGTGTCATCTGCTTCGAGGCACCAGCCCAGGCCGACCCGGCGCCGCACAGGCCTAGTGTCCCCTCTGGGGGGGATGCCGGGGCTCAGGGGCTGAGGGCTGGAGCCCGTGCGGGCACTGGTGAGGCTGGAGCCCGGTCAGTGCGAGGGAAGGAGGGAATCAGTGAACGCTGGGCGGTCAGGAGGGAAAGGGCGCGGCCGGGGTGGCTGAGGGTGGGCCCCAGGGGATGGCTGTCACCGGCTGTCACCGGCAATACCGAGCCCCCCAGGGGGCCGAGTCTGGGACAGGAGGAGGGTGCAGGGTCTGCCCCCGCACAGGCAGCGGTGCCCAGTGTGACCCGGGGACAGGCAGGGACCCTGGGAGAGAGACCGGATGTGACAGGTCTGCGGTCAGTCAGGTGGGGGCACCTGCCGGGGGCTGAGGGGGGAACTTGCGCGGTGGTCCCAAGGCCCGAGGTGCCTGGGTGCCGGGACAGCAGGGGGCACAAATGCTGGCCCCCCCCAGCGCAGAGTGAGGCTTTGGTTCACAAGTGCAAACCTGCAGCTAGTGAATATTTAACAAGGCCTAACAAAAGCGCATGCATAATTAACCAGGCAGGCGCGGAGGAGCCGGAGTAATTTGTCTTCTTAAAGGGGGTTTGGTAATTTGTTAAGCTGTTTTGAAAGCTGCAGTCTAGCTGCGGGAGCTGTTCTGATTTCTAAATTAATTTGCGTGATTTAGAAAGTGGGAGCATCAGGCCCGCCTCCCGGTTCTGGAGGGGCCCTGGCACGGGGCGGGGGGGCCTCCACTGGCGCTGCCTCCGAGGTTTGTTCTGTGTTTCTCAGTGGATCAATTGATCAACTTCTGCATTCATGGAGCCTCTGCTACCTCTGGGTTTTGATGTGCAGGACCCAGAGGCCCTCCCCCACCTCCCCTGCTCCCAGGTGAGGTACGTGATGTGATCTAGTTGGCTTTGGAGGCTCAGCTGAATCCGTGTCCTCAGAGGCCGGTCCTAACACTGGCTCAGCACCCTCGGGGTCTGGTGGCGGGTGAGCCTGTCTGGGAGGCCTGGAGGCACTGGGCCGCCACTGGCACTGTCCTCGGCCGGACTCTGAGGTCAGCTGACCACCTGCAGTTTAAGGACCGGACTCCCAGGGTGACTTAGGGGTCCCCCGGGTAACCATGGAGGAGCCCCTCCTGTTTCCAGCCCTGGGTCCCTGGAGCACTGTGAATCCTGGAGGCCCCCCTGACCCCACAGGGCGTGGCCACCCTGCTGGCGCTCAGCCCCGTCTTTGGAGACCGTGTCACTGTCCCATCAGGTGGCTGCAGGATCGGGGGGTCAGGCTCAGTCCGTGCGTTCCTGCACCTCGTTGGCTGGACGGGAGGCCTTCAGTCAGCAGCAGAGCCGCGTGGACGGCCAGGTGGTGGGTAGGGACAGTGGTTTGCGCAGAAGCCTGGGGGCCAGGGAAGGCCAGTTGGTGTCGGTGTTGTCTCTTCCCGTTAGGGCTGCAGGTTGGACAGCGTGGGACAGGCACCTCAGGCTCTGGGACGAGAGCCCTGGTCCTCTTCTCCCCCAAAGCCCTCAACGTCCCCAAGGCTCTGCCCTCCTTGCCACCCTACCTACCCCCTACGCCAGATCCCACCCACCAGTGACACCCCGGGGGTTCCCAGCTGCTGCAGCCTTTGGCTCTCTTTCCACTGATGGTGCATTTTTCAAGCTCTGAGCTGGTCTGAAGCAGCCTGGTGGGTCCTGGAGGTGGGGGTGAGGGTGAGAGGAAGGCCTCCCGAGGCCTGAGCTTGGGCCAGACCCGCCTGGCTGAGGCAGGCCCACGACCGTGCCACCAGCCAGGTTTGGGTCGGATTTAAGGCAGAGCTGTGATTTCAGGGAAGACAGTAGGTGCTCAATAAATGTTGCTCCCCAGGAGAGGAGCAGAGCCTATGGCGGGTCACGCTTTGTGACGTCCCTCCCCTGGGCCTTGAGGGGCATCCGCTGCTTCTAATTGCTCATCCTGCCCTTGCTGTACAGGTGGGAAACTGAGGCTTAGGCCTGCAAGGCCCCATCCTGGTCCCTGTCTCAAGCAGGGCCTCATGCCCCTCTGATCTGGGGGGAAATCCCCACCTGGCGACCTCCCCCCACCGGCCCTGGCAAGCCCCGGAGGTCTCTACCCCACCCTGAGGGGGGGCACTTCGCCAAGGCCACCATGCCTCTGGCTCGTCTTTGTCCCACCATTGAGGACTCAGCAGCTCTCTCCACGGCTGGGCGAGTCCTGAAATTCTCTTTCCATTAAAAATAAATGCCCCATTTTATCTGCCCGAAGTGGCTCTGCTCTCATTGCCTTTTCCGTGCCGCTGTATATAGAGAACTATAAAATCATAATACAACGATTAATCCCCTGTATCTGCTTGTACCTAATTTTTATTAAAAGTGTCCTGTGCTCCAGCTGCCTTGTAAATTAGAGTGAGGTGGAGAAGACGCCAGCTGGATTAGCTGGGAAGGAGAACGTCTTGAGATGGAGAGAGGTCGTCACTGGCCGGCTGGGCGGGCGCACGGGCAACCCGGGAGGAACATTGTTCTTGGCCCGGGACGGACTCAGGCGGGCCTCAGGTGGGCCAGGGTCCCTGGACGTCTCGGCGCCCGGCTCACCTGCCCACAGGTGCCTGCACCGGCGCGAGCTGCTCTGCAGAGACTTCTCCCCTTCTGAGGAAGGAGCTGGGCGGCGGGGAGCCCAGCCCTCACGGCACGTGGGTCAGGCCTGTGGCTCCCACCCTGGCAGACGCAGGCTAAGCCCAGACCCGACGGGTGTGCTCACCGGACTGGGGGCAGGTGGGAGAAGACCCCGAGCTGCCAGGGGCACCCCCCCTACCTCCCACCATCAGGTGCTCAGGGTTGCTCCCCCCTCCCCTTGAGAGGCAGTGGCCACCACTCTGCGGGCCCCTGGGTCGGTGGCACCACCGACGGAGCCCGCCTGAAGCTGCGGCAGGGACAGGCCCCCGAGGGGCACTGCCTGCCCTGAGGCGCTGGCAGCGTGGGGACAGAATTCCTGGGGAAAGTCCCGCCTGGACTGTCGTAGAGGGACAGGAGGCGCCCTGGTGGCTGGGGTGACAGGAGCTGCATCACCGCGCTGCCGCCCACAGTCACAGGCACGCAGGGATGAGGTCCCAGGGGCTGAGGGCCTTGGCCTGCAGGGTGGGGTGGGGGCAGGGAGGTCTTCGGGGCTGGGCTGAGAGCTCTGCGTCAAGGTCCAGCTCCGAGCCGGGGCCTTTAGGAGGGAGGAAGGCGGGAGGCTGGCTGATGAAGGCTGCAGCCCGGGAGGGAAGGGGTGCAGGGCCAGCCACGCGCAGGCACTGGGGCTCCCGGAGGAGCAGCGCAGAGGAGGCCCCTCCTCTGGGGTCTCCCCTCACCGCAGAGGGGGCAGCAGCCAAGCGCAAAGGCGCTGCAGTGGGGGGGGCATTCGGGGCTGGGGAATCCACCCGCCTCCAGACTCGGGGACCCCAGGTTGCTCCGGCTCCCAGCAGGGCCCCCCCTGCCCCCCTGTTCTGCCCTCACCTCCAGCTGGCTGACCGGGGGGACCTTGGGGGCTGCCATGACTTCCCCCGGCCCAGCCGTGGCCCACCGTCCGGGAGGCTGGGGCTTCTCCTGCCCCGGGGAGTGTCCAGCCCACAGGAGGGGGCCCTGGGGTGAGGACAGGAGGGGCTGTGACGAGGGAGGGTGCCCTTGCCGGGCGGCGGGCCCGTTCCCAGCAGCACCCAGGGCGGCAGGGACGGTCTGCAGGCCCGTGCGTGAGCACGTCGAGCAAACGCACCCAGAGCAGGGCAGACCGCGCAGCGGACCCTCGCGCGCTCCCTGCCTCACGGGCCTCGGCCCTCCAGGCTTGTCTCTCACGACCTGCGCCCCCCTCTCCTCACCTGCAAATCCCAGGTGCCTCTGTAAGTGTCTCTCAGCAATACGGACTCTTCAAAGAATAACCACGATCTCCGAGCCGTCCCCTGCAGCCCCCAAACCACAGGGGTGTATTAGTTACCTACGGCCGCGTAACAGACGGCCCTGCGCTGGCCAGCTGGGACCAACACGCACTCACCACCTCACAGCGCGGGTGAGTCAGGAATCCAGGTGTGGCTCAGCCAGGCGCCTCCGGCGCAGGTCTCACAGGTGCAGCCCGGGGCTGCCGTTGCCTGAAGGCTCCACTGGGGAAGGACCCACCTGGGCTCCCTCGCCGGCTGTTGGCAGGAGGCCTCCGCTCCTTGTCACCTGGGCCTCTCCACGGGGCTGCCTCGCGGCACGGCAGCTGGCTCCCCCAGGGAGGTAGGGTGGGGGACAGCAGGGGAGGCCACAGGACGGAAGCCAGTCTTTTCTTAACCTAATCTTAGAAGCACATCCCATCTCTTCTGCAGTATTTTAGTCCCCGAAAGCGTGAGAATTAGTCCAGCCCAACCCACGGGGGCGACCACATGGGACCGTAATGACCAGGAGCCCCTCGCGGCTGGGGGAGCCTCTCTCATCTGCCTAAGGCCCGTCCAGGTGCTCACGCCCACCCCCCCGCCGCCATCGAGCGGTGGAGCCCACCTCCCTCCCTGGCACAGGGCGGGTCTCGTTGGGTCTCCCCAGCTGACCAGACGTGGGGGACGTGACCCTGTGTGACTTGCCAGGCTCGGCTGTAAAGGTGTAGCAGCTTCACCTGGCTCTCTGGGGCAGCCCCTGGGAACGCGGCCGCCGCGCCTTGACGAAGCCCGGGCCACACGGGAGGCCTCGCGTAGCGCCCTGGCCACGTGAGGGAGGGAGCCTTGCACCTCCAGCCTCAGGTGCCGTCGACGCAGCTGCACCAGTGACCCCTTACGCCTCGTGCCAGGACCGCCTCGCCTGTGCCTGCGGATCCTCCCCACGCCTGGCACTGCCAGACGCCTCCCTCCGAGTCCAGACTCCTCGGGAAATTAGCCTCCAGACACAGGAACTGGCCACAGATCCGCTTCTCCGCCCACTCGGCCACCTGTACTGGGGCCAGTGGCTCCACTGAGGCCCCGTAAAGTGGCTGCTTGAGTTCGCCTCGTTGCACAGCTTGAGGTTGCGCAGCCTGGGTAAGTGGAGGAGCGTCTGGGGGAGACCCCTCTGCCCCTCTTTACCGCTCGCCTCCCGCCCCAGCCTGCTCTTTGGACCCTGTCCTGCTGGTGGACCCTCACGCTGGTGCCCACGGTGGCCGGTGCCCACAGTGGCCGGTCCCCACGGCTCCCATTTAGGGCCGAGGGCCGGGGGAGCAGAGGCTTCTGGGGTCCCTCTAACCTGCAGCTTCATGGGGCCCCCTGCCCCTGTGAAGCCCCTGAGGTCCCACACCCCCTGCCGAGCCCAGCCGGATGGTGAGCAGAGAGGTCCCTGCTTCTCCAAGACAGGCAGTGACATAAAAACTGATTCCCTGCGGAAACGCAGCCTTTAACCGACATTTCACTTTTATGAACAGTTTTATTACAAAGTAGATTCCCCACCGCAGGTCCATCAGCTGACCTCCCTCCTGAAGGCTCCATTTGGCTCCTGCGCGGCCCTGCTTGTCAGCGTGGGGACTGCTAATTGGAGGGGATGTAGGGGGTCAGCCCCTTCCCCACTGCCCTGTCTAGTGTCTCAAGGGCTCCCTTCCCCCGCTCTGACTGGCTGGGCAGTGACAGGCCTAGTAACACCTGCCGGGACCTCGCAGGGGGGCTGCAGCAGGGCCTTCCTCTGGGCTGGGCCGGCCTGGACAACCTCAGAGGCTCTGCTGGCCCGAGTATCCTCGAGAGCCATTCAGGCTCATCCCCAGTGGAGCGTTCCCCCTGTGTGGCTTCAAAGATTCCGCTGGGCGCAGAGCCCCTGATGTGAGTGGGGAAGGGGTTGGGGCCTCGTATGCATCAGAGGGAAGCAGGGGTGCCTGGCAGCCCTCTGGACTCTGAAACACTCACCTTCAGACTGGTCTGGGAGGTTCTGCCTGGCGCTGGGAGAAGCGTCTCCCATCAGGTGGATGGACCTTCCCGATCCCCAGAAGGGCACCCTGGGGACCCCTGCTGGACTCCCTGCTGGACGGGGAGGGCAGGGGTATGATGATTTCTTCTGAGGACAGGAGGGGCTATGGGACAGGCATTCATTCTCACCATGAAAGGATGGCTGTAATTTTGACCCTGACCCTGACTGGGGGAAACCAGCTGCAGTCTGGAGTGAAGCCCCCTACTCTCCTGACACTGCCCCCCACACTCCACCATGGCCTCAGGAAGCAACCTCCTGGAGTAACAGGCTGAGTACCCCAGGGCCTTGACATCTACAGGAGAGGGTGGGCACCTGAGCCTTGACCAGTCTCCAAAGTAGACAGATTCCAAACTCTCATTTAGGGTCTCCATGGTGATGCAAGGACTCAGCTCTTTCTGTTCGGCCATCCTTAATGTGGCTTTTGTCCTTCGGCTAATAGCCTCATGGTCACAAAATGGCTGCTCCACCTCCAGTATCACATCTGTGTTCCAGCAGGAAGTGGGGGCAGGACAGAAGACAAAAGAGAGTGAAAAAGGAAGGCAAACCTGATGACTGAGTCTTTCCCCTTTTGTATTACTTTCTGGGAAACCCACCCAGTACTTCTACTAACATCACGTTGGTCCAAACTGTGCTGCCTGGCCCTCTCCAGCTATAAGGGGAACCAAGAAACATTCATGTAGAGGGGGTGCACTGCTACCTTGGATGGGAAAAGGGCTGCGGGTCATGACTTCAGAAGGCCAGGTGGATAATGGGAAGGTGGTCTTTAGTGTCTGTCCCTTGGGTCAGGAGGACATCCTGTACATCACCTCTATTTTTAAGGTGCGGAAAGTCCTACTCTTTCTTTTAATTCACTCCTTTTGACATAAAAGAACCCCCCACCCCACCCCGTGACAGTCAGCTCCCACCCACCAGCCTCTATGTAATTAACGCCGAGCCTGATATGCTGGGGACTCTGGCTGATTAGTTTTTTTTATTAAAATAATGACGCCTTCCAGGCAATCAGGGGAAATTGCATGAAACTCAGCAGTTTTCACTGCTTATTTATGGTAACATCGAGCAGTGGACAGTCTCATTACCGTCTGTAAATACCCAGGGTCGTGTCCTTGATGGTGAAATACTGCCTTCCTGGACGGTGGGGCGTGGCTATCTGACTCCTCGGGGACTATAAAACCCTCTGGAAGTAATTACCGTGGACTTTAAGAGGGCATTTGACAATCTCGTTCGGTGCCTTGGATCCTCTTAGGGGCCAGCAGTCCTAGAGGACGTGCTGGGCATGGGCGGGGCCGACCAGAGACGGGGCAGAGCAGGGGGTCCGAGACAGGTGGTGGACCCCTCGGGGCTCCTGGGGGCAAGCAACGGGCATGGGTCCCGACCAGGGAGCGGGACGCGGGGAGCCAGCCCTGCTGGTGAGGATGCCTGCGCTGGGGTCCACGTTCCCGTTCCCCACGGCTCAGAGCGTGGGGCGGAGACCCTGTGCGGGGGGGGGAGGGACGCTGGGGCCCCTTCGGTGTCTCCACAATTCTTGCCTCCCACTGGGGCTCGTGGCAGATTTGGGATAAGACACTGGCTTTCCTTCCAGAGTGAGCTCGGGGTCAGGAGTGGCGTGTGGGGGAGATGACTAGTCAGGGTTCTCCAGAGAACTAGTCTCCAGAGACTAGTAGGGGGTGTCTTTTTAGAAAGAGGTTTATTGTGAGGAGTGGGCTCAGGTGGTCTGGAGGCTGAGAGGCCCCACGAACTGCCATTTGCAGGCTGGGGACCAGGAGCCAGTGGTGTGGATGGAAGGCTGAGACCTGAGAGCTGTAGACAAGGGTTTAGATCCCGGTCCAGGTCTGAAGGCCAGAGAACAGGAGGCCCGAGGGCAGGAGGCCACGGCCCCAGCCCCACAGTCAGACAGGGGGCGAGGGCCCCACTCAGGCCTCCAGGACCGGAAGAGGCCGACCGCACTCAGGCCACCGTCAGATTCAAACGCTGAGCCCACCCAGAAACACCTCACACACCCAGAAAAATGTCGTACCAGGTACCCCGACCTCCCCAGGCCAGTCAAGGTGACATATGAAATTAGCCACCACGGAGACCCTGATGGACAATAAGACAGAAGTCCGTGACGGGGGAGGGGCTGGAGACAGAATGACTGTCTGTCCGTGGTGGGAAAGATCCAGTGTAACCAACCTGCCCCAGGCAGCCGGCCGTGTCCCCCGGGTGGTCGCGGCTGCAGTGGGTGCCCGAGACCGTACAGAGCCCCCTGTAAACTGGGCTCTATCTGGTGGTCTCTCCCCAGCTTGGGAGCCACAGATGAAGCCATGCGTGTAGTGCTGGACACCTGCGGGAGACACACTACGCCCACCTGGCGATGGACCCAGCCCAGCCCCTGGTCCAGACAACACCCATTCCCGCTGGGCAGGCTGGCCACCTGAGCGTTCGGTGTTCCACTGTCTGGTGTCCTCAGCCCACCTGGCCCAAGCCAGGAGCTGTTTCTCGAAGTGAGGATGGTTACCTGTTGCATGGGGACCTCTGTTGGGACCCTCCCACTGGGACTTCTGGAGGCAACACGCAGGGAATTCCTACCTGCCTCCTTCAGGCACCGGGACGCCCCTCGGTCATCAGGGACCTGCTTGCTGTAGGGTTTGCTCTTGCTTTGTCCCCACTCGGAGCTGGGGGCTTTTCAGTGGGGAGCCCTTTCCTCCACACCCACAAAGGCACCTGAGCTCGGTGCCTTTTTCTTAAAGTTCAGGGGCAAAGGGGTCTATCCTGCCAAGTCCCAGGTCACTGGACCCTCACGTCCCGCCCTCTGCGGGCAAGGCGCCCACGTCCTGCTCCCCTTGTCTGGGTTACCGTGAAGCCATCAAGACTTCCGTGGGCCATACCGTGGCACAGAGGGGCTGGTATGCGCCTGTGAGGAGGTGGTGGGGACACACTGACGTCCTGGTTCTCTGGAGACGGGCAATAGCTTCCCCAGATCTGCCTGCACGCGGGCACCAGGTGCTTGTAGGGACCTGGGTCTAGAGCAGCAGCTGTGGCTGGGGTCAGCCGGGTGACATTTATGATGCCCACGCCAGTCTCTGGGCTGCACCAGCCATGCTTGGGCATGAAGTGCTTCTCCAAGCCTTGTTATGACTCCGTCTCTCCAATTCCTCCAGGACCGTGGGGACTTTGGGGTTTGGCAGGAGGGAGAGCCCCGGATTCCCACTGTGCTCCTGGGCCCAGGGCGGCAGCTGGCGTGGATATCGATAGATGCTTTTCTAGCTACTCCCTCAGGAAGCCAAGACAGATGCGGGAGGGCGGGGGGAGCCGCTGGATGCACCTGGGGGGACACAGGTCAAATCTCCGTTTACCCCAGGCCCCCTGAAGCCCTCTCTGATTTGGGGACCACAGTGACACTCAAGGTTCCCTCCGAAGTCTCTTCCTGGATGTCTGTCTTGACTTTCATCAGAGGCCCTCCGAGGCTCCGTGTCCCAAAGCTGACATTGTGACCTGAAGGAACCCGAGTGTGGTTCCAGCCACTATTCCTGTGTCTTCTAAAGTTCAGATGGCTTCCCGCGCGGTACCAGCAAGTACTGGGGTTCAGGCTACACTTGAAACCAGGAATTTAGGGATCTAAGTGTGTGTGTTCTCTTTCTTTGAAGCCCCAGTTCTGACAGCGGCCACCCGGCAACTGGAATCATCCCGTCTGCTCAGCGCCCCGCCTGGGCTCTTCCCACCAGCTTCCCTCCGGTCGTCCCTGGGTAGCTCGGACCATTCAAAGCCAATACCACATGTGCTGGGCGGGAACATTCGCTCCTAAATGATGGTGAGGTTTTCATCGGGGCCAGGAAACCCAGTCCAGCCCACACCGTTTCCACGGAGACTTGACCCTCGCCCCACGCCTCGTGGGGCGTCATTCACGTTTCTTGAAGCAACAGCATGCAACTGCGGATCATTTAGGCAGAAAAGGAATCTATTGGCCGGACCTCAGGCAGCTCACACAGTTGCCGGGAGTTTGCAGCACCAGGCTTGGAAAATGACAGGAACCGAAGAGTCTGGGTGACCAGAGGTGGGGTCAGGGGTGCCACCAGCACCGACGCTGTGACTGTCGCCATGTGGGAGATCGCGCTATATCCCCACATCCTCCCTCTCCCTTGTTTCTCCCCAGCTCACTGAATGGGGGATGGTCTGGAGTTTAGCTCAGCTGCAGCCTCGGATCCATTTTGCTTGGCCAAGCGGCCTGGGAGACCTTGGACTGACCCTGGACCCCCCTGTAAGCACTCGCCCTGGGGAGCAGCCGCAGGGATAGGAAGCATGGGCTGCGGGTGTGGCTCCCAGTAGCCCCGTGTGACTTACAGCCCCTTGGATCCGACCCCCGTGGGACTCAGCAAAACCCCACTCTTCTGGTTTGAACTGACCAGTCCAGCCCCAGCCGGGGAGCTCCAAAGCACTGCCCCCAGGGGCCCTGATGAAGGCGTGTCCCCAGCTCCTGCCTCTCCCCGCACCACGTGCCTTGCTCTCCCTGCACGGCCCCACGGGGTGGGCCGTGCCTCCTCCAGGGCCCGCGAGTGGAGAACCTCTCGGTTCCATTTCTCTCGTGGTCTGTTGTTGAGCTGTGGCTTGCCTTCCAGCACCTGTACTCCACTGCACAGGTGTTAATTTAACGAACCTCCCAAATAGGTAGGATGGCATAGCTGGGGTCACAACAGGTGGGAGGGGGTGACCCCCCAGGGCTGCCTGATGAATCTGAAAGACCTTGTTGATCATTTCACGCTGTTGAACCTTCAATGGCTTCCATCCCCTGTAGGGTTAAATCCGCTCCCCCGGTGTGGCACCCCAGGGCCCCATGGTCCAAGTGCCCTGCACTTCCAAACGCCTCCCCCGCAGTGGCCCTGCTGAGTGCCCCATGCCTGCCAGGCTGGCTTCTCTCCCGCAGTCCCTGCTCGCCCTTCACACGGGCCTTCTCTCCATCACGAGCGCCTCTCCCCTTGGCCCTGGGAGCCGGGGAGGGTGCCTCAGGGCCCCTGTACCTCCTCGTGCAGCCAGGGGTGCTCCTGTAGTTACGCGGGGACCCAGGCGCACCGGGTGTCCTGGGCAGGCTGGGATGGGTGGTCACCCTCCCTCTTGCTGCCACGTGGCAGGTGGCATCAGCTTGCTGCCTGTTCCCGGGAGGAAGGACGCCATTCTCTCCGGGTGCTGTGGACACAGAAGGTGGGGGCAGAGCCTCTGGCTCGTCCGTCCGTCTCCCTCCCTTGGAGCCAAGGGCAGGCCACTCTCACGGCCTGGATAGTGGGGCAGTCCCCGGCAGAGGACTGTGACGGGTGACACCAGACCTTAGTGCCCCATCCCACCCCCCCCAAGGAATGTGGCCCGACAGCTGCGTGCCTGTTGGACGCAGGAAGCCCAGGAGAGGACCTGGGCCTCAGGGGTCGGCCAAGCCCCCAGGACACCAGCGCGCTCTGACCGCTCCTCGTGTCCCCGTGGCATCGGGGGCGCTGGGGCCTCCCCACACATCCTCATCCACCTCCATGGCGTTCCCGGGGGTTGGGGCTCAGCCTTTGCCTCCTGCTGAGCCCGGCTCCACGAGACCAGTGCCCAGGGCAGCCCAGGGCCTGGCTCAGACTCTCTTCCTCTCTGGATGCAGGCCCCACCCTCGTTGCCGGGAAACCGCAGACAACGCCTGGAGAGCTCAGACGCGGCTCACCTGGCAACTCTGTTACTCTCTTACCTGCCTCTGCAGGGGCCGGAGCTCCTTGCCCGAGGAGAGTGAGCCTGCCGAGGGGGTCACGTTGGACATTACCAGTCTGGGGCAGGAGCCCCGAGGTGGAGAAAGGGGGGCGAGCGGCAGTGGTTGGGGAGGGCCTGGCTGCGCCCCCGCTGCGGGGTGGTGGTGGTGGGGCTGTTTTAACTGGGAGCCTCGCCAGATTAAACACTTCTTTCCCAGGCTCCCAGGGAAATGGGCAGGCCGGGGTGGCCATTTAGGTAAGAGCTGCCCGATAGGATGGGACCAGAAGCTGCCTCCCCTCCCTCTCCCGTTGCAGGGGGTGTGCGCAGAAGCTGGCCCTGGGGCAGGTAGGGAGTGAGCCGCCCATCTGGAGGTGATCGCAGCAGCCGGGGGTGCCGAGGGCAGGGAGGACTTGTTCACGGTCGCTGGCTGCTGGGCCACCTGCCTCACTGCCACCAGGGCCCCTAACCCAACCCTAACCCTAACCCCAACCCCAACCCCAACCTGGGCTGGGTGTTGGCCCCTGCCCGCCCGGCATCACAGCGCCAGGCCTGCTCTTGAGAGTGACCTGGCGCTTCTGCCTCCCCTTGCAGAGGCCGGGCCTCCTCTGGGGGCCAGGAAGTGCCTCTGGGCAGGGCCGTGGGCCTTGCGGTGGGAAGCGGTGGGGTCTGCCAGAGTGCACAGCGGGTTCGTGGTGAGCCGTGGTGGACCAGTGACCTTGGGCCAGTGGACAAAGGTAACGGCCTGGTGCCTGGAGCCACAACGAGGCTGGGACCTGGGGTGCCATGTGGCCTGGAGACGTTGACCTGGACCAAGAAATGTCACGTTCAAGTCCCCTTGTTTTGGGTCTTTTTTCAGATGCCTACTTAACGTTTTAACTACATCTGATGCTCTATCAGAAACTTTCTGGATCCGCTGTTCCCAGAGCCCCCATCTCTGGCTTTGCTCTGCGGATTCTGTCACAGACCGAGAACTTGCCGTGAATGTCGGGGCCGCCAGAGGGGAAATTACAGCCTGCTCTGGCTGACGCTGAAGTCACATCCCCAGCTGTTCCCTTTATCCCCCGGCTCGGTGACGGCGCGGGGAGGGGTCCCGCTCCGGCTGGGAATCACGGGCCTCGGGGGCCGCTCTGGCTTTGAGGGCTGCTCCAGCCCCCTGCCCAGCAGCCGCGGGATGAGTCAGAATAAATTAGCATACTAACGAGGGGGGAAGCGCACCGGAACCATCTGGAACAAGGCAAGCTGTCATCATCGGAAGAGCCGAGCTGCTTCCAAAGCCATACTTAACGTTTCAGATGCATCCCTCTCCCCCACCCCACAAGCCGGGAGCTGGTTCCGCGCCATTCCAGCCCTGAGGCATTCCTCCAGTGCGAGGACGGGCGCAACACAGAAGTCACCTCTGAGCTTACAGTCTCAGTGTCAAGGGGAGGGTGGCTCCGTGGGGGTGGGCCTGAGGGGGCAGGGTGGCGGGGGGGACCCTTCCTCCGCCCCGGCTGTCTCAATGGGGAGGGTGGTGGCCACAGGTGGGAGGGCGGGGACCTCAGCCCCCGGACTCAGGAGCTCACAGACAGACATTCATGTACACACGCTCCCTCTCTGTCTGACACACACTCTGTCCTCCACACCCCTGCGACTCACGCCGGGCCTGTTGTACTTAGACCTGGAGTGACTTCCAGTCAGATGGGGCAGCAGCTGTGGGACCTCGGAGCACTGCAGAAATACTCAGAAATACTGGGAGCACTGCAGAAAAACTCAGAAATACTGGGAGCACTGCAGGAATCTACTCAGGAATCTGCCTTTTTTAATGTCTGGCTCTCACCTGGTGCCTGTGTGCAAGAGAAACCCGTTTTGGATCCTGACTCCGCACTCCCTTTGTGCAGTCGGTCAAGTCCTTCGGCCTCTCCCAGCCTCAGTTTCCCTGTTGGATTAAGGGTGATGGCAGCAAACGTGTGCTCCAGAGCTGGGACTGGGCTCAGTGCCACGCTGCAGGACAGCTCACGGTGGCTAGGACCTGGAGGAGGCCAAACGTATTCTTGACGACTTTAATACAGGCATTCATGGTGGTAAGAAACATTTGAAGTTGCAGAACATGCTAATCCCCTCTTAGGTGCTGGCTGGGTCAAGTTGCTCCAGGTATGTAGGCACCAGCCCCTGGAAAAATTAAACAGAACATGATTTATATACCTTGGGCTTTGGGGTTAACAGTTTCAAGACTTTTGCATTTATATTTCAGTTGTTAACTTACTGTGGTATTTCCTACGGTTTTGCTTTATAGATTTTGATGGTAAGTTACTTACTGCCTAAAGGTTAATCACTGTTATGCCTTCCCTGTGTCTTGAACTGTTCCTCCGACCAAATTACTCTTTATCTTTTTTAGTGCTTTTGAACTTTATCTGATATTGATTTTACCAACACTTTTTCTTATTGTTTATGTTTGCCCAACATATTTTTGCTTTCCTTTTCTTTTTAACATTCAAGTATTTTATTTTAGGTATACTTTGTGTAAAGAGTGCATAACTGTATTGTCTTTAAATAGAGTGTTTATTGTCAAAACAGACATGTTTGTTGATACATCTGTTATTTATGCTGTGTTTTCCTTGTCTCTGGCTTTGGGAGCTGTTTACTATTTTATTTTTCTCTAGTATTTTGGAGTGCCTAGTTCTTATTTGTATTCTCTTGGTGGTAAATTCCAAGTTTAAAACGTATTTTTTAAACAGCTTTATTGAGGTAACTGACATATAATAAAGTGCACAAAGTGCACAGTTTGAAAGTTTTGACATAAATACATTTGTGAAACCACCACCACAATCTAGAAAATGAACAAATCCATTATACAAGTATCTTCATGTCCTTTCTCCTTCCTGCCTCTCTCCCTGCTCCTCCCTCCCAGGAAACCACTGATGCTGCTTTCTGTCACTCCAGATTAATTTACATGTTTAGAATTTAAATGGAATAATAAAATATGTACAGTTTTTTGGTCTGGCTTCTTTCCCTCAGAATACAGTAAGTCCCCCATCTACGAACCTTCAAGTTGTGAACTTTCAAAGATGCAAATGTGCATACTCATATCCAATCACATAAGTTAATTCACGTATCTGGCGTACATTGTCACGTGCGTGCATCCTCTACAAGTGGTTGTGCTTTTGTGTATTTTACAGTAGTGTATAGAGTACAGTAGTACAGTGTCTTTATTTCAAGCTCAGATGTCTAGAAGCAAGCATAAAAGCAGTGGTGATATAGCTGATATTGCTAAGAAGTGCCAGCTGTTGTATGGTAGTACTGTATTTTACAAGGTACTGTACTATAAGATTAAAAATGTTTTATTTTTTGTGTTTGTTTTTTATGTATTATTTGTGTGAAAAGTATTATAAACCTATTACAGTACAGTACTACATAGACGATTGTGTTAGCTGGGTACCTAGGCTAACTTTGTTGGACTTACGATCAAATTGGACTTACGAATGCTCTTTTGGAACGGAACTCGTTTGTATGTAGGGGACTTACTGTAATTATTTTGTGATTCTTCCCTGTTGTAGCATCTATCTACAGTTCATTTCTTTTAATTGCTGAGTAGTGTTCCATTGTATGGATAAACAAATAATTTATCTCTTCACCTGATGGTAGATATTTTAGTTGTTTCCAGGTTTGGACTATTACAAATAAAGCTGATGCAAGCATAAATGTACAGGCATTTGTATGGACATAAGACTTCTTTTCTCTTGGGTACTTAGAAGTAGAATGTCTGGGTCATATGGCAGGGGTATGTTTACCCAAACTGTTTTCCAAAGTGCTTGTACTATTTCACATTCTCACCAAGAGTGTATGAGAGTTCCAGCACTAGCTAAGGGCAGTCATTTTAGCCATTCTAGGAGGTCTGCAGTGGTATCTCTTCGTGGTTTTAACTTGCATTTTCATGACGAAAAATGATGTTGAGAATCTTTTCATGTACTTATTTGTCACTCAAATGTCATCTTTGGTTAAGTATCTGCTCAAATCTCTTGTCTTCCCTCCCTTTTTTTATTGGGTTGGGACAAACGAAAACAGATAGTAAGGTGACAGGCTAAAACCTAATCCTATCAACATTCACACTAAATAAAAATGGTCTAAACACCCAAATTAAAAGACAGAGATATTCATGGGACTTCCCTGGTGGCGCAGTGGTTAGGAATCCAGCTGCCAATGCAGGGGACACAGGTTCAATCCCTGGTCAGGGAAGATCCCACATGCCGTGGAGCAGCTAAGCCTGTACACCACAACTACTGAGCCTGTGCTCTAGAGCCTGTGAGCCACAACTACTGAGCCCGTGTGCTGCACCTACTGAGCCTGTGCTCTAGAGCCCGTGAGCCACAACTACTGAAGCTCGTGTGCCACAACTACTGAAGCCCATGCACCTAGAGCCCGTGCTCTGAAACAAGATTAGCTACTGCAGTGAGAAGCCCGCACACCAGAACAAAGAGTAACCCTCGCTCACCGCAACTAGAGGAAGCCCATGCACAGCAACGAACACCCAACGCAGCCAAAAATAAATAAATTAAAAAAATAAATTTGTAAAAAAAGAGAGATGTTCAGATTGAATAAAAAAGCAAGACGCAAGCATATGCTGCCTATAAGAAACAAACACTAAATATAAAGGCGCATAAAGTTTAAAGTAAAGGGATGGGAAAAAGATGTACCATGCTAACACTAGTTAAAAAAACACTGTGTGGCTATGTTAATATCAAAGTAGGTTTCTGAACAAGGATTATTGCGAAGTATAAAGAAGGCCATTTTATAAGGACAAGGGTGTAATTTAGGAAGATATAACAATCCTAAATGTTTATGAACCTAATAATAAAGTTAAAAATACATGAAACAAATACTGATAGAGCTGCAAGGAGTAATACACAAATCCACAATTATGCTCCTCTCAATAACTGATAGAACAAATAAGAAAAATATCATCAAAGATAGACTTGTACACTATCAACCAAGTTGACCTAATTGACATTTATAGGACACTCCACACAATATGAGTAGAATGCACATTTTTCTCAAGTGCACACAGAACATCTACTAAAACATCATATTCTGGGCCATAAGTCAAGTCTCAATAAATTTAAAAGGATTCAAATCATACGAAGTGTTTTCTCTGACGACAATGGTTTTAAATTAGAAATCAGTAACAAAAAGAAATCTGAAAAATCTACAAATATTTAACTAAATAACACACTTGTAAATAAATGAGTCAAAGAAGAAATTAAAAGAAAAATTATAAAGTATTTTAAGTTTAATTAAAACGAAAACACAACACATCAGAATCTGCTGCATGCTATGAAAACATGAATAGAGGGAATTTTATAGCTCCAAATATTGGGAATGAGAAAGGTGACATCACTACAGGTTTTACAAACATTAAAAGGATAATGACATATTATGAACAACTTTTTGCCAATACATTTGACAACTTAGGTGAGATTAACAATTTCCTCAAAAGACACAGAGCTGAATCAAAAATAAATAGATAACCTGAATGCTCCTATATCTATTAAAGAAACTGAATTTATAGTTAAGATTCTTCCCACAAAGAAAACTTCAGGCCTAGACTACTTCAGTAGTGAATTCTACCAAACACTTAAGGAAGAAATTATACCAATTCTACATGAATGTTTTTAGAAAAATGAAAGGGATAGAATACTTGTTAACTCCTCCTATGAGGCCAGCTTTACTATGATACCCAAACCAAAAACATTAAAAGAAAAGAAAATTACAAACAAATATCCCTCCATAACATAGACACAAACACTGTAAACAAATGTTAACAAAATGAATCTAACAATATTTTAAAAGGACAGCACAACATGACCTAATGGGATTTAATTCAGGAATGCAGAGATGGCTAAACATCAGAAAAGCAATTTATCATATTAATAAACAACAACAAAAAATATGATAAACTCAATAGTTGCAGAAAAATCATATGACAAAAATCCAACATCCTTTACTAATAAGAACTCTGCAAACTAGGAATAGAAGGAAATTTTCCCAATCTGACAAAGGGCATTTACAAAACCCACACAGCTATCACTACACTTAATGTGAAGGATTGAATGCTCATTCCCTAAGACAGAACAAGACCAAGATATTACTCTCAACACTTCTACTCAACATTGTACTGGAAGCTCTAGTCAGAGCAATAAGAAAAAGAAAAAAGGCATTTGGATTGGAAACGGAGAAATGAAACTTTTTACTTGCAGACAACATGATCATCTATGTAAAATACCTAATAGAATCTGCAAAAACACTCTAAGGTTGACCCTTGAACAATGAGGGGTTAGGGGTGCTGATCTGACCCCTGCAGAGTGGAAAATTCGTGTATGTCTGTGGCTCCAAATCCACGGATTCAATGAATCACAGATTGAATATTACATATTTAATGAAAAAAGATCCTCATATTAGTGGACCCATGCAGTTCAAGCCCATGCTGTTCAAGGGTCAATTGTAACTAATAAGTGAGTTTAGCAAAGTGGAATGATACAGATTAAGAAACACAAAACTGTTTTCTATGTATTAACAGCAATCAGAAATTAAAATAAGCAAAGCCATTTACAATTTAAAAATATGAAATAAATATTTATGGATAAATATAGCAAAATATATGGAAGACCTGTACAGTCAAAACTGCAAGTATTGCTAAAACAAATAAGACCTAAATAAATGGATGACTATATTCTGTTATGTCAGAAGACATGTAAGATAACAATTTTCCCCAAATTGTCTATAGATTCAATGCAATCCAAATCAAAATCCCAGGTCTTTTTGTAGGAACTGACAAGCTGATTCTAAAATTTATATGGAAATACAAAGGCCCTAGAATAGGCAAAACAACTTTGAGAAAAAAAGAACAAAGTTGGAGGATTAATACTATCAGATTTTGACTTATTATAAAGCTACAGTAATCAAAATTATGTGTTATTTACAGTTTGATGTAGTCCCATTTGTTTATTTTCACTTTTGTTTCCCTTACCT
Source organism: Balaenoptera ricei (assembly GCF_028023285.1). Lineage (NCBI taxonomy): Eukaryota > Metazoa > Chordata > Mammalia > Artiodactyla > Balaenopteridae > Balaenoptera > Balaenoptera ricei. The sequence goes on along the minus strand of NC_082640.1, from coordinate 187,119,772 downwards.
GAGGAGACATACCCAAAAAAATGTTGCTAAGACTGATGTCAAAGAGCATACTGCCTATGTTTTCTTCTAGAAGTTTTATGGTTTCAAGTCTTACATTTAAGTCTTTAAGCCATTTTTGAGTTTAGTTTTGTATAAAGTGTGAGAGAGTACTCTAGTTTGATTCTTTTGCGTGTAGCTGTCCAATTTTCCCAACACCATTTCTTGAAGAGGCTCTTTCTCCATTGTATATTCTTTCCTCCTTTGTTGTGGATTAACTGACTGTATAAGTGTATAAGTATAAGGCTCATTTCTGGGCTCTATATTCTGTTCCATTGATCTTTGTGTCTGTTTTGTGCCAGTACCATGCTGTTTTGATGACTATAGCTTGGTAGTATAGTTTGAAATCAGGGAGCATGATAACTCCTGTCTTGTTTTTCTTCTTAAAAGAAAGAAGTCTTTGGTGTTTCCATACACATTTTAGAATTATTTTCTCTGGTTTTGGAAAAATGCCATTGGTGTTTTCATAAGGATTGCACTGACAAAACAAAAAGGCCACCTACTGAGTGGGAGATGATATTTGCAAATAATATATCTGAGAAGGGGTTAATATCCAAAATATACAAAGAACTCATACAACTCAATGTCAAAAACGAACAACCTAATTAAAAAATGGGCAGAGGACCCGAATAGACATTTTTCCAAAGAAGATAAACAGATGGCCAAAAGGCACAAGAAAAGATGCTCAACATCATTAATCATCAGGGAAATGCAAATCAAAACCACAATGAGATATCACCTCACAACTGTCAGAATGGCTCTCATCAAAAAGACAAAAAATAACAAGTGTTGGTGAGGACATGGAGAAAAGGGAACTCTTGTGCACTGCTGGTGGGAAAATGAATTGGTGCAGCCACTGTGGAAAACAGTATGGAGTTTTCTCAAAAACCTAAAAATAAAAGTACCATATGACCCAGCAATTCCACTCTGGGTATCTGAAGAAAATGAAAATACTAATTTGAGAAGATATATTCACCCCTATGTTCATTGTGGCATTATTTACAATAACCAAGATGTGGAAACAACCTGAGTGCCCATCAATAAATGAATGGATAAAGAAGATATGGTAATAAATAAATTTTAAAAAATGTGGTATTGGGACTTCCTGGGTGGCACAGTGGTTAAGAATCCACCTGTCAATGCAGGGGACATGAGTTCAAGTCCTAGTCCGGGAAGATTCCACATGCCGTGGAGCAACTAAGCCCGTGTGCCACAACTACTGAGCCTGTGCTCTAGAGCCCATGAGCCACAACTACTGAGCCCATGTGCCACAACTACTGAAGCCCGCATGCCTAGAGCCTGTGCTCTGCAACAAGAGAAGCCATTACAATGAGAAGCCTGTGCACTGCAACAAAGAGTAGCCCCCACTTGCTGCAACTAGAGAAAAAGCCCGTGTGCAGCAATGAAGACCCAGTGCAACCAAAGATAAAAAAAAAAAAGTAGTATACACATACAATGGAATATTACTTGGCCATAAACAAGAATGAAATCTTGCCATTTGTGACAACATGGATGGACCTAGAGGGTATTATGCTAAGTGAAATAAGTCAGACAGAGAAAGACAAATACTGTTGATTTCACTAATATATGGAATCTAAAAAAACAAAACAAAACAGGGAATTCCCTGGTGGTCCAGTGGTTAGGATTCCATGCTTTTACTGCCGAGGGCGCGAATTTAATCTCTGGTCAGGGAACTAAGATCCCGCAAGCTGTGCAGCACGGCCAATAAATAAATAAACAAAACAAATGAACAAACATAACTAAAGAGAAACAGAGTCATAGATTCAGAGAACAAATAGGTGGTTGCCAGAGAGGAAGGGGGTGGAGGGAAGGGAAGTAGGTGAGGAAGGTTAAAAGGTGCAAAGTTCCAGTTACAAAATAAATGAGTCACAGGTGTGAAATGTAGTGTGTGGGGAATACAGTCAATAATTACATAATATCTTTGTATCATGACAGATAACAACTAGACTTATAGTGGTGATCATTTTGAAATATATAGAAATATTGAATCACTATGTTATGAACCAGGAAGTTACATAATGTTATAGGTCAATTATACGTCAAAAAAAAAACTCATAGAAAAAGAGTTCAGATTTTTGGTTACCAGAGGTGGGGGGTAAGGGGGAGGGAGGATTGGATGAGGGTGGTCAAACGGTACAAAATTCCAGTCATAGGGATGAAAAGTACAACATGATAAATATAATTAACACTGCTGTACGTTTTATATGAAAGTTGTTAAGAGTAAATCCTAAGAGTTCTTATCACAAGGAAAAAACATGTATTTTCTATTCCTTTAATATGGTGTCTATATGAGATGATGGATGGTCACTAAAATTATAATGGTAATTTCATGATGTATGTAAATAAAATCATTATGCTGTATACCTTAAACTTATACAGTGCTGTATGTCAATTATATCTAATTAAAACTGGAAGGAAAAAAGAGAAACTAGTTAAACATTCAATTTAAGATATAAGACAAAGAGTAAAATAACATAAAAAAGTAGAAGGAAAAAAGAAAGTTGAAGGAAGGAGATAAAAATGACATGAGATAAAAAAAGGAGATAAAAAAGACATGACTAAGAATGAATTAGAACACAAAGAAACATAGAAAATTTCAAATAAGCTGAGTATTCCATAAAACAGAAATAAAATAGACAAATCTCTGTCCAGGTTTATCATGAAAAAAGATAAAGCATAAAAATATTAAGAATAAAAAAAGGAGACCTAATACCAGATATAGAAAATATGGTAACAGAATGTGTTAAACATTGTTTTTGCCAATATGTTGGAAAACTTAGATGAAATGGTTGAATTTCTAGAAAAACATTTTATCACAAATGATTCAGGAAGAAACAGAAAATCTGAACAATTTTATAACAATTCAAAAATCGAGTCACGGCTAAATTTGTCCCATAAAGAAAAAACTGGAGCCTGCTCGTCTTCCAGGCAAGTTCTACTAAATTGTAAAAGAACAGATTATTCTGGTCTTTTACAAACTCTCTCAGAGACTAGAAAGTTGGAGACAACTCATGAAACTTCTATGAGGCCATACTAACCTTGATATCACAAGCAAACAAGGAGACAACAAGAAAAGTTTGGACTAGTCTTACTCAAGAACTAAGGTACAAAAATTCCTAAACAAATAAGTCATAACCAAGATGGCTTTATCCCAAGAGTATAGGGTGGTGTAATGCTAGAACATCTATAAATCTAATTCACTCACACTAACTGAATGAAGGGGAAAGCACATATGATTATTACAGCAGACGTAAAGAAAATAAAGTGATAAATTTTTACATCTGTTCATCAAGAAAAAAACCTCTTAGCAAACCAGGAATAAAAGAGAGCTTACTTGATAAAGAGTGGTATTCAAACACTTACAGTAAATATAATTCTTAATTGTGAAACATTAGAAGCATTGCCTTCAAAATCATGAATGACAAAATATATTTAGTATCACTGCTTCTATCAGCCTGGTGCTGAAGGCCCTAGTCTGTGAAGTAAGGCAAGAAAAAAATCCATACAGATTGGACAGGAAGACATTATCATAATGTCTACATAGAAAAAATTTGAAAGGCTCTGCAGGTATATTAAAAGTAATAACAAAAGTTTAATAAAGTTGTCCCATCTAAGATTAATTTACAAAAATGAATTGTATTTCTGTATACAGCAATAAAATTTTTAAAACTATAAAGTAGAGGGCTTCCCTGGTGGCGCAGTGGTTGAAGGTCTGCCTGCCGGTGCAGGGCACACGGGTTCGAGCCCTGGTCTGGGAGGATCCCACATGCCGCGGAGCGGCTGGGCCCATGAGCCACAGTTACTGAGCCTGCACGTCTGGAGCCTGTGCTCCGCAACGGGAGGGGCCGTGGTGGTGGGAGGCCCGTGCACCGCGATGAGGAGTGGCCCCTGCTTGCCACAGCTGCAGAGGGCCCTCGCACAGAAACGAAGACCCAACACAGCCATAAATAAATAAATAAATAAATAAAATAAAATTAAAAAAAAAGTAAAAAATAAATTATTAAAAATATATATATATAAAGTAGAAACATACAACTAAAAATCCCACAAAACAGACATAGGAATAAGTTTAACAAAATAAGTACAAGACTTAGAGAACTGTATCGGAAGATGTTAAAAAAAACCCTAACTGAATGGAGAAAAGTACCATTTTCATGAATTGAAAGACTTGAAAACAGGGAGTTCCCTAGTGGCCTAGTGGTTAGGTCTCCAGGCTTTCACTGCTGTGGCCTGGGTTCAATCCGTGGCCGGGGAACTGAGATCCTGCAAGCTGAGCTGCATGGCCAAAAAAAAAAAAAAAAAAAAAGACTCAAAAACATATAGATGTCAGTTCTTCATGTGTTGATCCTTGGAGTTTCAGTCAAAATCTCAATAGAATTCTTCTTCTTTTTAATGTTATGTCACAATAGCTGTTCTTTTCTTTTAAATTAATTAATTAATTTATTTATTTATTTTGGCTGCACTGGGTCTTTGCTGCAGTGTGCAGGCTTCTCTAGTTGCGGTGTGTGGGCTGTAGAGTACACAGGTTCAGTAGTTGTGGCATGTGGGCTCTCTAGTTGAGGTGCATGGGCTTAGTTGTGGTATGTGAGATCTTAGTTCCCCAACCAGGGATCAAACCTGGGCCCTGGAGCATGGAGTCTTAACCACTGGACTGCCAGGGAATTCCCTAAATTTTCTTTTTAACAGACTCCGTAAAGGAAGTGAAGAGACAAGTCAGAGGCTGGGAAAAGATGTAAGTAGTCCATGAGGATTAGTATTCATAATACATAAAGAACTCAATAAGAAAATAAACAAACCAAGAGGAAAATGGACAAAAGATCAGTAGTTAACAGAAGCAGCATCATGAGTGGTCAATAAACATAAGACAAATTATTCTAGAAAATACAAATTAAGATCAGAGGAGATACTCTATTATGACTATTAGACAGGGAAAAAGTGGAAGTTAACAAAACCCCACGTTGTGAGGGTGTGGAGAAGTGTCCTGATACATGAATTGCTCAGAAGTATGGTATTGGTTCAATACTCTAGAAAATGAATTGATAGCCTGTGAAGTTAAAGATAGTGCATAGTCATGACTCATGAGTTTCAGTCCTAGTTAACAGAACCAACAGACATTTTGGAGCGTGTGTGCCAGGAGATACATCCAAGATTGTTAAAAGCAGTATTGTGCATAAGAGCAAAAATCTGGAAACTCACATTCCCATAAGCAAGAGAATGGATAAATCAATTGTGATGTATTAACACAATGGAATAGTATATGGCAATAAAAAATGAAACATACCCAAGGGCAATATTATTTTAGAAACAATGTCCAGTGAAAACAGCAAGTTTCTGGAGAATATACGTGGCATGATACAATTTTTATAAGGCTCCAAACCAAGCAAAATAAAACAATGTGCATTTAGGGATACATGTGTGATTGAACTCTACAGCAAAGCAAAAGTGTGGTAAACACTATGTACAGGATGATAGTTACTTCTCCAGGGGTGTGGGAGTGGGAGGGCAGGGTGATGGGATGAGGGTGCAGTATGCAGGAAGATTTAATGGTATTGGTCATTTTATTTTGTTTCTTTTTTCCAGCTTTATTGAGGTGTAACTGATAGAATTGTATATATTTAAAGTGTCGATGTGATGATTTGATAAACATATACATTGTGAAATGATTACTCCAATCAAATTAAGTAGCACACTTATCTCACATAGTTACCATTTTGTGTGTGTGTGTGTGTGGTGAGAGCACAGCACTCTCTTAGCAACTTTCAAGTATATAACACAGTATTTTCAACTATAGCCACCGTGCTGCACATTAGATCCCCGGAACTTATTAATCTTGTAACTAGAAGTTTGTATCCTTTAACCAACATCTCTCCATTCCCCCCGACCCACCCCAACCACCCCACTCAACCTCTGGCAAGCACCATTCTACTCGTTGTTTCTATGAGTTCTACTTTTTCTTTTTTTTTTAAGATTCCACATATGAGTGAGATCATATAGTATTTGTCTTTGTCTGGCTTATTTCAGTAAGCATAATATCTTCCAGGTTCATCCATGTTATCACAAACAGCAGGATTTTCTTCTTTTTTATGGCTGAATAATATTCCATGGTATATATATATATGTATATATATGTATGTGTGTATATATATATGTATATATATGTATGTGTATATATATATATATGCACAGAAAACCAGCCCAATTCTGTGGGATTAGGAGAAGGCACACAAACATGAACATTTCAGAGCATCACACTAGGGAAAACAAACAGAAGTCTCTCAGCGCCTGGCCTGGCTTTGCAGAATCAAAAGAAGTCATACAATCTTAAGAATTCCTTCCAACAGGGAACAAGAAGTGTGGAGTGGGTGAATTCATAGGAATGGAAAGCCTCAGAAACCCTAGCCAAGCTGACTGGTGAAGATATTTCTCTCCCAGAGCCAGTCCGCAAGGACTGGGGGACAGTAAAGACTGCTTCTTCAAATGTGAAGTCAGCATCACAAGACTTCAAGGAACATGAAAAAAACAAGGAAACATGACATCATGAAAGGAACACAATAATTTTCCAGCAGCTGACCACCCAAAAATGGAGACCTATTCATTACCTGACAAAGAATTCAAAACAATTGTTTTAGGGAAACTCAGCGAGCTACAAGAGAACACAGATAACTCAAAGAAATCAGGAAAAGAATATATGAACAAAATGAGGACAGAGAGATAGGAATTATTTAAAAAAACCCCAAATTATGGAGTTGAAGAAAACAATGGATAAAATGAAAAATGCAATAGAGAACATCAACAGAAGACTGGACCAAGCAGAAGAAAGAATCTACGAACTCAAAGAGAGGTCATTTGTCACTATCCAATTGCGGGTGTGGGGGGAGAATGAAAAAGAGGGAAGAAAACCTATGTGAATTATGGGACACGATTAGATGAACAATATACACATTATGGGAGTCCCAGAGGTAGAAAAGAGAAAGGGCAGAAAGCTTATTTGAAGAAATAATGGCTGAAAACTTCCCAAATGTAGGGAGAGTCATGGACGTCTAGGTACATGAAGCTCACAGGTCCCCAAAGAGATTCAACCCAAGGCAGACTTTGCCGAAACACATTATAATAAAGCTGTCAAAAAATTCAGATACAAGGAATTTTGAAAGCAGCAAAAGAAAAGAAACTCATAACATACAAGGGAACCCCCATAATGCTATCAGTGAATTTCTCAGCAGAAACTTTGTAGGCCAGGAGAGTGGAGTGGTATATTCAAAGTGCTGAAAGGAAAGAAACTTCCAACCGAGAATACTTTACCCAGCAAAGCTATCCTTCAGAATTGAAGGTGAAGTAAAGACTTTTCCTGACAAAAGCTGAGGGAGTTCCCTACCACTAGACCTGCCTTACAAAAAATGCTAAAGGGAGTTCTACAAGATAAAATGAAAGGACACTAACTAGTGACATGAAAGTATATGAAAGTATAAAACTCATTGGTAAAGATAAGTATATCATCAAATTCAAAATATTCTAGTACTGTAAAGGTGGTGTGCAAATCACTTAACTCTAGTAAAAGGGTTGAAAGACAAAAGTATTAAAGATAAATATAGCTACCATAATATGTTAATGGATACACAATATTAAAAGATGTAAACTGTGACTTCAAAAACATAAAACGTGGTGGGGAATAAAATTGTAGAGTTTTTGTACATGGTTGAAGTTAAGTTGTTATCATCTTAAAATAGACTGTAATAACTGTAAGATATTTTACGTAAGCTTCATGGTAACCACAAAGCAAAAATCTACAGTAGATACACAAAAGGTACAGAAAGGAATCAAAATTTGTCACTGTGGAAAATTATCAAATCATGAAGGAAAACAGTGAGAGAGGAATAAAGAAAACAGTCAGAAAACAATTAACAAGATGGCAATAGCAAGTCCTTACTGCTACCAATAATTATTTTAAGTGTAAATGGATTAAATTCTACAATCAAAAGGCACAGAATGGGTGAATGGATTTTCTAAAAACCCAACTATATGCTACCTACAAGAGACTCAATTCAGCTTCAAGGACACACATAGGCTCAAAGGCAAGGGATGGAAAAAGATTTTCCGTACAAATGAAAACCCAAAAAGAGCTATACTGTTTCAGACAAAATAGACTAAATAAAAAACTGTAACAAGAGAAAAAGAAGGTCATTATATAATGGTAAAGCGTTCAGGTCATCAAAAGAATATAACCATTGCAAATATATATGCACCCAACATTGGAGTGCCTAAGTATATTAAGCAAATGTTAACAGACCTGAAGGGAGAAATAGATGGCAAAGTAATAATAGTAGGGAACTTCAACACCCCACTTTCAGCAATGGATAAATCATCCAGATAGAAAATCAAAACAAGACATCGGTCTTGACCTACAGTTCAGGCCAATGGACCTAACAGACATATACAGAACTTTCTATCCAACAGCAAGAGAACACACATTCTTCTCAGGTGTACACTTACCATTCTCCAGGATAGATCATGTGTTAGGTCATGAAACAAGTCTTAACAAATTTAAGAAGATTGAAGTCATATCAAGTATCTTTTCTGACCATAATGGCATGAAACTAGAGATCAATAACAAAAGGAAAGCTGGAAAATTCACAAATATGTGACCCATGGAATGGTCACAGAACCTATGGAATGGGAGAAAATATTTGCAAACCACATCTTTGATAGGAATTTAATACCTAAATATATAAGAAACTATTACAGCTCAATAGAAAAAAAAATCCGATTTTCAAATGGGCAAAGGACCTAAGTAGACAATTTTCCAAAGAAAGCATACAAATAGCCAACAGGTACATGAAAATGTGCTCAAGATCACTAATCATCAGGGAAATACAAATAAAAACCACAATGCGATTTCAATTCACACCTGTTAGGATGGCTATTATCAAAAAGACAAGAAATAACAGGTGCTGGTGAGGATGTGGAGAAAAGGGAACCCTGGAGCACTATTGGTGGGGATATAAATTTGTATAGTCATTATGGAAAGCAGTATGTGGGTTCCTCAAAAAATTCAAAATAGAACTTTTATATGATCCAGCAGTCCTATTTCTGTGTATACACCTAAAGTGAATAAAATCAGTATCTCAAAGTGATATTTGCACTCCCATGTTTATTGCCACATTATTTACAACAGCCAAGATATGGAAACAACTTAAGTGTCTGTCAACTAAAGTGTCTTGCTATGGAGGAGGAGGGTGTGTGAGGTATGTGCAACATTGGGGGTGCTCATGGGCCAGTTGGGGGGTTCTGTAGACAAGGTGTCCCCAGGGGCTCGTGGGCAGGCTCCCTAATGGAGTCTGTGAAGTGGATAGTATGATCTGTGACCATTTGATGAGTTCTGAGTGCTGTCTGCTGTGCTCCCAGCCTCCCACATCCCCTCAGCTTTGCAGGTCACCTCAGTATTCTGGGTGCATGAGGAAAGTAGTGGGCCCCTTGGGCAGCATCTTACGTAGCTGGGGAAGCTGGGCATTCATTCACATGCTCTCACTTTTCCCTGTGGGAGAAATCACTGGCTGAGGGGGTCTCTCTCGGCACTGAGCTGTACAGCCTTATGGGAGGGGCAATGCAGGTAAAATCACGCCTTCTTCAATGTGTCTATTATAGTACTTTTTTTTTCTCCAACCGTGTGCTGGAACTTCTCCACTTGACTCTCAGGCTCCCACAAAGGTACTGTCATCCATGGGTGATTGTCAGAATTGATGTTCTGTGGGGAATAATGGTGGAAAACTCCATTGTACATCTTGCTGACAGCACACTGTAATGAATTTATTTCTCAAATTATGTCACCAGAATACATGTGTCAGCTTTGGCTCTTTGGGGATGGCTTCATTGTCAAGTTCTGTGTGATGGCAGCTTCAGGCGCACATCTTAACAATCCGTCCAGTGGGGGGGAAAAAGTCCATGTTTATTTCTTAAGTTGGTTTTTATTTCATGATGGTTTATTATCACGGTCTGTAACTTTTATGTGTATTACAAATATTCTTTTGTATGTTAGTATCACACAATAAAACAAAACTTTTAAAGGGGTTTCATGAAGTGAGTGGTCATATGCTATTGTTAGGACTTACTGGATTTGAAAATAAAACTGTTTCTTATTTTCAGCCTCTCCAGACAGCAAAATACTGTCAAAATAAAGAGTTGCTTTAAGGTAAATATCAAATCCAGAACAGCAAGAATATTGTCTCAGGGTAAAAATGAAGACAAGCATATGATCATAAAACCCTTATTTGAGATTTTAGGATAATTCCTATAGGACCAGTGTTTCCTGACCTTGATTCTATTGACATTTGGGGCTAGATAATTCATTTTTGTTTGGAGATGTCTTGTGCACTGTTGGATGTTTAGCATAATTATCTGGCCTCTGTTCACTAGAGGACAGCACCCCCATACTTGTGACAACCAAAAATGTTTCCAGACATTGTCCCATGTTCCCTGGGAAGCAGCAAGGTCACCTCCAGTTGAGAACCACTTCTATAGACCTTTTCCATAAACAGAGTTTTAAACAGTGCTAGGGATGATGTTTCACAGCAATCTGTTTCTCAATCCAGGGTAGAGATGGGTGTCTCTAAGTTGATACACAGGAAACCCACAAAGTTTATAGAGAAATTATATTAGCTTGGATTGGAAAGGAACCAGAGTTTAAAACCAAGAGAGACCTTTGAGCCCCCAACTTCCTAAGGCAGAAAGTAGGCTGAAAGAAACTTCTCAGCTGAAAATATGAGTCATTTATTATGGAAAATGAAGAATGATTCAAAGAATGGAGCCTAATGGAGCTCAAAGATCAAAACCAGAACCACAGAGAATCATTTAAAGGGAACAGAACAGGTCCTAATCAAGGAACTGGTACAATGTACTGGCTGGATTTTAGAGTTATGATGGCCCATTTTTGGTTGGTAGTGCAGTGGCAGTTATCCACACCCCCATTTGATATTGGGTGTGGGATCACAGATCACTTGTCTCATACAGGTCTTCCTGAGAGGAACCATATTTGACGGGCTGCACCTGAGGAGTCTCATGCACACCTGGACCTAATTTAATGATAAGATCTTGGATCTTGAGCTGATGCTGTAATGCGATGAGACTCTGGGCTCTTGGGTGAGGAGTGAGCATATTTTGCATGTGGGAGGGATAAGAATTGTTGTGCCCAGAGGGCAGGCTGTGTCAGGTTGTAGTCTCCAAAGATAGCTGCAGCAATATTCCCCATCCTACAATTCTCTTTTGCAATGTGAGCTTGCCACTTCCCCTGCAGAAATGAAGTATATTTTGGAACACCTTTGAAACTGGGTGGCCCTGAGGCTGCTTTGCCCAAAAGCATATGGTAGAAGTGACACTATGCTAGTTGTTGGCATAGCCTTTAACTGGCCTCTCAGAACTCACCTGGTAGCTTCCTCTTCCTGCTTCTTGTAAGCCGGCCACCACGTAAGAAATGTGATTACACTGAGACTCCCTTGCTGTGAGATGCCCAAACCACGCCAGGAGGCTGCCTGTGGACCCTTTGGTCAGCAGCCCCAGCTGAACTCCCAGATTATAGCCAGCTTCAACTCTTGCCGTCTTGGATGGCCATCCCAGTTGAGCCTTCAGAGCCCCATTCACCCTCTACTGCAATTGCATAAGAGACCCAAGCAAGAACTGTCCAACTAAACCCTATTTGCCCACAGAATGACAAGAGCTCAGAATAAAAGGCTGCAAGGATGAGAGCCTGAATATAAGGAGCCTGGTGCATAGAAGGTGCTCACAGATGGCAGCTGTGGACATGACTCTTAATGAGAGCGGTTGCTTTTCCTTACCCAGCAACATTTCCCCCTTCTGGTAACAGGCTTCCAAGTTCCCTTTGGGAATCACCTAACCCCCACTCCCAGCCCATGTTTGCCAGGTGGCTGTTTTGTCCTGGCTCCAGCTTCAGGGGTGGACCCAGCGGGTCAGTAAGGTCATTCATTTCCATGGCAACAGTGATTGGATTGTGGTTGGAAATGTGGCTGAAGGCCAGAGAGAACTTCTGGAACTTTCACAGGAACTATTGAGAAAGAGAGCGTCACTATATGGTTGGAATATGGGTTCAGCTGCAGGGACAGAGGCCCTAAGTCACCTTGGCTACAATGCCTTAACAGCGGGCTGGTCTGACTGGGTTTGGTGACTCTGCTCCACAGAGCATCCAGGAGCCCTGGCCCCTTTATCTTCTGGTTCCACCATCCCTAGGATGTTGTGATTGTCCACGTGTCTGAGATGGCTCACCACCTCATCCACTTTCCAGACGGTGAGGGGGTGAAAAAATGGTGGGTGGCATACTTCTTCCTTTCAGGGTGTGACCTGGGAGTTGCCCACATCATTTCTGTTCACAACCCATTGGCCAGAGCCTTGTCTTATATCCAAACCTAGTGCATCTACCTATCAGTGTTCAGGAAAGAACCCAAGAGCATATTCTAACTGTGGGTGGGATACAGGGAGCCTTACGTGATAGTGCTGTGCCCAGGGCTAGTAACACCTGAGGACTGTTTTCACCCCTGAGTCTGAAGTGTGAGGGGAGGAAGCAGAACTGGGAAGGAGAAAGTCAGAGGAGAGGGCTGCTGTGAAAGGATGTGAACTCTGGAGAAATGACACAGCCAACGTGAGGCAGTGCTGACAAGAGACAGCCGGGAATAAATAACACAACCAACAGGTTCTTGCCAGAGCTTCTCATTGGCCAGACCTCTCCCCCCACCCCCACCCAGAATGCAAAGGGCAAGGGAGCCTGGGCTACTGTTCATGTAGGTCAGCCTCCCTGGGAACAGAGCTGTGTGGAGAGGTATAACAAATAGATGTGGAGAAGCACATGGAAGATTCCAGCAGTCCCAGGTATGTAGTCAGTAGGTAATGGTGTCATGTGGGCCCCACTCAAAGTTCCAGTCTATGAGAGAAAGGGAAATTGATGTTGAAAGGCAAGAAGCAGTTTATACACTTCCTTCCCCTTCGGATTTCCAAGCTGGGAGGACTCGAGTCTGGGAACCACAGGAACCATTTGCTGCCATGAATGGAAAGCCTTTGAGAGGAGGTGGCCAATGTAGAAGACAGTAAAAAGCAAAGGTGGAGGGAAGATTGATGACAAATCATGGAGCGCCTTGATCCAGCCACGCCTGAAGTCACTCTACTGCCAGACTTTTTAGTTAGACAAACCCATACATTCTGTTCTGTTTTCTTAATCCCATAGGAGTGTTTCTGTTTACTTGGCTGCACTTAGGCATTCTAGAGCTTGTTCTGGGTTCCTTCTGACATTTACCCGGGATTGAAACCAAGCTGTATACTCCAGGCAGGAAAAGGCAAAATGAGGTGTCCCGGCAGTCAAGCCTTGGGCAAACAACCCAGCCATCACTTCTCCTTCCCGCAGGTGATGTTTTTTTATGTCCAAGGGGACTGACGGCGATGACAGCCAAGACTTCTTCTTTATTCAGGGCCCTTAGGCAGAGGCTTCCTTTAATTTCCAGTGAGAAGTTTAACGGCTGGCTGAGTGGGAGCCATCAGGCTGGCTTTGTTCTCTTTAGCTTGTTGTAACTCATATCAATAACCTTATGGGGATGGAATGGTCCACACCAGGCTCTGCCAGGCTCTCCTGGTGATGGTTTATGACTTCACAGGCGAATAAAGCAGCATTGTCACATGGTGAATGAAGCCCCTTGGCTTCCTGAGTTGGGATCATCCAAGCAGCCCTAACCCCTTTATCCCTTTTCTTTCCAGTATTTGGTGACATATATGGGTGAAACACTCCAAGATGTAGTCAATGCCTGTGCTTGGGCAGGTACCTGAACGTGGGCTGCACCCCAAACCAGTTAAGTGAGCGTCTCTGGCATGGATCCTGGACATCAGTATTTTTCCTAAGTTCCAGGATGCAGACAAGTTTAAGAACCACTACTCCAAGCTGCAGTCACTCCCCATTGGGTGGGGCTGCCTTGTCGCCCATGCTTCTACTTCCCCAGCATCAGCCAGTAACCCTATTGAAGCACAGCTGCCTCCTCTGGGGCACAGAGAAGCCCTGCCATCTCTTTGACCCAGATCTCTATGTTCCTGGCTGTGCTCCCCGTCTCTGAGAATAGTTCTGTTTCAGAATAGAGCAGCTGGGACTCCAGTCTACCACCTTAATCTGCGTGAAACTGAAGGGTAGTTCTAACACAGCCTTGTACCAGAAGCTTATACCAGACAGGGAGGCTATAGTCAGAAATAAAATGAACTCAACAACAAAGCAAGGTCAGAGTACATCCCAGTAACCCATGCCAAACTTTGGAAAGATGGCCTCAAATCCCCTGAGACCAATGCCCAGTCCCTGGACCCAGGTCAAGGTGGGGTCTCAATGTGTTAATTCTATGGATTGTGAGCCAGACTGACTTTACTACAGAGCCTACAGAGATTAAAAGGATAATAGAAGAATACTATGAACAACTTATGCCAACAAATTTGATAACCTAGATGAAATGGACCAATTCCTCTAAAGACAAAGCTACCCAAACTCACTCAAGGAGACATAGATAATAGGCCTAAAGAAACTGAACCCATGATTAATAACCTGAAAAAACAAAAGTACCTGGCCCGGGGACATCCCTGGTGCTGCAGTGGTTAAGAATCCGGCTGCCAATTCAGGGGACACAGGTTTGATCCCTGGTCCGGAAAGATCCCACATGCCATGGAGCAACTAAGCCTGTGTGCCGCAAATACTGAGCCTGCGTTCTAGAGCCCGTGTGCCACAACTACTGAGCTCTCATGCCACAACTACTGAAGCCTGCTTGTCTACAGCTCATGCTCTGCAACAAGAGAAGCCACCGCAATGAGAAGCAAGCGCACCACATGAATAGTAGCCCCCGCTCTCCACAACTAGAGAAAGCCCACACGCAGCAACGAAGACCCAACGCAGCCAAAAAAAAAAAAAAAATACCAGGCCCAGATGGCTTCACTGGTGAATTCTACCAAACATTAAAGGGAGAAATGGTACCAATTTTCTACATTCTCTTCCAGAAAATAGAAGCAGAAGGAATGCTTCCTAATTCATTCTATGAGGCCAGCATTACCCTGATACCAACACCAGATAAAGATATTACAAGAAAGGAAAACTACAAACCAATAACTCTCATGAACTTAGATGCAAAAATCCCTGACAAAATATTAGCTAATGAAATTCAACAATGTATAAAATGTATAAATGGAACAGAATAGAGATCTCAAAAATTGACTCACACAAATATAGTCAACTGATCTTTTACAAGGGCAGAAATGCAATAAAATGGAAAGTGAATAGTCTTTTCAACAAGTGGTGCTGTAGCTACCGTACATTCACGTATCAAAAACAAACAAAGAAACAGAAAACTGAGTCTAGATACAGATCTTACACCTTTCACAAAAATTAACTCAAAATGGGTCATAGATCTAAATGTAAAATGCAAAACTTTAAAACTTCTAGAAGATAACATAGAAGAAACTAAGTGATCTTGGGTTTGGCAATGATTTTTTTTGGATAAAACACCAAAAGCATGATCCATGAAGGAAAATTTTGAGAAGTTAGACTTCAGTGTAATTCAAAACTTCTGCTCTGTGAAAGACATTGTTAAGAGAATAAACAAACAAGTCACAGATGGAGGAAAAAATCTTTACAAAACACATATCTGATAAAGGACTTTGTGGAAATAAGTGAAGACCAAGCAAATGAGAAGAGGCAATGACTATTTATTCAGAGTCTGCTGTAGCAGGGAGTGGGCCACCATTACAGTGTCTCACAGAGGCTCAAAGGCAGGGAGAAGATGGGAAAAATTTATTGTGGAGAAATGGGGGCTCAGTGGTTCTCTGATGGAGCTGTGAGCCTGGGGAAGACATCCTGTGTGATTGCTTAGGGGAGCATATTTGGTTTCCTCTGGTTGGTCCTAAGTTGGAAGCAGGAAAAAAAAATTAGGAAAAATTTCAGTTATTAAAAAAAAGTCCTGGCCATTTGGGGTTGATTGTTACCAGGGTTATTACTTGGCTTCCTTTTTGTTGCTAGAGGTAGATGTCTGACTTCCTAGAAGTCCAACTTATAGCAGGATGGCTCCCTGGGCTGGTAACTGTAGATGATGGATTGGTTTTCTGGGCTGATTGCTGCAGGTTGTGGGTCAGAGTTGTATTTTCATACATGGCCTGTCCATTTGTATATTCAGTCTCTCAGCTTCTCTCTAAAAATAGATAAAGAAATCTTAATACTCAGCAACAAGAAAACAAACATCCCAATTAAAAATGAGCAAAAGATCTAAACAGACAGCTTAGCAAAGAAGATATAGAGATAGCAGAAAAGCATATCCATCTCTTATTATGGAACTGCAAATGAAAGTGAACAATGAGATACCACTATACGTCCATTAGAATGGCTAAAATTTAAAAAAAAAAGAAACTGACAACACCAAATGCTGGTAAGGATGTGGAGCAACAGGAACTCTCATTCATTGCTGGTGGGAATGCAAAATGGTGCAGCCACTTTGGAAGACAATTTGGTGGTTTCTTACAAAACTGAACATACTCTCACCATAGAATCTGGCAATTGCACTCCTTGGTATTTATTCAACTGATTGGAAAACTTATGTCCATACAAAAACCTGCACCTGAACGTTTATAGCAGTTTTCATCATAATCTCCCAAAACTGGAAGAAATGAAGGTGTCCTTAAATAGTACATAGATCAGGGAGTTCCCTGGTGGCCTAGGGGTTAGGATTCCAGGCTTTCACTGCTGTGGCCTGGGTTCAATCCCTGGTCGGGGAACTGAGATCCTACAAGCCATGTGGCGTGGCCAAAAAAAAAAAAGGTACATAGATCAATTGTAATGCATCTAGACAGTGGAATATTATTCAGCAACAGCAACAAGAAAAAAAAGTTGTCGAGCAGTGAAAAGACATGGAGAAACCTTAAATGCATATGGCTAAGTGAAAAAAGCCAGTCTGAAAAGGCTACATGGTATATAATTCCAATGATATGACATTCTGGAAAACACCAATCTACAATAAAAAGATCAGTGGTTGCCAGGTGCTTGGCGGGAGGGAGGGATGCAGATGGAGCACAGGCAGTGAGACCATTCTACAGGATCCTGTAGTGATGGATATTTGACATTATGCACTTGTCAAAACCCATAGAACTTTACAGCCCAGAATGACCCTTAGTGTATGCAAATAAAGAATTTAGGTGGTCAAGCGTTCCCAGGAGGGAGCCTTGTGACGAGAGAATCGAACTGTAATACAAATGTGTGACGCAACCTCAGAGAAGGAGAGTGGGAGAAGTTGCTGACCCATGCAACTTCGGAAACGAGCGGTGTCTGTAAGACTAAAGGCAAAAGGAACTGTCCACAAGCACTGTACTCTGGTTGATAAAGTTGCTTTCCATGGAAGTACAGGTTCACAATCTGATGCCACAATCTGTAGGCTGCAATTGAACCATTAAGTAAATGGATGGCAAGTCAGACTTCTCACTGGTGGATGGGAGTCTACAGATAACAAAGGGAGGAGGCTAGGATGGTCCATGTGATAGCGGATTAGAGTTGCGGACTTCAGCATGAACTCGCGTTTAGCGTAATATAGATACAAATGATTACATACAGATTTATTTATAGATAGGTGTATATATATGGATTAGTCTATGCACACATCTCTGTTCTGTCAGTTGAGATGGCCTAGGAGCAATGACGTCCCAGTAGCGGTGAGCACACCTCGTGCCCAGATCTTAGCTTCTAATACCGTTCTCCAATAAAAAGAAACAGGCTTCCATGGAGAAATGGCTGATTCTAGGACTAAGGGCAAGAAATGTCCAAGATGAACCCGTAGTAAGGAAGCGCTTTAAAAAACAAACGCACCCTACGTTGATGGGGGCAGGCTAAAGGGACATGGGGCCAACTCAAGGGACAACAAAATAAACAAAATTTGGACAACAAAATAAACAGCACTGGATCATAATCCAAAGAATAAAATAAATACCCATGGGTCTAAACTGATTAAGATAAATAATTGAATAAGTAAATGGGGGAGGAGACAAATCTCCCATGAAGATGTTACCCAACTGGTTGACCAGACCCATGCTGGGGTCCTAGCTCAGACGGAGACCCCCTGTCTCAGCCAGTGAGGTTCTTTTTCCGATTGGATTCACGCAGCCAATAACGAAGCTGATGCTGAGACTGGAAGGGCACAAGCTTTATTCAATGGCCAAAGAATGGAGAAGTGGGAACCTAGTTCTCAAATCAACTTCTCAACCCAATTTGTGCAGAGACACCACATATATAGGAGGGACGAGGTAAATGGGAGGGAATTGGAAAGAGTGGGAGGAATATTCATGAGTTATCTGAGAACAGGGGTGTGGTTTGGACCCGGAACTGATGCAACGCTCCTTTTCAATCCTTGCATGGGCTTTTCCTGGTTGTTGTCATGGCAACTGCCAACTGTCATGGGACTGGTGAGTGTGTCATTTAGCTAATGCATTATAATGAGCGTATAATGAGGCTCAAAGTCTAATGGAAGTTTAGTCTTCTGCCATTTTGGGCCTAGATGGCTCTACCCAGTTGTTTTTTTCTCTTTGCAGCTTCCTCCTGAAACTTAGATTACGAGTAATTGGTTTCTATTCGAGGGAGAGGTAGGGGCGTGATTCTGGGGTGACAGCCTTGGTAACAAAGAGGAATTTCAAATTTTATGTAGATGCTCTGCCCTCGGGAGGAGGGACACAGCTCCCCACTCTTTAAGTGTGGGCTGCAGAGTGACTTCCTTCCAAAAAGGACAATGCGGAAAGTGAGGAGAAGAGTCACTTTATGGAGGAGAAAGCTGACAAACAGCCCTCAGCCTGATGGTGATCAGTGTCAACATCTACAGGGACACATCACGTTAACAGGAGGTGCACTTGATAATGTGTGATGAGCATGGTACCAGAGTTCTATGATATCTTCCCGAAACCCGTAACACCAGTCAACCATGAAAAAAACATCAGATGCATTCCCATAGAATTTGGAAACAACTGAAAAAATACCTGACCAGTATTCCTCAGGCTGTCAAGGTCATCAAAAACAAGGGCAGTCTGAGATCAACTCTCTCCCACCACTGTGATTTTTTTTACCTACTCAAAACACTTTGACACTTAATGTGTGGGTTTTCCACACCAAGCAATTCTCCAATTTTCTGTGGACATCAACTGGGTGTCCTACAATTTAATTCAGTTTCGACACTCCCTGGAGTTGGTGCTGACCCTACAGGTTAGGGGCTCAGTCCCACAAGACTGCCCCCAATTCAGACGCCAGGCTAATCACAACTCCAGGCCACCCGTACTTCTGGTCAACCAGCCACACATCAGGGGTTCCTATGACTCTGTACTTGGGTTGGATAATTCACTAGAATAGTTCACAGGATTCAGAGACACTTTACTTTCATTTACTAGTTCATTATACAGGACATTACAAAGGACTCAAATGAACAGCCAGATGAAGAGGTGCCTAGGATGAGGTCTGGAAGGATTCTGAGTGTGGGAGTTTCTGTCCCCTCAGAGTGTGGGGTGCAACACTACCCCCCCCCAGCACATGGTTGTGGTCACCAACCAGGAAACTCTCTGAATCCCATTGTTTAGGGATTTTATAGAGGCCCCCTTACGGAGGCATGATTGATTAAATCATTGACCATTGGTGATTAACTCAATCCCCAGCCCCCATGGGCTCCATGGTGTTCAGGTGGGGGTGGGATTGGAAGGGCCCCCTCTCTGATCACACAGCTGGTCCCTCTGGCCACCAGCCCCCATCCTGAAGCCTTCTAGTGGCTCAGCAAGGGTCACCGCATTAGCATAAGCTCAGGTGTGGTTGAAAGGGCTTATTATGAGTAACAAAAGATGCTCCTCCCACATCAGCACTCAGGAAATTGAGGGTTTTAGGAGCTCCCTGCCAGGAACCAGGAACAAGGACTAAATATATATTTCTTATTTTATCACCATTTCACGCTGTCACAGCCAAGAGGAGCCTGAGGAGACTCGATGACTAGATGTTATGTGGAATCCTGGATGGGATCCTGGGACAGAAAAAGACCTTAGGGGAGAACTCAGGAAATCTTAATCAAGTATGAACTTTAGTAAATACTGATATATCCATGCTGGTTCATTAATTTTGGCAGGAGTACTGCACTAATGTAAGATGTGAACAACAGGGAAGCGTGGATTGCATGAGGACGCTCTGTACTGTCTTCTCAATTTTTCTGTCAACCTAAAACTGTTCTAAAAACGAGTCTTCTTTAAAAATTATAAACAACATGCTTTTTGCCAGTGGGTGAAGTCTCTGAAGAATGAGGGGCAGCCCTCACAGAGGCATTTTGCCTGAAATGTGTTGATCTGATAATAACAGAAGGCATTCAAAGGTCTGTATTTAGAATTCCAGTGTCAAGAAAAAACACACATCTCGTCTTCCATGGAGCTGAAACGTTAGTACAACCCATTGTTCACATGTGTTAATTCCAGGATGTAAAAGTCATGCCTGTCCTTTGGCTGAGAAATGGCATGTTTAAGTGTGGGTGGCCTGGAGTGGCTCAATGTCATGGGTCAGGCCCCCCCTACTCCTTGGCAGGAATCCAGGGGGCTACATGCAGAGACCCCCGTCCTCCAAGCCGTGTAGGAAAGATCTGGAATCAGAGAGGCTCGGCCATGGCCTGGCCTCCCAAACCTCCGAGGGTGCATTTCCTCTCCCCTTACAAAACTGGAATAATGGTTTTGTTTTGTTAAGAAAGGTGTGTGAACTAAAATATTGCCTGCCGTATCAGTGAAAAAAGGACGTTGCAGCCATCAAGCCATCACATTACAGCCACCTGGATGGTGAGCCCTGAGGGAACTCAGGATGGAGAGAAATGGGCTGCCCACTGCCCAGCCCATCTAGCAGTCAGCCGCTGTGGCCACCCCTGACTGTGCCCCCAGAAGAGACTCAGGATAGGAAGCACAGGGTGCTGGCCCCAGGTAGCTGAGGTGCACATCGAAGGAGTGCTTTCAGTGAGCCCAGATGCTTGCATCTTCCCATACAGAGAAAAGGGCTAAAGTCCTTAACTTGAGATATCTGGTTTTCTTTTATTAACAGTAATCTTTTGATGTTCTACCTGGTCTTTTGTTGCAAAAAAAAAACCCAAAAAAACAAAAACTCCTATGTATCTTGGATTCCCCCACCCCTTGCCTCTTCGGAACAGTTTTCTCAGCATTATCTGAGACGCTGTGTCCCTGGGCTTGAGTTCTCAGATTTGTCCAATGAATAAAACATAACTCCCAACTTTTAGGTTGTGCATTTTTTTTAGTCAACAGGCGTATCCTCATTGTTAAAAAGTTGAGTAATAGAGGAAACTAAAAACATGTTCTGAGCTCCCTTTCCAGATAATCAGCTTTGTTCAAAGTTTGTTCAGTATCGTAAAGGACAACTCTCTACATGGATGGAGTGAGACATGAATAGAATTACAAATCGTGGGATCATAATTTATAAGAAAAAGCATTGCGTGTCATGGGTTTGCATTTAACAAAACTAAACCAAAGTGAAAACTGAAGGAATGACCGACCTAGGACAAAGTTTTCATCATCCCCCGAGACCACGGCACCAGGAGCTCCTCCTGGAATGATTGTGAAAATCTAACGTGGGCCATTATGTTTCCTTAAACCAAGTGCCTCAAGTTTAGAAGTTACTTCTTGACTCCCAACCCTGCCCACCATCCCTAAGTTTATTAATTTAACTTTATCTTTTTTACATGATCAAATCTGTAGCTTTAACTTCTGCTCCTGACATGGGGTCTCCAATGTGACAGTAACACATCCTCTGAAAGCTCACCCAGGCTTTTGCGGTGGCTTCCGCATCCTTGACTTCTATCACCTTTCAGCCCTTTGTCGTCCGGATTTTGTCCCCTGGAGGTGAAGAGGGCTCATGGGCTGGCTGACCACATCCTTCTTTGTCCAACCTGGAGCACTTCTTCTCTTTAGACTCCTTATTTGGAAATAATTTCAAACTTGTGAAAAAGTTGCAAAAATAAAAATAGTACAAGGAACAGCTATACACCCTTCACCCAGATTCACCTGTTATTTAGTCCATCTGCTTTATCATTTGATCTTTCTCACATGCTCCCTTAAGCTTTCTGAACAATTTGGGGGTGAGTTACACATAAGGTGACCCTTTGAAATATTTCACTGTGTTTCCTAAGAACAGGGGTATTCTCTTACACAACCTCACATGGTCACAACTTCATAAATTTACATCAATATGTTTATCTAATGCACCATCCATATTCCAATTTTATCAGTTGATACCATCACATCCTTTATAGCACCCTTACCCTCTCACACTTGACCACTTTGGGGAGCAAAAATGTGTGCTATTAACAATTATGCTGGACCACAGGGATCCAGAGCTGCCCCAGGCTCTCCAAGATTCCCGCTGTTCTCCTATCGTGGGTCCTGTCTATGCTGTAAGCTCTCATATACAGAGAGTTTCTTTTGCCTTTATTCTTAAAGATAGATTGGAAAAATCCTTGGGTCATACGTTTTTGTTCTCAGAACCTTGCAGCTACTGCCCCCTGATATTTAAATGATGGTTCCTATGATCATTTTTGTATCCTTGAAATTTAATAACTACAGGAGAATGTCCCCAGGACACATGCTCCTTTGAACTACAGATTCAAGCTTAAGGGAAGGAACACGTGTTTTGTTACATTCTAGAGTATTTTTTCTGTCCTGTGTGTTTTGTTCTCTTCGGGAACATCAATTATGCATGTGTTAGATCTTCTTGGTTTGAATTCTGTCCCTACCATTCTTTCAATTATTTTTACACTGTAGATATTTTCACTTGATTTTGTGTGATTTCCTCAAGCTCAAACCCTCTGTCTTTAAAGGTATTTCCGGTTGTGTTTAGTTTTCTCTTCTTTCAGATGTGGCTCTTGTCTCCACAATGATTCTCTATCCCGTCCTTTTCTGAGCTTGGATGCTCACGGCTTCTGTTACATTTATCGTCTCCTCTTTGAAACCACACGTGTCTTCCTTGAGCCCCTCCCCCTCAGGGAGATCAGGTTGTCTTGAAGCAATAGAAGCCTTTTGGTCTCAATGTCCCTATGTTTCTTGGGGTAATTCTTCTTGTGGATATTCTTCATCAGTCTTTTATACAAGATCCTTTTTATCTTAATGTGTTTTTTTAAATAATTTTTTTCTTTTTTAAAAAATTTTATTTATTTTTGGCTGCGTTGGGTCTTCATTGCTGTGCGCAGGCTTTCTCTAGTTGAGGCAAGTGGGGGTTACTCTTCGTTGTGGTGCGCAGGCTTCTCATTGCAGTGGCCTCTCTTGTTGTGGAGCACAGGTTCTAGGTGCGTGGGCTTCAGTAGTTGTGGCACACGGGCTCAGTAGTTGTGGCTCATGGGCTCTAGAGCACAGGCTCAGTAGCTGTGGCTGATGGGCTCTAGAGCGCAGGCTCAGTAGTTGTGGCACACGGGCTTAGTTGCTCCATGGCATGTGGGATCTTCCTGGACCAGGGCTCGAACTTGTGTCCCCTGCATTAGACGGATTCTTAACCACTGCGCCACCAGGGAAGCCCTTATCTTATGTTTTGAAGTATTCATGTACAGGTGTGACGTTGCTTCCATTGTAATAACTCTTCTGTAACACAAATGGGTTTTCTGTGAAGTGTGTGTTGACACTCAGCTGGCCAAGCTGCACTCAGCCTGGTTTTCCCAAACACCCTCTCCCATCACCTTTCTTTCCCCATAGACATACTCCCCTTCAGCCTTCAGTTTGGGCAGGTGACTCAGATGCACTCAGGTGACAGCCCCTGCTATGGTCTGCAGGTTTGTGTCCCTCACATTCATATGTTGAAATCCTAACCCTCAAAGGTGATGGTGTGAGGAGGTGAGCCTTTGGGCGATGCTTAAGTCATGAGGATGGAGCCCTCATAAATGGGATTAGTGCCCTTATAAAAGGCTCCTGAGGGCTCCCCAGCCCCTTCTGCCAAGTGAGGACGTGAGGAGTCTGCCACCCAAAAGAGGCCCTAACCCAGCCACACTGGCACCCTGATCTCAGACGTCCAGCCTCCAGGCTGTGAGGAATAAATTCCTGTTGTTTATAAGGCACCCAGTTTATGGTATTTTGTTATAGCAGCCTGAACGGACTAAGCCAGCCCTTATGCAGTCAGTGGATGGCCATTATTATTAACATCTTCAGTGTCTTCCAGAGTTTCTTCAGGCAATCATAAGCGCACCTGAATATATTTTATTTCCCCGTTTTGATGCAAGAGGCAGACCACTGTACTCCTTTGCATGCGTTGTTCAATTTGCCATCAGAAGCTACGCTGCAGTGGCCGGCCTTCTGCATCTGCTGCTATGCATGTTCAGAACTGTATTTATAGATGGCATTTCCCAAATGGCCATTTGCCAGGTTGCCCTCCACAGGGGCTGCCCCCGTGTGCTCACACCAGCAGCTTCAGGAGTGCCTCGCCCAGGCAGGGCTACCACGCTGGATCTTAACGTGGAGCACATTGGTTTAAATCGAAGTGAGATGCACGTATGTTAAGTGTACAGTTTGAGGAGTGTGACAAATGCATCTCTGGTATCACCCACACCTGTGAAGACACTGAAGACGCCCCCCACTCCCCGGAGAGATGCTCCCGTCCCTTCCCATTCAGCCTCCCCCACCCGGAGGCAACTGCGGTTCTAGACCTTTCACTGTGACCGTTCCATCTGGCTGGATGGAGTCACCAAAGATTCCTTTGTGTCACAGCCGCCTGTGAGGCTCAGACGCGTCCTTTACGGGCACTTCGTGCCTCTGCTTTGCTCATGGACCACTCGCTGTACGGATGGCCCACAGGGTGTTTATCCACTCCCCTGCTGATGGATGTTGGGGCAGTTTCCTTTTCGGCCATGAGCGTTCATAGGCGGATCTGTGTGTAGACATGTTTGTTTCTCCTGGGAGAGGAGTGGCGGTCACAGAGGTGCGTGCTGCCTTAGCGGGGCCGCCAGGTGACATCCCAGTGAGTGTGCCCTTTAACCACCTCCCCCCCGCCCCTTGCTGCCCTTGATACCCTGTCCATCAACTGTGCCACGTTGCCCCACGTTCTCACCACCACTTTGTGTCCTGGGTCCCTTCACTCTGGCTGTTCAGTTGGTCTGTGCAGGTGTGTCAGGTACCTGGGTCTCCTTTCACCTGGTCACCTGTAGCTGTTGTCTCTTGTGAGATGGACATTTTAAAGGAATAAGCCCTTTTCACTTTTTTTTTTTTTTCCAGTTTGCTTTTTTTTTTTTTTTAAAGAAATTCACGTTCTTTTATTTATTTATTTATGACTGTGTTGAGTCTTCGTTTCTGTGCGAGGGCTTTCTCTAGTTGCGGCAAGTGGGGACCACTCTTCATCGTGGTGCGCGGGCCTCTCACCGTCGCGGCCTCTCTTGTTGCGGAGCACAGGCTCCAGACGCGCAGGCTCAGTAATTGTGGCTCACGGGCCCAGTTGCTCCGTGGCATGTGGGATCTTCCCAGACCAGGGCTCGAACCCGTGTCCCCTGCATTGGCAGGCAGATTCTCAACCACTGCGCCACCAGGGAAGCCCCCTTTTCACTTTTTTAAAAATAAGAATGCTCTTCCTTTTGGGTTTGTCTGAGAGTCGCTGTGGAGGGGGTGAGCTCACTGGAGACGGGAGCGGGGGGAGATCGTGGGTGGCGCACGGCCACTGTGGGACGGTCACACGTGGGCGAGGCACCATCGCTGGGTCGTGGGGTGTTTTGAACCGGGCTCATCAGCTGCATGAGGACACAGAGAAGCGAGGGAGCAGATTCACCAGGGGCTGGGGTGTTCCCAGCTGGGAATGTGAAGGAACAAGGCAGCAGAGATCGTGGAGCTGGAGAGGCCTCCCTGGAGCCCCAGCGGGTGGGCGGGAAGCGGGGCGGGCTGAGAGCAGCGGCACACACTGACCTTGGGGGCTCTCGGCCCCTTGACCTGTCTGCTCACTGCCAAGCCCACACCTGGACGTTGCCATCATCCTGGACTAAGGTCCAGAGCCCCACACGGGTGCCTGGGATGACGCAGAGCCTGGGCTGGGGTGGGCGTGGCTGGTAGGTCAGGGGACATGAAGGTTTGGGGTTTTCCACCACCCCTCGCCCCACCCCTTGGACTTAGGGTTTTGAGGGGGGTTTGGTCCTCCCGGCTCCCCAGCACTTGAGATGAGACCATCCTGGATCCAATGACAAGGGTCCTTATAACACGCGGAGGACAGACTCACAAAAGAGGTCGTGTGGGGATGGAGGGACCTGGCCACAAGCCCAGGGACGCCTGGAGCCACCAGAAGCTGGAAGAGGCAGGAAGGACCCTCCCCTCCAGCCTTCGGAGGGAGGCTGGCCTTGCTGACACCTTGATTTTGGACTTCTGGCCTCAGAGCGGCAAGAGGATGAATGTGTGCTGTTGGGAGCCCCGCGGTGAACAGTCATTTCCTGCGGGGCCCAGGGGCCGGCACAGAGCAGCAGCGGGTGCCCGGCTCCGCCTCCTGTTCACAGTTAGGGGTTCACGGAAGGGACCCCACCACACCTGTGCCAAGGCAGCCTCCGGGCTCTGGGTTCCAAGGGCGACAGGGAGCCCCCGGGCTGCTGTGAAGGTGGTGGCCGTGCACACACCATGCGGGGGAAGGTGCCCGGCTGCCCAGGAGGCCCGCAGAGCCTGGTGCGCCCGCGTGGCGCTGTCGAAGCGGCCGCCACAGGCCCCACGGCCGGCTTTCAAGCCTGGGCTGCTTTGTTTCCTACGGGACTCAGCTGCTCTGAGGCAACAGCTTGAAGCTGTTTGCATGTTTGTGCTGTTGGTACACCGCCCTCATTCCCTGCATAGCTGGCCTGCCACCCTCCCCGCCCCCCGGGGAGGCCCAGCAGGTGCCGCCATCAGCGGAAAATGGCTTTCGCCGCAACAGCTGCGCTCAGGTATTCCCCGACCTGGTGTTTACCGGGAGGGGAGGACGGAGACTGGACAGTTCCAGCCCTGCCTCCCGCCAGCCTTGACCCGGGCAAGCCCGGAACCTCTGAGCCTCTCCCGGCTCCCCAGCGCTCGAGATGAGACCATCTGGAGCCTCCTCTGGGCTCCCACACGGGGGTGACAAGAACAGGGCTTGGCCCAGTGGCCGCAGCAGCCCCGGCAAGTTGCACGCGTGAGGTGGTGTCGACCCTCCCAGGCGCCCGGGACCACAGGACAGGAGTGCAGCCCCTCCTCACAGGCAATCGTGACCCCCTAAGGGTGTGACCCATCCCCCTGACACACCTTCCAGACCACATCCCTGTTCCCCCACCCGAGGGGCAGTGATCCCGGGCCAGCTGAGAGGTGGGGCGCAGAGCCGTCCAGTGACTTTCCCGCCGTCCCTGGGCTACGACTGGGGACCCCAGGGCTGGCACAGAGGCTCTGCCCACCACAGCCCCCAGGGAAAGGCCAGTCATCCTTGTCATTCTGTTCTCACCCAGCCCTCAAGGAGGGGTTAAGAATCAGAGAGCTGGTCTTACCAGAAAGTGATCCCGTAGCCGTGACCGGACTGGCATCGTGGGGTCACTGGCTGACACAGAGCCCTGACCCAGGCCTCGGCCATCACCGAGCGAGCTGGCAGCCCTCTGGGCCAAGCCGCTCTTTGCAGACCCCTTTCCCCCCAAGTGGAGCTGGTGAGCCTGTAGGTCCTGGGACCACCAGAGCGGGCCTCCCTAGGGCCAGCCAATCAGAGGCTCCTACAGACAATGGGGAATGACCACCAGAACCCCTGGGAACACGCAGATGGCCAGGCCAGGTCTCCTCCCAGCCAATCCGACAGGCCCATGCAAATGAGGCACTGTGATGTCACGAGTCTCCACCCCAGCAGCCCTTGAGAAAGGAGGGGGTGGTGATGGAGAAGTAGGTCCTGCGGGGGGCGGAGGGGCCAGGCCCACACACAACCTGCCCACCTGGGTTCACCAGGATGCTGTGCCCGGCTGGACCTTCGGGGTGAGGAACTGGGCCTGGTCCCAGCGGGAGAGCGCGTGTTACTAGAGCGGGTTCCCTGCTATGGCTGGAGCCTCTTCTGCTCCCCGCCTCTCGCCTCTCAGTGCAGGGGACTGAGGGCACCCCGGACAAG
This sequence comes from Balaenoptera ricei, assembly GCF_028023285.1. NCBI lineage: Eukaryota > Metazoa > Chordata > Mammalia > Artiodactyla > Balaenopteridae > Balaenoptera > Balaenoptera ricei. Next base: position 187,091,631 of record NC_082640.1, on the reverse strand, counting down.
TCCAGAAAAGGGACCGGTAAAGGCCCCAGCCCTGTCTCCCTCTGGGAGGCCACCTGGAGAAGGTGGGGGGCGTAAAAGTGGGGGGGCCGGTAGAGAGGGCGGGCGGAGACTTGTGGCCTGGAGGCCTCAGTGAGGAACTCAGGCGCAGATGGGACCTCGCCCAGAGGGAAGATTTATCCTCTCAAAACACGGCAGCAGCCTGAGGAGAGAAGGGCCTCAGCCAGGGAGGGGGTGAGATGGCTGGGGCCGGGCCGGGACCCTCTGGCGCTGGTGGGGCTGGGCCTTCACTGCTCTGAGGAGATAAGGCAGAGCGGCCCAGTCGTCCTCTGAGAATGACCCAAGGATGCTCCGTTTTGTCTGGCCCAGCAGTCTGGCTCCAAACGCCTGCCCTGAGGATACGTCCCGTTCCCGCGACTCTCCCTAAAAACTCTGCCTCGAGAGGCAGGGCTCGGGGACCTCGAGAGCTGCAGGCGTAGTGTTCTGACTCTGCAGCTCTGGCCGGAGATTCAAGAGGCTCTGCAAACCCCAAATTAGATGAAAACAAGCAGAACAAACAAAATCTCCTGGGTAAATTATATTAAAACGCAGAAAACAAGAGACAAGGAGAAACTCGCTGAAGTCCCTGGAAGAGACAGATAATCTGTTAAAAAGCAGCAAATACCCACCACTGGCTTCTCCACAGAGACGCTGGAGCCCAGAAGACAACGAGATGTTATCTTGAAAGGACGGAGGGGAACAACTCAAAATTGAATTCTCCCTGCGGAAAATACTCTGCATGAATACAGGTGAATAAAACACATTTTCAGACAAATTTGCCATCAGCCGTCCTTCGCTAAGAGAAACACTAAAGGGAATTCTCAGGGCAGAAGGAAACTGAGTCCGAAAGGAAGGTGAGTCGGGATCCGGGTGCCGCTCAGAGCTGCCTTCGCCCCACTGTTTGAGGACGGCAATGTTCCGTAAAAACGACTTACTGGGTAGAAAGGGGGTTGCTGCTGAGGGGCGGGGGGAGAAGTCTACAGTGAAACAGCAGGGACAGGCGGTGCCTCCCAGGGGAAGGGGCAGATGGGGGGGGCGCCTCCCCTCGCCCCGGCTGAGAGCAAGGCCTCCAGGAGGGGGTGTGGCTGTACCGCCCGAGAAAGGGGCCCCGGGGGTGGTGCCTCAGCTGGGAATCGGGCTGGTTTCTGCTGTTTGCTCATTACGCTGGGTCTAAGTCGGGGAGGCAGTGCTGGTCCCTCCTCCCCACACTCCTCCCCACGCTGGCCACTTGAAGCCAGCACAGGGGCGGCTGGGCCAGGGCTGATGGATTCACATGCGCAGGGTGGGATTTCCGGCCTGGTTGTTAAGAGCCTCCTCTGCAGTGGATGCCCTTTGCTGGGCAACCTTCACAGCCTGTGTCCTTCGAGAGGTTCCACACACGTGTCTCTTTCCCAGGCTTCCTGGTCACTAATCCTCCAGTTCTGTTCCTCCAGGTCCCCGACCATGCAGCCAATCTGGTAGCAGCTGCCCGTAACTCAGTGTAGATCTGGACCTTTGGATGCCTCTCTCATATATAGCCCAAACATACTGCTCCAAGTTCTGCCACCCGGAGAAGGTTCCTTCGCTGTGTCCGGGGCCACCCTGAGTGGGGCTGCAGCTCTGTCTGCTTGTGGACGGTACCAGCAAATCATGCAGACCCGTCTGTAAACCGGGCTCAGCTTTTGTCCCCCTCCATCAGCGGGTTGTAAGGAACGTCCCAGGGTGCCATCGGCAGAACCAAGGAGGTCATGCGGCTGAAGTCTGCGCGGAAGGGGGTCTGAGCCCCTAACGCACCCCCTCGCTCACAAACCCCAGACCTGCCGGAGCGCGGCTCTTACGCACCGTTCCTAGTTGGCGCTGGCTGCCTGACCAGGATCTGCCCTACGGCCGGGTGGGTCAGGCATCTCCTGATGTCTCATGGTGAGGTCCGCCCAGCAAATCAGAAGCTATTTCTCAAAAGGAGAGGAGTTACCTGCAGAAGAGGGGATGGATGTGCTCCGAAATCCTCCACTGCTGCGCCGTGGTTCTCCGGTTGGTGTTTGCCAGAGACCGCGTGCAGCGCCCCTACGGCTACGAGCACTCAGGGATGTTGGATTATCCGCGTCACAGGGTCATGGGACAGAGCAGCCAGTGCTGCATCCTGGACCTGCTGCGTCCTTGTCTCTCGCTCCTGGTCCCACCGACACTACAGCCTTGCAGGCGACGCTCTCGGTAGAGGAGAGCAGCGCCTTCAAACTGATGGTGTGAGGCACAGCGTGCCGTATTCCACCTTGGAGGGAACGTCTTGGAGCCTCCAGACACTTCACTGACACGGCCCTGAGGTTCTGTGGGGTTTATTGCCTATCTTCCTAAGGCATTTAGAGCTCTTCCCACTTCCTGGTCGGATGCAGTCGGCATGACACCATCCGCGTGGTGGGCCAGTGATGCTCTGTGAGGGGGGACATCTCCGGTCCTGTCGCGGCAGAGCAGAGAATGGATGCGGTCCTGGGGCGAGGCGGTGAGTGCTCACCACCGGCCCTGCCAGGTAAAACCGCGCTCTGGTCAGCCTTTCAAATTGCTGGGGAGAAAAAGACATTACCAGGTCAACAGTGGCATCCCAAGTGTGAGGGGCTATGCCTGTTTGCTCCGGTAAAGGTACGGTGAACACTCACGGGGCAGCAGGTGCGAGGGATGGACCATCTGAGTGAGTTTACAGAGGTGCACGGTCTTTCTTCAGGATCCGTCAGCGTCTGCACGGGCCGTACGCGTGAATGAAGCGTGTTGGGGGGCGTTAGGCATGTTGCTGCTGCTGCTTTCAAGCCTTTGATGAGGCACTAATCTCCGCAGTCCCTCCAGGGACGTGGCGTTTCTTCTGATCTCCGTCTGGATGGAGACGAAGTGGCGGGGTTCCCACTCAGCCCCTCCCGCCACACTGAGGAAGGAATAATGGAATCGCTGTAATGACCGCCTGCCCATGGGTCAGAGAACGAATATGGGGATTTTGCCTGTTGCCAAGTACATCGACCCCAACAAGCCGTGCCGGACCCGGGAAATAACCCAAGGGTGGCTGCGTGGACAGCTTACCGCTGGGTCAGCCCCGAGCCGCTTCCCCGCCAATTACCTGACCGCTGCCAGTTCTCTCCTCGACTGCCGGGCTGAGGTCACGTCTTGGGCTCCCAGAATTATTGTCGGTTCAGAGCCGGTGTTCAAAAGGCTGAGTATTTAGTTCCTGCAGTTCAGTTACTCCAGCAAATGGTGGCAGGTCCCTTGGGAAAGGTTTGGGGCGTATGTGCAGTGGGTTCTTGCAGGAGCTGCCTTCAGGGACCTTGGGGCTGTGACCTGACCTCGGCATAGGAACGGGTTCAAGACTAGTAAGGATGGTCCAGTGTCAAGCGATCTCAGAGTGACCCAGGGGTCCTCATGACAAGCTTCTGGGTCCCAATCTTTTCTAATCACTGCTGAACATTTAACAATAAACTTGGCAAGACTGGATTCAACTGATGTCGTAATTCAGCAAGCTGCAAAAGTAGATTTTATGATTTTGATTTACAGAAAAATTGTGAAGACAGTACATAGGGTTCCCATGGACCCCACATTCATTTTCCCTTACATCAACATCTTACAGCAATGGGGTGCGTCTGTTACAATTAATAAGCCAGTATGGATACACTGTTATTAACCCAAGTCCACACTTTATTCAGATTCCTGAGCTTTCCCTCATGCTTCTCTCCTGCTCCGGGATCCCACCCAGGACACTCCATCACAGCTACACTGTCTCCTTAGGCTCCTCTTGGCTGCGACACTTTCTTAGGTTTCCCTTGTTCTGGTGACTTGCCAGTGTTGAGAACAGCTCAGGTGTCCTGTGGGATGCTCCTCAGGTGGGGTTTGGCTGATGTTTTTCTCATGATTAGACTGAGGGATCGAGTGCTTTTTTGGGGAGGAAAAGCCCAGAAGTGAAGCGCCTTCTCATGACATCACATTGGTCACCATGACGTGGCACAGCATGTGACACGTGGTGAGTGGCATGGTCAGGTTTCTCAGTGGGAAGTGACTCCCCTACCTCCTGTTCACACTGTCCTGTGGGAGGGGTCCCTGGGCTGCCCACATCTCAGGACGGGGAGCTGGGCTCTACCTCAGGTGGGTATTTAGAGTCTTCTCCTTGTCCCAGTTTATGTATGTGATCATTTTGATATCAATAGGACTTTATGGAGATTTTATACTTTGGGTTAAAATCCAGCACTGTATTCAGTTACTCATGTTTTTCCAGCTTTGCCCACTGGGAGCTCTTCGATGACTCCTGTGTCCCTTTGCCATGCCCCACCTGTGTGTGTGTGTGTGTGTGTGTGTGTGTGATGTGTGTGGTGTGTGTGTGTGTGTGTGTGTGATGTGTGTGGTGTGTGTGTGTGTGAGATGTGTGTGTGTGTGGTGTGTGTGTGTGTGTGTGTGTGCGGTGAGCATCTCCTTGCTCTCAGGCGCTACAAGACGTTCTGTTCCAATTCCCAGCAGTATCAGCCCAATGGCTGCGAGGATGAAGAACTCTTCTCAGGCTGTTTTTCACCCCAGGGCCTGAACTGAGGGTTAAGAACCCTTGCTTGTGATTTTCTTTCTCCAGCTGCCCCGGGCGTCACACCCCGGTCCCGCCGGGCACATTACTGCCCTCGGAGTCAGGTGCGGCAGCCTCCGGCTCCCTCCTGGAGGGTGGCATCCCAGAATAACCAGAAGCACGTTTCCTCTGCGTGTCTGAGCTGCAGCCTTGAGGGGCACAGCCCCACGTGACCACCTGGGGAGAGGTCCAGGTCTGTTCACTGAAGACAGCAGGTCCCAGAACTCTGGGGAGAACAGGACTTTACTCTGAAGGTTCTGACCAAGGGGCTGAGATTCAGCGACACCAAACCCCCAGTGGGTGTGAGATGTTGCACATGTGGGTTTTCAAAGGAAATATCTGAAAACCGGTTCCGGGCTCTACCGACTCAGGCACCGCAACACAAGGAATGCCAGGGGGTCCAGGGTGGAGTCCGCTGGAGTCCCAGCCCTGTGTTCCTTGATGAGAGACGGGCCGGGGTGGAGGGGGCCCCAGTGGGCTCGCCTGGCCTTGAGCTGGGTCCCTGGGTTTGGGAGACCGGGACATGGGGGCTGACTACCCCCCAAGTAGGCTGGGGGCAGAGGAGCTGGCCCACCTCGCAGAGAAGAGGCTCCCGGCTGGGAAAGTAAGACCCCCGATCCCCGCAGGTGAGGCGGGGGAGTGTGGATGTCCCCCCAAGCCGCCGTGGCCCGTCAGGAGACAGGGGTAGGCCCTCCTGGCAGAGGCGGGACTTAGGCCGCTGGAGGAGGGGCGCGGGGTGAGGAGGCGCAGGGAAGACAGCAAGATCTGCCGTCCCCAGGCCCGGGGTGCTGGTCGTCAGCCAGCGCTACAATCTGAGGGTGTGTTCACGATGAAAGCGGCCGGGGGCCACCTGCACGAGGGAGCAGTAACGTCTTGAGACACCGGGGTTTTCCCTTGGGGAGGAGGAAGGCCGCCCACCGTGCACGCGCGCAGGTGGCGGTGCAACGACGCGGCTGCGCCTGGATAAGCCCCGCGCGGGGGGCGTGTTTACTACGCGGTTACGCCCCGCCCCCCGCCGAACCGCTTCTTGAAACCAACCGACGAGAAAGACGAAGCCGCCCCCCTGGGTGCATGTACAGCCCGGGAAGGAGAAAGGGTGGCGGGGGGCGCGCGCGTTACCCCATGGGGCGCAGGGGAGGGCGCGGGGCGGGAGGCTGCTTTCTCCTCTCCACCTCGCTCGTTCCCATTGTTGCAGGAGCACGTGTTCTTCCACGTGGAGAGCTGGACTCTACCCTCAACCCCAACCGCGAAGGCTGCCCTCACGCGCACACCCGGGGCTCCATCCTCCCGCAGCCTGCGGGGCGGACCCGACACGCACACCTCACAGCCCGCCCTCGGCTCCCGGCTTCGCTTGGTACGGTGACGGCCCCCAAGTGAGGAAGCGCTGGGCTCTGGTTCCAGGACCCACTGTCTCTGGGGTTCCCACCCGCCTCTGTTTCTTCGTGGGGTGTCACCTTTTCCATCTCGATATCCAGGAAGGTCCTCAGTGCTTCTCTCCTCGTTCCTGCCTTTCCCCGAGGGCACTGCTCCCTGGCCCTCTAGGACCACCCATTCCCTCCACCTGACCCAACTCCGCCTCCTCTGCCTCTCTCCCCTCATGGTCCCCCCCTTCCTGCTCCTCCAGCGGCGTTTGGTACATTCACAGTGTCGTACAACTGCCACCACTATCCAGCTCCAAACCAGTACTGACACCCCGTAAAGAAACGCCCTACCCATTAAGCGGTCCCTCCCCCTCCCCCAGTCCCTGGGGACCCCCAGCCCCTTTTCTGTCTGTGGATTTGCCTGTCCTAGATTTCTCGTATAAGTGGAGTCACACAATATGTGGACTGTTGTGTCTGGCTTCTTGCAGCATGATGTCCTCGAGGTTCATCCACAATGCAGCATGTGCCAGAATTTCCTCCCTTTTTATGGCTGAATAATATTCCCTTGTATGGATAGACCATGGTCTCTTGACTGATCTGTCCAATGATGGATATTTGGGTCAGAGGGAGCGTCTTAAAGCACAGCATTCGGTAAAGCCTCTCTTGGTTAAAACCTTCCAGGGCATGGCAAGATCCACAAGATCCTGTGTAGTCCCCCTTGGGGACCCCTGGGGACCCTCCTACACCCCCGGCCCAGTCCTCTCGGGCTCCACGCCCACTGCCATCTTCCTGTCCCTGCAACTCACATGCTCTGTGCCGCCTCCATTTCCCACACGCTCCTCCGCCCTTTCCCCCGACAGGGTTGTCCTCTTCCTCTGAGTCCCCATCTGAACGTCACTTCAGGGTATGGCGCCCCCCTGCCCCAGCCACACTGTGCCCGCCACACGCACCGACTGTGGACCCTGTCGAAGCCCAGCCGCGTGGCCGACTTCCCCGCTCTCCTGCCTCCGCAGCCCTGAGCCCATCAGGGGGAGCGACAGCCCGGCGGGTCTTGGCATCCCCCCAGCGTGCTCTGCCAGGGTGCCTGGCACAGGGCGGGCGTCCACCGTGGGGTGTGTGCGTTCCTGGAGGGTGGTGTCTGGGAACGCACGAGGGACGTCAGGTAGCAGAGCTTTATCACGGCCGCGCTGCTCCTACTTGGCATCTGATCTAAGCTGGCATCTGGTATCAACTACTAAGTTTCTATCCAGTTGGCCTGTGCACATAATTGGTCTATACCCACCCCAGAGAATATGACATATTTTTATTTTTAAAAAATCAATAAATCATTTCCGGGGCTGTCACCAGCAATTATGCGACTGCATTAACCCCCTGACTGCCAAGAGGGTGATGTTTTCACCCCTTAATCTCAAGTCCCTGGAGCACAGGGCTAGGTAGCCGCTTTGGGTGGGAGCTGATGTACTGAATTTCTGGACGACCCTCGAGGGCTGAGGCCCTTCTGCTCAGAGGTGGCCGCCAGCCACTGTATCTGTGTGAACCTGGTCCAGGCTGGACAGCCACCAGGGGCTGGTGGTCCCAAGACCCATCTGAAACCCCCGGATTCTTGCTCCTGGGGATGAAGAGATGCTGCACGACCAAAGTCCACCAAAGCCTTGCTGCTGTGAGGGGTTGTGGTGGACCACGGGGGGTAGTTCAGCCTCCGTCAGCCGGGTCCTGCACCATCGCCACCTTCTCCAAAACATCTGGCTTCTTAGGGCCCGCTGAGTCCCTGGTCCTCCCATCCTGTGAGACTCCGCACAAGCCCCTCCTCCCTGGAGGCCTTCCAGAACGTTCCAGCCCCGGATTCTTTCTTGGCCCCAGCACCCTTGTGCTTTGGCGAGCGTGCCGCAGCTCAGGGTGCTCGCTCCTAGACGCTCGCTCTCAGCAGCGGCGAGGGTTTTCTTTTGGCCACGCCTCCTCCCCAGGCCTGGCGGGGTGTCAGGGCCCCTGAGCCAACTAATGCCTGGGGGACGGTCTGAACATGTGCCCACCGCGCCCACTCCCAGTTAGCTGCCCTGGAGGGCAGAGTTATCACAGGAGAAGACCGTCCCCCTACCACGCATCTTTGGCTTTGAAACACGGTAGATGTTTTGGCAACAGATTTGCCTTCTTAATTATGTCTCTCAGGCTGGTATTTCAATCAGTTTGCGTTCCCTGAGCATATGCCAGCTTCCAGAATATATCCATCTCTGAGGGTGGCTGGAGACTGCCCCTCCCACGCCTTAGCCCTTGTCCCTGTGGGCCTGGAGGAGGCCGAAGCCACCCCAGCCAGGTCCCCTGTCTCCGTCCTCCATCCCCGTGGTGCCTGGCCCTGTACAGAGCGCAGGGGGTGCCCCGCCCCTTGGCCTGGCGTTCAAGGCCCCACCATCTGGCTCAGGTTGTCTCCCCGCTCCGCACACGACCGGCCTCCCCACCATCATGATGCCCCCGCAGTGCTCTTCTCAGCCACCCAACACCTGTCTGCTTCCTGTGCTTTGATTTCTTTTGATCTTTTTCCCCTGACATCCTCGGCTCCCCGAGGGCCCCTGAGAGCCCCCAGTGCCTGGAGCTGACCTGCGGTCCCCCTGGCAGACCTCCTGCTGGCCTGGACCGGGTGGCGGGCGATTGATCCATACACCACAACCCTGGGGGAGGAAGCTGGGCTGAGTCTTCCCGGATCTTGCACGGAGTCCACTGTCCCATGTTCTGGGCAAGAACAGTTGACGAGGGTCCGAGTGGGGCCTGACCTGCTCCAGCCCGGGCGCCCACCTCAGACACAGACTCTCCACCACGGTGTGGACGTCAGGAAATACTGTTTCCTGAGTTGGAAATGGCTCTGCTCGTTTAAATACATTGAACACAAATGCCAGTCAGGGGAACACAGGATAAATGTGGGCTCATCCAGTAACCGCCCTAACTGACATGGGTCTGTTTTCACACTCACATTTCAGAAAAGTGCCTGGAAAGACCTGGAAGGTGTTCATCAAACCCAGAGCAGAAATACCTCTGGGGAAGACCTGGGGCTGGGAGACTCTCACGTTGAAATACTAAGCCTGTTTCATGTGTTATTTTTATATTTTAAAATAAATACTGTTGAAACAAACACAACTTCAAAAGCAACACGTTAAAATAAAGTCTCGTTAGTCAACGCTGCTGTGTCCCTTTGCACCCTGGGACCTGCACACAGTGTGGAGGCCGGATGCGAGGGCGGCCCGGCCCCTCTGGCGGCTGGATTCCGTGCCCACCGACCCCAGCTGCACAAGTGCATTTATTCCTCTGTCCACCGCGTCCGGGGCCCCCGCCCCCTGGGTGCCAGGCTGTGGACTGCATCCTGGGGGTAGGGGGTGTAGGGGGGGGTGGGTCTGAGTACCACGTGGTGACACGCACCGGGCTGGGGTGCTGGAGCTGAGCGATGGGGCCGGGAACGTGCAGAGCAGGGGGAGGGGGAGGGTCTGGTGGCCTCGCCAGGTGCGGGCCGGGGCGCCAGCTGCCTCTGCTGGCTGGGCCCGGCTCCTTCTCACCACGCAGTGGAATCGGCTGCACAGGCACCAGCCAAGGTCTTGGCTGGGCGCAGAGCTGGTGGTGCCAGACCCAGCTCGGAGCCAGGAGCCCCTGGCAAGGCCCGCAGGACATATTGAGCCCTAAACACGCAGACGGCAGCCTGCGCAGATGGGCCTCTGCTTGCCAGAGGAAACGGTGGTGGAATGTGAGGTGTGGGGCGTCCAACCCCCCAGCCGCCCTGCCCCTCCCCTGCCTCCTGGGGGGCTCTGGAGCAGCCTCAGAGACGCCCTGCAATGTCCTCTCCCCCGGGCGGCACTTTTTGGGGACCCTCTGCCTTCTCCCCACCCTCCCGTGCCTGTCATTTGTCCAAAACAATCGGTCCCTACATTTGAGCCCCTGAATCAAATCTCTTTTGCAATTTGTCAAATGCAGAGGAGCCAGCAGAAGGGAAAGGAAGTCATTTGATTCTATTATGTGGAAATTAGCCTGAAACAGAGGCTGTTCGCCCGTTTGAGCAATTTCTCTCCATTTGTTTCGGGAGAAAATTGCCTGTGCGTCCTCAGCTGGCCTGAGCCGGCTCCTCTCCCCAGGCCGGGAGGGACGGAGGCCGCAGCCATCAGCAGAGGTGGGAGATCAGGGGCTTCCCGCTGCTGCCCGTGAAAGGGCCCGGGCCGGTGGGAAGGGACAGGCCCACCCAGTCCCTGTCTGCCACGGAGACTGTCGCCATGGCTCTTGGATGGCCAGGAGCTGGGTTCCCTGCAGGATGGGCCCTGCCAGGCTCCCGCGTGGAGAGGTCTCAGGTGGGCGGAGGGTGGGAGGAGGGAAGCTGCACCCGAGGGGACCCTGGGGGGGACAGGAGTGCTGGAGGTGGGGCTGGAGGGGCAGGGACTCCAGAGGGAGGGTCCAGCTAGAGGCACAGAGAGGCTGTGTGTTTGGAAAAGGTCAGAAGTTGGGTAAGACCAGGATGCGGAGGCCCATGCGCATTCTATACCCTTCGGGGGCGGGGGGACAGCCACCCACCCTGGGGCCCAGCCCGACGCTGCTGCAGGGGGCACGGAGTCTGGGGGGGAGGCGCGAGGAGTGATGTGCTGCAGGCCGCCGCCCCGCCCGGGCCTCCTGTGGCCAGACTCCGGGCAGATGCTGTGTGTGTGCGCTGCCCGGGGCCCCTGCCCCAGTGCTGGGGAGGTACTCCTCAGTCCCCGGTTACGGAGGGGACTGAGCTTCAGCCACGGGCCACCGAGTGGGCGCACTAATTCACACTCAGGTCCCGCTGACCCCCAAGCCCACCACCCAAGGGATCTGAGCAAAGGCACGGGGTGCAGCTGGGCCATCGGGGGCACTGTCGAGAGTCGGGGCGGAGACTCAGGGCCAGAAGACCCAGGTGGAGTCAGAGACCAACCCCTGTACTTGGCCCTGTCCACGGGGAGGGGTAACCCTTCCACACCACGGCCATATCCTTTTTGGGGGCCGTCTTGTTTTTTTATGAAATGAAATTTAAGTGAAGTGCAATGCACAGATCTCAAGGGTCCGTTTTGACAAATACGTGCACGCGTGGGACCAGCTCCCCAGTCAAGCTGCAGGCCGCCTCCGTCTCCCAGAAGTGGGCTGCTCCACCCACAGGCCACCAATGCTCTGATTTTGTTAGTTTGGTTTTGCCTGTACCGGATCTCAAGTAAATGGAATTATACGGCGTGCATCCTATTTCTGGCTTCTTTCATTTAACGTAACGTTTTTGAGAGCTACTCATGTAGTTTCTTCTATTTTATTATTGAGTAGTGTTCCATTTTATTCCAAAATGCACTGATGCTTTTTCCTGTTGATGCACATTTGGGTAGTTTCCGGTGTTGACTATTACAAATAAAGCTGCTGCCTTCTTGTGCAAGTATATCTGGGGACATAAATTTTCATTTCTTTTGGGTCAATACCCAGGCATGGAGTGGCCAGGCCATAGGGTAGGTGTGTGTTTACGTACGAGATCGCCAAACTCTTTTCCGAGTGGCTCACTGTGTTGCAGCCACACAGCAGTGTGTCAGGGTCTGGTTCCCCACAGGATCCCGAACGTCTGGCCTTATTAATCCAGGGGGCAAAAGTCCTAACTCCTTGAGGTTTTAATGTACATTTCTCTAATGAATAATCATATTGAAGAACATCCTTTCACGTGCTTACAGGCCATTTGTCTATTTTCTTCTGTGAAGCATCTGTTCATGTCTTTTGCAGCTTTTTGTTGGATTTTCCTTTTTTTTCTTTCAGTTTTATTGAGATACGACTTAGATGTAGCGCCAGGTGAGTTTAAGGTGTAGAGACTTACATGTACCGTGAAATCTTTGCCACAATAATTAGTTAACATCCGTCTCCTCATAGAGTTATAAACAATGTTTTTTCTCTGTGATGAGAGCTTTTAGGATCTATTCTCTTAGCAAGTTTCAAAGACACCACGCGGCAGTGCTAACTGTGGTCACCGTTCTGGACACCTCACCCCCAGGACTTATTTATCTTACAACTGGAAATTTGTACCTTTTGACTGCCTTCTGCTTGTCTTTTTATTTTTGCTTTGAAATAATAATTCTGTACATATTCTGGACATAAGATGCATGTGTGTGTGTGTATGTATAGATACCCACATTTTTTTTTCTCCTAGTCTGTGCCTTTCTGTTTTCTTTTCTTTTTCTTTCCTTTTTTCCTTTTTCTTTCCTTTCCTTTCCTTTCTTTTCCTTCCTTTCCTTTCCTTTTTCTTAAGACCAAAGGAACTCTTTGAATGGGTGGTGGGGAGACACAATTTATATGCATGAAATTATCGGGAAGGGAGCAGGTAATTCAAACCAACATATAGGAAACGTTAACTTGTGTTCTGGGTGCTCAAAGCTTAGCGGGGTCGTTGAGCGGAGCTCTTGGAGGAGCCGGGCTGGGGCTGGACTTTGACAGATAGTGCATCAGGCAGAGACTTGTCCAGCCGCAAGTGACGGAAACTCAGCAAAATGGTGTTTAAACAAATTGTTTTTTTTTTTTTCCTTACGGAACAGCAAGCTCCGGGTTCTTGGGTTGAGGTCTTTTCTTTGCTTGTGATAGGAAGCGGCTGCTTACTTAGGTCACTAGGGCCTTGTTACAGCAGAAAAATAAAGGAGGGAGCAGGAAGGAAAAGGTAAAGGTGAAGGTGAAGGGGCATACCCTTGAGTCCAGAAAAACCTGGCCAGCAACGCCCCGTGGGCTTGCACTTTCCTATGAATGGCCACAGCTGTGTTACATGGATTAGACATTTCTTTCTTTTTTTAATTGAGGCTTAATTGACATATTATGTTAGTTTCAAGTGTACCACGTAATAATTCGATAAACTTTTGTTTCTCTCAATGATGTCTTGAAGACACAAAGTTTTCAATTGTGATGAAATTCCATCTGTCATTGTTCCTTTTCTATGCCAGTGTCTTCTGTATCCTCTCCAAGGACGTTTTGTTTACCCCAATGTTGCAAAGGTTTTCTCCCCCAAGTCCTTCTATACATCACCTAGTCTGTGATCTGTGATCCACCTTAATTGTTGTATACGGCACGAGGAAGGGGTTTATTTCCCATACGTTTATCCAGTTGTTGAGAAGACTTTCCTTTGTTCATTGAATTGCCTCGGAGCCTTCGTCAAAAATCAGTGGGCCATATATTTGTGGGTCTGGTTCTGGAGTCTGTCTGGTTCCATTACGTACATCCATCCCTTCACTGGTGCCTCACTGCCTCGATTTCGGTGGCTTTATCAGGTGGTGTGGGTCTAACTCTGTCTTTTCCAAGACGGGTTTTCTTTTTCCAGATCCTTGGCACTTCCAGATACGTTTTTAGAATCCATCTGTGAATGTCTATCAAAAAGCCTGCTGGGATTCTGATGAAGATCGCACCGAGTCTGCGGGCCCATTTGAGGTGATTGGACATCTTAGCCGCACTACCCCCGCTCCCACACCCACACAGCTGTCCCTCCTCCTTGCAGGCTGCTTTTCTTCCGTCTCTCCCAGAGATGTTTCTGGGGTGGGTCTGGACCTGCTCATTTCAGAGTTAGGGAACGGTGCGGGCAGAGTGTCAGGCTGTCACCTGGAAGGTGAGGAACCCGGCCCAGGCGGGCTCTGGGCAGTGGAGACAGCCCCTTGGCTTCTGTTCAGGGCCGATGGGGCTCAGGCTCCTCCAACTGACCCATAGACTCACATGACCTTCATCAGAACCCCAACAGGCTTTTTGATAGAAGTTCGTAGATGATTCTAAAACTTATCTGGACGTGCTAAGGCTCTGGAAAAGGAAAAGCTCTTGGTGATGCTGAGACACACGCGTTTCCATGGGGGCTGCCCTCCTCCCACCCTTGGAACGTTCCAAGTTATCCTTTATTGGAGGAGGAAAGGGGAAGAAAGGGGTCCCACAGGACCCCAAACCTGGCATCCCTGAAAGGCGCCAGCACCCAACCCTGCTCTCTGCTTTTGCCCTCGGGGTTTGGTTACATGTTGACAAAGGCTCTCAGAAAGTTGAGCAAAGCCCGGTTCTCATCTGTTGTTATGGTTACAAGAAGGGGAAAATAATTTCCGGTGAGGTATCTTCTCATCACTGCTGTCGGATGCAGGAGCAGATTAGGGGAGCACCATGGTGATGCCCCTCGCCTGCTGGGGACCATGTGACATTCACTTTGACCTCATACATGGGGTTAAAGTCTGCCCGCTTCGTCGGGGAGATAGAATGGACCTCATTAACAACCGCCAGAGGATCACTCTGCTGGTTTTATTGCACTTGTAAAATTGCCTTTACCTTATTCTCTCCGAAATGCCAGATTACGACATCACGACATCACGAGAGATCCAGGAGGCCGGGGAAGGGGGGTGGGGAGTGTACGCGGGCTGGAAGGGAGCCCACCACCAAGCCCGGGCTGGCGGCAGGTGGTCTCCTTCCCGCAGGGGGCCCGCCCACTTGCACCCGGACCTGCACCTGACCTGGCACGTACTCTCCAGGGAGACTCCCACCTCCCCACTGACCACTGACCCTGCCCTGAACGGCAAGGGGTGGAGCGGAGATGGACAGTGGCGCCAGCGACACATCAAGGGCTTCTGGTCGGGGAGCCAGGGGGCAGGGGCTGTGGCCCAGGAGGGGCCGCCAAAGCTTGGGGAGCAGTGGGCTGGGTATTTCCTCGGCTGTCCGGGTGCACTGGTCACCGAATCGTTTTGGTCCCAGCTCGTAAGGCCGCCTGGACCTCATGAGAGGAGAATCTCCTGCTTTGCTCTTTGGTGGGGCTGCCAGGGCTGGGGTCAGGGGAGGGGCCCACTCACCCCAAGCTCGCAGGCTAGCTCTCCTCTTTTGACCCAGGGACCCAGTGGGACCCCACTGTCCTTATTCTGCCAGCACTGGGCAAGCCCTCCTTTCTCCTCCTCGTGGGGTGTGGGGCATCAGAGACAGGGGAGCCCAGGACACCTCCGAGGTTTGGGGCTTGAGCCCAAAGGATGGCGGTGCCCCGCTGAGGGGGACACGGTGGGAGGGGGCAGCTCGGAGTCGTCTCGGGGGTGTTGAATCTGAGGCCCCCAGCCCCGCGGGGAGATGCGGAACAGGCAGCTGGGGTCCCGCTTCCCGCTTTCGGATGAGGTCTTGGTCCAGCCGGTGACAGCAATGGCCTAACACAGCCAAGGTGACCTTGACCAGCTGACCGTGGTGGCTGCGTGTGGTGGGGAACGGGGCAGGAGGACACAGGGCTGGACTGGGAATGGATGGGGCCTTCTGAGAGGATGACTCACCTCCCAGGGCAGAGACGTGACCGACTCCAGACGAGACTGGGGCTTGGGGGAGGGGCCGGGCGGAGGCGGCATTTGGGCTGTCAGTGTCCAGGCGGCACTCAACTCCGAGAGCGCGGGATGGGGGTGCAGGGAGGGGGTGGAGGTCGCCAGCCTCACCTCGGGTGGGACAGAGAGCCGGGCAGCAATGGAGGCTGGGACCAGCAACCAGGGACGGGACGGGGGCCCTGCCAAACGCTGCCCCTGGGCCATGGAGAGCTGAGCGTGGGCAAAGAGCCTTGGACAGGAGACACTGACCAGGGCAGCGGGCGGAGGGAGGGGCACGGGTGCACTGCGCGTGGGCAGACACCCGAGCGGGGTGCGGGGCGCGGCCAGCCCCGTGGGTTTCTGCTCAGAAACCATCTCCAGCCTGGTCGCGTCCTCAGCGTTTAGGGTGACCCTCAGAGCGGGGCCCTGACACTGCGGGGGGAACTGCGGGTGGCCGAGGGTCTGCAGGCTGCTCAGGACTCAAGGTCAGGTGCAGGCTGAGGGTGGGTGGGCTGCAGCCCTCACGGCCACCACTCTCAGGCAAGGGCCACCTCCCCCATGTGAGGCCGGTGTGAGGCGGGACCCCGAGGCTTCGTCTGAAAGGCTCAGGGTCCCGCAACCCCTCCCGGCCTGCCACCAGCTATGCTCTGAGTCGGGTGGGTGGGCGACCACTGCAGGGGCCCGGCTGCAGCAGGGTCTCCTTTCCAGTGTCAGCGATGGGGTCCCGCATGCCCAGGGATGTCGTTGCTTTTTCATAAATTGTCTGGAGAAATTACTGCAAGCACAGCTCATTCGCTTCCCTGAGAGGCTTCCTTTTCTGTCTTTCTTCTTCATCAGCTACCAGAGAGGGGCACGTTTTTAGTGTTAAAAATCATTGGGCGGCGTCTCTACCGTAGCATCTGGGCTTACTCTCCTGTCTTAAACAACCAGAAAACTGGACACAGAAAACTGGACAGAAAATACGAAGCAACTGTTCGCAGACATTAGACAGTGGGCAGCTCGGGGCTGAGAACCCCGATAACAGGGGAGCAGGTGAGGCGAACAAGCCGATGCGCTGCTTCCTGCCTGGAGATACCTCCGCGTGCAGGGGGAGGGGCCGCACAGGGCCTGGTGGTCTTCACGAGTTGAGGAGACAGGGGTCAGAGTTTGGGGAGACTGAGATGGCTAGAACTTGCAGGACAGAAGACCAGAGAAGAGGGAGGAAGGCAGAAAAAGAGCCCCAGGCTTCTGCATCGAGGTTCCCCTGAGGAGTCATTGCCTGAATGCCGACTGTCCCATCCATGGGGGTGAGACTCCAAGAGCGACTTTGGGGAAATAGCAGAGACCAGGGGCTGCCAGGTGAATGATGTCCAGAGCTCACACCGGCCTGGACCCTTTCCCGCAGCTGGAGAGGAGAGAACTCACTGAATACACGGGCATTCAGTAGGGACCCCGCGAGAGTCCTGCCTCAGCGGTCGGCTGCACTCATTCTGGAGAAAGGCCGACCCTACACCCGCCCCCAGAAGCATCCAAACCAGCCTCCAAAGGCCCAGACTCATCTTCAGGTGGCGTCACTTCCCGCCAGAACAAAGTCCACACTCTTCAAAGGGTTGTGATGGAATTCCACACTCAACAATATGGGACATCCATGTAACATCCAACAGCCAATCCAAAACCACTGGAAAAGCAAAGACCCAGGAAGATGTGACTCATACACAGGAGAAAACTCAATTCATAGAGATAGACCCAGAAATGACAGAGGTGATGGAAAAGGCAGACAAGGATGTCAAATCACCCGTTAAAAATACATTAATATGCTCAAGGATTTAAAGGAAAACATGAATAGAATGAGGAGAGAAATGAGACACAAAAATTCCAAATGGAAATCACAATACAGATGGAAAATACAATCCTAGAGTGAACATTTTCACGGGAAGGGATTGGACGCCACAGAAAAACCAGCGGGCTCACATTAGTATTAAAAGCAGGAGTTGGCAAAACATGGCCTGCTTCCCTGCTTTTGCAAACAGAGTTTGGTGGACACACAGCCAGACCTGTTGTTATGTGACATCCACGGCTGCTTTCACGCTGCCACGTCGGAGCTGAGTAGTTGTGATGCAGATCGTGTGGCCCAAAAAGGTTGAAATATTTACTGTGTGGCCCTTTACAGAAAAAGTTGGCTGACCCTAGTTTCAAGTATTTACTTTGTGACCTCTTTACACCACATATTATAGAGCAAACTTGTCTCTCAAAGGTAATGCACGTATTAATTTTAAGCCAGTGGGTCAGAGGGATTCCTAATCAGTAGAACATGAGCTCCCGGGATGGGAATGGTAACCTGGGTTACACTTTGGGGGCGATGGGAACTGGGGAGAGTCTTGCGGGGCCAGTGGCCGCTCGCCGCCCTCCGAGCTGCCCCAGGCCCTGAGCCTCACTCACCCCGCGCCCTGAGCACTGGGGTCTTTGTCCTGCTGGCTTTTAGGGCTGTCTCTTCCCACCAAAACATGAGTCCCCGCTGGCAGGGATGTCCGCCTCCTTCTGTGCCCCGAGGCTGGCACGAGGCCCATCCTGACGGGATGCAGGGCCGGCTGTGAGCGGTAGAGTCACGTCCCAACACCCTGGCTTTGGACGGGAAACTTAGCTTTTCTTTTCAACGCGGTGTTTTCCTCCTCCTCCTCCCCCCACCCCCCTCTTTCCTCAGTTTTTAGCTGACATCTATAATTTGGAAAGCCATAAAAATGAATATAGATGAAATATTAGAGGGCGACAGTATGAAAAAAGCATGAACAAAGAGGCTCTCACTGCTTTAAATAGGTCTTAAAACTGCTTTCATCTACGTGCCTGCCTCAGCCCAGTGAAACTGATTCATTGACCAAATTGGCCATTTAAAATCCAAAAGCCTGTGTTCTCTGAGTGCGGCTCCCACCTCCCCAGATTTATGGGGCCACAGAGAGGCACCCGAGGTGTCTCTGGTTTCTTTTTTAAGGATGATCTACAGTGAGGCAACAGGCCCCTTCTTCCCTGGACGTCTGTGCTCTCCCACCGCCGCGGCCTGCAACGGGAGGGGCCTGCGCTGGCCCGTGGGACCCCTGAGGGCACCTTCGCAGGTGCTGCCTGGGAGCTCCATCTGCAGGCCTGCCTCCGCTGCCAGCTCTGGTCCTGTCTGAGGATCCCGCCCCCAGAGGGATGAAGACCGAAGGTGAACCGACGGAAGGGAGCAAGGTGGGGAGGGTCCTGGGACCCTGGTCCGTGGGGAGCAGCTGGTGGGGCCTCAGGGAGGCTGAGGGCACCCAGCCTCCACCTCCAAACGCACCTGGGCAGGGGCGCAGACAGCACTGGGCTGACCCAGAGGCTGAGCCAGGAGGTGACCCAGGGGCAGGTGTGGGCTTCCCTGCGGAAGAGTTTTATGGCAATCAGAGCAAGGTGAGGGCGGAGCGTGTTCTCAAGTGCAGGTCTCACCCTCCTCCGGGGATGCGGAGGCGGAGGCCGAGGAGAGGACGGCCACTCCAGGGTACTTTGCTGCTCACAGACCCCACGAGGAGGGGCCGGGACACGCTCTGCAGGGCCACATTCGGGGGCACCAGGGCCGGTCAGGAGGCAGAAGGAGGGTGGCGAATCGAGGGCAGGGGCCTTTACTGTGGTTTCCCCGGGAGGAAGGGGGTGAGACTGGGAAGCAAGGTTTGGACTGGCTGGTTTGAACAATGTCAGTGGGCTCTGGGGCGCAGGGCTGTCCCCAGGTACCTGGACCTGGGATAGTGGCCCAAAGACGTGGGTTGGGGGTGTGGGCTCTGGACCGACTGGTTTGCATTTGAAAGACATACTCGAAGGGGGTGGGGAGGTGGGGGTGGGCTGTTTACTATTGCTAGGAATTGAGTGGCCCTGCGAGGGGCGGTCCCTGAAGGGTCAGCAAGGCCCCAGATGTCAAAGCATCAGAACACAGAAAATACAAGACGTGGTTAGCACAGGGTCTGGGAGCCCCAGCGGGTGGGTCTGCCCTCCCGACCCCCTTGGTGGGCAGGCAACGGTGGGCCATTCCCGGTCTGAGTTACGCCGCAGAGACCTCCATCCCTGACGTCACCTGGGCTCCGCATGCCTCTTGTATTAAACCAGCTGCCCCTGCAGAAGTGTGCGGCCTGGAAGCACGAGGCCTCTTCAGGCTGGAAGAGGGGGCTGGGAGGGGACACGGCTGAGGGCACTGGCAAGTGAGCGTGCTTCCAGAGCCCACGTTCTAGAGCTCGGAGCACGTGGGGCTGTGGCCATTCACCAGGGAAGCCTGCAAGAGGGAGTGCAGGTTGCCGATAAAAAGGGCAGGGAGACAGGTCTGGAAATGCTGCGGCTGGAAGCAGGGCTCAATCTAGATGAGGATTCTCAGTTCTGTCCGAGACCAGGATTAGGATTCCGTCTGTGATCTGATGCAGGGTCCTTCTGCGATTAGGATTCAGACTCAGTCCGGACCAGGGATCTGGGCTCAGTCTAGATGAGGATTCTCAGTTCTGTCCGAGACCAGGATTAGGATTCCGTCTGTGATCTGATGCAGGGTCCTTCTGCGATTAGGATTCAGACTCAGTCCGGACCAGGGATCTGGGCTCAGTCTAGATCAGGATTCTCAGTTCAGTCTGAGACCAGGACCTTCTTCTCAGTTGTGGGCAGCCTCTGCACAGGACAGCTATTCTCGGGGCAGAGTGAACTGGCTGTCATTTAATTCTAGAAGCTATGCCTCTGCCCCCACCTCCAGTACAGCAGACGGTGGGCCTGGACCCAGCCAGACCCCTGACTGAGGCCACGGTCCCCAGCAGGCTGGACCGCTTCTCCCTTCCCCACTGAGGCGAGAGTCGGGGCCCCCTGCAAAGCCTCAAGTCTCTGCTTTAATTACTCTATCTTATTTTGTAACTTTAATTGTATAATAAGTGACACACTAAAAAACCATCGTTAAATTTTAAGCCTTTGTAATAACACTGTTTTATTACATTTTGATGACTTTATAACTATGATACTTTATTATTCGTCCTGTGTTATTTTATGGTGGCACAGTGAGATTTTTAATATCTAATTACGGAGCTGGGTGATCATTAACTACATCTGATACATAAGCTCGCTGCAACCTGGTCCCCTGGAGCGCCCGTGTTAGCAGAAGTCGGAGATCTGCCTCGTTTCCAGGCCGTGGGGTGGGCAGTTCTGCTGAGGGTTTGTAGAGGACCGTGCAGGGTGATGGGGTGTCTTTATGCAACCAGATAAATCGCGCCGGGAAGGTCACAGAGAGCTGGACGCAGGACACATCCTGGGCTCTCAGATGGTGGTCCTGAGGTCGCCGGCCCCGAGCAGCCCCACTGCCCACAGGGCTGACAGGTCCACTGGCCTCCAAACCCCCTGAGGAGGGCTTCTCTGGGCCTCAGGTCCATACCCTGGGATGTCCTTGTGGACTCGGGGACACCTGCAGGGTCCTGGGGACTTCTGGTCTACGTGTCTCCTTTACAGAAGCAGAATCTCCGACTGTGGAGGGGAAAACTTGCCAAGGTCACCCTGAAATTCAGTGGCAGCCCCAGGAGGAGAACCCAGACCCCTCACCCCCAGCCCCCAAAGGACTGAGCAGCCAGGACTTAACTGGGCGATGATGGGGCAGCGGGTGGGAGACTGGGGTGCGGTGGGGGGCCAGGGCAGGCGGAGGCACAAGAAGAAGGGGCAGACAAGTGGTCTCGCATAGAGCCTCTCCCGGGCCTCTCTTCTCCAGACAGAGACTCCTGTAGGGGACCCTGCAGAGGGGCCCTGCGTGAGGCTGTCCACCCCGTCAGCGTGTCCCTCCTGTAAGCCCAACTGGTCTCAGGAACTGGGCTGAGAGCTCCTTGGAGGCAGAGGGAAGGCCCTGGACCCCTAGAGAGAAGTATCCTAAATATGCTTG
The DNA here is from genome assembly GCF_028023285.1 of Balaenoptera ricei. NCBI lineage: Eukaryota > Metazoa > Chordata > Mammalia > Artiodactyla > Balaenopteridae > Balaenoptera > Balaenoptera ricei. Next base: position 187,070,517 of record NC_082640.1, on the reverse strand, counting down.
TTTCCAGGGCCAGGAAGGGGGTCCAGTCCCTTCGGCACAGCCTGCGAGGCCGGCCTCAGCGAAGTGCCCCCTCCCTCTCCTGCCACATCTGTGCTCCCACCCCTGGGATTCCTCCCCCATCCAGGCCTCCGCTCAGCCTGCCCACCCTCTGCTACCTGTTCTCGAGCTGTGGTCTCCTAGAAATCCACGCAGGGGTGAACGGGAGGCCTGGGAGAGGCCCGGTCACCTCCCAACCCCTGGACCTCCCTCCGGTGCCTCATTTCTCTCTGATCCCCTGCTGGGCCTGGACCGCTGGATGTCCAGGCGATGGGCAGTCCCTGCCGGGAACCCTGCCCCTACGGGCTGCAGCTGTACCCGCTGGACGCCTTGGGGGGGGGGTGTGTGCCCGACACAGCCGCTGCCTTAGATGTGGAGGGCAGGGGCTCTGATCCCCTACCTGCTGGGGGCAGACCCAGGGCCCTGGCCTGCACGGCACCCGCAGTCTGGAGGCCAAACAAGGCGGATGTGCTGGGGCATCTCCCCGGCCTGTCGCACCTGCAGATGAGTCCAACAGGGAAACCGCACACGGGGACCAACGTTCTGACCGATGGCAGGAAACTGCTCCGAGCAAGCTGCCTGTGTCCGTCTCCAGGGGAACGGGAATGGGATGTTCCGTCTATTTCAATGTGCAGACAGCCCGCCCTGGGGCCTCTCGGGCAGCGATCTTCTCGCTGTGCAGACTCACTCCTTTCAATCCCATGATTCAGTAGCTTTGTTCAGGGCAGGCGAGGATTTGATCATCCTAGAAATTACATCGCTGGCTCGTCCCACTTGGAGGAAACTCAATTACCTGAACTTGGAGCAATTAGCATCTCATCCTGGCGGCCGCAGCGAGGCAGGAACCCCTGAGCTTCCACCCTGCTGGGCTGGAGAGTCTGCCACGGCGAGGTGAGACCCCGACTCCGAGGGACCCCTCCAACATCCTGGCGATTCATGCGGGACTGCTACGAAACCTTTTCCCATTTGCCTAAAACTGAAAAAATCAAGCTCCTAAGCAGAAAATATCTGCGGTGGTTCTAGCTCATTTTAGGGGTTTCTTTCCATCTGGTAGGACCCCAGTGCCTGGAAAGGGTTCTGATTCCACCACGGGGTGGGGGAGGCACTTTAACAAAGAGCGGGTAGAAAATCCATGGGGCAGGGGCAGCGACCGCCTGGATTGACCCAGGGTCCCCAGGCCTGTCCCTACCTGTATCTCTCAGCACAGGCTGGCTGCCCACGGAGCAGGGCTCTGGCTGAGCTCCTGACGTGCCCCAGGCCCGCGTCCTGTGCTTCCTGGCCCGTGTGCAGGGCCCTGGGTGCGGGGGTTCAGCCCCTCTGACCTTTCCTAGGCAGAGGGCAGAGGGCAGGACAACTTTCACTTAACTTCTCTGAGCCTCAGTTTCCTCATCTGTAAAATGGGGATTCCACTATTCCATGCCGCCTAGAAGGTTCTTTTCTTCCAACTGCAGAATTCACTAGTTTTTAATATATTTACAGAGTTGTGCAATCAAACCATTAGCATAATTTAATTTTAGAACATTTCTATCAGCCCCCTAAAGAAACCTTGTATCTATTAACAATCGTTCCTATCATACCCCCGCCCCATTCCTGGCAATCACTAATCTCCCTTCTGTCTCTCCGGATTTGCCTGTTCTACACCTTTCTCGTAAAGGGAGTTACTATGTGGCCTTGGTCACTGGCTTCCTTCACGTAGCAACTCGTTGGCCGTCCACGTTCTAGGGAGTATCAGCACTTCATTCCTTTTATCAAGAATAATATACTATTGTCAGGACAAATCACATTTTGTTTATTCATTCTTGTTGATGGACTTTTGGGCTGTTTCCACCTTTTGGCTGTTATGAATGAGGCTGCCGTGAACACGTGGGTACAAGTTTTTGAGCAAACGTACGGTTTCATTTTCCAGGGTTGATACCCAGGAGTGGAATTGCAGGGTCCTGGGTAACTCTAGGTGTAACTTTTGAGAAACTTCTGTTTTCCACGGCAGCTGCACTGCTTCACATTCCCGCCGACAACTTGTGAGGCTTCCAATTTCACCACATCCCCACCAATACTTGTTGTTTTCTGGTTTTTGGTTTTTGCTTTCTGGTTTCTTCTTTTGACAACAGCCATCCTGGTGGGCGTGAGGTCATGTCTCACTGTGGTTTCAACTTGCGTTTCCCTGTGATTAATGCTGGTGAGCGTCTTTCCATGGGCTCACCAGCCGTTTAACCATCTTCCCTGGAGTAATGTCTCTTCGAACCCTTCACCCTTCTTTGGCTGGTTATTTATCCTTTCATTGTTGACGGTCACCCCCAGCAGTTTGTGATAAGAGGTGCCTTGGCAGGAGTCCAGGAGTCCTCTCTTCCCCAGAATTCTGAGGTCTGTTTTCTCTGCAGAAAACGCGGGGCTGGGCCCATCGGGGTGGCCACCTGCCAGGCCGGGTTTCCATCGCCACCTCCCATGACCCCATGGCCGCCTGCCCCAGGCGCTCGCAGAGGCAGACAACACGGATCAACTTGCAAACACAGTCCAGTGCGGAGCAGCCGGGGGGCCGGGGCGGGGGATTGACGTGCTGATTCCCACCGCGATCGCCTTCAGATGTGCCTGTCCTCGCACGGGGCGCTCTGAGCACCTCGGGCCGCCTGGTCCTCTAGCTCAGCTTCACCAACGGCGGGAAATTACCCGCCGCCTCCTGACCGCCGGCAGCTGTTTCTGCCACAGGCGGTGCGGGCCTGACGCCCCGGGGGAGGCCGAGGCTGCAGCTCCTCCCCGAGCCCCCCTGGTTCCTGTTCCCAGGGCTGCAGAGGGGGAGAACCTTCCCTGGTTCTGCGCTGGGGGTGCTGAGTCCAGCCCGGCAGGTGGCCTTTCTGTTCCGGGGGTTCTGGGGAAGGGGTGGGCTGTGGCCTGGGGAGGGCAGGGTCCAAGGGGCCCAGGGTAGCGAAGGCCCGGGAGAGACCGGCGGGTGCGGGCTGCCCTCGGCATCCCCTCTTTTGGCGCGCATCGCTCCGGGGAAGCCCATCCCTGTGCCCTCACCAGGGAACCACGGCCGCCGGCCAGCTGCGGGCCCTGGGGGAGGGGGTGGGGACACCCACCCGGGGTCACAAAGTCAGGCAGGCAGAGCCTCTGGGCTCCAGCAGCCCCCCTCGGCCTGGCCCCTGACTCGTTGCTGGGACTGTCACACATGCCCCCCGCTCTGCACGGGCGTGGCCCCGCGGTCCCGCTAGGCAGGCATTATACACCAGGAAGCCAGGGTACAGAGAGGCTGAGTAACCTGCCTGAAGTCACACAGCTGGTACCTGGGCAGTCCAGAACTGGAGCCCATGCTGTGAGCGCTGTGCCCTGGCCTGAGTGCTGACCTCTGACCCGGGGAGGAAGCCCTTCAGGGTGGGATGGAGGGAGTGAGTCCAGGCATTGTCAGAACCCCTCCTCCCCCAGACAAAACAAAACGCCTGTCTGAAGGTGTGCCCACACTTCTGTCCTCCACGGGCAGCACGAGGAAGGGTCTTGGGTTCAATTCATTCATGTGTCCTCCCTGCCTCGCCTTTTTCACGCTGGAAGAGGCCAATTAGGTCTCAGCTCCCAGGAGTTGGGAGGTCAGATGGCCACTGGTCTGGCCTGACATGCAGGGCCTTGGCAGCTGGTTGGCCTGGACAGAAATGGGGGGAGGTCCTGCATGTCCCAGTGGGGCCAGCCTTGGCCTGCCCAGGGGTGCTGGGAGCTGGCATGGGGCACACATCCTGGGGGCTATGAGGACGTTATGAGTGAGGACCAGACAGCCTGGGTGACCTCTGGCTGCAAGAACTTCCGCTGGGCAGTGGACACTTCCCAGAAAGCAGGGCTGTGGAGGGACCGCGTGGGGGACAGAGCAGTCACATGGCGGTGGTGTGTGTGTGAAGCCTGCATCGTGCCCGCATGAGCAGGGACCGAGCTCCTGGCCAGAGGCTGTGCCAGCACACTTGCCAACACCCCTTCTCTCGCAGGGGCTGGAATCAAGTGCAGGGGGTGTGGGTCCCGGACCACCTGCAGACCTAGGCTCCTGGGGACGGGAGAGGGGCTGGATGCGGCCCTCGGCCTCTGCTAAGGGCAGGGTCTGGCTGTCACCCTGAGGACAGAGCTTCAGGAAGGCTCTCTGACAGCCCCACCTCACCCCTGGGCGGGGGTGCCAGGCTGCAGAAGATGACTCCCGGGCCGGAAGGGGAGGAGGGGGGCGCGTCACCCGACTTCCCTTCTCTTTTTTGGGGCATCTTTGTTCCTTCTCTTCCTTTCACCCTCCCCTCTCCTCCCCCAGCTGTGGTTGGCAGGATTCTCAGGGGACCCCAAACCCTGGTGTGCACATCCTGGAGGGACCTGGGAGAGACGAGGGTCTCACTCCCGTGAGAGGGTTACTGAATCCACAGGGAGATTGTCCGAGTCGGGGGGAAGGGGGCCTGTCCTACCCAGAAGGGCCTTCACAGAAGGTGAGGAATCAGAGATGCCCTCCTGCAGTCGGGAAGGAAGGAAACCAACAGCCTTGTGAGAGCAGCCCACAGGAGCCGGCGGCAGGAACTGCAGGAGCCTCTGGGAGCCAAGAGTGGTCCCCAGAAAATAGCCAGAAAGAAAACGAGGACCACAGTCCTCCCGCTTCACCCGGTGAACTTGACTGCAGCTTTCTGAGCTCCTGAGCAGACGACCAGCTGACCCACGGCTGGGTTCCTAACCTACGGGAACTGTGAGATCATTCATTTGATGCATTTGTGTTTAAGCTGCTAAGTGATTTGTTACTCAGCATACGGGACCAATGCACCTTATCAACCAGGGCAGGAGAGCAGGCATTCGGGGCCTGGGAGCTCACGAAAGTTTCGACTGATGGAGTCTCCCTATCTGGGTCACAGAGGGGGCAGGCCTGGCCCAAGGAGGTCAACAGGGGTCACGCTGCTCCAGAGCCAGGCCCCACCCAGGTTGGGGGGGGAGCTTGACTGGGAGACGTATGGTGGAGGTGTGGGCCTGGGACCCTGACTTGGCCACCCCCAGCTCCTCCTTCCTGCCAAGCCCGCCGGGCACAGAGAGGCAGAGCTGCTCATGGGCACGTGTCCCAGCCCCAGTGCAGCCAGCCCAGTGGGCTGGGGGGAGAACCAGGATCTCCACTAGGGGTTCGTGCACCCCACCAGGTGTGCCCCAAGAGGCCTCTGGTGACCCCTACGAGGTCACCCAGACCTCCTGTCCTGCCTCTCCCATGTTCTCTGGATATGACACCAAAAGCACAGCAACAAGGCAAAAATAAACAAGTGAGACCATGTCAAAATAAAGTTTCTGCACAGCAAAAGAAACAATCAACAAAATGCAAAGGCAATCTATTAAATTGAGAAAATATTTGGAAACCATGCATCTGATAAAAGGTTAATATCCAAAATATAAGGAACTCATACAACTCAATAGCAAAAACCAAAAAATCCAATTAAAAAATGGGCAGAGGACTTCAACAGACATTTTTCCAAAGAAGACATTCAAACGGACAACAGGTACATGATAATGTTCTCACCATCACTAATCACCAGGCAAATGCAAATCAAAACCATAATGAGATATCACCTCACCTCACACCTGTTAGAATGGCTGTTAACAAAAAAAACAACAGACAACAAGTGTTGGTGAGGGTGTGGAGAAAAGCGAACCCTTGTGCACTGTTGGTGGGAATGTAAACTGGTGTAGCCACTATGGAAAACAGTATGGAGGTTCCTCAAAAAATTAAAAATAAAACCACAGTATGATTCAGCAATCCCACCTCTGGGTATATATTTGAAGGAAATGAAATCACAATCTTGAAGAGATATCTGTACCCCTATATTCATAGCAGCACTATTTACAATAGCCAAGACATGGAAACAACCTAAGTGCCCACTGACAGATAGATAGATAAAGAAAATGTGGTATATACATAGAATGGAATATTATTCAGTCATAAAAAGAAGGAAATCTTGCCATTTGCAGCAACATGGATAAATCTTGAGGGTATCAGGCTGAGTGACATAAGTCAGACAGAGAAAGACAAACAGTGTGTGATCTCACTTCTATGTGGAATCTAAAAACATTGAACTCACAGAAACAGAGTAGAGGGTGGGTGCCAGGAACTGGGGGTTGGGGGAAGTGGGGAGATGCTGGCCTAAGGAAACAAACTTCTGGTTATAAGATGGGTAAGTTCTGGGGATCTCATGTACAGCACGATGACTCTAGTTAATAATGCTGTATTTTATACAAACATGTAGCTGTGGAAGGGAAGCTCTAATTCTCCCCTTGACAGCAGCAAAATAAAATGGTAATTATGTCAGATAAGGATGTGTTAACTAACCTTATTGTGGTAAAGATTTCGCGACGTATATGTGTATCAAATCATCCCATTGTACGTTTTAAACTTGCATAATGTTGTATGTCTATCATCTGTCAATCAAGCTGGGAAAAAAGAAAGGAAGGAAACTCCTCCAGGCCGCCTGGCAGGGCCCTCAGTCTCTTTGTTAAAGGAGGTCTGATGTTCCACGCCCCACGCAGACCTCGCCTGACTCATCTATGTGACAGCTTCTCTGTGGGCTCCTCTTGTTTTCAGCTTTAGGGTTACTTTTCCTGCCTCTGTGAACAATGTCATGAGCAGGGACATCCTTTTTCTTCTATCTCAGTACATCAGTGTTTTCAGTTCTGTGGAAGCAAGCCCAGGTAACGTGCTATGAGCTGAATTCTGTCCCCCCAAATTCATATGTTGGAGTCCTAACCCCCAGTACAGCTCAGAATGGGATTGCATTTGGAGACAGAGTCTTTAAAGAACTGATTACGTTTCAGTATAGGCAGTAAGGTGGGCCCTAATCCAACACAACTGGTGTCCTTGAGAGGGGATTGGGACACAGATGCACGTAGAGGGACGTCTGTGTGAGGACCCAGGTAGAAGATGGCCGTCTGCAAGCCAAGCAGAGAGGCCTCAGGAGAAACCGGCCCTGCCGGCACCCACATTGGGGACTTCCAACCTCCAGGATTGGGGGCTATAAATGTCTGCTGTTCAAATGTCTGTGGCACTTTGTGACAGCCGCCCGAGCAAACCAGTACAGACTGGGATTTGGGGTGAAAGAGCACAGGTGGTTCTTTGCGCTGTTGTTCCTAGAGGACTTTCCACACATGCTGTCAGATGACCGTCTCCCTCCCACAGGGCAGGACCTCGCTCTTGCTTTGCGTCCCCGTTAGGTCATTCCTGTTGATTCTAAGTGAGAGCCCACTGGTACTTGATTTGCATTTCCCTGAATATTAATGATTGTGAGCACTTTTCGTGTGTTCTTTACCATTCGAATTTACTCTTTAGTGAATTCATACTCTTGGCCAATTTTTCTATCGGATTGTTTGTGTATCTCATAGATAATAGCCCTGGACTGTCATTTTCATTCTAGACAGCTTTTTGTTTCTCTGAACTCATGCTTTGTCTGTTAACTTTGTTTTAGGCATCGGTCCATAGATGTGCTTTTCACTGTTGTACAGTCCAGCATGTTTATACTTTATTTTAAGTACTTTGGAGTTTCCAATCTTGCTTTAGTAAGGACTCTTTACTTCTACATTGTACACAGTCTCCCAGATTTTCCTGCAGTAATTTTTTTCATTTTACTTTATTTTACATTTGAGTCTGTAATCCACTTAGAATTTACTTTTGGTTAAGAGGTAAGAGTGGCTGGACTTTTACATTCTTCCAGGAGGTACTAGCTGTTCTGGCCCTATTTATGAAATGATGCTCCCTTTCGGAGTAACCGAAACAAAGCTCTTGACCTGGGTTAGCTCCTCGGCCATGCTGAGGCATTTCCTGATTTTCTAGCCTGCTCCGTGGCACGTGCATCTGTTCTTGCACCAATGCCTTCAGCTGCGCACAGAGGCCAGACAACGCCCTTTCTTCCGTTTTGCATGCTTTTGTTGTCTACTTGAGCATTTATCCTTCTGTCTCTGTCAGCTCGGTGCTTTGATGAAATGCCATAGGCAAGGGACTTAAAGAGCAGACGTTTCTTTTTTTTTTTTTTTTAAATAGATCTTTAATGGAGTAGAATTGCTTCACAATACTGTGTTAGTTTCTGTTGCACAACAAAGCGAATCAGCCGTATGCATACACACGTCCCCATATCCCTTCCCTCTTGCGCCTCCTTCCCACCCTCCCTATCCCACCCCTCTAGGTCATCACAAAGCACCGAGCCAATCTCCCTGTGCTATGCGGCTGCTTCCCACTAGCCAACTATTTTACATTCGGTAGTGTATATATGTCAATGTTACTCTCGCTTCGCCCCAGCTTTCCCCTCCAACCCGTGTCCTCAAGTCCCTTCTCTATGTCTGCTTCTTTATTCCTGCCTTGCAACTAGGTTCATCAGTACCATTTTTTTTTTTTTTTAGATTCCATATATATCTGTTAGCATACAGTATTTGTTTTTCTCTTTCTGACTTACTTCACTGTAGGTCCATCCACATCACTACAAATAACTCAATTTCGTTTCTTCTTATGGCTGAGTAATATTCCATTATATATATGTGCCACATCTTCTTTATCCATTCATCTGTCGATGGACATTTAGGTTGGTTCCATGTCCTGGCTATTGTAAATAGAGCTGCAGTGAACATTGTGGTGCATGACTCTTTTTGAATTATGGTTTTCTCAGGGTATATACCCAGTAGTGGGATTGCTGGGTCATATGGTAATTCTATTTTTAGTTTTTTAAGTAACATCCACACTGTTTTCCATAGTGGTTGTATCAATTTACATTCCCACCAACAGTGTAGCAGGGTTCCCTTTTCACCACACCCTTTCCAGCATTTATTGTTTCTAGATTTTTTGATAATGGCTATTCTGACTGGTGTGAGGTGATACCTCATTGTAGTTTTGATTTGCATTTCTCTAATAATTAGTGATGTTGAGCATCTTTTCATGTACCCCTTGGCCATCTGTATGTCTTCCTTGGTGAAATGTGTATTTAGGTCTTCCGCCCATTTTTTAACTGGATTGTTTGTGTTTTTTTTGAGCTCCATGAGCTGTTTGTGTATTTTGGAGATTAATCCTTTGTCTGTTGTTTCACTTGCAAATATTTTCTCCCATTCTGAGGGTTGTCTTTTTGTCTTGTTTATGGTTTCCTTTGCTGTGCAAAAGCTTTTAAGTTTAATTAAGTCCCATTTGTTTATTTTTGTTTTTATTTCCGTTACTGTAGGAGGTGGGTCAAAAAAGATCTTGCTGTGGTTTATGTCAAAGAGTGTTTTTCCTATGTTTTCCTCTAAGAGTTTTATAGTGTCTGGTCTTACATTTAGGTCTTTAATCCATTTGGAGCTTACTTTTGTGTATGGTGTTAAGTAGTGTTCTAATTTCATTCTTTTACATGTAGCTGTCCAGTTTTCCCAGCATCACTTATTGAAGAGGCTGTCTTTTTTCCATTGTATGTTCTTGCCTCCTTTGTCGTAAATTGGGTGCCCATATGTGTGTGGGTTTATCTCTGGGCATTCTATCCTGTACCATTGATCTGTATTTCTGTTTTTGTGCCAGTACCATACTGTCTTGATTACTGTAGATTTGTGGTATAGTTTGAAGTCAGGGAGTCTGATTCCTCCAACTCCTTTTTTCTTTGTCAGGATGAGCAGACATTTATTTCTAAGTCCTGGAGGCTAGACATCTGAGATCAGGGTGCCACACGATTGAGTTCCAGTGAGGACCCCCTTCCTGGCTTGCAAATGGCAGCCATGTCCTCACATCGTGGAGAATGAGAGCTCTGGTCTCCTCCTCATCTTATCAGGGCACTAATCCTATCATGGGCTCCACCCTCGTGACCTCATCTAACACCAGTCACCTCCCAAAGGCCTCACCTCCTAATACTATCGCATTGGGGGGTTAGGGCTTCACATCTGAATTTAGGGGGAGGGACACAAACTTCCAGTTTATAGCCCCTACCAGATAAACTTCAAAATAATTTTACCTAACTAAGGCAACACCAAAACCCCTAAAGCCCTGTTGGGAATGTAATAAAATTGCATTAAATTTAATCATAAATTTTAGGTTGATTTTTTTTTAATCTTACAAGTTCTTATCCTGGAAAATGGTATATCTGTTCTGTGTCCTTAAACAAGATGCGATAGTTTTCTTCACACTGATTGTAGAGTCAAGGTCTTCTCTGGAAAGCAGAAACCACTCCAGGTCTCTCAGGCAGAGGGAATGTAACATCGGGAGCGGTTCCTTGGACTGGAAGAGGGGAGAAACCACGCAGGGCATGGTGAAGTGAACACCAGGAGGTCACTTTTGCCCCAGGCAGGGCTGGGACTGAGGGACAATGGGAGGAGGTAGAGCTCTGACCACAGCAAGGGTTCCCCAGCCCCATCTGGGACCATGGAGGGAGGGGCTTTCAGGTGGGAGCTGCAGCCACAGAGGAGACCACTGGAAACAGAGAGGGAGGGAGAGAAATACCCTTGCTCTTCCCTCCCCCCACCCTTCAATCTTGGGTCAGCACCTGCCATTGGCCAAGCTACCTGGAAGCAGAAGGAGGGGACCTGGAATCCTGAGAAGAGCAGGAGAGGAACGGGAAGTGTCTGAACACAGCACACACACTCCCCTGTCTTCCTTGTTCCATTTTATCCCCAAGTAGTCATGGTTTTGTCACTATTGTGAATAGACTATTTTTTCTCCTCTCCACTTCTAGATGGCTTATTATTTCAAAAGAGATGATATATTGATCTCATAATTACATGACATTCTCTGACTCTATCATATTTTTCCTGTTAATTCTGATTTTTTAATACAATGTCTAGGGTTGCAAAAACTCACAGTTTTTATCTCTTTCAACATTTATACGACATGTTTCATTTTCTTGTCTAATCGCATATGCTGGAACCTCTAATGCAATATCAAATAATAATAGTGGGCCTCCCTGGTGAAGTTCTGATTTTAATTGAAATAGTTTGGTGTTTCACAATTTAGATCTCATCTGTGTGAAACAGTCATGCTGTCCCTCAATGGCAGCCTGGCAGCTGTGAGGTCAGCTGGCCACACTCCTGTAGACCTGCCAGTAAGGAGCCAGCCTGCCCAGGTTGATCAGACAGTTTTTTACACAGACAGCAAAGGTTACATCAGCAAGGTGTCAGCTCCCTATGTCCCTAATTCCACAGAATGACACCAGACCAGAGGGGCCAGGTGACAGCTGGCATGAGTGATGGGTTGCTCTGCCATTGAGGAGCCCCTAAACTATGGTCAAACATTTATGTAGACTTACACAGAAGCCTGTGTACCTCCAGAGGGACATCTCCTTGCTCCAGGAGGGTCCACATGGCAGGACTCAGGTCAGACAGTGGTCAAACCTTGTCTAGGTGGCCCATGAGGAGATGTGCAGGGTCTCCAGAGACCATGGTGGAGCCATTCTCCTACAGCTTGCTGCTGGTTTTCTAGATTTCTTTATTTGAGTTAAATAGTTTTCTTGTAAGGTTATTTTACTCAGGATGGTTTTTTTTGTTTGTTTTTGTTTTTTTGTCAGACTGATAAGTTTTATCAAATGCCATCTACTGGTGGGATTATAAGGTTGATTGATAAATTATGTAGCTAGATTTCCTGGTACTGAACTATCCTTGTATGCCTGGAATAAAATGTAAAATAAATATTTTTCTCCATTCTATTTACTAATATTTTATTTATAATTTGTTTGCAAAGTGATTCAGGCTTTTAGTTATCTTTTTCTATTCTCTTTTAATTAGATAATTAAAGTTTCTCTGGCCACATGAATTAAATTGGGAAGTTTTCCATCTTTTCCCATGTGCCAGAATGTTCAAAATAACATGGGAATTGTCTGTACTATTATGATAGATAAAGCTGCTTTGACCGCTCTAGTCTTGGTGATTTAAACAAAAAACAGGGACTTCCCTGGTGTCACAGTGGTTGAGAGTCCACCTGCCAGTGCAGAGAACACGGGTTCAATCCCTGGTCCGGGAGGATCCCACATGCCGTGGAGCAACTAGGTCCGTGAGCCACAACTACTGAGCTCGCACGCCTAGAGCCTGTAAGCCACAACTACTGAGCCCGTGTGCCACAACTACTGAAGCCTGCGTGCCTAGAGCCTGTCCTCCACAACAAGAGAAGCCACTGCAATGAGAAGCCTGCGCACCACAATGAAGAGTGGCCCCTGCTCACCACAACTAGAGAAAGCCCACACGCAACAACCAAGACCCAATGCAGCCAAAAATAGAGAAATAAGTTTGTAAAAAAAGAAAAACAACTTTATTAAGATATAATTTAGATACCATATGACTCACTCATTGAAGGTGTACAAATCAATGTGTTTTAGTATATTCACAAGGTTGCACAACCATTATCATATTCTAATTTTAGAACATTTTCATTCTTCATAAAAGAAGCTCCTTTCCCATTAGCAGTCACTCCCATTCCTGCCTACCTCACCCCTAACCCTAGGTAACCACTAGTCTACTCCCTGTCTTTATAGATTGGCCTATTTTGGACACTTCATTATAAATGCGATCATACAATATGTGGTCTTTTTACTCACTTTTTTCACTTAGAATAATGTTTTCAAGGTTCCTTCTTATAAACATCCTTGTAGCATGTATCAGTAGTTCATTCCTTTTTTATCGCCAAATAATATTCCATTGTACAGATTATAACACATTTAATTTATCAATTGGTGGATATTTGGCTTATTTCCATTTCTGGCTATTGTGAATAATACTGCTATGAAAATTTGCATGTAAAAATTGTGAGCATATGTTTTCATTTCTCTTGAGTATATACACTTAAGAATAGAATTACTGAATCATATGGTAAATCTATGTTTAACATTTTAAGAAACTTCCAGATTTTGTTTTGCAAAGCAACTGCACACTTTTACATTCCCCCCAGCAAATTATGAGAGTTCCAGTTTCTCCACATCCTCACCTACACTTGTTATTATCTGTGTTTTTGATTGTAGCCGGCTAGTGAGTGTGAGGTGGAATCTCATTGTGGTTTTGATTTGCATTTCCTTAATGAGTAATGATATAGAGCAGCTTTTCTTGTGCTTATTGGCCATTTGTACATCTTTAGAGAAATGTCAGTTCAAGTCCTTTGCCCGTTTTTAATTAGGCTATTTATCTTTTTATTATTGAATTGTAAGGGTTTTTTATGTATTATGAATACAAGTCCCTAATCAGATATATGATTTGCAAATATTTTCTCCCATTCTGTGGTTTGTACTTTCACTTTCTTGATGGTATCCTTTGTAGCATAAAGGTTTTAAAACCCAATTTTAAAAATTAAATTAATTAATTAATTTTTAATTTTTTGGCCATGCTGCACGGCATGCCGGATCTTAGTTCCCTAACCAGGGATCGAATCCGTGCCCCCTACAGTGGAAGCGTGAAGTTCTAACTGCTGGACCGCCAGGGAATTCCCAAGGTGGTAAATTTTGGTATAATTCAGCTATTTTTCTTTTGCCACTTGTGCTTTTGATGTCATATCTAAGGAATCATTGCCTAATGCAAGGTCATGAAAATTTGCTCTTATGTTTTCTTCTAAGAGTTGTATAATTTCATCTTTTACATTTTGGTCTATGATTCATTTTGAATTTTAATTTTGATGTATGGTGTGAATTAGTGGTCCAACTTCATTCTTCTGTAAATGGACATATGGCTGTTCCAACACCATTTATTCAAAAGATTATACTTTCCTCTACTTAATTGTCTTGGAAATCAATCTTTTGATTGAAATTTGTTGACTATAAATGTAAAGATTATTTTCTGGACTTCAGTTTTATTCCATTGATCCATATATCTATCCTCATGCCAATAACATACTGTCTTTATACCTATAGGCTTGTAGTAAGTTTTGAAATCATAAAGTGTGAGTCCTCCAACTCTACTTATCTTCAAAACATTTTACCTCTGATATTCTGGGTCCCTTGCCTTTACATATGAACTTTAGGATTTCAATTATGTCAATTTCTGTAAAAAAGTCAGCTGAGATTTTGATAGAAATTATGTTGAATCAGTAGATCAATTTGGGGAGTATTGCTATCTTAACAATATTAAGCCTTCTAATCCATGAGCTTTGAATGTCTTTTAATTTCTTTTGACTGTCTTCAATTTCTTTCAACAGTGTAGTTTTCAGTGTGCAAGTCTTGCACTTCTTTTGTTAAATTAATTCCTAAACATTTTATTTTTTGATGCTACTATAAAAGGAATTGTTTTCTTAATTTTATTTTTGGATTGTTCATTGCTGGTTTATAGATAAACAATTGATTTTTGTATATCAATCTCGTGTCCTGCAAACTTGCTGAACTTGTTTATTAACTATAGCAGTTTTTTGTGGGTTCCTTAGGATTTTTTTAAATACACATAGTACTGCAGATAAAGATAGTTTACTTCCTTTCTAATCTGAATGCCTTTTATTTCATTTTCTTGCCCAGTTGCTTTGGCTATAACCTCTGGTACAATGTTGAATAAAAATAGCAAGAGCGGACATCCTTGTCTTATTTCTGATCTTAGGAGTAAAGGCTTTCAATCTTTCACCATTAAGTATGAAGTTCGCTGTGAGTTTCTTGAACTTGCTTTTTATCAGGTTAGGGAAATTCTCTTTTATTCTTAGATTGTTGAATTTTTTTTTTTAATCACAGAAGAGTATTGATTTTGCTAAATACTTTTTCTGTGTCTATTGAGATGGTCATGTGAACTTTGCTCTTTATTCTCTTAATATGGTGCATTACATTAGTTGATTTTTGTATGGTAAGTCAACCTTGCATTCCTGGGATAAATCCCATTTGGTAATGGTGTATAATCCTCTTTATATGTTGCTGGATTCGGTTTGCTGTTATTTTGTTGAGAATTTTACCATCTATATTAACAAGATAATTCCCTAGGGATATTGATCTATAATTTATTTTCTTGTGATGTCTTTGTCAAGTTTTTGTATCAGGTTAAAACTGGCCTCATAGAATGAGTTGGGAAGTGTTCTCTCCTCTTCCATCTTTTTGGAAGAGTTTATAAAGGATTCATATTCTTTGAACTTTTGGTAGAATTCACCAGTAAACCTACTGGACCTGGGTTTTTCTTTGTGGGAAATTTTTGATTTCTAATTCAATCTGTTGTTATAAGTCCGTTAAGATTTCTGCTTCATCTTAAGTTAGTTTTGGAAGTTTATCTCTTTCTAGAATTTTGTCCATTTCATCTAAGTTATCTAATTTGTTAACATATGGTTGTTTATAGTATTCCCATAATCTTTTATCATTACAGATCAGTAATGATGCCACCTTTTAATTCCTCATTTTATTAGTTTGAATCTTCTCTCTTTTTTTTTCTTGGTCAGTATATATAAAGATTTGTCACTTTTGCCTATCTTTTCAAAGAACTAAACTTGTTTTCAAAAGAACAGAACTTTTGGCTTTATTGCCTTTTTCTAATATTTTGTATTCTCTATTTCATCTATTTATAATTTTTATTATTTCCTTCCTTCTGCTTGCTTTGGACTTGGTTTACTTTTTTTTTTTTTTCTAATTTCTTAAGGTGGAAGGGTAAGTTATTGATTTGAGATCATATTTTTTCTTATAGGTGATTACAGCTATAAATTTCCATCTGAGCATCTTTACTTACTTTAGTTGCATCTCATAAGTTTTGGTATATTATGTTTTCATTTTTATTCATCTAAATGTATTTTCTAATTTCCCTTGAGATTTCTTCTTTGATCGATTGGTTATTTAAGAATGTATTGATTAATTTCCATGTATTTGTGAATTTCCGAATTTCCTTATTGATTTCTAATTTCAGTGTGGTTGGGGAAAAATACTTTGTATCATTTAAACCCTTTTAAATTTACTTAGGTTTGTTATATAGGCTAGCACATGATCTATTCTGAAGAATGTTTCATGTGTAATGAGAAGAATGTGTGTTCTACTGTTTCTGGGTAGAGTGTTGTACAGATGTCTTCTAGGTCTGCTGAGTTTATAGTGTTGTTAAGTCTTCTTTTCCTTATTGATATTCTGCCTAGTTGTTCTACCCAGTGTTGAAAGTGGGGTATTGATGTCTCCAACTTTTGCTGTTGAATTGTCTATTTCTCCATTTCTCCCTTCAGTTCTGCTCAGTTTTACTTCACATATTTTTGGAGTCTGTTCCTAGTTGCATATGTGTTTAAAGTAGTTATATCTTCCTGATAGAATGACCCTTTTATCACTGTGAAATGGTCCTCTTTGTCTGTGGTAATGTTTTTTGTCTGTTTGTTTTAAAGTCTATTTTGTTTGATTATAGTACAGCCACACCAGCACTTTTATGATTATTTACATGTTACCTTTTCCATTCTTTCTTTCAACCTATTTGCATCTATGAATCTAAATGTGTCTCTTGTAGACAACATATAGTTGGATCTTGGTTTATTTTTTAGACAATCTGACGATCTCTGCCTTTTGATTGGATTGTTTAATTTATTCACATTTAAAGTTATTATTGATATGGTTAGATTTGCATCTGCCATTTTGCTTTTTGTTTTCTATATCTCATGTTATTTTTGTTCCTCGGTTCTTTACTGCTTTATTTTGTATAAAGTGGTTGTTTTCTAATGCAACATGAGGAATCATTAATTCCTTTAAAATTTAAAAATTACATATTTGAGTTATTTACCTTAATTTATCAGAATCTAGTTCAGATTTATTCTTAGTGCCAGGAAAATACAGCAACTTTACTCTTACATTGCTTCATGCCCTCCCCTTTTTTGTACTATTATTGTATATCTTACACCCACATATATTGTAAACCCAACAATACATTGCTAAAATTATTACTTATATAGTCATGTCTTTTTTCTTCCAGTTTTGTTGAGATATATTTGACACGCAGCATGGTATAAGTTTAAGGTGTACAGCATAATGATTTCATTTACATGAGTCATGAAATGATTAGCACAATAAATTTAGCATCACCTCACATAGACACAAAATTAAAGAAATGGAAAATTTTTTCTTGTGATGAGAACTCTTAGGGTTTACTCTTTAATGACTGTCATTATAACACGCAGCAGTGTTGGTTATCCTTATCACGCTGTACCTCACATCTCTAGTACTTATTTACCTTATAACTGGAAGTTTGTACCTTTTGACATTCACCTCCACCTCTGCTAACCATAAATCTGATCTCTTTTTCTATGAGTTTGTTTTTGAAGCATAATTGGCCTACAACACTATGTTAGTTCCTGTTATACAACATAATGATTTGGTATTTCTGTACATTTCAGAAAGATCACTATGATAAAGTCTAATTATGATCTGTCACCATACAAAGATATCACATAATTATTGACTATTTTCCTCACACTGTACCTTTCATACCTGTGCCTCATTTATTTTGCAACTAGTAGTTTGTCCCTCTTAATTTCCATCACCTATTTCTTTCCCCATTCAATCCCCTCCCCTCTGGCAGCCACCTATTTGTTCTTTGTGTCTATAACTCTATTTCTGTTTTGTTATGTTTGTTCATTTGTTTTTCCACATATAAGTGAAATCATACAGTATTTTTCTTTTTCTGACTTATTTCACTTAGCATAATACCCTCTAGGTCTACCCATGTTGTCGCAAATGGCAAGATTTCACAATTTTTTTTGGTGGATAATATTTCATTGCATATATACACTACGTCTTCTTTATCCATTCATCTGTCGATTGTCACTTAGGTTGCTTCCATATCTTGGCTATTGAAAATAATGTTGCAATGAACATAGGGAGGCATATATCTTTTCAATTATTGTTTTTGTTTTCTTTAGATAAATGCGAAGGAGTGGAAGTTTTAATTTTTTGAGGAATTTCCATACTGTTTCCCACAGTGACTGCACCAATTTCCATCTCCACCAACAGTACACAGGGCGGGGGGGGGGGGGGTCCCATTTCTCCACATCCTCACCAGTACTTGTTATTTGTTGTCTTTTTGATAATAGCCATTCTGATAGTTGTGAGGTGATATTTCATTGTGGTTTGGTTTACATTTCCCTGATGATTAGTGATGTTGAGCATCTTTTCATGTGCCTGTTGACCATCTGTTTGTCTTTTTTGGAAAGATGTCTCTTCAGGTCCTCTGCCCATTTTTTAATTGGGTTGTTTGTTTTTTGGTATTGAGTTGTATGGGTTCTTTGTATATTTTGGATATTAACCCCTTATTGAATATATTATTTGCAAATATCTTCTCCCATTCAGTAGGTGGCCTTTTTTTTAAATGAAAGTGATACACTTTCTTTTTAAAAAATATTTATTTATTTACTTATTTATTTGGCTGTGTCAGGTCTTAGATGCAGCATGCGGGCTCTTTGTTGCAGTGCATGGGCTTCTCTCTAGTTGTGGTGTGTGGGCTCCAGGGCACGTGGGCTCAGTAGTTACGGTGTGCGGACTTAGTTCCCCCGCGGCATGTGGGATCTTAGTTCCCTGTCCAGGGATTGAACCGGTGTCCCCTGCATTGGAAGGCAGATTCTTAACCACCAGGGAAGTTTGGCCTGTTTGGCTTTTTAATAGTTTCCTTCACTGTGCAAAAATTTCTTAGTAGGATCTAGTCCCGTTTGCTTATTTTTTTAATTTTTAATTTTAATTTTTTGCCGCACTGCAGGGCATGTGGAACTTCCCCAAACAGAGATCGAACCCATGCCCCCTGCAGTGGAAGCATGGAGTCTTAACCACTGGGCCACCGGGGAAGTCCTCCCATTTGTTTATTTTTGCTTTTGTTTCCTTTACCTGAGGAGACATATCAAAAAAAATTACTAAGACTGATGTCAAAGAGCATACTGCTGATGTTTTCTTCTAGAAGTTTTATGGTTTCTGGACTTGCATTTAAGTCTTTAATCCATTTTGAGTTTATTTTTGTATACGGTGTGATAAAGTAGCCCAGTTTGATTCTTTTGAAAGTTACTGTCTGGTTTTTCCAACACCATTTATTGAAGATGCAGTCTTTTCCCTGTTGCAAATTCTTGTCTCTGTTGTAGATTAATTGCCCATATAAGTGTGGGTTCATTTCTGGGCTCTCTGTTCTGTTGAAATCAGAACATAGTTTGAAATCAGGGAGCGTGGTATCTCCAGCTCTGTTCTTCTTTCTCAAGACTGTTTTGGCTAATCGGGGTCTTTGTTTCCATACAAATTTAGGAATTATTTGTTCTGGTTCTGTGAAAAATACCATTAGCATTTTGATAGGGATTGCATTGAGTCTGTAGATTGCCTTGGATGGTACTGTCATTTTAATAATATTGATTCTTCCAATCTATGAACACAGTATATCTTTCCATCTGTTTGTGTCATCTTCAATTTCTTTCATCAGTATCTTAAAGTTTTCAGAGTACAAGTCTTTTACCTCCTTTGTTGGATTTATTCCTAGGTATTTTATTCTTTTGAATGTGATTGTAAATGGGATTGTTTTCTTAATTTCTCTTTCTGATAGTTCATTGTTGGTGTATAGAAGTGCAACAGGTTTCTGTATATTAACACATTTATTGACTGGGGTATTTTTGCAGAAACTAATGCCTGTGGCCAGCAATTTGTTATGTAAGTGAATATTGAAACACCTGCATTTGAGTAAATATCAACAATTTTTTTTTGCATTTAATGTATTTATTTGAAACTTTGTACATGTCTTACTAAAGCAGTCTAATATTTCATTAGAGTGTGATAAGCAGTATAGCAGGCACCTCTGTGCAGGGGAAGAGAACATCTATTACAAATATACCATGTTTCACTGTGCTTTCCCCTGGAAGAGCACACTCTACACTTTCTGGTGGCATTTTTTTAGTCCTGTGGGTATTATATCCTCTAGAATATGTTCTTTTATTTTACTTGATAGTTGACAAGGTGGATCTTTGCAGGGGACTCTTTTAGAAACACCACAAGAAGGACCAGGTGCGGGACTACCAGTACATTCACCAGGATGGTCAGTTACCCATTCTCTAGATACTGCTAACAAAAATTGCTTGCCTAAGTCATTTTATTCTGTGCATTAAGGCTACAATAAATTTTAAAAGCATTGAATAAACTGCAATTACTCAAATAGAAACCCACTTTCTTATACCATTTTCGAGTTTTCCGGAGGATATTGAAGTTTACCAGATATTGATTGGATCAATCAACTCCTTTCATATATTTATTATACTCTAATATACAAGAGGCCTTAGTTATCTGATGGCCAGTCCTTCTGTCTTCCTTTCCTGTAAATGCTACGGAGATATCATGAATAGTTGTTACCATAGCCTCTTGTCTTTCCATATAAGAAGAATCACTTCTCCCTTCCACAAGAATGTCATTTCTCCTCTCTGTAGATTTTTAGATTTCTCTTTTAATTGGTTTGGTAGACCATGATTTTCTCTTATAGTCCCACAAACTCTGGTTTTATTTTTCAATAATATTTCGGATGTGAACACACTGTTGTAATAATTGTCTTGGTAAATACAGTGCCATGAACCAAGACAAGGTTGTAGGACTGATAATATTGTTTCTTGCAGTTTCTTTCCTTCACCCATCTAAATCTCATGGTTGCATATATATCCAGTTTCACTTTCACTAACCATCCCGACCAAAATGCCATATTTTGTAAGTTTTCTGGGATTATAGTTTTAGAATCAGAGTTGTCCTCTCCACTTTATCATTGCTTCCTCAAGTGATGGCTCTTGTTTGGGTATGTAGATCGATTGAAATTTTGGTAGAAAGTAACCCCAAAACGGTTTAACTTTTGAAAATCTGTCTCCAGGAAGTGGAGTTTCTGAGTTATCGTTTAAGTGAAGAAATGTCATTATTTGTTTGAACTTTTTCTCGTCATAATCTTTGGAAAGATAGGTATTTCAAGTAAGGGATCAGTTGACCAATATTCTTTCCAGTGTGACTTTCTTATTTGTTCCATCAAAATTATTAATCCAGGAACTTCCCTGGTGGCACAGTGGTTAAGAATCTGCCTGCCAATGCAGGGGACACGGGTTCGAGCTCTGGTACGGGAAGATCCCACATGCCGCAGAGCAACTAAGCCTGCGAGCCGCACTGCTGAGCCCGCATGCCACAACTACTGAAGCCCGTATGCCTAGAGCCCATGCTCCGCAACAAGGGAAGCCACCTCAATGAGAAGCTTGCGCGCCGCAATGAAAAGTAGCCCCTGCTCGACACAACTAGAGAAAGCCCACGCGCAGCAATGAAGACACAAAGCAGCCATAAATAAAGAAATAAATTTATTAAAAAAATTATTAATCCAAGAAACTTCTTCATGTCACTGTTGGTTACATTAGTCCATTTTAAAGCCTTATCATACTTTTTATATGACTTTTCATTCTGTTGGTGATACAAGTTTGTTTGAGAAGTGACCAACTCGAAAAAGATGTTACCAAAAATGAATTCTGTTATTTCACTCTTTCTGGGTTATTACATTCTACAGTTGTACCTGACACAGCTGTAAAGTCTTCTAATTTTTGTGAAATGTTGTCTTCAATCCACTCTTCTGTAGAAGCAAAGGAGCATTCCCCAGCACCATGAGTTTCATTTTCACTTTCCATATCAGAGTCAATCACTAAGGTTTTCTATCTTTTTGTTGGTCTAATAGTCACATCATCTGAATCAGAATTATATTCTGAAGAACTATCATCTTCTGAGACACTAGTATATATGTCACTCAGACAATCAGAGAAAGTATCTGCATAAAATTCCCCAAAAAATTCTTTACTCAAAATTTTGCGATGCGTCATTTTTGAAAATTCTATGGTAACAAACTTGCATTTACAATATACACAAGGTTGGAATAAAAACCTAATGGAGCAAAATGTGAATGATAAAGACAATCATAAGTTGTATAATGAACCCTTGATCAATTTTTTTTAAAGATTTTTTTTTTAACGTGGACCATTTTTAAAGTCTTTATTGAATTTGCTACAATATTGCTTCTGGTTATGTTTTGGTTTTTTGGCCACAAGGCACCCCCTATATTGGAAGGCGAAGTCTTTAACCACTGGACCACCAGGGAAGTCCCAATCACTTTTAAGCTCTAACAACTTTGCATGGTGATGTTAATTGTATCACTCTGTAAAAACGTATTGATTCATCTCCGGTCAATAAATTGTTAATTTTGTATCCTGCAACTTTACCAAATTCATTGTTGAGCCATAGTAATTTTTTGGTGGCATCTTGAGGATTTTCTATGTATAGTGTCATATCATCTGCAAATAGTGACAGGATTACTTCTTCCTTTCCAATTTGGATTCATTTTATTTCTATTTCTTCTCTTATTGCTATGGCTAGGACTTCCAATACTATGTTGAATAAAAGTGGTGAGAGTGGACATCCTCATCTTGTTCCTGATCTTAGAGGAAATGCTTTCAGCTTTTCACTGTTGAGTATGATGTTAGCTGTGGGCTTGTCGTATATGGCCTTTATTACGTTGTTTTCTCTATGTTCTCTCTATACCCACTTTGTTGAGAATTTTTATCATAAGTGGATGTTGAATTTTGTCAAAAGCCTTTTCAGCTTCTATTGAAATGATCATGTGATTTTTATATTATGTCTTTTAAAGAAGCTAAGAGAATGGAGAACAAGTATATATTTATAGATTTTGTTGTGTTAACCTTTTTATCTAGCTTTTAAAATTTGTTTCATTTCTTTCTTCGGATTTGAATTAATATCTCATGTCTTCTTTTCTGCAATACGGCTTTTCCCCACCACTTTTGTGCTGTTATTATCAAATATATTACATGTCTATGATTAGACCCCAAAATACAACTACAGACATATTGTTTTATGAAATTTCTTTTTAAGTAAGTCAAGAAAAAAGGAAAAATATGCAAGTATACAGTCTTTTGTTATTATCAAAGTAATTACCTATACTGATGCTTTTGTTTGTGTGGATTTGAATGACAGTCTTGTGTTACTTGATTTCAGTCTGAAGAACTTCTTTTGATATTTCTTATAAAACATATTTGTTAACAGCTAACTACCTCAGTTTTTATTTGGGAATACCTTTATCTCACCTTCATATTTTAAAGATAGGTTTGCTGGATATGAGACTTTTGGTTGGCAGATTTTTCTTTCAGCACTTTGAATAATCTGGCCTCCATTGTTTCTAAGTGAGCTGTTATTTTTATCAGGGTTCCTTTATATATGATGAATTAGTTTTCTCTTGCTGCTTTCAAGATTTTATTTCTCTTTGTCTTCAATGTTTTGGTTATGATGGATTTGGGTGTGTATCTCTTTGTGTTTATACTTGTAATATGGAGTTTCTTGGATATGAATTTAATGTTTTTCATCAGATTTGGGATGTTTTTGGCCATTGCTTCTTCAAGTACTTTTTCTGTCCTTTTCTGGTACTCCCATTATACATATGTTGGTGTTCTTAATGGTGTTCCACATTCCACTGAGGCTCTGTTCTATTCTCTTCATTTTTTCCCTCTAGTCTTCAAATTGCATGATCTCTATTGATTTACCAGTAAGTTCACTGATTCTTTCTTCTGCCAGCCCAAATATTCTGTTAAACCCCTCTAGTGATTTTTCATTTTACTTCTTGTACTTTTTAACTCAAGAGTTTCCAGTGGCGTCCCAGTCGCAATAAACACACCTAATGCCTAGATCTTGGCTTTGAATACCATTCTAATACCAGCAAAAGGAACCAGAGATCCTTGGAGAAAGGCTGATTATAGGGTTGGGGCAGGGCTTATACAAGAGGAGCCCGGAATGTCCTGTAGTGCCAGGAAGTAAATGAGTGTTTAAAAACCCCACAGTGATGGGTTTATGTCCAAGTTACACAGGAGCCCACTGAAAGAGCTTCTGATGGCCAAAGCTGGAAAAATTTAAGCATCAAAGTAAAGCAGTATAAGATTATAACCCAAAGCATAAAATAAATATCTATGAGTCCATACTGATATAAGTAAATGATTGAATAAATACATAAATGGAGAAGAAGAAACAAATGTCCTGTGTAAAAAAATTCTAAATAACAATGTAAATAATTTGTTCTTCTCCCTCCTTAAGCATGGGCTGCTCATAGTGACTTCCTTCCAAAGAGTAAAGTGTTCGAAGTGTGAAAAAAAGTAAATTTTAAAGTGAAATAGTGGAGGACCCTGACAAGCACTACCTCAGCTGGGTGATGAAGGTCAACATTGACAGTGATAAGTCATGTTGGCAGCCTGTACCCTTCATACGATGTGATGAGGATTGTTCTTCAACTCTGTGGTCTTCCTCCCCCCAACCCACAGCTCCAGTCTAATCAAGAGAAGAACATCAGACAAATTTCAAGTGAGGGTCATTCTATAAAATACCTCTAATTTTTCTCATGTTTGGGTTCCTACATCTATCCTCAAAGTCCTTTATCTGTTGTATCATAATTTCTTTCTCCTTATATGTTTGCTCTTTGCTCATATTTTTTATACTTCATCTTCCAGCCCACTGACTTGGGTCTAAAAGACGACCATGCTATCCTTCAATCTGTCTACTGAAATTCTTCTTGTTAACTCCAGTAACAAATGTGCACTGCCCTTGAAGCTACTTAAGTGTCTGTTACTGTCATCATTTTACTCTACTTTTCCTGTCTCCTCTCTATCAGCAACATGTGTTCTTTTGGGACACAAGAGACTGATTTTTGTCTCTTGTGGTTGCCCTCCTCCACCTGCCTTGTTTGGGGTATTTTCTTTCTTGGTTCCCTGGGGATCAGAAGTGATTGTTGTGTTACCTACACCCAGCAGTTCTGCAGGGAGTGGACTCTGCTGTGGCTGGTGGTGTAGAAATAGGTACGGTGCCAACCCTGTGATCTCCTAAGCTGCTTCCATCTTTCAATCTCTTCCTACCATCCCAGGGCCACCTGGGAGGCAGGATCCATTTCAGGGGAGGTGGACAGGATCCATTTCAGGGGAGTGGAGAGGACAAAGCTATGCTTCCAGAATATTCTTCCCACCATTTAACCTGGAGAGTCACATCAGACCTCTCTCAGACATGCCAACTCTATGCCCTTGAATGAGATAAAGAGACCAGGTTGTCCCCATGAGGACCAAGGCCAAAGCCCCTTGTTTCTGGAACTTTCCAAAGGAAAGCACATCTCCGATTCCACCAAGGATGACGTGTTCTACACTTCAGTCAGTTAATGTTTTGTGAGTCACAAATTCTGCAACAAAGTGACATAAAGAGATAGCTTTTCTCTCCCACAGCAGTGCCCTGCCAGGGACCACTGGAGCAGAGTAATGAGAATGGCTGAGGGAGAAATCCAGGGACACTTGGAGCCATCTTCTAGAACATGGTCTGAGCACCTCGATGGTGAGTCCATAATGTCAGGGAGAGACGGCTGGAGACTCAGGGAATAAATAGTTGATCACAGTACTGTCGGATTTAAGAAGGACTGATTTATTTCCTGGCTCCTTCCTTCCTTTCTCCCTTCATCGACTCACCCTTGGCCCGTGATCCGTATGTAACAGAGTCAGACATCTTTTTTATGAGTCAGATCTTTTTTATGAGCTGCGGACCCATGGACACATCTGACCATCTCCTCACCTGCACACCCAGGCACCCCAAATTGATGAGTGAGTTCAGCTCACGTCCTCTACCCTGGATAGTACCTCTTCCTTTTGGGGGGAGCAGAAGAAAGCGATATGATGTGGAGGTTCCATAAGCCTGGCCACCACCCCACCCCGTTGCTATGCTATGCCCATTGTGTACCGTTGTCTGGGAAACCTGAGCCCAATAGGGGGCCGCAGGGTGGGGTGGCAGAGACAGTGTGCGCTGCGGGTGCTGTGGACACATCCTCCCAGAGACGAGTGGAGGATGGCAGTGCAGAGGAGGCAAGCCCTGGGGCCCTGGGGCTGGGAAGGAGGCCAGTCGGAGACCCCAGAAGGGCCTGGGATCCCTGAGCTCTGAGCCCAGCAGTAACAGGGCTGCTTATTTGGTGGAACAGACATACTTCCACCAACCTTTTGCTTTGGACAGAAATAAGTCTACCTCCTCACTGGACCAGCTACTATTTTTTATTTCAATATGGGAGCGTCTTTGGCAATAAATCCTTGGATAAGGGCTCCAGTCTCCTCTTAGAGTTTGTCCAGTGAGCTTCCTGGGTGGGGGCAGGGTGGGGATAACCAGAGCCACAGGGTTTGGGGAGGGGGCCACCAGTGGGTACCAGAGAATGGGCGCATGGCCATCCTGACTGGTCACACACCAGGAGGGAGGAGCGGGGGAATCAGTATGACCAAGTAGGTTTTGTTCCAGGAATGTAAGCATAAAATAGTGCCAGGAAACCTTGTGCAGTTCACTTCATCAGCAGATCATAAAAGAGAAGCTTAGGGTCATTTCAGAGGATGCAGACTGGATTTAACACCCCCCCCCTTCATGGTGGAAACTCTTGGATAATTAGAGATACAAGGGCGACCTTAACAGGTGAAGGGCAACTGCTACAAACACAGCAGAGCCCAGGCTTCCATGAAAACTTCAGATGCAACCCACCAAGGTTGGGACCTGGGAGCTGATGTCTCTCACAGCTATTACTCTGGCCCGTGTTACAAGTGGGGACGAGGACTGCAAAGGAGACACGAGTCGCCATTTATGTAGACAACGTAACTTTCTACATAAAGAAATTTTCTAAGAAACTTTACAGTTAGAACTAATAAGGTTTGATATAAGGAGATAAAAAATCCACGGCATGGTTACCTAACAGCCATTACTAATTGAAAAGTGCAAAGAAAAAACATGCCGCCCACAATAGCAATAGAACTATTGATTAGCAGTAAAGAAAGATGTGCAACACCTCAAGTGAGAAAACAGTACAATTTTACTGGAGGATAGTGGGGAAGATTTAACTGTGGGAGAAACATAGCATGGGTAGGAAAACTCAGTTTTAAGTGTTCGGTTCTCTTGTAAAATAATCTATAAATTAAATGCAATTTCATCTGAACTCCTAGCAGCGTTCTTCACGGCACCTGTTCAAGTGAATTTCTGCTTCACGTGGAATACTGGAGGACCACGCATAGTCAAGCCAAGTTTGAAGAAGGAGCAGAAAGGGACTTGTTCCACCAAATATCAAGGCTCTGGCCATGGCTACCATAGACTGCATGAACAGATGGGTCCGTGGAACAGAGCAGAGCCCCAAACCAGACCTGCGCACACATGAAAACGGGACGCACCAGAGGTAGCTACAGATCAGCAGGCAGTCACCTGCCACCAGTAGAAAAGTAAAATAATTCAGATCATGATCTATTTCTGTACAGAGAATAAATTGCGTATGGGTTAAAGTCCTACATTTGAAATGCCAAACTTTAGAACATTGAGAAAAAACTACAGGAAAATGGCTTTATGATGTCAGGGACAGAAAAATTTGTTAAGCAAGACATGCAAACACAAATCATATAATTGAAGTTTGATAAATTTGACTACCTTATAATTAGTAGCTTCTGTACGACAAAAGCCACCATTAATAAAGTTAAAAGTTAAAGAAAAAAACAAGCCACAGATCATGAGGAATTATTTTCCATAAACTTAACAGAAAAATGATTATTATCCAGCATATATAAAGAGCTCACAGTAATCAATAAGACAATACAAAAAAAGAATCAATTAAAATAGGCCAAGGATATGACCACGCAATTAACAGAAGAGGTAACTGAACGGCCAATGACCACGAACAGAGGTACTTTCTCCCCAGGAACCAGGGAAATGCAAATTAAAGCAGCAGTTTTATAATCGTCCCATTAACAAAGGTTAAGGATCTAGCAGTAATAATGTTAGCAGTGAGTGAATGAGCTGTTGGACAAAGCTAGGGAGGGTGCACTGGCTCCATCCTTTGAAGAGAAATGTGTCCACTCCTGGAGCCTGGCAGACCCCTCCCCCTGGCAAGTCCATCTCTCCTTCTGGGGACATTGTTGCATTTTGCACAAGAACCGGAAATGTGCATGTCGGGTGGCCCCGCTTATGACACGACCCGTCAGAACAGTGGAATGTGTCAGGTGGGGATGGACCACGTGGCATTCTTAGGATGGAGGCCTCACAGACATGGGCCAACGTGGACACGCGATGTAGTGTGAGAAAAGACAAGAGACGCAGTTATACACCGGGTCTGACTTGTGTAAAGTCTTAAAACACACATATCTTTACTAAAAAACAACACGATATATTGTAGTAAAGATATCAAGGCATGCTCGGTAAGGCTGTCGAGGGGGAGAGAGGGAAATTGGGGGGGTGGTTGATGCACGGGGCTCCCCTCGATTTTGATGTAACACTTCTCGAAACATTACGTGAAGCAAATGCGGCAGAATGCTAATGTGTGTTAGGTCTGGGTGGTGGGTACAAATTACCCTGTGTCATTTGCTCCGAGTGTTCCAACTATCCCATAATAAAACACTGAGACAAAGAACATAGATCAGGGAGGAGGGTGGAACTAAGAAGAAATAGGAGAAAACAACAGATGCTAAGATAGCAGAATAGGATAATAGGATGGAAAGTGAGCCAGCAGAGCTCCGGGTGGAAATGAAAGAGGAAAAGAAACCACTTCAGAAATGCAAGCAGAGGAGACTGCAGAATACAGCCTCAAGGACACGATTCATTCAACAAATAACTGAACACCTGCTGAGAGCCAGGCCCTGGGACTTGGAGTGATCCCAACCTGCAAGGAGCGAGGGGGGCAGTAAACAAGGAAAAAAGAAGTCAAGAGGGGATATTCCAGAGCCTGCTGCTAAGGGCTGGGAGAAGGGCTGGTGGAGGGGCAGGGGGTGAACGGTGGGCTTGTTCTGTGACGTGTCCCTGGGAGCCTCTGAGGAGGCCACCCGTCAGCTGGGACCCGGGGGCCAGCAGAGCCTGCGTTCAAGGGTGGCAGAGAGGGTGCGAGAGCGCGTGGCTTTGGGGAAGACAAAGGACCATAGTAGGGCATCCAGGACATGAGTTGGGAGGCTGGGTCGGCCCCCAGCCGAGATGTGGGCCCAGAGATCTCTCCAGAGTCAGAACAGACAGTCTCTGCTTCTGTGGGACTGAACGGGGCCGCGGAGAGACTGGGGCGACCGCCGACTTGCGGCTGAGTGAGGCAGAGGATGAGGCTCCTGGAGCTGAAAGGCCGGCTGGGACAGGGGAGCCTCGCGATGTTACATCCATGCGTCGACGTTACACCCGCGGCATGGGACAAGAGGCAAGAGGACAGGGCAGGGGACACCAGAGGAAGCAGAGGGCGAAGAGGTCAGCGTGCCTGGGGAGACGGTGGTGACATGGAAGCAGGCGGGGCTGGGGGGACCCCAGCAGCCTCACTGCTCCCCCTCTGGAACGGATGGACGGGGGCGGGGAGGAAACATCATAAATGGAGCAGACACGCATTCGGGCATGATGTGTCCCAGCCGGTCGTGAAGGCAGCGGCGTCCGGGCGGAGCTGGAAGACAGGGTCTAGTACGGGAGGAGGAGGGTGGGGGGGCCCGGAGCCTGAAGTGATAAAGCAGGGCCGCTCCCAGAAACTGCCCAAACCTGGACTCTCCGGGCGGGAGCAAGCAGGGCCTCCGCCTGCGGTGGGTCCGGAGCTGGAGGAGACGCGCTGGTCTGGCAGCCCTGCTCCCGGGGAGGTCGGCTCCCGGCTTCTCCGCGATACAGAGGAGCCCGAGAGTGGAGGAGGGGACAGCTGCCCGCTCCGCCCCGCAGCTGCGGGAGGGATGGGGACGGTCCCCGGAGCGCGGCCAGCGCGGCTGTGCCGTGGGAACACTTAGGTGCGAAGATCCCAGAGCCGGGTCCACGTGGCGTCCCCTGGATCTGACTGCTGCGTCCGATTCTGTAAGGAATGTCGGTCCCGCCGGGAGGCGTGGGCTGAAGCAGTGCAGGGCAAGGCCACGGGACCGGGGCGGAACTCTCCTCGGTCGGATTTAGTTCTTGCAAAACTAAGACCAAATCACATTGGTAAGAGGTGTTGGGACAAATCACCACAAACTCCGTGGTTTCAAGGAACGCCCGTTTCCCACCTCACAGATTTGCAGGCTGGATGGCGGACTTGGCTCTCACTGGGTTTATCGAGGGTGTCGGCCTGGCCGCGTCCCCTTCCAGAAGGTCTGGGGATGGGGTGGAATCACCTCCAGGCTGTGCAGGTGTTGTCAGAGTTCAGTCCCCGGCGTTTGTAAGACCGAGGCCCCCATGTCCTCGTTGGTGGGCAGGCGAGTTCCGCTCTTGGCTTCTAGAAGTTTCCGACACCCCTTGGCCTGGGGCCGCCTTGCGCCACCTTCAAAGCCAGCAACGCCGGTCAAGACCTCGCCCTCAGTCTCTCCTGTCCCGTCTGTGTGTGTCCGACTTCAGGGAAGGGCTCGTGTGGTTCCACCAGACGATGCAGGACAACGTCCGTCTCGAGGTCCTCAGCTCAACTGCACCTGCAAGTCCCTGTCACCACGTGAAGTGGCCTCGTCACCCTTATTCAACCTGCTACCAGTAGAGAAAAAAATGAAGCAAGTGCGGCAAAATAGCAACCTCTGGCGAATCTCAGCGGAGGGCTGTGGAGCTCCTTGTATGCTTCCTGCAGCTTTTCTGGGGGCGCGAGTGCTGTCGGGATGAACAGGCGATCTAGACAGAACAATCATGCTCACAGGTCAGAAAGTCCTCAGGTCTCCTCTTCCTCCTGGACTTGGGGTCGGGGGGTTTGCACCCAGCCAGATACAGAGGCAGCGGGCAACGATCTCAGATTTCCAAACATGCATCCGGGAAGAAGACTCCCTGAGAACATAAGTTCCAGAACTCAGAGGTACCTTCAGCCAGCACTGATGCTATCTATGTCCACACAGAAAGGGCAAAACAGCCGTGCGGTTTGGTCATGGATGGACATGTAAGGAAGGACATGTAAATAGTTAGCAGAATACCTAAAATGAGAGGACTGAGGGGAAACCGGAGGCGGGGAACAGTAAGACCGCAGGACGGACAAATGTGTTTATTTCTCCATTTTTCACCACAGGAAGTTAAAAGTACAGTCAAAGTTTATAAATCAAGAAATGAAGGTCTAACTGTCGCTGAAGGTTATGCAGTGGGTGGGTACCTTCTTCCCGTCCTGCTGAGCTGGCGGGGGGGGGCTCATGGTCCAGTTTTTACTCCCCTTTATATTGTCTCCCGACCACATGCCCAGCTGCCCGTGAATCCTGCCCTCACGGTTTGTGAGTTCAGGCAGCCGTGCCGCCGGCTCAGGTGGCCCAGGTGGCCCCCTCCCCCAGCTCCAGTCACACCCCTGGCCCAGTGCTCCCGACGCCCTGCCTGCCCCAGCCCAGGCCGCCCCCTCTGCCCTCCCTGGTCTGTCTGTGCTCCTCCTGCCCGCCCCCTCTGCCCTCCCTGGTCTGTCTGTGCTCCTCCTCCTGCCCCCTCTGCCCTCCCTGGTCTGCCCGTGCTCCTCCTGCCCCCTCTGCCCTCCCTGGTCTGCCCGTGCTCCTCCTCCTGCCCCCTCTGCCCTCCCTGGTCTGTTCGTGCTCCTCCTGCCCGCCCCCTCTGCCTTCCCTGGTCTGTCTGTGCTCCTCCTCCTGCCCGCCCCCTCTGCCCTCCCTGGTCTGTCTGTGCTCCTCCTCCTGCCCCCTCTGCCCTCCCTGGTCTGTCCGTGCTCCTCCTCCTGACCGCCAGCCTTTCTGCTTTTCGCTCCGGGGAGGGGGTGTCAACTCATCCCCCCCGACCGGGTTTTCACGTCAGGCCCCGCGAAGCCCGCAGTGTTCTTGGCACCCTCTGGGCAGACGGGTGTGACCCTGCGTCAGAACGCCGTTCCCCTCGGTCGTGTGTGTCCCTTCCAGACAGTGAGCTCGGGGCGACCCGCAGGGCCCCGGGGCTCTCAGAGCAGAGGCGTCCCACCCCAGTGTGTTGACGGCCCGAGGGAGTGGCCAAGGGTCTGCAGACGCCCAGCGTGAAGGCACGTGCTCGAAGTGGACAGCATGTAACGCTCGAAGCGTGCCCCAGCCCTAAGTCCCACGTAGGGGCTGCTTACGGGAGTACCTCAGGGGCTCGGCACGCAGGCGGGGTAACCTCCGAAGTCTAGGTCTTTGCTTTCCCAGAAACGTTCTCTGTGGACTGCATCAGTGCATGTTAAAGAAAATCCATCAGCACACATTTTCTTTAATTTTCAGTTCCTATTAGCAATATTGACAAAAGGATTCCCCAGCGCAAGGGCCAGACGGGGTTAATACCTCCTTGGTCTGTGTCCTCTCCTCCGACACTGTGGGCGGGGGCCGCCTGTCTACCTCTACTCCCTGTACCCCCCCGCCTGGCGTTTAGGTTATAGTGCAGTTCAATTTTAATCCACTCCCAGCTCAATTCAATTCGGTTCAGTTCGTTTGCGGCTTCTGTTCCTTTCCCATCCATTTTCGGTTCAGTCTAAGTCATTG
Organism: Balaenoptera ricei; assembly: GCF_028023285.1. Taxonomy (NCBI): domain Eukaryota; kingdom Metazoa; phylum Chordata; class Mammalia; order Artiodactyla; family Balaenopteridae; genus Balaenoptera; species Balaenoptera ricei. Next base: position 187,038,251 of record NC_082640.1, on the reverse strand, counting down.
TCGGTTTAACCCAGTTCATTTCCAAGTTCAGTTTCTATTTTGCTTAGCGCTTGTCCAGAGAGTGGCTCCTGTTCTCCGGTCCTGAGCTGGGTCCCCCTGGGAAGATGAGCTGTGGGGTCTGGCAGGGCGAGGTGGGCGGTGGGTCTCACCCCGAGGTGTCCCGGGGGCAGCAGGGCGAGTGTAGAGGCCACGCGCTGTGTGTCCACGTGCGAGGCACCCGCCAACCAGGATGCCAAGTCCCCTCGGTTCCCCAAGCGCGTCGGCGCAGCCCCGTGAGCGCGGGCAGGTGTCCTGCGGGTCAAAGGTGTGTCTGAGCCTACAGGTTACGTGATTGAACTTGTGGAATCACCTCCCTCACTGCAGTCCTTTGCTGAGTCTTCAATGCACTACGTGTGCCGTGAGCTACTGAGGAAGGACTGACGTGGAAAGTTTTCTGGAAATTTTCTACTAGTTCCAGGCGAACCCGGCTGCTGAGGGCAGGTCCTGGGCTGGGGGCAGGACGGCTGGGTTCTCAGCCCAAGCTGACCGATGGTGGTTGTGTGCTGGGGCCCCAGCCTCAGTCTCCCGGGGTGGAAGTGTGTGCTGACGCCCAGCTCCGGGGTCCCCAGCTTCTACGGGCCCCGCGTGATCGCCGTGTCTCAGGCTCACCCGCAGGTGCTCCCAGCTCTCAGGACCAACCGAGACGGAGTCCCTGAGCCCAGCCTCTCCCATGGCTTGTGAGGGGCTTCGAGCTTGTACAGACCTAAGTCCTGCCTGGACCTCCACCAAGGGCGGACTTCGCCAGAGCTGTGTGCCGGGGGCCAGCCTGAAGGCCGAGTCCGGGCTAAGCTGCCACTCTCCCCGGGCAGACGCTGCGTCCGGCCCCTCCCGGGGTGCCACCGGGAAGCAAGACAAGCCGAGAAGCAAATTTTCACCTTCCTCTGCCCTCGAGACGACTGATTTCCATACTCTCTGCAAAACAACCCCGAAGTTGAGACAAGACTCTTTGGAGCAGGAATGGTTTGCCTGGGAAATTTGGGGACGCAAGTTCGATTCATCATTATTTATGAACCAACAGGGAGGGGTTTATTATTCTGATTACTCACTAATCATTCCCCATAAATGCAGGAACCGACAAAATCCCACAGAATCAATAACATGGTAAGTTCCCTGTCTGAATCACGGCACCTAGCATTCTTGAGTAAACCTTTCGGTAATTTACAAAGGCTGTTGAATTTTATAGTAAGTGTTTTTCAAACCAAGCTGGCTTCTAAACAATAATGACTTTTTAATGTGGGTCTGTGATTACATTGTCATGGTGAAATACGGGGTCTTTGACTGCATCCGAAATGAGCCTGGTGTGAAATACTCGCAGGCACAGACCCACTCGGCCACAGGTAAAGCAATCTTCATAAATTACCCTCCAATCCGGATGGTCTGGCAGGCGAGGCCTGATGCCAGTGTTGGCAACTTAAATTTCCGGGGACCCTTTGTAAACAAGCTCTTCCTTTTGCCCCCGAGTGGTAGCCACGGCTAGCGGCCTCTGAGTCTGCCAGGTGTCGGCTGTGACCTTGTGTGACACCAGTATGGCGTACCAGCCCGCGAGGCTGCTACGTGGAAGCGAATGAAAGGTAACGAGCCAGCCTGGGACGAGCCACATGGCCAGGGCTCGGTGGCCGCTGCGCCAGGCAGAGCACGTGGGATGGTTCCGCGGGCGGTGCTGACTCTCCAGCAGTCCTACGCGTCTCCCTCCCTCCCTCGCTGTGTGTCGGTGGTTCCGTGTCCTCCTGGGAAGGGCCCAGAGGCCCCGTTGCCCCTTGACCGGGGACCTGCCCACTCTGCTGGGGACCTGTCCACTCTGCTTCCGAGCCTCCGCCTGGCACCGAGCGGGACACAGACATGGACAAGGCTTGGAGAGGGGCGTTTCCCTCCAGGACCTTCAGGACACCTGGAGGGGCGGTGGGAGATGGATGGACACATTGGAAGTGTCCCACTGGGACCCTCGCACCAGGACCGGCTCTCAGCGGCCTTCCCTGCTGCTCCAGCCTGGTGGGGGGGGCTCCTCCGGGATGGGCACCGGCTCATCCCTGTGTCCAGAGCCAAGCCTGGCTGTGTCAGGAGACTGGGGGTCCGGGAGAGTTTGTGGAAGACATGCACACCTGGGCTTCCAGGGCCACGAGGCACCACGGGAGGTGATGATTCCTGAAGTTTTGCACAGCAGATTCTCCGGGAGAGTGGAAGGGCCCTTCCCCCGACTGTCCTGCCCAATAGGGACTGGGGTGCATCTCCTGGTCATGTGTCTCCAGGGCTCAGGCCCGTTTCAAAAGCCCCAAGTTTTAAAAACTCTGTTCTACCCCAGGGTTATCTTTTATGAGTTTATGTAAAGTCTGGGCTTCACAGCTACACATATTGATTCCAATGTCCCATTGGGTATAACTCCCCTGGGCCCCCGGCTCCTGCCTCCCCTGGGTCTTGGGGTGGCTTGCAAGCTGCCTGCTCCTTCGGGGGTTGCGTGGGGCTGTCTGTCTCTCGGAGTAGAGAACCCCCTGGTCTCAGTGACACCTCCCTTCCAGAGCTGTCCCCACAGGAAGCGGGAAGGAGGGTGCAGCAGTGCCGCGGGCTGTGTGGTGAGGGCTCGCCTTTGCTAAGTGCGGCCATGGAAACGCTGGGGGTGGGGCTGGAGGGCTGTCGGTGTGCACCGAGCCGCCTGCTCTCGATGCTGTCCAAGGAGCTACAAGGGGTCAGCGACCAGGCCCGGCCGCCCAGGATGGGGGACCGGGGTCCCCAGGCCCCCTGCCCCTCAGTGAGTCCGAGGAAAGCCCCACAGCCTGTCAATGAGACTTGCGGTGATGATGGGGGAGGCGGTGGGGGGCGGGGCAAGGCAACAGCAGCCGCAGCCCCTGGGAAGGGGTCATCATCACCTGCTTTGTCGACGGGGCACGGAGGCTGAGAAAGGAAGAGACCGCTACCCACGGCTCCAGCACTGTAAGTGACAGCGAGGAAGCGTAGGGGTCTCCTGCCTCTCGCTCAAGTGGCTTCTTGCCTCATGTACATCTGGTGGGAGGGCAGGGAAGCTTGTTCAGGGAGGGGCCAGGACATTAGTGGTCAGCGGCATTGCCTCCTCTGTCCTCACAGCTCCTAACGCTCTTATCCCCATTTTACAGATTTGGAGACTGAGGCCCAGAGGTGCGATTACCCGACTGGCTTGAGGCCGCACACCCGGGAGCTGGGATCCAAGCCCCCTCTCTGCCCCGAGGAGTGTAGGGCCAGCTCCCCCTTCACCGCCAGCCCCGCCCTGGGCCCCTCTGCCTGCTGCTGTGGGAACGGGGTTAGTGAGGATGCCCCAACTTCACAGCGTTGCTGAGAAAAGCAAACAAGTTAATGAATCACAGACGGCTAAGACTCCAGTAAGGGGAGGTTTTAAGTTCCGTCTCGGTATTTAACAGAAGCATTTGTTTGCAGCCACAGGACCGTGTTCGAGAGGAAAAAGGCCCTTCAGTGAAGCAGCAGTCTCTCTAATGTCTCTTCTTTTAAACATAAAAACGAGGAAGGAGAAGTCAGGAGCCAAACGGTCTCCCGTCAAGACCGGAGACACGGGATTGGATTTCCATTGCGAGGACCTTGGGTGACGGCGGTGATGAGGAGCCCCGCTGGGGACACACCAGCCACTCCTGGGAGGGCAGCACCAGGCGTATCACGTTGAAATTAACATACGAACTTCCAACCTACGTACCAATTCAGAATGTGATTGAACAAACTGCTCTTATTAAAGTCAATTGGCGAACATTCTATTATAAAAACAAATGAAATCCTCCCGTCTACCAGATAAATAATTTTCTCCCCACACCTAAACGGGAGGCATTAACTTAACGGGTAATAATCTAAATTATGTATTAAACTCAATTACTTTTTATGACTGCTTTCCAATTAGGGTGCCCTGATTGACTCGCCTGCGTGGAGACTTCTCGCTGCTCTACCTGGTCTCCGGGCCGCTTCTGGCCTCACACACACTGCTCACCCAGCTTAATTGAGTGTGTCTCTCCCTCGCTCTAACCAGCCACGAGGTGCGGCCTTCTAATGATGAATAAACAAAGGCGCCGGCGTGATTACCAGCTAAATTGCCCGTCTGCGGAGTCACTCTCGGCAAACACTTCTAATGCAAAAATATCTCCCTGCCTTGCAGCTCTGAGCTCCCCTAATCAAGATACATTCCCAAGGCGGGCTCTGGGGAAACCAGGTTCCACCCTGATCTGGGTACCATGCTGCTGCCGTGACAAGCATCCGACCTGCTAGGAATTACCATCCGCATCCCCACCATGCGCTGGCCGGCGGGGCCATCCATCCGCAGACACCCCTCCATCACAGTTCCCCCTGTTCAGCTAAGAGCCCTCCTCCTAAGAATCCAAATTCCTCCAAGAATGGTCGTGTGTGTTCTTACTGCAGTCCTTTTGGGCTGCTATAACCAAATGCTGCAGACTGGGTGGCTTATGAATAAGAAATTTATTCCTCACCATTCTGGAAGTCTGAGATCAAGACACCTGCAGATTCAGTGTTTGGTGAGGACAGTTTCCTGGTTCATAGACAGCCGTCTCTCCCTGTGTCCTCACTGGTGGAAGAGGTGAGAGAGAGCTCTCTGGGGGTCTCTTTTATTAGGGCACTAATCCCATTCATGGGGGCTCCATCCTCAGGACCTCATCACCTCCCAAGGCCCCACCTCCAAATACCATCACCTTGGGGGTGAGGTTTCAACATATGAATTTGGGGGGATGCAAACATTCAGACCATTACAGGCTATATTTCTCAAAGTCAAGTATCGAACGGCTTTTAAAGTTAAAAAAAAATTGCATAGACCCCCCCAAGTGCTAAAACACTGCTCTTTAGTGGACCACTTTGTGCCAATGTAATTGCAAACACAAGCACAGCCCGGCACGCAGAGAGATGCGGCTTGCGAGGGAACTGGGCAGGCGTGCCGGAACCTTCGTCCACCAAGGATTCTCTGAGCAGTTGCTCTGAGCCAGGCTCCGAGCAAACCAGGCAAAGGCGGGGCCGTGGAGCTGACAGGGTTGGGGCGAGGAGTAGGGGTCAGGCAGTGAAGCCCGAGGCAGAGGGCTAAGCCCGGCACAGCCTGCTGGGGTGCTAGGTGCCCTGGGAGGTTGGGGGGCAGCCGAGGACTCAGGGAGGGGCTGCAGCTTTACACGAGGCGCGGGGGAGGCTTGTCCAGAGGGCGGCTTTGAGGAGGTGGCTCAAGGCGGCGAGCGTGCTGGTGCCGCCGAGCCTGGGGGGCTGCGGGGCGGGGGCGGGCAGCAGAGGCGAGGAGCTCCCCGTGTGGGTACCGCACAGCAGCCAGCGGGCTGGGCCACCTCGAGCTGGGCTTCCGCAGAGGCCTCAGAGCTGGCCAGCCGGCCCCCCCTCCCCTCCCCGCCATAGGCAGAATGCAAGGCTGGAGGGGACAGTTCCCAGAGAGGCCCCCAGAGGATGAAGCGAGGCCTCCCCAGGAAGGCCGGGGGACTGGGGCCTCCCGAACTGCTGGGGACTTGGCTCCTGTTGGCTTGCCTGGGCCGTGCTTGTACACCCAGGCCTGGGAGCAGCCTGGAGAGGCCAGGGGCCTGGTGGGGGCCTGCCTGGGTCACTGCGGGGTAGAGATGGAGCTGGGGGGCTTCATGGGTCAGGGAGCGGAGAAAAGCCTCCCTGCGCGCCCCCAGAGAACACCCTGGAGAGCTGGCGGCCAAGTGGGCATGGATGCACCACTCCCATGGGTACCCTGCCAGCCCACCCTAGGGTGAGGGCGAAGGGGGGCTGCAGAGAGGGGAGGAGGGGCTGAGACAGGCTTAAAGTGTCCCCTAAATCCTGCAGTGATGCACGGCCCACATCCCAAGTGGGATGAGGCCCAGGGAGTGCAGGCTGGCAGTGGCTGTCAGCCTCGGGGGTTAGCAGAGAAGAAGCCCCCTCCTGTCTGCGCTCACCGGAGAGGCTTCCACGAGCCCGCAGGGAGCAGGATGGCGTCCGCTGGGCTGGCCCGGGCTGCCCCGCGCGTGGGTGCTCCAGTCCTCCCGCCCCCCTGAGGGGTCGGGGGGACCCTCTCACCTTCCAGGTGAGGGGAGTCAAGTGAGGCCCTGCAGCTGCCTGCAGGGGCCCGAAGGGTGAGAGACGGATGCAGCGGGGTGCGGGGCAGTTCAGGCCCAGAGAGACGTCCACGAGGACGAGGTGCGGCCCGGGGTTGGAGGACCGCGGAATCCAAACCTGGCAGCTGGGAGGGGGTGTGAGTGCGCATGGGTGCGTGTGTGCGGTGTGTGAGCGCGTGTGCCGTGTGTGAGCGTGTGCGCAGTGTGAGCGTGTGCCGTGTGTGAGCGCGTGTGCCGTGTGTGAGCGCATGCGTCGTGTGTGAGTGCGTGCCATGTGTGAGCGTGTGCGGTGTGTGAACGTGTGCACAGTGTGTGAATGTCTGTGCCGTGTGTGAACGTCTGTGCCATGTGTGAGCGTGTGCGCCGTGTGTGAGCGTGTGCGCGGTGTGTGAGCGTGTGTGCCGTGTGTGAGCGTGCGCCGTGTGTGAGCGTGTGTGCAGGGGGGGCTCACTGGGATGGCTCTCAGGTCATCCTAACGCCTGTGAGTGCCCAGGCCCCGGTCTGAGGCATCTGCTTACCTGGCACAGGTAGGCGGGAAGGATCGTGGCGTTTAGCACCAGCCCGACGGCGTCCGGGTCTGGTCTCCCTTCACTGTGGAGCAGCCTCAGTCGGGTAACTAACGAGGTCCCACCATGAAGCTCCCCAGGCAGCCCCTCTGGCTGGAGACCATGCAGGCTCCCAGGGGGGTTGGAAGGAGGTAGCCAGGGGACGGAGATGCATATGATCCAAGTTTCTGGCCCCTGAGCCCTCTGGAGTGCTGTGCCTGTGCTGGACCCCGAGGGGCCACAGGTTCGGAAGAGGGTGGCTTCAGCCTCTGGAGATGAAGGAGCCGCAGTCTGGGGGTGAGGCCAGGCAGGAGCGGGGCCTGGGGTTGGAAGAGTCAAGGAGTGCTGCTCAGAGGGGGCCTTTAAGTCACAGCTCAGCGGCACCTGAGAGGGCCAACCGGGGCCTCCTCCTGGGGTCCGCATCCTGCATCCCGGGGCAGTCTCAGTGCCAGTGACAGACAGGAAATCGCTGTCCCCGGGGCTGGGCACGCAGACCCACCGGCCCCCACCCTGTCTTGCACAGGCCCTGGAGTTTGCTTTTTGTTTGTTTGATGAATTTCTCCGATATTCAAGAAAGAAATTAATTTTACTTATTCCTCCAAGTGGTCATTAGAAAAGCTTTTAATGAACACAGTAAAACCCAACTAATTATTGCAATGGCATTTTACTCTAAATAAAACTGGCAGGAACCACGAATAGGACGTGTATAATTCTCCTTAGTTTATTAAAACCCATTTATCACATTTTATCCTAGAAGAAACGGATCAAATTAGTCTGTGATAATTTAACTAATATTTCCTCACTGCATCTAATATTTAAGGGGAGTTTACTGATATTAAAGTCATAATGCATTATATGGAGATGACCTTGCATTCTAATTACTTTTCTTGGTGAGGAATGGGGACTGGTATGATTCTGTCTGCGTCTTCTATTTTATTATTTATTTATTTATTTAATTTATTTAAAAAATTTTTGGCTGTGTTGGGTCTTTGTTGCTGCATGTGGACTTTCTCTAGTTGCGGCAAGCAGGGTCTACTCTTTGTTGCGGTGCATAGGTTTCTCATTGCAGTGGCTTCTCTTGTTGCGGAGCACGGGCTCTAGGGTGCGCGGGCTTCAGTAGTTGTGGCACGCAGGCTCAGCAGTTGTGGTGCACGGGCTTAGTTGCTCCGTGGCATGTGGGATCTTCCTGGACCAGGGCTCGAACCCATGTCCCCTGCGTTGGCAGGCGGATTCTCAACCACTGCGCCACCAGGGAAGACGCACTGTCTGCATCTGCTAGATGGAACCAACGCACATGTAACGGCAGGCCTCTAATTAGGAAAAATCCCCTCCTGGTTTCAGTGGATTCTGCGTGGTGTCATTTTTCCTCCTGGAACGTGGGCTGGGGCCTTGGGGTTGGAGACTCCCCAGGTGATCCTCATGCTTCAGAAATCTATCATTTCCAGCCATTCCCTGAATGACCATATTGAACCCAAATTCGCACCCCTGGCGTCCTCCAAAACACAGCAGACACACCTGAGTGTGGAAAAACAGTGTTGGCTTATGTTTTACCCAGAAGCCACATTCCTTCCAAAACCAGGTTTGAATTTTCACGTCTTGCTCTGGGAGTATTATTCCTGATCACGAAAGGCCACCAGGCTGAGGAGGTGGGATGTGGGGTCCCCTTCCTCACTCATATCCGCCGGGAGATCCGCCAAGCTCCGCGCCACCCCACCCAGCTCACCTTCCCTCGGGGACCACGCACGTCGGGCAAGGCGGGTGGCTCATGCTGGTGTGACAGAGAGTCCAGATCCCACTGGCTGGAAACAACCAGTTTGGTTCTGATTCCACACGTGGCTGGCGGGGGTTCTGTTCGCCAGGGCTCTTGGGGGGCCAGGCTGCAGGATCCCCCATCTCGTGATGCTGCCCTCCGAGTGCGGGGCTCAGGGGTCCCATGCAGAGGAAGGGGTCCCATGCAGAGGAAGGGGTCCCATGCAGAGGAAGAGGTCCCATGCAGAGGAAGGGGTCCCATGCACCTCGGTCCTCCAGGGCTTCCCCCTGGGCGACCCGCCTTCCACTGTCCTGGTCGGGTCACATGGGCGCTGATTTCAGTGCCGCAGTGAGGTGCCAGCCCCTCCCGCAAGCCTGGGAGGCACCCAGGTGAGCACCAAGCCACGGTCCCCGAGCATGGCCCCGCATCTCTCCCCGGGGCGCCATCTCCGGGCTTCCAGCTCTGGCCCAAGGGCCCCACGCTGGGCTCTCTGACCCCATCAGGAACCCCAGAACTCCCAGCTGCCAACCCCCATGCCCTTCCTCCTCCCAGGCCCCCAAGGCTTCAGTTCTATGTGGCCCACAGCCCTCCGGCCCCAGGTCCCTTCACTGCCCTGAACTACCCGACCCTTCTGTGGCCCCCACCCTCGCTCGCAGCCGCGGGAAGGACCCACGACGGAGGAGCCCACTGCCCAGGTCACCGAGGACGTTTGCGCCGGGCTGGCGGCATCTGTAGAGTCACGCTGGCCTGACCCCGTGCGCCCCGAGCACTGCTTAGCGACCCCACCCGCTTCAGGGCACGTCGCCCACCGTCTGCCGAGACTCCCCCATTCTTGTCCCCGGGGCCCGTCCACCTCCACCTCCACCTCGATGGAGGGGCTGGCGTCACCCTGACCCAGGCCAGAGCTGAGGCACAGAGGACAGGCCCCTGCTGCCACCGGAGGCCCCCAGCCGCCCCCCACCAACCCCTTCTCTCTCCACCCTGGGCTCGGTGAGCTCTCACGGTGCCCGTCTTCAAAATGGCAAAGGGAGACGCAGACGCGGCCCTGCCCACCAGGCCCAGCCCTGCCCTCCCCAACCAGCTTGCCCTCAGGCCCCTGCCCCTCCCCAGCTCCCCTGCCTGCATCCTTGCTGACAGTTTCTCCAAGGTTCCTGCCAAGTCTCAGGAGGCCCAGGTCTCCCCTTGATCACCAGCCACCCTCGGGTCTTCCCCTGACCGCCCCCCGCCCCAGACTTCCTGGCTCACCCGGCAGCTCCTCCCCCTCTACTCAAGCCCCGGGGTCATCCTGGGCCCCCATCTCCTCTTCTTCCCCAGACATGTCACCATCCCCGGCTCCAGGGGCCCGTCTGTCCCCGCCCTTTTTTCTCGCATTTCCTTCTTTTTTGAGCTCCAGACCTGTGCACTCAGCTGCCTATTCTAATTTCTTTTTATTGTCACGGTCATTTGTTTGAATTGTACGGGTCACACAGGGACACGTGTCTGGGGACCATGCAGGCATGAGGCCGCATCCCAAGTACAAAGCAGGCTCACTTCCCTTGCCCCCCAAGGGCGGGGGGGCGCCCAGACCATTCTCTACGTGCACGTGCACGTGTGTACATACAAGGTAAAATACACACTTGCGCCTGGCGATCCTGCTATTGCACAAATGGAACCAGACATATTTCGTGGGTTGTCCGCAACTCCCTTTTTTATAGTTAACAGGACGTCTCAGGGAGCTTTTGGGTTGGCATTCACAGCCTGACCTTGTTTTATTTTATTTATTTTTTGGTGGCTGCAGAGTTTTTGGTCCTGTGGACAATATTTCCGTGTAATACGCTCTCCTCTGCTGATGAGAATTGAGCTGCTTCTCTTTCCTTCTCTTTCTAATTATTTTTTTCCATCACCAAGCACTGCCCACGACTTTTCACTGTCCTGTGTGCCCTTCCCTCCCTGGAGAAGAGATCTCAGAGGGTGAGCTGGGCCAGGGGGACACATGGATGTTGTTGATGAATAGTCCCAAATTGCTTCCTGAGAAGGCTGTAAAACATATTCCCGGCTGGCTGCACAGGAGGGGGCCTGTTTCTCTTACACATTTGTCTTCGTTAGAAAGTATCAATCCTTTACCTTTTCCCCCAATTTTATGGGTGAAAAACAGTATCTCATTGTTGCTTTCATTGGCTGATCCCTGGTTACCAGTGAAATCAAGCATTATTTATCTTTGTGTGTGCGTGTCTTTGTATCTATTTCTTTAATCTGCAGACTTTACCTGTGTTCATGACTTAGAAGTGTACTTGTATTTTGTCCCCCTGGGCAGCCTGTTCCAGACGTGTCCACATCCCCCGCCCTCCCCTGAGTGAGATGCCCATCAGGTCCTCACTGCTGGTAGGTGCACGGGTCTGTTTTTGGACTAATCTGTGCCTTGTCTGCAAGTCCAGTGTTCGCTGTTCTTTTTCAAAATTGCGTTTGCTACGCCCAAGCATTTTCTTTCCCAGGTGGATTTCTGTAGGTCCATCAAATTCCATAAAAGGTGTGATTGCAGTGTGATGGGGGTTCCACTCTGTGAATAGATCACCGGGCACCACGGGCATTTTTACAGCATCGGTTTTCTCATTTAGGAACAGGATCTCTCTCCCATTTACTCAGATTTTCTTTTGTGTCTACCAGTAAAGTTTATCTTTTCTTTGCATAGGTTTGTCTGCATTTCTGTTAGTTCTTTTTCCCCAACATGTTTTCCAGCTTTTCTGGCTATTGCAAATGGAGACAGATGGCTTCTTTTAAACAGTTATTCCTGGTGTATATAGAAAGCTGTGGCTTTTCAGATGTTGATCTTGCCTCTATCTTACTAAACTCTCTTATTATTTTTTGTTGTTTTTTTCCCCTGGATTTGCTATCCTCGACTACACTGTTAGTAAATCACAGTTTGTGCCTCTTCCTTTCTGGTCCTCAGTGCTCTCCAAGGTTGGGCCTGCAGTGTGGAACAGAAGTGTGAGGGCTGACAGCCGCATCTTGTCCCAGATTTTACCCGGAGCCTTTGCTGCTTCACCGAGCATGAGATTTCCTCTGTTCCCACCACTCGAAGAATTCTCATCCTGAGAGTATGTGAGATTGTAAAAACGCTTCTTCCACGTGCATTAAGTTGAGCCTATGTTCATTCTACTTTCATGAATTATAACGAATCATATTAGTAGATTTCAAATGTTGAATGTCCTGGAGGCACTGGAAGGACCTCCTGCAGCTTTCAGCCCCTCAGAGCTGGTCCTGCGTCCCCGAGCACTGCCCACCTCTGCTACCCCGGAACCTCGGCTCTGGCAGACAGACGGACAGACAGCATTCCAGGGGGCGTGCAAGGGAGGAGCAAGGGGCTGCTAGGCCAGGGTTGGTTCGTATCATTTCCACGTACACGTTTATACTTTTATATCACATGCACACATCTGCAAACGGTCATTGATTGATTGATTGATTGATTGATTGATTTTATTTATTTTTGGCTGCGTTGGGTCTTCGTTGCTGTGCGCAGGCCGTCTCTAGTTGCAGCGAGCAGGGGCTACTCTTCATTGCAGTGCGTGGGCTTTGTAGCGGAGCACGGGCTCTAGGTGTGTGGGCTTCAGTAGTTGTGGCACACGGGCTCAGTAGTTGTGGCTCTTGGGCTCTAGAGCGCAGGCTCAGTAGTTGTGGCGCACGGGCTTAGTTGCTCCGCGGCATGTGGGATCTTCCCGGACCAGGGCTTGAACCCGTGTCCCCTGCATTGGCAGACGAATTCTTAACCACTGCGCCACCAGGGAAGCTCCCCTTGATGTGTTTTAAAGTTTACGTAAATGGTAAGAGTGTGAAATTCTTGCAACTTGCCTTTTCACTCCACGTCAAGTTTTTGAAATGTATTCCTGTTGATGGATGTAAACCCAGTGAAGTTCAAAAGAGACCCAGTGTTTCTTTTGACTGTGGTAGAACATTCCATGGTGGGAATAAGGCACAGTTGATTGGTCCCTCTCCGCTAAAGAACTCCCAGATTCTTTCCAGCTTTCCCCCCTTACAAACAGCCATCCCACCGATGGCCTCATTTCTGTCTGCAGGTGCTGGTGAGTGGAAGTTCTCTACTGCAGGTAGCATTTCGGGCTCGTGGGGTGTGTACCTTCAGCTTTCCATGAATTCCTACATGCTTTAACCGTGCCTGGCTGGCATGTTCTAAGTGCTAAGTGCTAACCATCATCATTATTATTAAGTATTGACAAATTACTGTCCGAAGCGTCTATATCAGTTTACATGCCCGCCAGCAATGGCTGGAGCTCCCATTTCCACGAATTCATGGCAACACTCGGTGGTGTCAGACTTATTAATTTTTTACACTCTAATGGGTGAAAAATGGCATCTTGTTGTTTTAATTTGTGTTTCTTGGTGTTAGCAGTGAAGTTGAGCATCTTTTCACATATTTATTGCACATTGTTTTCTCTCATATTTATAGTTTCCTGTCGTGTGCTCATTTTTCTTTTGGGTTGCTTGTCTTTTTCTTATTGATTTTCAGGAATTATTTATGTATCTGGGTAGTGATACTTTATTGCTTATATGGGTTGCAAATATATCCTCCCAGACTGAGGCTTGTATTTCTTGCCTTATTGATGGTATCTTTTGCTGAACAGAATTATACATTTTAATGTGTCTGATACACCAAACTTTCCCTTATGTTTTGTGATATTGGTATAAAATTTTATGTTGTCTTTGGCTGTTTTGCATATTCACATGTAGGTTTTTACCCACCTGACGTGAAGCATCTTTTTTTCTGTCGTGCTGGGACCCTGGCTGTAGCCCACCGTGGGGAAGGTGGTCCCCTCTATCACATATTGAGTTCACATACACAGTAGGCCTTGTCCCAGCTGTCTCTCCAGTTTCATTATTTTATTTGTCCATCCTTGAAACAGGTAACTTTATAAAATAAGTCTTGTTCTCTGAGGTAAGTCTCTGACCTTTATCTTCAGGTATGTCTTGGCTATTTTTGACCCATTGCTCTTATGTATTGATTTTGTAAATCAGCTTGAAAAACCCATTTTGGATATAGACTGGAAACACGGGAATTTTCATCATTTTTGAGTCTTCCTGTTCACGAATATGGCGCATCTCTCATTTTTTAGGTCTTTCACACCTTCAACAAAGTCCAACCAACAAAATTCCTATTAGAAAGGTTTTGCACACGCACCCCTAGAAATCTTGTGTTTTTGGACAGTTAATGGCATCTTACAATACTAAGTTATCTAATCTTTGCAAGTAACTTTTATGTTGAATTTATATTCTGCAACTCATTGAATTCCCTGATTAACTTTAATAGCTGTCTGTAGATTACTTTGATTGTTCTCTTTTGAAACAGTCTGCAAATGGTGACAGTTTCGGGCTTTTTCCCCTTTCTAGACTCTGTTTTTCTTGCCACAGGGTGTTTCTAGGTGTTCAACCACAATAAGGCATAAAAGTGGGTCTGATGTGAAAGGGCAGCGGTGCTGAATTTTACCATCACGGGTACCCTTCTCTGTGGGATGTGATCACCTCTGTCAGGACAGGGAAATTCTCTCGTGTTCTTAGATCGCTAAGATTTTTTTTGTCCCCCTAGAATCAAGAATTAGTGTCTGTCTTCTCTAATGTTTGGTTCAGAAGTATTTTTTCTTTTCTTTTTTTAAAGTTGAGGTATAGTTCATTTACAATATTATATACGTTTTAGGTGTGTAACATAGTAATTCACAATTTTTAAAGGTTATACTCCATTTATAGTTTTTATAAAATATTGGCTATATTCTCTGTGCTGTACAATGTATTCTTGTAGCTTATTTATTTTATACATAATAGTTTGTGCCTCTTACTCCCCTCCCCCTATCTTGCCCCTCCCCCCTTCTCTTTCCCAAGTTTGTTCTCTATATCTGTGAGTCTGTTTCTTTCCTGTTATATTCACTAGTTTGTTTTATATTTTTGATTCCACATATAAGTGAATATTTTACAGTATTTTAGATTCCACATATAAGTGATATTTTACAGTATTTTACAGTATTTGTCTTATACTACATATAAGTGGTATTTTACAGTGATATTTTACAGTATTTTAGATTCCAAATATAAGTGATATTTTACAGTATTTGTCTTATACTACATATAAGTGGTATTTTACAGTGATATTTTACAGTATTTTAGATTCCACATATAAGTGATATTTTACAGTATTTTACAGTATTTGCCTTATACTACATATAAGTGATATTTTACAGTATCCACATATAAGTGATATTTTACAGTATTTATCTTATTTTAATAGGCATAATACTTTCCAAGTCCATCCATGTTGTTGCAAATGGCAAAATCTCATTCCTTTTTATGGCTGAGTAATATTCCATTGTATATATGTACCACATCTTCTTTATCCATTCATCTATCAGTGGGCACTTAGGTTGCTTCCATGTCTTGGCTGTTGTAAATGCTGCTGCTGTGAACACTGGGGTGCATGTATCTATCCGAATTACTGTTTTCCTTTTCTTCAGATATATACCAAGGAGTGGAATTGCTGGGTCATATGATAATTCTATTTTTAATTTTTTGAGGCATCTCCACACTGTTTTCCACAGTAGCTGCACCAATTTACATTCCCACCAACAGTGTAGGAGGGTTCCTTTTTCTCCACAACCTTGCCAACACTTGTTATTTATTGTCCTTTTGATGATAGCCATCTGACAGGTGTGAGGTGCTATCTCATTGTGGTTTTGATTTGCATTTCCCTGATGATTAACGATGTTGAGCGTCTTTTCATGTGCCTGTTGGCTATCTGTATGTCTTCTTTGGAAAAATATCTATTCAGGTCTTCTGCCTATTTTTAAATTGGGTTGTTTGTTTTTGATATTGAGCTGTATGAGCTGTTTATATTTTTTCGATATTAACCCCTTATCTGTCATATCACTTGCAAATATTTTCTCCCACTCAGTAGGTTGTCTTTTCATTTTGTCGATGGTTTCCTTTGCTTTGCAAAAGCTTTTTTAAATTAGGTCCCATTTGTTTATTTTTGCTTTTGTTTTCCCTTGCCTTAGGCGACAGATCAAAAAAATATTGCTGCGATTTATGTCAAAGAGCTTTCCACCTGTGTTTTCTCCTAGGAGTTTTATGGTTTCCCATCTTACATTTAGGTCTTTAATTCATTTTGAGTTTATTTCTGTGTATGGTGTTAAAGAATGTATTTATTTCATTCTTTTACATGTAGTTGTCCAGTCAGTGGTATTGTTATACCTCCATTATTAGTTATCTGTGATATTCTTCTTCTTCTTAGGCAACGCTCTCTAGGTTTCCCTACGTTGTTTTTCACTCACTCTAGCCTCATGCATTCCATTCCGTCTTCCTGGGTTCACTTTTCTTTTGGCCAAAATTCACCTCTTGGTAGCATGTTCTATGAGGGTCTTCAGTGAAACAATCTCTCAGGGATTTTTTATTTTATACTCTCTCTTGAACACTGTTCATCTGGGTATAGAATTCTAGATCAACAATATACTATTATACCACATGTTATTAGTGGAATATACTAATCCACTGTGTGTGGTCGTGATGGTCACAAGTGTGAAGTTTGCTCTCAATCTAATTACAGTTTTTTTTATCACTAGTAAGTCCTTTCTTTCCAAGTACTTTTAATGTTTATCTTTTTCTTCAGTATTTTACAATTTGATAATATTTCTTTTTAAAACAGCATTGCTGAAGGGCAGTTGACAGGCAATTAAACTGTATATATTGAAAGTGTAAAACTGGATACATTTGACATTTATGAAACTGTAACTACAGTTAAGATAGTGAACATATCTATCACCCCCCAAAACTTCCTGTGCCCTTTGTAATCCATCCTCCCTCATTCCCTACCACTGAGAGGCTTTCAGTCAATATGGTTTGCATTTTCTACGATTTCTATATAAAGGGGAGCATAGGACGTATCCTCATTTTTCCCCCCGCAAAATTATTTTAAGATTCATTCATGTTGTTGCCAGTATTAACAGTATCATTCCTTTTTATGGCTGAATAGTTTCAATTGCACAAATATACACAATTCCTTTATGCACTCACCACTTGATGAACATTTGGATTGTCTCCCGTTTGGGGCTATTAAAACTAAAAGTCTATGAACACTGGTGCACAGGTCTTTATATAAACATATATTTTCTTTCTCTAGGAGTGGAATGGCTGAGTCATACAGCAGTAGGTATAGGTTTATCCATTGAACTGCCAAACTGTTTTCCAAAGTGGCTGCACCGTTTTGCATCCCCACTGGCAGTGCACAGGGGTTCCAGCTGCTCCACATTCTCACCAACACGTGGCAGGTCAGAGTTTTTCATTTTAGATGTTCTAGTAGGTGAGTCCCGGTACCTCTTTGTGGTTTTCATTTGCATCTCTTTGATGACTAATGGTGTAATTCTCATGCTCTTCTTTGCCATCCATGGTTCTACTGAAGCAACTGTCCCAATTTTGGTCCTCCTTTTCATTGGGTACTTGGTTTCCTGTTTGTAGAGGTTTGAGAGCTTTTATATGTTCTGGATAGAAGTCCTTTACAGGTGTGTAATTTGAAGGTATAGTCTCCCGTCTGCTGCTTGTCCTTTCATCCTCTCAACAGTGTACTTTGAAGAGCAAAAGTTCCTAGTTTTGATGAAGTGCATTCAATCTATTTGTTCTTATGTGGATTGTGCTTTGATGTCATGTCTAAAAAACCTCTGTCTAATCCAAGGTTACAAAGATCCCCTGACCTATTTTCTTCTGGAAGTTTTATAATTTAAGGTCTATGATCCATTTTGAATTAAATTTTCAAATTAATCTGAGTTTGGGATCAAAGTGTTTTTTTTTTTTTAATCCAGCATCATTTGTTGAAAAGACCATTATTTCTCCATTGAATTATCTTTGTACTTTTGTCAAAAGTCAATTGACTGTATATATGGGAACTCTGTATTGTACTCTATGCAAACACCATACTGTTTTTTTTGTTTTTTTTTTTTAAATTATTTATTTATTTATTTTTGGCTGTGTTGGGTCTTCGTTTCTGTGCAAGGGCTTTCTCTAGTTGGGCAAGCGGGGGCCACTCTTCATCGCGGTGCGCGGGCCTCTCACTATCGTGGTCTCTCTTGTTGCGGAGAACAGGCTCCAGACGCGCAAGCTCAGTAATTGTGGCTCACGGGCGTAGTTGCTCCGCGGCATGTGGGATCTTCCCAGACCAGGGCTCGAACCCGTGTCCCCTGCATTGGCAGGCGGATTCTCAACCACTGCGCCACCAGGGAGGCCCAAACACCATACTGTTTTGATTAATGTAACTTTATAATTAGTCTTAAAATCAGATAGAGTAAGTCCTCCAACTTAATTCTTTTTTCAAAGTTGTTTCAACTATTCTAGGTCCTTTCCACTTCCATATAAATTTTAGATTCTATTTGTCAATTTCTACAGGAAAAGCCTACTAGAATTTTGATTGAGATTCCATTGATCAACCTGGGGAGAATTCACATCTTAACAACTTCGAGTCTTCTTATCCACGAATATGGTATACGTCTCCATTTAGTTAGATCTTGTTTAATTTCAGCAATGTTTGTGGTTTTCAGTGCAGAAGTCTCACATGTCTTTTGTCAAACTTATGCCTAAGCATTCCATATTTGTTTTTTGTTTGTTTGTTTTGGGGTTTTTTTGTTGTTGTTTTCTGTTTTATTTTTTCTTAATTTTTATTGGAGTATAATGCTTTACAATATTGTGTTAGTTTCTGCTGTACAGCAAAGTGAAGTATTCCATATTTGTTAGTGGTACTTTACAGATTATGGTTTTTAAAATTCCATGTTCTGATTGTTTGTTGTGAGTATGTAAATATATAATTGGTTTCTGTACATCAATCTTGAACCCTGCCACTTTGCTAACTCTTTATTAGTCTAGAGCTTTTATTTTGTGGACTCCATGGGATTTTTTCTACAGAAAGTTTTATTTCTTTCTAATCTGCATGCCTTTTTTTCTTGCCTTATTGTACTAGATAGAAACTCCAGTAAAATGTTGAGTAAAAGTGATGAAATAATCAAAGATGAGAGCAGCCATCTTTACTTTGTTTTCAATCTTAGGAAGATATAGGTTTTGGGTAGATGATCTTTATCAGATGCAGAAATTTCATTTTATTCCTAGTTTTTGAGGACTTTTATCACAAATTAATATTTAATTTTAAGTGCTTTTCTACTGAGATGATGATAGGTTTTTCCTTTTTAGTACATTAATATGGTAAAGTTCATCGACTGATTTTTGACATTAAGTCAACTTTGCTTTCCTGGGATAAATCTCACTTTGTCATGATATAGCATCACATATGTATGCATGTATTTGCTAAAACTTTGGTAAGAACTTTTGCATCTTTGTTTGTGAGGAATATTGTTTGCTGGTATCATTCCTTGTGATGCATTTGATTAAATATCACAATAAAACTGAATTCATCGAATGATAAGGGAAGGGGCCCTGCCTCTTCTATTATCTGAAAGAGTTAGTGTAGAATTGATATTATTTCTTCCTTAAATACTGGTAAACTTCACCCTTGAAACTATGTGGGCCTGTAGTTTTCCTTGTTGTAAGGGCCTTAATGACAAACTCAATTTCTTTATCAGATACAGGACTATTCACATTAGCTATTTTTTCTTAATTTTGGTAGTTTACACCTTTGAAGGAGTTTTCCACTTCATCTATGTTGTCAATTTTATTGGCCAAATGTTTTTCATAATGTTCAATTTTTTCCTCATAGTAACTAGAATATTAGGTGAGATCCACCCTCTCATTCCTGATATTGGTCATTGTTTTGCCTTCTCTCTTTTTTCTTGTTCAGTTGGGATAGAAGTTTATCAGTTTTTGATCTTTTAAGACAATCAGCTTTTACTTTTATTGGTTTTCTCCATAGTTTCCTCCTTTTTCTTTCATTGATTTCTGCTCTTTATTTTCATTTTTATGCTTACTTAGGATTACTTTGTTCTTTTTCTAGTTTTTTAAGTTGAAAGATTTGGTCATTGATTTGAAATCCTTCCTTTTTGTTATAACGTAGGCTCTTAGTGCTAAAGTTTTCCTCTAGGCACTATATTAGCTGCACCCCCCAAATTTTGATATGTCAGGTTTTCATTTTCACTCAGTTCAAAAAACTTTCCAATTTCCATTTTGATTTCTTCTTTGAACCATGGGTTATTGAGAAGCATGTGAGTCAAATATTTGGGATTTTCCAAGTATCTTTCAATTATTGATGTTTAATTTAATTCTATTTGGATCAAGATCATGACTTGTATAATTTGAATCCTTTTACATGTATTGTGACTTGTTTTATGACTTGAAATATGGTCAATCTGGGTAAATGTTCTGTGTGCATTTGAAAAGGTTGTGTATTCTGCTAGTGTTGGGTGGAGGAGTCTATGGATATCCATTAGGTGGGGTGGTTGAAGCATTCATTGTTCAAGTCTTCTATAGCTTCACTGATTTCCTATATACCCCGTCATACGCAGGCCCTGATCAATACATTGCTGGAGGCTCTGGGGGAAGTCTGCAGAATCTGGAGCCCCGTCTCTATGCAGCTCCCCTTCCCATACATTTCTCTCCCCTCAGATCCTCTGCTCTGCAAATTCTAGTCACCTGTCCTCCCTGAATTCTCAGCTGTGTCCCCTCAACTCAGGGAGCCACTGTGCTCTGTGCCGAAGCCTAGGTACCACCTACAGGCGGTAAGCTGGGGTACCATAGGAACCATTTCATTTGTTTCCTATCTCTTAGAAGTCACTCTCTTGCACTGCCTGTTTTTCAATGCCGCAAAACTATTGTTTTATATTTTACCTTTTCTTAGTTGCCTAAAATTGGAGGGTGAGTTCAGTCCCTGTTACTCCATTATACCTGGGACAGAAATCTGCACTGCATAATATTTACATTGTATTGAAATGCTGTATATTGGTTTTCAATTTTAAACATCAGGAAAGAGACAAAGCATGGAAGATTTCATTACAATTACAGAACTGACCTGAATGCCGCAAACCTCAGCAAAGTAAAAGTGGGAGTATGGCTGGCAGATCTCAGGAGTTGAGCTGGCAGTGGGACCTGGTGGTGACTAATATAGGGCCATACCATTTTTTCCACCCTGCATAGTAGGGAATAACATTTTTCAGTCCAAAATTAATGAATCAGGAGATAGACACTTGGGCTGCTTATATAGAATTTCCTTGGAAAACTAAAAAAAAAAAAAAGGTAATAACCAAGAAACGAGCTTCCATATTTTGGGGTTGGCCCCTAAGGTGGGTCTGTGTCCTCCTCACCACTTTTATTCCAGGGGCACAGCACCTGAAAGACGGAGGGAGTGAAAGAATGGGGGCCGGACAGGCAGAAGGTGGGTTTTAGGGAGTGCAGAGGAAGTGACCCTCTTTACCACCCAGAGCCCCTCCAAGTTCTGCTCCCAGAGGCCATCCTACACTGTCCTGGACCTCTTGCTTACTCACCTGACTGCTTCCTGCTGCGATGACTATTCCGCACCTGCTACCTGCAGTGCCTTGATGGGAGGCCCAGGCAGGACAGCAATCACCGCATCCTGGTGTTGGCCCTGCAGGGCGGGAGGCACTGTTGGGTCCAACACTTTGGTTTTCCATCTGGGAGCAGTGAAATTCAGAGCCAAAGCTTGGCCAAGGTCACACACAAAGGAGTCGTAGAACCTCCCAGAGCCCCAGTTCAAGATTTCCTCCAAAACTTTGTCCCCACCCCAGAAGCAAGGACACTGACCTGCCAGCGAGATTAATCATTGGACAGGGTGGGCATGGTCTAACGTTATTTTTGTCCTGGAATGTGACTGTGCCCTAAGAGGACACCCCCCCAATCCTTGCTCATGTGTAGAGTAAAGCCAGGTCCTGTGGCATGATGGAAAATTCCAGCTAGTTACAGCATCAATGCCAGAAAAGCAAAAAAAAAAAAAAAAAAAAAATCCTCCAAAGGACTCCAAAAGTTAGTTAAATCCAAGTTAGCTGGGAGAATTGAGGCATAAAGTACTCCTTTTGGGGTTTGTTGAGAGGGTGGAAGGGTGGACAGGAATGGGGGATGGGTAAATGGGTGGATGGATGTAAAGATGGATGGACAAAGAACTGGGTGGGAGGATGGATAGATGGTTGGATGGATGGGTGGATAGATGGATGAATGGATGGGTGGGTGGATGGATAGATGGGTGGGTGGACAGAAGGCTGGGAGGACTCCCCAGCTGTGACTGCCTGGGGCCCCCCCATGTACCACACAATGGTGGCAGGCCAGGGTGGGTCTGGACTTTTAAAGCGCCAGGGTACTGCCTACTTCCTAGGTTACTGCTGGGTTCCATGTCGCTGAGCGGGGAGGGGGACACCATCCCTGGAAGCAGCTTTGGGAGCCCACCTGGCATCAGAATGGGTGTCAGAGGGGTCAGAAGGACAGAAGCTTTCTGAGGACTGGGCAGGGAGGGGGCGGGGCAGCAGGGAAGGGAAGGCGCCCTGAGAAAGGCATGTGACATGCAGGCCTGTGAGAGGTTCAGACCTGCAAGAAGGAGCAGAACAAAAGGCAGGGGCAGGAACAGCAGAGGGGAGCTCAGGGGCTGGAGAGGAGGCTGGCCTGCCGGGGACGGCCCGGAAGAGCCAGAGTCTCTGGTGAACACAGGCTTCGTGGAGGTCGAGGGCTTCTGAGGGAGTGATGTCAGACCCCACAGGATAGCTGAGGTCCTGCAGGACCATTGGTCCACTCTTTTGTTCATCCATTCATTCACTCACTCACTCATTCATTCACTCACCCATTCATTCACTCACTCATTCATTCACCCACTCATTCATTCATCCATTCATTCACTCACTCACTCATTCATTCACCCACTCATTCACTCACTCACTCATTACTCCTCCCTCCATCCATGCACAGCAAGGAAAGATGCTGTTTCTTGCCCAGTTGTCACTGCCACATGTGGCTCTATTTCACCCTGGCCACAATTTTAAAGGGCAGGACCATTACCCCACCATTTCACGATTTTGGAGCCTGAGGCCAGCAGGTACCCTCTGTGTTCTGTACCCTGTTCCCCGGTGCCCAGAGCCCTGGGTGCTGGGATGAGATCTGAAGCCGCCTCTATTGATCCCAGCACGACCAGCCAGGTGGGATTATGACATTTAAAAGTCAAGACGGAAGTTCTTGCCAGCCTCAGAGCCAAGCTCCTTCCCAGATGACGTGGAACCAAGGTCTGGCTGGGAGCGCTTCTGGGGTCCGCGTCTGCCACTGAGATCAAGCCTCGCCTGGCAGGGGCCTGGGGGTGGGAGGGACTGACACAGCTTCGTCTCTGGATCCAGCAGAAGAATGACCAGGTGGCCCAGCGAGGAGACAGGTAAAGTGCACCGCGGGAAGACTTCCACGGCCGTGCCCAAGAAGAGATGCTGGGCAGGCCAGCTCCCAGGTCCCCTGGGCCACCCTGGGCCCACCCGGGCACCCTGCCCGCTTCCTGGGGAATCCAAGGAGGTGTCCAAGGTACCCGGCAGGAAGGGGTTAAGGAAGTGCTCAGCAAATCTAATCTACATGCAAAAGCCTCCCCATCCTTTCCTGACAGCCCAAGCCTTGTGCAAACCAATCAATATTTTATGAAGACGTTTCCTGGCTCCTGGGGGGAGGCAGGGGCTGCAGGCATGGCTCTCTGCGGAGGGAAGAAGGAGCCGGGGCCTGTGTGCGGCCGATTCCTCCTGAAGGGGCCGGGCTCCTCTAGCTCTGGGGAGACTCTCCTTCCTCCCTCCCCGGCTGCCAGTTGGCAAGAACACGGGGCTTCCTTCCCGCTCACTTCTCCGTCTGTCCGGCAACCAGGCCGGCTGGCACATGACAGCTGCGTGGTGCGTACCTGCTGGAGGTACGAGCGAGGGAGGGAGCGAATGCCCCCTTATTCCCAGCAGCACGTGGTCCAAGCCGTCCTGATGGTCCTTCCTGTGTGGACACCCCGAGTTCAGGAACACAGTGGTCTGGGTCTCTGGTGGCTCATGGGCCACCGGAGACCCGGGCCACCAGAGACCCAGGCCACGGAGCAGAGGTCCAGGTGAGCTGGCCCATCACCACGAGGCCCTGCCTTTACCTGCCCCCTCTGGGGCGTGCCTGACCCACTGCCGGCCCCCTGGCTCTTACCCAGGCCCCATGGGGATGGGGACCAACCGGGTTCCTGCCGCTGTGGCCACCCTGGCCTCCTGTTGGAGCCTCTCAGCCCCATTGAAGCTCTGGGACCAGCCCCGTCCCCCAGACCCCAGAAAGAAGTGATCTCGAGCCCCCAGCCCCAAGCTTGGGGTGCCCCGGTTCTGGAGATGGGCATTACCACACATCCCCTTAGCAAACAGGGAACTCACTCTGAACCAAGCCCCTCAGAGCTCACAGGAGTGCTGGGGTCAGACCAAAGTCCCCAAATCACACAGCAACACGCCCAGTCGGGAGGCAGCAGCAGAGCGAAGCCGGGCCGGGAGCAGGAGGGAGGCTCCGTCATCAGGGGCAGCCGGGGCCTCTTCCTTCAGGGGCACTTCGGCTGGGGCTTGAAAGTGGGTCGGGGGCTTTGAGGGGGAGGGACAGCTTGTGGGAAGACCCCCAAGACCTGGGAGGATGGAGGATTCTGGGCAAATCAGGAAGGACAGAGCAAATGGGGCAGGGGCTCAGGCGGTGGGGGGGGGGGGCGGCGCGCAGGGCTGGGGAGCAAGGATTTCGCCTGAGAGGATCACAGAGGCTGGGGGGCCATCAGTTTGGGGGTGAGGTACCCGTAAGCATGTGAGTTCAGGGGGTCGCAGCCTGAGCCCAAGCCCCTGGTCTGGCAGCTGCAGCTAGAAGGGTCCAGGCCCCTGTGGACAGTGGGCCAGGCCTGCTTAGGGGAAGCCCACTGGCGGGGGGGGAGCATGGGGGGTAATTCTTAGGGGCCAGAGGACATGAGGTCCTGAGTGGGAGCTGGGGCTGAGCTCCACTCCCTGAGGACTCTTGTGGGGGACGGGTTGGGGACTGTCCCAGATTTGGGGTCACAACACACGGGTTCCCACCCGGGCTTCCCTCTAATGCGCAGTGGGACGGGGCTGGGGCCACCCGGCTGCAGCACCGGGTCCCAGCAGGCATCTCACAGACCCTCCTGAGGGGGCCCTGCTGCTGGGGTGGGCAGGGTCGCCCCCCCAGGTGCTTCCCGCACCCTCCCCGCTCCGAAGGCCACTGAACGGCAGTGCTGGGGCCGGGGTCCTGCTGGAGACAAATAAACAGGTAACAACATCAGGCCAGCACCTGGGCCCCTGGTCGTCACGTGGCGGCCGCAGCTGCGTGTGCCCCAGCGGAGGACGGGGCTCCCCGAGGACCTGCTCACGCACCCTCACCCTGCAGACCGTGTAATTCCCCAGTAACAATGACCCACATTCACTCACCCGTGCAAAAGGCTCCATGGGGCCCTGGCTGTCGGGACCCCCATCTGGTTCTTTCCCAGACCCACCTGCCCGCTGTCAGGTCCTCCCTGCAGGGGTAGGAGGAAGCCAGACACGGCGGGACAGGGCAGGCCTCATCCCCGCCCTCCGTCCCCGCCTCATTCGTTCACCCTCCACAGCTGTCGGAGGCGGATGCTTCCGGAATACAGAGACAGCCATGCAGGGCCCTGCCCGTGAGTCTCTGAGGGCCTGGCGGGCAAGGCCAGCGAGCCCCGTGCCTGGTTTACAGAGGAGGAAACGGGTTCTGAGGGGTCTTTTTCTCCAAGCCGGGTGGTCTGTGCTCGTCTCCGCCCCCAAAACGTTCCGCAGCCTGGACTGACCTTCTCATCCCACGTGTCTGGAGTGCTGGGGGGGGGACCCCCGGGAGGGCTGGCTGCCCCCCACGCCCTGGGCTCCCCGGGGGTCCCTGGAGATGCCAGAGGAGCTGGCGTGGGCCGTGGAGGCAGGCGCTGCCCTGAGCCCGCCAGCACCTGGCTCCCCTCGCGCCCTGGGAGGGGAAGGGGCACTGCGCGGGGTGGGGGGCCACAGGCCTGGGCCCTCCCCCCAGCCTCGTGGGTGGGGTTGCTGCTGTGCCACAGGCCTGGCCAGGCGAGGTCCACTCCTGGATTTCCGCACGGGTGGGCTGGCGGGGAGGAGGCGGTGAAGATGGAGAGGCGCCGGGGGCCGTGGCTGCCACCACCTGCCGGACAGCGAGCGTCCCCAGGTCCTCTTTGCCTCTGATTAAATCGCCGCTCTCGCGGAAGGAGCCCCGGCCGCCGAGGTTGCTGCCTGAAAAGAGCAGGAAAGGAAAGTTTCAGCTTGAGGACACTCGCCTTTGTCAGGCGCAGAGAGGCTGCATCTGCCAGCGGGAGAGGATGCTGGCGGGGTCCCAGTGGGGCTGGGCTGGGGCGGCCGGAGCACGTGGCTTCCTTTTTTCGTATGAAACAGGTTGTTCATAACGTGCTCTGTGCTCTGTAATTAAAAACACGGATTAAAGGGCCCCAGGCACTCAGGGCGGCAGGAGCCGCGGCGCCGAGTGGCGCGTGTGGGCCAGTCACGCACCCGCAGAAGGGCCTTGGCGAGAGTCTCGGGCCCGCAGCTGTCCTGCTTCCCCCGTCTCAGCCTGCCCGCCCCAGGTCCCTGGCTCAGAACTGCTGCCCAGCCCTGCCCATCCTCCAGCCCAATAGGAGCTTCCTCCCCCAGGAAGCCCTCCTGGTGGTTCCGTCCGCTGGGCCCTCTGCACACTGCCCTGCTGCAGAGCCTCACTGGCCCACGGTCCAGGGCATCTCCCCCGCCCTGCAGAAGTCTGGTTGCCTCTCCCTCAGTGCTGGCCACCAGCTGTCTCTGGGACCCAATCCCTCCACCTGGACAGTGGGACAGGCCCTCCCGATGCAGCCAGAAGGAAGGATGGGGGTCGGACGGGGAATCAGGGGCTGGGATTCGGGTCCAAGTCCACCATAGATTCGTGGGCCTTGTGGGCGAATCCCTTCCCATCTCAATGCCTCTGTTTCCCCATCTGTCACTGAAGCCTTGTGCATTCAGACAACGGGTGGGTTAGTGTTGCGAACCCCAGAAAGTACTGCTGGAAACCCCGCCGGCCACTTCCCAGGTCCGGGTATGAGTGTGCCCGGGCTGCGTAGCAAATACCACAGTGCAGGCGGCTTCAACAGCACAGGTGTATCGCAGCCCGGAGGCCACAGGCGTGAGGTCAAGGTGGGCGGGGTTGGCGCCTTCCGAGGCTGTGAGGGGGAGTCTATTCTGGGCCTCTCTCTCAGCTTCTGGTGTTTTGCCAACAACCTCCAGCATCCCCGCCTTCCTCGTCACTGTGAGAGTCTCTGCGACCAAATCCCCCGTTTTAGAAGGACCATCAGAGGGGATTTGGAGCCCCCCAACTCCAGTCTGCCCTTAGCAAATTACCTCTGCAACAGGCTTATTCCCAAATTCGGTCACATTCGGAGGTGCTGGGGGTTAGAACGTGAGCATTTGAATTTTAGTGGGGAGGTCTCATGTCAACCCACAACACCTGGGGACACTGGCTCGGGCCCCTCAGCCCGTGAACTGGCTCTGTCCACCACACGTGACTACGGGCTGGGCAGGGACCCCACCTCCAGTGTGGCGCGACGGCGCCCCGGGACCACGTGGTATGTGGACGGAGAAGCCAGGTCGAGGCCGGTGGCCTAGGCTGGGAGACCCAGCGTCGTCGGGGGCTTTCCACACATAGAAGGGCGCCCATGTGCCGGGGAGAGAGGAGCCCCCCCAGAGTGTGATGGGCTCTCTTGGCACAGGTGGGCACAGGGAGACCCCTCCCAGGGAGCCCTTCCTGGGGTGCACAGACCCCCAACTCTGCAGGAGAGGCTGTTGCAGGTGGGAGCCATGCCTTGTCCAGGCCTGACCACAGGGTTCTTTACTCAGAGCTTTGCGGTGCGTTCCTGTCCTCTGGTGCCGGCCCTGGTGGGGTTGGGGAGGTGCTGGGGGGGGAAAGATGCGGGGCAGCTTTGGAGAGTGAGGTGTCCGGCCAGGGGGGTGAGGTAGGTGGGCAGACACGTGGAGAGCGGACAGGGGCCCCGTGAGCCTCGGGCTCCACGCTGTGGCCCAGAGGAGAAGGCCTCGCCTCAGGGTTTACGACGAGCATCCCCAGAGACCCTCGGGGACCACGGCACCACCCCGTCCACCCTCCAGAGCGGCCACTGTCCCCAGTGCCCTCCCCGTCTGCTCTCCTCCCATCCCACAACACCCTGTGAGGGGTGGCAGGTGCCATAGGGGCGGCCAGTGACCTGTGCGAGGCTGCCAGTGAGGGGGGCTGGGCTGAGGCCAGAGGCCGGGCCTCCTGGGTCCTTGTCTGGGCTCTCTGTTCTGGCCCTGGGAACTTACCCCCAGGTAGGAGCCTGCAGAAGTGAGCACAGGGGCAAAAGTGGCCAGTGGGGCATTAATGGGGGAGTTGGCACAAGCCGGTGGAAGAGCTGGGAACCTGGGGTGCTTGGCTGAGGTCTTCGGGCCCACCTGTGGCACCTCCGACTGCCCTGGGTCCCCCCGATCCCTCCCCGCTTCTGCCAAGGTGTCACCTTGGGCACGCGGGGAGCAGGGGGCGGCCCCCCTCCAGTTGTGGACTGAACAGGCAGTGCTGGCGGCGGTGGCCCCTGCCTGGCCCAGGGTGGGCAGGGGGGCACGCTGCTTCCTTCCCCCACCCGGCTCTTCTCCTTCCTCAGGCCTCAGCGGAGCAGCCCGGGGCCGCCATGGTTCTCTCCGCAGCAGCCAGGGCTTCTTCGCCTCCTCTTATATTTGCTCAGCGGCCCCGCCTGCCAGCTCTGTGGATGGACGGCTTTTGTGTCTGCGGCAGCGGCGGGCAGGGCGGGCGCACACGGCCCCCAGAGTCAACACCGAACAATTAAGAGCCTCGTAATGCAGGCTCATCGGTTGGATATCGACTGCGCCCTGGGCTGGCCTGCAGGAGCCCTCAGCCCGTCCCAGCTGAGGCTGCCCCACAGGCAGGGGGCCTGGGGTGGGTGGAGACGCCCACAAGTGTCCGGCGGCCAGCCTCTCTCAGTGGGCCTCCTTCAGGAGCGCCCTGTCTGATAGGGGAGGCCCAGGAGTGCAGGCTATGACGGGGAGTCCTGGGGCCCCTCTGCCTGGCAATCCTGGAAGGCTTCCAGTGGGAGGCGTAGCTGAGCCTCCTGCAGACTGGAGGGGTGAGGGAGGCGGGCAGCTGGGGAGAAGGCACGAGGTAGGAAACCACACGTGATACGTGGTCGCTCCCGTGGCCCAGGCGGGGGTCAGGGTCCAGAGCCCTCTCCTCTCATCTCAAGTCCGCTGTCTAGAGGGCCTCTCCCTCCTGGGGGCTGCCTGGGCAGGCCCGGGATGGGGGCTGCCAGCGGGCAGAGAGCCCAGCTGAGCAAGGGCGTTTGGAGAAGCAGGGCGGCAAGGAGCACACTGCAGCGGCCCGTGTCCTCCGCAGCCCCTGCAGCTGCCCCGGTCCGCCCCCCCCGCCCCCCCGCCCCCCCCAACGCCCCCGGCCCGCCGCCCCGCGCCCCGCCCCCCGGCCCGGCCATAATTAATTCACTGCCCCTCCCTCACATTCCGCTCACCACGACTGCGTCCTCACAGGGACAGAAGGAGACACGTGCTGTCTGTCTGTCCATTCCTCTGTGAAAGGGGCTTGCACAGCTCGAGGCCACACCCCAATCCCGTCTGCCTAACTACCGGCCTCCCCAGGGTCCGGAGTTCAGCCGCTGGCCGAGAGACCCCAGCCGGCCCGGGCCCTCGCCACCTCCTCGGGACCCTCGGGCGCGTCTGCGGGGGCACAGGGCAGGCAGGACGAGTGAGACGCTGCGTTGTCATAGGAAATGAGGTCTGCTTTGGTCGGGGAAGCCCGACCTGGTCTTAAGCTCCGCCAGGCCTGTGTGGTCTGTGGGCCCCCAGCTTTTGTCCCCTGGGCCACATCTCCAGGGCCGGCGCTGCAGGTCTGGTCTGAGGCTCTTCTGAGCAAATGCCAGGCTGGGGGGTGGGGTGCCAGCCTGGTGAGGCGGGGCCCAACGTCATGTGCAGGCCGTGAGGTGCGTCCAGGGCTGGGCAGCAGGACCGATGACTTGTCGTGTGACGTCAAGCAGGGCGCGCAGGGTGGTGGCTGGACGGAGGAGAGGCACCAAGCGAGCGCTGACCCCCGTGGCTCACAGCCAGGATGACGTCGACGACCTCCCAGGAGCGCAGGTGCGAGGACCAGGGTGGTGTGGAGGTGGCCACGCGCTCCCCGCCCCAGGGCTCCGCCTCTCCCAGAGCAGCCCCGGGACAGAGCCTCTGCCTGGCGCTTTGGCAGCTTCTAACGGGATCAGGTCCAGTGGGCTTGTTATCTGCTCCTGCCGGCGTCATGGGAAGTGCATTCCATCACCCTCCTTCCCACGGACTTCTCCCTTCCGGGGGTCCAGTCCCCACTGCCCCTCAGGCAGCCCCCCTGGCCACGAGCAGCTCACCGGCGTGGGGCTGCAGGAAGGGAGCAGATGCACGTCTGTCCTCAGAGTCTGTCCTCAGGGGCTCCAGCTGGCCCCATGATAGCTTGTCCTGACCCCCAGCACGCAGCCCTGTGCCCCGGCTGTCCAGGCTCCTGGCCCAGTCAGGCCTCGTGGGTACACCGGGGGGCCGGGCTGGGTCTAAAGTCGGGCATCATGCGCACCCACTGCACTGTGCCGGACCTCCCAGGGTCCCTCACGAGGCTGGGTGCCCACGAGTCCTGCCAGCGGGATCAGGAAAAGGCTGTGGAGACTGGCTCGTGGCAGCGGGCAGCCCTGGCTTTTGGAGGGCAGGGGACCCTATAAAGAGTTTCAGGCTGGCACCAGCTTCCCTTCCCTGCAGCCTCAGTAGCAGGACAGGCCACCCCACTCAGGCTGCCAAGGGTGCATCATGAATATTAGTTCAGTCCGTTGCTGGCTCAGCACTTGGCGGGGTCTGCTCCCAGGGGAGGCAACCTCTGCTCCTCCCCGCTTTCCAGGTGCTTCCCAGACCCACAGAGGGCTCCAGGCCGAGACCCCTCCTCCTCTCCCCGACCACCACCATCACCATCACCCCAGCAGCCTCCTCAAGCTGCTCCCAGGGCACTGCCATGGCACCCTCACGCCCCTTTCCCCCATCCATCCCACTCACCATCGTAATAAGTTCACTTGCTTGGCGCTAACTCAATGCAGACACTAGAAAACACATCTCGTGCAGGGTCACTGGAGCTCCACAAAACCCCTCTGAGGTCAGCTATTCCACTCACCTCACAGTGTGGAAATGAGGCACAGAGAGGGCAAGCAACTCGCCTAGGTCACACAGCGGCTGAGTGGTGCTGCCCCGATGGGAACCAGCCAGTAGGGCCGGGTCTTGCTCTGGAGGTCCCTTGACCGCCTGTAGGTCTCGCTCAGGCCACTCACACCAGGCGCCGGGGCAGCCCTGCCTGGGGGGAGCGCCCACCGGTGATGCGCCTGCCCTGCCCTGCATTTGTGCCCCAGAGACAGGTGCCCGCCCACCAGAGTCGTCCTGCAGGACTGAGGCTCAGCGAGACAGAAGGTACAGGGCACACAGTAGGTACTCAATACATGTGGGTGGCATTGATGCCATTGTTACTCTGTGGAGATCCCAGCCTGGCCGTGTCGGTGTTGGTGGCAGTGACGGACTCACTGAGTGCGTCCAGGGAGTGGGCTGTCTCCCGAGGAAGCCTCACCGCTCAGTCGGCCAAGATCTGCCAGGGTGGCCACCAGGCCTCGAGGGAGACACCATCACCGAGGCAGGCCCCCAGCAGCCATGACCCTTAGGGCGCTCAGGGCGATGCCAAGGAAAAGCGCAAACCTGTGACTCACGGTGGCAAAAACCGAGGCCCAGAGTGGAAGGGAAATTAGCGGAGGATGCCAAGGGCTGCCCACCCTGCAGGGGCGGCCGGGCGGGGCTGGGACACTTTGCAGCCGAGCAAAGTCGTTTTCTGATGCCTGTCTCCTGGTTACTCTCTCCACAGCAGATGGGGTGATGCTTGGTGTCCTAATTTGAGATCCTCTTTTGTTTGGGCCCAGATCTCCTTCCACAGGCCCCAGATCTGGGTCATCAAAGCAGAGCTTTTTGCTAGAAGCCGGATGCTGTGCTCTGTTTTCCCGGGAGCGGGCGTCACTGTGGGCAGGCGGGCGGGGCTGGGCTGGGCCCTGGAACAACGGGTGGGCGGGATGTCGGCGCCCACGGTGGCAGGCTCCCCGCCCTGGTGGGAAGGGCCGTGTGGGGCCTGCCTGGGCAGAGCCGCCCTGCAGACGGCAGCTGCTGGAAACACGGCAGTGAGAGCCACCTAGAGCTGCTCGGGGCCTCGATGCACCCACCCAGGGCTGGGGCCCGGCCAGGTGTGCCTCAGGGCTGCAGTCTGCGGGTCGGGATGGGGTGAGGATGACGCTGGCAGACAGACAGGCGGCAGGGAGGGCTTGCCAGCCTCAGAGACCTTCCCTGTAGCCCCCTCCCCCGCAGCTGCCTCAGGGTAGGGAGGTTTGAGCAGCCGTTTCCATCTCCCTGTTCTTGGCAAACCCCGTCCCTCTCCAGGCCTGGCCTCCCCACTGTGGGTGAAGGGCTGGCCGGAGCACCTCTGGGGACGTCCCAGGGCTCGGTGACCCCAGGACCCCCAGGAGCTTTGCTTCTGTCCTGGCTCCAGGTCTCTCTGGCCGCCTGGCCACAGTAGGGCTCCAGGCAGGCCCTGCTCCCCTCCCCAGAGACCCCACAGAGCAGGGGCCTGCGTGGCGTCAGGGCCGGGCCGGCCTGATGTTTGCTCTCACTGCATGGGGACCCGCTGTTCTTGGCTCTGGCCCTGGCACAGGGCAGCCCAAACACCTTCTCTGCTCCCGCCCAGCTCCCACCCTTAGGCTGAGGTCTGGCCCAGGGACCGCCCTCCCTGCCTGCGTGTGCAAGAACCGCACCAGGCTGAGCCCCTCCCCCAGGAGGGGTCCACGGGGGCCTCTGGTGACACTCGGGGTGTCCACGTCGGAGCCCGGGTCAAGGCTGTCTGCGCTGTGAGGCCAGCTCTGCAGCCGTGCCCGCTGGCTGCTGTATCCGCAGTGCCCCCTGGGAGGTGAGCCCCCCCTGGGCCCCAGCTGGAGGGGGAATCACCTGACCAGAGGTGCCAGGTGCCCCAGCAGGCACTGGCTGCATCGGCCGCCCCCTCCAGCCCAGGTTAACGGTCCCGCGGGAAGGGCGTCACCAGGCTGCGCGTCAGGAGGGCTGGGGTCTGCACGCTGTGGGGCAGGCGGCACTTTCATGTCCCCATCTCCTGGGCTGTTCGTGGAAGCCCACGCCTTGGAGGAACACTGGTGTCCCTCTGGAATTTTCCCCAGAGATGCTTGTAAAAGGCGATTCCTGTTCTCGTGCCGCTCTCTGAAGATGTCTGGAGCCTCGTGCACCCAACCCGGCCCCCCGTCAGAGGTGGGAGCACAGCACCTGGGGCAGCAGGAAGCGCTGCTCACGGGCCCGAGGGGGCGGGCAGGCTGGGGCAGGACGGGCACTCCTGTCTCCCCTAACCCCCCGGCCCAGGCAGAGGCTGGCACCGTGGCACCCCTGCTCCCACCTCCATCCCGGCTCCTCTAATCCCCGCAGCAGGTACAACCTACAGGTCCCCAGGTTCACAGACAAGGAAGTTGAGGCCAGGAGAGTCACGTCCTGGAGACTGTCAGAGCTGGGGTCCTCCCACGGTCATCTGAGACCCCCCGCTGTCTGCACCCGAGTCCCCACCTGCACACCTGGCCTGAGCTCCCAGGATTGGCCTCACCCTCGGTCTGGCTGGGCTCCCTTGATGTGTCTGGGAAGCGAAACCTGGGAAAACAGGGAAGGCTTCCAGGAGGAGGAGGGAGTAGAGGCTGGGTGTGAAGGAAAGGCAGACCCTGGGCTCTGGGAGCCTGAGGAGGGTGTGTCCTGGGTGCACAGTCACTTTGGGGGCAGAACCTGAGAACACCACCACGTGACCTCTGGGGTGACAGCGACCCTAGTCAGTTCCCTGGAATGCACAGCACTCTGACCCGGGCTCGCCTGCTTGGCAGGAGGGCGCTGCTTGACCCGGCATCCAGGATGTTTGGACCTGGCATGTACTGCTGACCTCTGTCTGAGACGGGGGGATGGTCTGGGGGAGACGGTCCAGCCATTTCCCAGGGCCAGGCCCTTCACTCGCAGGCATGCACACACCAGCTCTCCACCTCCCCCAAGCTGGGCACTACACCCCCATTCTGCAGCTGGGGAAACCGAGGCCCAGAGGCCGAGCAGGGGAGGGAAGGTGGTGCGTAATTGGAGCCTGGGTAGGGCCTCTTGCCCCCGACACATCTTGGGTGGCCCTTGCAGTGTCCTGAGAGGCAGGCCTCTCCTCCATTTCACAGCTGGTGTCTGAGTTGCCGGGGGCGCTGTGGACCTTAACCCCAGTCGGGTCTCTATCTCCAGTCTCAGGCTCCCGTCCCCTCTCCACGGCCTCCTGGGAGCTGAGGCTGTGTCCAGGGCGGCTCCCCCAACACCGAGGGTGGGCTGAGGGGTAAACCTTTCTCGACCCCCACCA